>NW_028084103.1:47903-647903 GCF_014824575.4 Sturnira hondurensis
CAATCCAAAAGAACCTATGCACCCCGATGTTCATAGCAGCACAATTTACAATAGCCAAGAGTTGGAAGCAACCTAAATGCCCATCGGTCGATGACTGGATCAAAAAACTATGGTACATTTACACAATGGAATTCTATGCTGCAGAAAGGAAGAAGGAGCTCCTACCCTTTGCAACATCATGGATGGAGCTGGAAAGCATTATGCTGAGCGAAATAAGCCGGGCAGTAAAAGACAAATACCATATGATATCACCTTTAACAGGAATGTAAACAACAAAACAAACAAGCAAGCAAAATGTAACCAAAGACAGTGAAATACAGAACGTGCTGACAGGATCCAGAGGGTAGAGGGGAGAGAAGCACAGAGTAAAAGGGGATGGACTCACATGAATTAGTATGAAAGACACATGGACAATAACGAAGACGGGGGGCGGAGATGGGAGGGGGGTGGGGAGCACTGGGGGGGTGCAGGGCTGGGAATACAAGAAAGAAAACTGTACTTGAACAAAAGTTAAATAAATTTTAAAAAAATGGAAAAATGCATAAAAACCTCAGAACGAAAAATAAGTGTGCAAATGATATTAAGGAGGAAGTCTTTGAAAAAATACGAATAGCTAACATAGATTAAAAAAACCCTCAGCCTCACCAGTAAGCAGAGAAATGAAAGTTAAATTAGTTAGATACTATTTTTCACATATCAGATTAGCAATTTTTTAAAAAAGTCCATCCTTAGGAAGGACATAAGGAAAAGAACTCTCAATTTTGACCATATAAAGCTTCTTAGATGTCACTTCAGCCGTGCCTGCTCACATTTTTAAAATACATATCCTTTGACATAACAATTATCCTAATAGGAAGCTATCCCACATAAATATTTGTTTGTGTGCATCTTACATCTATGTTATCATTGAACACTGCTCAAAGATATTTATTTCAGCCTTGTGGTGGCTCAGACTAGGGTGATAGGCACATGAGATGGATACATGTGGCAGAACATTTGACACACTTAGAAATTCAGGTCAATAGGACTTGCTTTTGAGTTGGATGTTAGGGATTCAGAGAAACACAGGACTCAAGGGTGACTCTAGTTCTTGAGCAACTGCATCTATGCTGGTGCCATTTTGCTGAGAAAGTGGAAGCTAAGGGAAAGGGATTCAGGATGTGATAGGAATCAGGAATTCTGTTTTGGCCATGTTATATTTGAAATGTCTATTTAACATCCAAGCAGAGATATTGACTAGGCCATTGTATATATGAGGCTATAGCTTCTTAGAAGGCTTAGATCAGAGACATAAATTTCCAAGTGATGAGTGTATTGATACATGGTATTTAAAAACATGAGGCTGGATAAGAGCTTCTAGGAAGATTTTGGATGGCAGAAAGACCATGGACTGAGCACTGTGTCACTCCAATGTTCAAAGGTTGGGGAGATAAATTAAAGAACTCACTACATACCAAATGGTGAAGAATCACATATTTACCATCATATCAAGTGCCCAATTTCTTCCAAGCCAGTCTTTTAAGGGATTCTAGCCCTTTTTCCTTTCTGAATATTTCAAACCACATTTAAACAGAATGCTACTTTTTTCTTTTATATTACATATGGTTTACTCACAGCATAACTCTCCTAATATAAAACTAGGCAAATATAAGTAGCACTCAGCAATGGCTTTTCAATAAAGTCCATAATCTGATAACTACCTCATGCCTAAAATGCTAAGGGTTACTTGAATGCAGCAGCATAATTTGTGGCATCTTTTCTTCTTTTGGGCTATTAACTTCCCTGTTGCACAGTAACTTTCTCCAGCTTCCTAGTGAGCTCACCAAATGCCTAAGATATCTGGCAATCCACGCCCCCTCCTCTCAGTGCAAACTCCCTTCATACCAACCAGAAACACAGTGCCTTTATACTTCTACTTTAAACTCAAAAGTTTCCATTCAGAGTATCATGTCTTAAAAATAGAGGAAGTACTTCCAACTAGGTCAAAGTTGTCATCAGGAATGCAACCTCAAAGCAAAACACAGCAGGAGGAAAACAATGATAACTGGGTCCATGGCAGCCTTACAGCTAGGCTGATAGGCAGAGGTCATTTAATTTCAGTTACAGGAGACCACAAAAGAGTTCCAGTTCCTAGAACAATAATGTCATTCATTAATTCATTTAACAAATATTAGTAAACACCTATATTCCAGGCCCTGTAATGGGTGCTGGGGTTCATTGGTCAATAAAACATACAGAAAACCCTACCCACATGGAACTTACATTATAGAGGGGAGAGAGAGACAGACAATAAAAAAATGGGTGAAATATACACTATGTTACATTAGAGTAATAAGGTAGGGAAGGGGCACACAGAATGTTCGGAGAAGGGTTGCAAGTTTAAACAGGGTGGTTATGGAAGGCCTCAATGAGATGACATTGAAGTACAAACTCCTAGCCATCAAATTTCAAGTGCCTCAGAAATGTGTCTTTTGTACTTCAATCCCACAATCACTGAAACTCAGGCTCTTGAAGGCATTGTACCCCCAGTTTCTAGCACAAATATTTGTTAATTTCTCGTGCTTAAATGTTGTTAAGAGCCAAGATTTGGACCTCAACATTAAAGATGTTACATTATTCCAGGTGAAAAAACAACTAAGAGAGTTGTTAAGGGCTCTCCTGAGATATAAACAAAATGCTTTAGGATACAGAATAACTGGTAATTCTGCTAAGGGGAAGGAATTTTATGCTCAGAAAGGCTGTCCCAGCAGAGGTGACTTTAGAGCTAAATCTTGAGAGATGAATAGAAATTAATGGCAGGGGAGTGGTATGGGTGGCATGACATCTTTTCTGGAAAAAGAGGTGTAGCAGGGGGAGAGAGAGGAGTTTGGGCAAAGGCTCAGAGATGAGATTGGGGAGGACATTTTCTCCTGGACTATCCTTGCCTAAGGCACTCCATCTATTCCACCACACAACAAGCAAACATTCCCTCTCAGGCTCTCCAGACTGACTGCTGCAAAATCCTTTTCATGTACCACACCCTCATTTCTCCCCTAGCCAGCAGGAAAGGAAGAAGTTGGGTCAGGCACACATCCCTAGAATCCAGTTACTCATTCCTAAATTCAGGACAATTACTATTGAGCTAAGAGCCTTGGAGGTTTCATTCAGCTGGGTACACCCAGGGGTGTGTATTTATAGTGGCAATGTGGCGAGTGGATCCCTATTGGAATCAAGATGGTGAAATGGGCAAAATATCAGTGAGGTAAGTGGTCCAAAGTCTCCACAGGACATGCAGGGTATAGTCAAGGACAAAAACTTGTATATGCCTTAGCTTGAAAGGGAAATTTTTAATCACTTAGTCCTCACTTGTGAGCTATTTAGTTTTACTAACATCTAATACAGCAGAGGTGGTATGACAAGGGATAGGAACATAGCTGTGCAGTCAGATGACCCAGCTCTGCCCCTCATCTGTTGGGTGATTTGGAGAAAGACACTTAACCTTTGAGTCTCCTTTTCATCACAATGCAGTTATAATTGTAGTATATACTGCATAGAGTTATCATGAGGATTATATGAGATAATCATGTCAAGAACTCATCAAAGCACCTGGCTCAGTGGATTCTAACAACCATTATTAATGCCAGCCTTTAAGGGGAAAAACTCAGAGATCATCCAGAATACTACCTATACTCACAGACCAATTATCCGTAAACAGGCCTCCAAACTCCATTTCACCACTGGGATCTATACGGTGTGTATCCTAAAGCTGTGTTACCAGAAATGTATACCCCCCAGCCAGGAAAAGTCTCACAAGCCGAGTTGGTGCCCTTTTCCTTCTAGGATTTCCAGCAGGTACTGAAACATAAGCAAGTAAACAAATAACAACAACAGCAATAACAACTAACTGCAACAACAACAAAAAGTTCCTCAGGGCCTCGGCTCTTTGCATCAGACATTGTTCTCTCCACAAACCAAAGGGTAAACACATTAGGTCATTAATACCTTAGTATTAATAGATTTACGAGGGGTAGAGGTGGGGACCTGAAAGCAAAAAAGGAAAGAAACCAGTTAAAAACAGGAGGTCCAGGAGTACTGAAGACTAATTCCTGCCACAAATGTTCAAGGTATAGGGCCAATCCTGCCAAAAGCTGTACTCTGGAAAGCTAGGTCCTCTGGTTCTGAAGAAGCAGGGTACTGGGGGAGGAAAGGGTTAGTTAATGAGAAACAGATCACTTGTTTACACCACCAGAATTCTAACCAAATGATTTCACCACAACAATCAACCATTTTGTTCTCTCTTAAGGGCTGGAGGCATTCATCTAGCCCTTTATAAACCACCACAACCTGAGACTGAAGGGTTCTTTGCTCTTTCTGAGGGCTCTGGAGATTCTCCTCCAGCAGCAAATCCCTGAAGCCTGCTTGAAGGGTGGCAAGAAAAAGCAGTTCAGATCCAGAGCACACAGCCCCATCCCCAGCTCCAGGTGCTGAGGGAACCCACTAAGGCAGGAGTGGGGCCAACTGGCGGGGAGCAGCCTTTACCTCTGGCAGGTCAGAGGAGACTAGGGAAGACAACACTACGGGGGCGGAGAACACTCACGATGGCTGGAGAGGAAGAAAGGTGACTCGACTCCTCCGAGGGCACAGTTCCCTCCTCCGAGGGCACAGTTCCCGCTAGGAACTCGGCCCCACCTCTGCCCCAGATCCTACAGATGGTAAGCCAGCAGAGGGTAAAAGCCAGCCACTGCACAGAACTCCAGACAGGGGACACAGAGGAGCACAGCCCGAGTTTAGTGATGGGTGGGCTAAGGAAGGGGCCCAGGAGAAAGCCAACAAGCTGGGAGGAGCTGCCCCAAGCAGACAAGGGAATGAACTGTGGGAGCTGCGGTCCAGAAAGGAAGCTAAGGGAAAAGGGACAGGAACTACTGGGAGAGTGAAGGGGTAAGGAAGGGTGCAGGTTCCTGAGATGGGGGTAGGGACACATCGAAAAGGGGCTGGGGACCCGGGGGAGCCCCGGACCTGGGGCAAAGGGGGTGGCCTCTGGCCACAGACCTACCTGTCACCTGCAACAGGTGCCACCAGAGGGCGAGACGTCCCAGTGTCCGTTTCAGCGCACAGTGTAGGGAACACTGCAACCTCTTTCGGGCAGCTGGCCCTTCTCACCCTCCCACTAGGCGGAAAAAGTTGCAACTTTCCTGAGTAGGGAGGAGCTGGACTCTTAAAGGGGCCCGCACATAACTCCAGGCTCTTCGGTAGGGAACCACACCACCCCAAGGTAAGCTGTGGGAGCCAAAGCCTTAAAGCAGTGCAGAAGTGCCTTTCCAAGTTAGGGAAGGGAGCTTGAGGACTAAGGTTAGGGGTCTAAGACTAGACCTGACACCACCCCCACCCCCACCCCCACCCCCACCCCCACCCCCACCCCCACTTTCCCTTTCATATGCGGTCACTCTCTCAGATGATAAATTGAGTGGTCTCTGCCACTCAACTGGGCCAAAAGTGGTCAAACTGTCATGCACTTTTAGGAAGATAAAGACTCTAGACCATATAATTTAGAAAGATAAAATATGATAGCATATTGATGTTTTGACTTTCCACTTTTATGGCAAAAAAAAAGTCTGTCTAAAATACAAACGTCTGCAGCAAAGTACATAAGATTAAATTCACACACAGACACAACTAGGTAAAACGTTCAACCCATTATTCATCAAAGAAGCACAAACTGGAATAACATTTTTTCACAAAGGTTTGTTTGTTTGTTTGTTTTTATAACACTTAATGACAAAGTGGCCACTAGACAAGCCAGTAGGAGTGTATGTTGATTAAAAGCCCTTCTAGAAATCATGTGAGCAATATATAGCGAGACATTAAAATGTGCATATCTACCCAGATTCCTGTTCCCTTCCTCCTTCCCTCCCTTCTTCTCATCAGCATTAACCAAGTTCAAGTCCTTCTCAAATGTCATCAGCAATTAAACATGCTCAAATGTCTACTATCTTTAAAAAAATCTTGTTTACACACTAGGTACTTCCCCAGCTCTTCTTTATAAGAAAATTTATTGAAAATGTGCTTTACAGGTACATTTGCAATTTCCATTTCCTTTCTTCTTGCTCAGTAATGTGGCTCCCTTCCCTAATACCACACTGAAACTGTGCTCAGCAAGATACCCAACCAATGATCTCCATGCCAATACATACATACATACATACATACATACATACAGCATTTTCCAGTCCTTACCTTGCTTGACTTCTCTCCTACATTTAACACTGTTAATCATTTTCTTCTACTTGAAAGTCTTCCTCTGGCATCTGTGACACCACACTCTCTGCTTTTCTTCCTACCACTTTGTCCTCTCCTCACTCTTTGTAGATTCCACTCTGCTATCTAACCTCAGAAAGCCAGACATTCTGAGGACTAGGCTACTCTCTCCAAAATGACCTCTTTCACTCGTTTGGCTTTACTTAATATCTATATGGCCGCAACTATAATGTTATATCTCTATTTAGACCTTGTGAGGTCTATTTCAACTCTGCTTTCTTGACATCTCCACTTGGATGTCTTGCAGGCACGATAAATTCAACAAATCCAAAGATGGGCCTACCACCTTTTCTTTTAAATTTGCTCCTCCTCCAGTGTTTCCTATATCAGGATAAAAAACTAAGGCAGAAACTGGACACTTAGCATAGCACCTGACACATAGTAGGCCCCCACTAATAGTTGTATAATGAATGAATTAATGAATGTGTATTTCACCCACTTTCATACAAGGATATTAATTGCAGTACTACTTAGAATAATAAAATACTAGGGGGAAAACCTAATGGTTCAATGGTTAAGTAAATTAGTGTAGTCTCATGCAATGGAATATAATAGGGCTGTGAGGCATACATTCCAAGATCGCCAGGGTATTCCTGAAACCATAAATAATACTGAACCTTATATATAAATAAATTTTTCCCTATGCATACATACATATGCACATTCCTTTTCACTTAAATGAAACACTGTACAGCTTCTCTTTGGTATATTCCAATTGCCAGCATCACTATTCTTTCACTTTGGGGCCATTACTAAGTACAATAAGGGTTCCTTGAACAAACACTGTGATACTGTGACAGGTGACCTTATAACCAAGGCAGCCAGAATTTTTTTTGTGTGATTTCAGCCCCATCTTTATTTTTTAAAATATATTTATTGATTATGCCATTACAATTCTCCCATTTCCCCCCCTTCATTCCCCTCCACCCTGCACACCCCATACCACCCACATTTCCCCCCTTTAGTTCATGTCAATGTGTCATATTTATAAGTTCTTTAAATTCTACATTTCCATACTATTCTTGCCCTCCCCCTGTCTATTTTCTACTTACCACCTACACTACTATTCTCTGTACCTTTTCCCTCTCTCTCCTCCTCCCGCTCCCCTGTTGCTAACCCTCCATGTGATCTCCATTTCTGTGGTTCTGTTCCTGTTCTAGTTGTTTGCTTAGTTTGTTTCTGTTTCTGTTTTAGGTGTGGTTGTTAATAACTATGAGTTTGCTGTCTTTTTACTGTTCATATTTTTATCTTCTTTTTCTCAGATAAGTCCCTTTAACATTTCATATAGTAAGGGTTTGATGGTAATGAACTCCTTGAACTTGACCTTATCTGAGAACCACTTTATCTGCCCTTCTGTTCTAAATGAAAGCTTTGCTGGATAGAGCAATCTTAGATGTAGGTCCTTGCCATTCATGACTTGGAATACTTCTTTCCAGCCCCTTCTTGCCTGTAAGGTCTCTTTTGAGAAATCAGCTGACAGTCTAATGAGAACTCCTTTGTAGATGGCCGTCTCCTTATCTCTTCCTGCTTCTAGGATTCTCTCCTTCATTTTTGTCTTGGCTAATGTAATTATGATGTGCCTTGGTGTGTTCCTCCTTGGGTCAACCTTCTTTGGGACTCTCTGAGCTTCCTTGACTCAGGAAGTCTATTTCCTTTGCCAGATTGGGGAAGATATCCTTTATTATTTGGTCAGATAAGTTTTCCACTTGTTGCTCTTCCCCTTCCCCTTCTGGTACCCATATAATTAGGATGTTGGAACATTTAAAAATGTCTTGGAAGTTCCTAAGCCTCTCCTCATTTTTTGGAATTCTTGTTTCTTCCTTCTTTTCTGTTTGGTTGTTTCTTTCTTCCTTCTGGTCCACTCCCTTGATTTGAGTCCCAGTTTTCTTCCCATCATTATTGGTTCCGTGTGCATTTTCCTTCATTTCACTTAGTGTGGCCTTCATTTTTTTCATGTAATCTGCGACCAAAATCAACCAATTCTGTGAGCATCCTGATCACCAGTGCTTTGAACTGTGCATCTGATAGGTTGACTATCTCTTGGTTGCTTAGATGTAATGGCTATGGGGCTTTGACCTGTTCTTCTGTTTGAGCCATTTTTCTTGGTGTGGTCACACCTGTTACATAGTGAGGGGTGGAGCCTTAGGTGTGCACCAGGGTGGGTCAACTGAGTCACTGAGTTGTGATGCTGTATGTGGGGGCAGGATCCTAGAGGGAACCATGGCACTTGCTCCACTCTCTATTGGATCTCAATCCCCTGCTTCACCCAAGCAAACTGGGCCTTTCTGGTGCTGATTCCCACGTGGGTGGGCTTGTGTGTATTCTAGGACCCTGTGGGTCTCTCCAACAAAGTCTGCTATGAGGCTGGGAGTCTCTCCCGGCACCTCAACCCCCACAGGCATTTTCAATCAGTGTTTTGAGGCTTCATTTCCCAGTGCTGAGACCCTGGGTTGTGTGGTCTGTCTTGCTCCTCATTTTCACCTGGTTTATCTGCATGCGAATGTGTGTCCACAGTCAGCCAGTGGCCTTGCATGCCTCACTGGGTCTGCCCATTGCCCCCCCATGCCAGGGTCTGCCAGCCACTGCCTGCATGCCTAGGACTGCCAACCACCACTTTTTTCTGCCACGACCCCTCTCCACTGGCCGCCAACTCCACCCCTCTTACTGATCTGGATGAATGGTTGTTGGACTTCCATACAGTTCAATTTTCTGTCAGACCTGGTTGTGGAGGCAACTTTGCCCACAAAGTCCCCCCATCTGCCATGGATGAAAGTGAAACTACCAAGACATCATCTGCTTGGGGAGGAGAGATGGCCAATTTCTCAGAGGAGGAAAGCCAAGAGCCCCTTCCTCAATAGCTTTTATTGGGTTGTAATATACAGGAATATAGGCAGTAAGGATCAAACAGTAGATAACATTTCAAAGAAATCTGAGGGCTTAGTCTGAGTCAGTGTCTGTCAGGTAAGGAGGTTGCAGAAACTTTGGGAGACATACTCATTTCCTGCTAGGGCCCTTATCATATGAATGAAAGCACTCTTAGATAAGCAGGCTTCACAGGACTTTAGGAATTCTTTCTTATGCCTGATCACCCTGGCTCCCACTCTAGCCAGGAAGGGACTGCACCACCTCCCCCACATAGGTTTTCAGGCTTAGTGGATTAGAGCCAGGAAGTGCTTCTCCCAGAGGACATGGGGACTTGGGCTATGTCAGAATAGCCAGGAGGCAAGGGTCCATCACTCCCTCTTTGTTGCAACCCCCCAAGTCCTTCCATGATGGTCTCCCAAGTGATCAAGTCTGGCTTAGGTTGTCCCCCCCTCTGAGGGGTCTTACCTGTCTTAGACTAACCAACCAAGCATTAGGGGCAGGGGACAAGCTTTGTCTCCTTAGGGACAAGCTTTGTCTCCTTAGTGGCTTGTATTCTGGAGGTCGCTCACTCAGCCTTAGCCATCAGGGGGCAGATATAACTCCTAAAGCCAGGCAGAGTGATTCCCAACATCTGGTTGTTTTTTTCTTTCTATATTTTTGTTGCCCTTAATTTTAGTTGTGCAAGGAGGCACAGTGTATCTACCTATGCCTCCATCTTGGTCAGAAGTCAAGTTTTTACTTCTTTATACATGTGCATTTTCTCATTCTCCGAGGTCCACACCATTAAAGAGAATGGGTGAGGATCTGCCTCTTTTACTCCCAGACAGTGTCACTAAATCAATGGCAAATTTACACATACATAAACAAAGAACAAAAACAGTTAGTAAGTCACCTTTTTACACAGACTCTATTTTTAGCAAGCTGCTATCCATTTCTGTTTGACCTTCTTTGTTTGTCATAAGGTTTCTGTGCTCAAATTCTTATGCCAGTATTGTGAGGGTTCCAATGTAAGCAAACCCAGGTACCATCCTGTGCAATAATGTAAACCAGAACTTATACATTATTATCTTATGTGTAGTATGTAAGCTTGTGTCCTGTAGTGAATGATTGAATTCAATGAGTGGTTTGATTTTACCATGGTGAGGGAGTTCTGGCCAGAACAAACTGATAAGATGGAGTTTTTCTTCAGCCCCAGGTGACAGGATACCTCAGCATTGAGCAATTGAACATTCTGAAAAGCATTAAATATTTGAAAAATCCATAAATGTATGATGCCTAATATAACAAGAAGCATATGTTCACTAGCCAGCTTCAGAAATAAAGCATTGCTGTTGCAACCAGAGCCTTCTGTATACACCTTCATCCTGAGTATTTCACTCTACCAGATTTAATCATTGTTTCCATGTGTGTTTTTATGCACTTACTGCCTACATGTCTATCCCTAATTAATATCTAGTTCTTCACACAAATAATATAATTCTGCCTGTACTTATTTCAATGTGCTTTCTTGACTCAACATTATGCTTATGAGATTAATCCCTGTTGTTAGATGTAGCTCTAATTCATTTTCATAGTTATAGAGCACTCCAGGAATAAAAATATTGTAACTTATATGTGTTCTCTTATTGATCAGGTACTTTTCTTTTTTAAATATATTTTATTGATTATGCTATTTACAGTTGTCTCAATTTTCGCCTTTGCCCTCCTCCACCCAGGACCTTCCATTCACTCTGACAATCTCCCTCTTAGTCCATATCCATTGGTCATGCATATAGGTTCCTTGGCTTTTCCATTTCCTTTAATATTATCATCCTCCTCTCTATTCTATACCTACCAATTTTTACTTATTAATCCCTACACGGTTTCCCAATTTCCCCCTCTTCCCCTCTCAATTGATAACCCTCCAAATGATCTCCATATCTGTGATTATGTTTCTGTTCTCCTGTTTGAATGGTGTATTTTTTAGATTCAATTGTTGACAGTTGTGAATTTATTGCCATTTTAATTTTCATCATTTTGATCTTCTTTTTCTTAAGTAAGTACCTTTAACATTTCATATAATAAGGGCTTAGTGATGAAGAACTCCTTTAATTTGACCTAATCTGGGAAGCACTTTATCTGTCCTGCAATTCTAAATGATAGCTTTGCTGGATAGAGTAATCTAGGTTGTAGGTCCTTGCTTGTCATTACTTTGAGTACTTTTTGTCAGTCTCTTCTAGCCTGCAAGGTTTCTTTTAAGAAATCAGCTGACAGTCTCATGGGAACTCCTTTGTATGTAACTATCCACTTTTTTCTTGCTGCTTTTAAGATTTTCTCTTTACCTTTAAACTTTGGCATTTTAATTATGATATATCTTGATGTGGTCCTTTTTGTGTCTATCTTAGTTGGGATTCTCTGTGCTTCCTGGACTTGTATGTCTGCTTCCTTCACCAAATTAGGGAGATATTCTTTCATTATTTTTTTCAAATAAGTTTTCAATTTCTTGCTCTTTCTCGTCTCCTTCTGGCACCCCATATGATTCGAATGTTGGTACATTTGAAGTTGTCCCAGAGGCACCTAGCCTATTCTTGGGTTTTTCTGGAAGGGATTCTTTTTTCTTCTTGCTGTTCTGATTGAATGTTTTTTGGTTCCTTATGTTCCAAATCACTGATTTGATTCTTGGCTCTATCTACTGCATTGTTGCTTCCCTGTAAATTTTTCTTTATTTCACTTAGTGTGAACTTCATTTCTGCCTGGGTCTTTTTTATACTGTTGACGTATCCAGTATGTTCCTTCAGCATCCTGATAACCAGTGTTTTGAACTTTGCATCTGATAGGTTGCTTATCTCCATTTTTTTAGTTCTTTTTCTGGAGTTTTATTCTGTTCTTTCTTTTAGAGGCCACATTTCTTTGTCTCCTCATTTTGGCACCTTCCCTGTGTTTGTTTCTATGTATTAGGTAGAGCTGCTCTGACTCCATCTCAGTAGTGTGGCCTATTGTAGAAAAGCTCACTGGTAAACTGGATGGGATGGAGCCTTAGGTAATTTCCAGGGTGGGACAACCCATGTGAAGCAAGTTGATGGAGTTTCTGATAAGGTATTGCAGCTTATAGCTCTATATGGGTGAGGGCTCAGTAAGGGGACAATGCTGCTGCCTGGCCTCTGGCATTTTGTCTGGGGAGAAGTTGTCCCCTGGTACTCTTCCTGATGCCAGACACTTCAGTTTCTCCCCATATGTCACTGGTGCCCTTCCAGCTGCTGCCCTGGTGCTAGAGCCCAGATGGAGTAAGTATGCATATGCCCTAAGTCCATTGCAGGCCCTTTAAGAGGTGGTACCTGAGAATCCCACAGCTTCTTCCTCTACTCCAACTCTCACTGAATTTTATAGCCAGAAGTTATGGGGACTTATCTTCCTAACACTGGAACCTTGGTGTGTGTGGTCTGGTGTAGTGACGGGATCCCTTGCTCCCAAAGTATCCCTCCTGATTTTTATCCACTGTACTCTGGGAACACCTGTTCCACAGCTCCATGTCTCCTCACATCTCTGCATATCTCCACGTCTCTGCTCCTCCTCCCCATCTGAATGAATGTGACTTCTTTAATTCCTTGGTTGTCAGACTTCCATACAGCTTGGTTTTATGATGATTCTAGGTAATAACTGTTTTGTAGTTTAGTTGTAATTTTTGCTGTGGTTGTGCAAGGAGGTGAGCCATATTTACCTATGCCTCCATCAGACTGGAAATCTGATCAGGTACTTTTTAATTGCTAAACAATTACTTCTGGATGCCAGGGCACTCTATCTTCATTTCTCGTTGGGTAATGGTTTACTTTTGAAAAAAATGAACAAAAAAGACTTCCTGACCAAGCATATTTAGTTCACTAGTGGTCTACACTGAGTACAGGTTGTAAAAAGTACATTCAGTCTTATTCAGTCAATATCAGGGCTTCTCCACCTCTACATTATTAATATTTTGAGCCAGATAATGCTTTGTTGTTGAGGGATATCCTGTACATTGTAGTATGTTTAGCAGAATCTCTGATGTCTACCCACTAGATGCCTATAGCGACAACCAAAAATGTCTCCAGCTATTGCCAAATGTCCTCAGAATGACTGGTCAGGATGCAGTGAGCACCCATTATATACAAAGCACTTTAGTACACATATAGGAAGAAATAAGATGAATAAATAATGAAAGAAAAAAGTCCTTTCATTCAAAAAATATGTATTGAGTATATACAATGTGGAAAGTATACTGTGGTAGGCACTGGGATTTTGGTGACTCTTTCCTCATGGCATTCACCATTTATTGCATTGGGTGGATGGAGACAGATGAACCATAAACATACAATTATAATACAATGTGGGAAATGCAAAGCTGGGGAGATGTATAGGATATGTGAGTGCACATAGCAAGGCTACATACACCAGCCTGGTGGAAAGTACTCAATGAAGGGTCCCTATAAAAAGTAATCTTAAAATATGAATAGGAATTATCTAGACCAAAAAGGCATTCCAGGCAGAAGAATAGCTTAAGAAAGAACAAAAGGCTAGAAACACTAGGGTTATCCACAGGAAGTATAAGGAAGTTGGTGGTGGTATAGCATAAAGTATAAAGAAAAAATTATCATAGTTGAGGCTAGAAAGATGCTGTTTTAGTGTGCTAGGGTTTCCATAACAAAGTACCACAAACAAAGTGGCTTAAACAACAGAAACTTACTGTCTCACAGTTCTGGATCTAGAAGTCTGAGATCAAGGTGTCTGCAGGGTTAGCTCTTTCTGAGGGGTAATGAGAAAAAATCTTAAAAGTTGTTAGCTCTGCATTATCAACCTCCAAAGAACAAACCACTCCTGCAAACAAGTTACTCTCTCCTAGATTCTAGTGGTCTGTTGGAAAACTTTGCCATTTCTTGGATTGTAGAAGTACCACCCCATTCTCTGCCTTCACCTCCATACAGCGTTTTCTCTGTGCATATGTCCCTGTGTCCAAATTTCCTCTTTTTATAAAGACAGCGATCATATTGTATTAGATCCCACCCTAATAACTTCATCTCAACAAATTACTTCTGTAATGGCCTTATTTCCAAATTAGACCACAGTCTGAGGTACTGGGGTATATAAATTTTAGAAAGATACATAATTCCTCCCATAACAGATGAGTAGGGTTTAGAACATCTGAAGCCTTGTGAATCATGTTAGAGAATATGGACTTTAGTAGATAATTACAGCCTTTCAAAGAACCCTGGAGTTCTCTACTCCATCATATTTGGTGATATCATTCAAATAATTCTTTGTTTTTATGACAAAATAATATTCCACTGTATGAATATGCCACAATTTGCTTATTTATTAATCAGTTGATGAACATTTGGGCTGTTTGCACATTTTGGGTATTATGAATAATACTGATGTAAACATTCATATGTGAGGTTTTTTAAAAAAACATATGTTTTCAAATATCTTATGTGTATACCTAGAAATGGAATTGCTGGGTCATTTGTTAACTCTACGTTTAACCTTTTGAGAAATTGCCAGGCTCTTTTCAAAATGGCTGCATCATTTTACAGTTTCATCAGCAATGTATGAGGGTTCCAATTTACCCACAACCTTTGTAACACTTATCATTGTTTTTTTTCTTATAGACATCCCAATGGGTGTGAAGTGGTATCTCGTTCTGGTTTCAATTTTCATTTCCCTAACAACTAATGATGTTGACTATCTTTTTATGTACTTTTTAGCCATTAGTATATCTTCTTTGAAGAAATACCTATTCAAATATTTTGTCCTTTTAAGTTATATGCCTTTTATTATTGAGTTGTAACAGTTTTTTAATATATTCTACTTGTACCCTTGAAAAATGAGGATGGGTAGGGGAAAGGGAGAAAGACATTCTTAGGCAGGAGATTGGCATGGAGTTGTATGCAGATGTCAACAACAAATTTTATTATTTGAATCAAGAGGAGAGTCCAGGTTGTACTGAATAATATTAAGAATGGATACTTTCTGATTATAGCCAAAACTAAATAATTGCAGGACTGGTTTGTTCTTTGGAGGTTTATAAAACAGAGCTAAAAAGTTTTAAGACCTATTCAAAGATGTATTATGAGTGGTCATTCATTCTAACAAAAGAATATTTGGGGAAAAGAAAATCGTTACTTACCAGGATATGAAAGCAAAAAAGATAAGGGCCCCTTGATACAAAACAAAATGGCCATATTTTAGTTTTATTTTTTTGACATTCTAATGATGTTTGATGCTATTGCCCATTCCTTCCTTATTAAAGTTTCCTTTCTTGTGGTTTCTAAAACATCACAGCTTCCTGGCTATCTTTCTTAATTTTCTCAGACCTTATTTCCTGCCCATACCTTAATATTTAAAGCTTAAATGTCACATTAATTCATTCAGAAGAATTCTGAGGACACTAACATTTACTAGTGCCTGTTATGTGCACTGTGTTTGAGAGCTCAAAAGGTAGCATTAAACAAATGAACAAAAAAGAATTTGAATACGTTAAGCTTACCTTCCAAGTCAATGAAAAATAAGCAGTAGTACTAAAAGCAAACACACACAGCCCAATTATTCTACATATTGTTTTAAGGGATTAATCATGATACACACAAATTTAGTCTTCACAAAAATACTACCATGTAGATACTATCATTATCCCCATTTTTCAAATAAAGAAACTGAGGTACAGAGAGGTCAAATAGTTAAGTCATGATCTTCAGATGGTATGGCTCCAGAGTTAAGGTTCTTAACTCATACTCTATGTTGCCTTTTAGCAATAAATGAATATATCAACTAGTACTTGCTAAGAGGTAGCCAAACTGGCATTTCAATTATTTTTTTCTCACCAATCAACTCCAGTCTATATAAGAGAATTATAGAGAACAATTGGAGAAAGAGAAAGTATTTTTAAGGAAATTCATAGGAGTAGAAAGTGCTATCATTCCCCTACTAAAGCCAAGCAAAAAGGCTGCAATTAAACCTTTCAAGAGGGAAAACTGATTTTTTACTCCCAGGCTGGAGTCTTGCTGCATGACAGAAAACATTAGGTCTCTTGCCTGTGTTGCCAGTGAAGCATGAAGAGTTCATGGGAGAACCTCACATGTGTGCTTTGGTGTCTGCAGAAGATAGACACTTATACTTGACTTTTACCTGAAGAAGTCTGAGGGCAGAATTCTGATTGAAGTAGTTCATAATGACAGGGAAAAGGTCTAGATTTCTAAGATACCAGGTTTTCTATGGGCCAAGTAGTTTCCTTTTAATGTAGCTGGAAACCCCAACAAAGAATGAGGATCCCATGAGAGGAAAATTGTGTGGGCAAGAACCAAGAGGAAGGACAGTCAGAGGATACATTGTTCCCATTAGAAATGGAACAGAGAATAGGTCACCACTAGGGGGATAAGGAGTGAATGGTGTCCCTAAAGAAACCACAAAAGCACATCACACAAAAAGACAGTATTTGGGTCTCTCCTTAAAAAAGGGTATTGATAGCCAGGTTACACTGGCCTATCAATTAAACCTCTCACTGTCCCTTTAAGACTCCCTCTCCCTATCTGTCTTCCCATGAAAGCTGGAGAAGCCAGAAGCAGGAGAGTAAGTAGGGGAGGAGGTAATGCCAGGAGAGTGAAAGAACAGCAAGTCACTTTTCTTTATTAGAGATCTGTGGGAAAGCATAATGCTTTCCATTTCCATCCATGCTGTTGAGAAGGCTAGGAGCTTCTTCTTTCTCTCTGCTGTGTAGTATTCCATTGTGTAAAGGTACCATAGTGTTTTGATCCACTAATTACTGTTGGGCACTTAGGTTGCTTCCAGCACTTGGCTGCTGTAAATAATGCTGCTATGAACAATGGAGTACACAGGTTCTTTTCAATTGGTGTTTTAGGGTTCTTAGAATATAATCCCAGCAGTGGAATTGCCAGGTCAAAAGGCAGTTCCATTTTTAGTTTTCTGAGGAAATTCCATACTGTTTCCACAGTGGCTGCACCAATCTGTATTCCCACCAACAGTGCACTAGGGGTCTCTTTTCTCAACATCCTTTCCAACACTTGTTTGTTGATTTGTTTAAGACAGCCATTTTAATGTATATGAATTAAACTAGTGTAACTATCTGACTAACCAAAAATCTAAGGTTTACATGCATAACACAATGTGGGATAGTGACATGTTACCAAAGAAAGGCAGAGTAGAGGAATAGAGAGATAGGGTGATATTTTATATATGTTAGTCAAGGAAAATATCTATGAGGATGTGATGCAAATGAAGTGAAGACAAGGCTATAAGAGAGCCTTAGCAATTTTTTTTTCAGTATACACATTCTCCTTGGATGATGTCATCCATTAGCAAGGCTTTTATTTTCCCTGATGATTCTCAGTCTTATATCTCTTCTCTATATTTTCTGCTGATCTTCAGACTCAGATACTTAATGCCTATCATATAGCCCCATTTCAATGATCACAACCACCTCAAATTTAACTTTTCCAAACTTAAACTTCATCCTGCTTCCAAACTTTGACCCCAGTGTTTTTCATCCTTAATGAATAGCACTACAAGTAACAGAAACTATATTTCTTGACAAGATGGCAGTGTAGGCAAACATAGTTCACCTCTTCACACAACCACATCAAAATTACAACTAATATAGAGAACAAGCATCACTCAAAACCATCAGATCAAGTTGAATGGAAGTCTGACAACTAAGGAATTAAAGAAAGCAGATCCAACCAGACTGGTAGGAAGGATGAAGACATGGAACAGGCTGGTCCCTCACCTGCATATGGTAGATACAAATTCTGGAGGGATATCTCAGGAGCAAGGAGTCCAAGCCCCACACCAGGCCTACTGGCCCAGGGTTCCAGTGCCAGGAAGGTAAGTTCCCACAACTTCTGAGTGCAAAAACCAGCAGGGATTGAGTTGGTGGGAGACACTGCTGGAGCCCCGAGCAGTTCCTCTTAGAGAACAAACACACAGATTCACCTAGTTAGACTAACTCCCTCTGAGTTCCAGCACTGGACTAGCACCTTGAAAGGCACCAGTGCCATACAGGAAGAAACTGAAGTATCTGGATTCAAGTCAAGTGGAGACCATCCTCCCTTTTCTAAATCCTCCCCTCCAGAAAGATGGCAAGCTGGCACCATATCTGAGACTCCATCAACGTGGCTAACACTGTTTGACCAACCTTGGAGATCCCCAAAGACTCCGCCTAACCTAATTTATGGGCCTACCTAAGCTGCTTTTACACATGAATAACTGGTCCCGCTGAACAACTTCCCAAATCCTCTAAAACAAGCAACAGCTGGCCTCAGTGAGCCCCAGGCCTGGCACTAGCAGCAGCCAGTCTAGAATCACAGCTTAGCTTCACCTGAGAATCTCCAAGCCCAGTGTAAGTAGGAGCCATCTCAAAATGCTTTATAGCTCAGGCAGGGTGGCCTGGGGAAAACCAGATGGGGCCTGAACTTGGCCTGTACCACTTGGGAAAACCGAGAGCCTGCACACCCAGTGGACAGCTACAGACCATGCCAGAGCACCACCATCCTGCCCCTGCACAGCTGATCCTCCATGGAGACTGGAGGTTGGTAGTAAGTGGCCACAGCCAATCCTTGCAGCTGACTGAAATTGGTAAATCCCTCCCATTGACCTGCAAGAGCAATAAAGGCTCAACTATAAGAGGAGGATATACACAACCCACACAAAGGGTGCACCTGGAGTACCCAGCTTGGCTGATAAGGGAGGCTATGCGACTGGACTTTATGTGACACCTACTACATTAGGCCACTCTACAAGACACAGAGTCACAGTAGGTTGACCTAATACGTAAAAACAAACATAGGGAGTCTACCAAAATGAGGAGACAAAGAAACATGGCCCAAATGAAAGAACATATCAAAACTCAAGAAAAAGAGCTAGACTAAATGGAGAAAAGCAATCCATCAGGTGCAGAGTTCAAAACATTGGTTATTAGAACACTCAAAGAACTTAGTGAGGACCTCAACAGCATAAAAAAGATCCAGTCAGAAATGAAGGCTACACTAAGTGAAATAACAATTTACAGGGAAACAACAGTAGAGTGGGTGAAGCCAAGAATAGAATCAATGATTTGGAACATAAGGAAGCAAAAAAAAAAAAAAACAAAAACAATCAGAACACAAGAAGAAAAAATAATGCAAAAATCCAGGATAGTATAAGCAGCCTCTTAGACAATTTCAAAAGATCCAACATTCGCTTTCTATGGGGTACCAGAAGTAGAAAAGAAAGAGCAAGAAATTGAAAACTTATTTTAAAAATAATTAAAGAAAACTTCAGCAATGGGTGAGACTTCCAGCCAAGGTGGAGGTGTAAGTAGACACACTGTGCCTCCTCTCAAAACTAAAAGGACAACAACAATTTAAAAATAAAAAACAACCTGAACTGATAGAAAATCGAACTGTATAGAAGTCCAACAACCAAGGAGTTAAAGAAGAAACACTCATCTAGACTGGTAGGAGGGGTGGAGATGGGCAGCTGGGGTAGAGAGGACTCAAAGAAAGGCAGCAGCTGTCAGACTGGTGAAGTGGCAGATTGTGGACCAGGCAGTCTTACATTCGCGTGCAAATAACCTGGGAAAAACAACTGGGGAGCAATACAGACTGAACAAACCCAGGGTTCAATTGCAGGAAAATAAAGCCTCAAAATCTCTAATTGAAAACAAAGGTGGGGGTTGAGGCAGCTGTGGGAGAAATTCCCAGCCTCACAGGAGAGTTCGTTGGAGAGGCCAACAGGGTCCTAGAATGTACACAAGCCCTCCCACCTGGGAATCAGCACCAGAAGGGCCCAATTTGATTGTGGGTACTGGGGGAAGTGACTGAACACCAGCAGAGAGTGAAGCAAGCACAACTGTTTCCTCTCAGACCTCTACCCCACATACAGCATGACAGTGCAGCCACATGGTTTGCCCTGACCTGGCAAACACCTAACGCTCCGCCCCTTATATGTAACAGCCACCCTGAGGCCAAAAAAAAAAAAAGATGGCCCAAATGAAAGAACAGATTAAAACTCCAGAAAAAAATACAACTAAGTAATGAAGAGATAGCCAAACAATCACATGCAAAGTTCAAAACACTGGTAATCAGGGTGCTCCAGGAATTCACTAGGTATGTCAACAGCATAAAAAGACTCAGATAGCAATGAAGGTTGTATTATGTGAAATAAAGGAAAATCTACAGGGAACCAACAGTGACAGGAAGGAAACCAGGACTCAAATCAATGGTTTGGAGCAGCAGGAAGAAAGAAACATTCAACTAGAACAGGACAAAGAAATGACAACTCAAAAAAATGAGGAGAGGCTTAGGAACTTCCAGGACATCTTTAAAAGTTCCAAAATCCAAATCATAGAGGTGCCAGAAGGAGAGGACTAAGACCAAGAAATTGAAAACTTGTTTGAACAAATAATGAAGGAGAACTTCCTCAGTCTGGCAGGGAAATTAGACTTTCAGGAGGTCCAGGAAGCCCAGAGAGTCCCAAAGAAGTTGGACCCAAGGAGGAATACACCAATGCACATCATAATTATATTAGCCAAGATTAAAGAGAAGGAGAGAATCTTAAAAGCAGCAAGAGAAAAGGAAAGTTTCCTACAAAGGAGTTTCCATAGTCTGTCAGGTGATTTCTCAAAAGAAACCTTGTAGGCAAGAAGGGGTTTGAAAGAAGTATTAGAAGTCATGAAAGGCAAGAACCTTCATCCAAGATTATTCTATCCAGCAACACTATCTTATATAATGGAAGAGCAGATAAATTGCTTCCCAGATAAGGTCAAGGTAAAGGAATTCATCATCACCCACCCCTTATTATATGAAATGTTAAAGGGACTTATCTAAGAAAAAAGGAGATTAAAAATATGAACAATAAAATGACAACAAACTCACAGCTATTAACAACCGAACCTAAAAACAAAACAAAACAAAACAAACTAAGCAAACAACTATAAAAGGAACAGGTTCACAGAAATGGAGATCACATGAAGAGTTCTCAGTGGGGGAGTGGAGTGGGAGAGAAGGGGGAAAAGGTACAGAGAATAAGTAGCATAAATGGTAGGTAAGAAAATAGAAAGAGAGAGGTATAAAATAGTGTAGAAATGTAGAAATGTAGAAACTAAAGAACTTATATGTATGACCCATGGATATGAACTAAAGGTGGGGAATGCGAGTGGGAGGGGGTGTGCAGAGTGGATGGAAATAAAGGGGGAAAATGGGACAACTGTAATAGTATAATCAGTAAAGTATTTTTAAAATACATATAAGGAAGCAGATCATGAAAACCCTTCTAACCACATGAAAAACTCAATACTGAGAACTATTAAAAGCCATTGAGTTTCTTCATGATCCTGTTTGGATTTAGAGAAAATTACTTTAGCAGCAGTGTGGAAAATAGATTTGAAGTAGGGTGACTAGTCAGAAGGCTATTTTATAGTCTATGTGTGAGATAAGTATATCTTGGGTTACAGAAGTGGCAGTGAGAAGGCATTCAAGATCTAAAGGTGATGAGAACAATAGCATCTGGGGACTAGTTAGGTTTGGGAACAGTTTCTAGCTTGTGTTATTTGTTTGTTTGTTTTTTTAATTATATTATATTTGTTATGCGATTACACTTGTCCTGAGTTTTCACCCTTTGCTCCCCAACAGCACCCTGCACCCTTCAGGCAATCCCCCCCAACCATGTTCATGTCCATGAGTCATGCAAATAAGTTCTTTGGCTACTCCATTTTCTATACTATATATTTTTTAAAAAATATTTATTTCAATTGTTGTTCGAGTACAGTTTTCTGTCTTTTACTCCCATCCCAGCTCACCCACCCCAGTGCTCCCCACCTCCCTCCCATTTCCACCCCCCCTTAGTTTTTGTCCATGTGTCCTTTATACTTGTTTCTGTAAACCCTTCACATTTTCCCCTGAAATTCCCTCCCCTCTCCCCTCTGGACACTGTCAGCCTATACTGTATTTTATGTCCTCCATAGCTATTCTGTAACTACCTATTTCTATTTTCTAATCCCCTCAACACTTCACCCATTCCTTACACCCCTCTTCCTTTCTGGCAACCATCAAAATGCTCTGTTTTTGTTTGCTTTTTAGATTCAATTGTTGATAGATATATATTTTTGCCATTTTATTGTACATAGTTTTGGTCTTATTTTTCTTGAATAAGTCCCTTTACTACTTCATACAATTACTGTTTGGTGATGATGAATTGCTTTAGCTTTTTCTTGTCTGATAAACTCTTTTTCTGTCCTTCAATTCTAGATGGCAGCATTGCTTGGTAGAGCAATCTTGGCTGTAGGTCCTTGCTTTTCATGACTTTGAATATGTCTTGATGATAATCCCTTCTAGCCTGCAAAGTTTCTATTGAGAAATCAGCTGACAGTCTTCTGGAAACTACCTTGTGGGTAACCAACTGCTTTTCTCTTGCTGCTTTTAAAATTATCTCTTTATCTTTAACCTTTGGCATTTTAATTATGATGTGTCTTGGAGTGGGCTTGTTGGCATCCATCCATCCATCCATCTTGTTTGGGACTCTGTGCCTCCTGGACTTGTATGTTATTTCCTTCATCAAATTGGGAAAGTTTTCTTTTTTATTTATTCTATTTTTAATGTATTTTATTGATTATGCTATTACAGTTGTCCAAATTTCCACCCTTTATTCCCCTCTGCGCTGCACGTCCCCTCACCCACATTCCCCACCTTTAGCTCCTGTTCATGGGTAATACATATAAGTTCTTTGGCTTTTACTTTTCTTGTATTTTTCTTAACTCCCCGCTGTCTATTTTCTACCTACCATTTTTTGCTACTTATTCTCTGTACCTTCTCCCCTTTCTCCTCCTCTCAGTCCCCTGCTGATAACCTTCCATGAAAACTCCATTTCTGTGATTCCATTCCTGTTACAGTTGTTTACTTTGTTTTTGTTTTGGGTGTGGTTGTTTATAACTGTGAGTTTGTTGTCATTTTATTGTTCATATTTTTTATCTTCACTTTCTTAGATAAGTCCCTTTAACATTTCCTATAGTAAGGGGTGGGTGATGATGAATTCCTTTACCTTGACCTTATCTGGAAAGCAATTTATCTGCTCTTCCATTATACATGATAGTGTTGCTGGATAGAATAATCTTGGATGAAGGTTCTTGCCTTTCATGACTTTTAATACTTCTTTCCAAACCCTTCTTGCCTACAAGGATTCTTTTTTTTATGTACCTAGTAAAGTTTATTTATTTTATTTTTTATTTTAAATATATTTTATTGATTATACCATTACAGTTGTTCTATTCCCCCCCTTCATCCCCCTCCACCCGCACACTCCCTCCACCACCATTCTCCCGACCTTAGTTTATAACCACGTGTCTCAAGTTCTTTAGATTCTATATTTCTCCCACTATTCTCGCCCCCCCATCTATTTTCTACCTACCATCTATGCTATTTTCTGTGCCTTCTCCCCGTTCTCCTCCTCCCACTCCCCTGTTGCTAACCCTCCATGTGTTCTTCATTTCTATGGTTCCACTCCTGACCTACCTGTCCTCTTGGTTTGCTTTTGCTTTAGGTGTGGTTGTTAATACCTGTGTGTTTGCTGTCCTTTCATTGTTCATATTTTTCATCTTCTTTTTCTTAGATAAGTCCCTTTAGCATTTCATATAATAAGGGCTTGGTGATGATGAACTCCTTGAACTTGACCTTATCTGAGAAGCACTTTATCTGTCCTTCCATTGTAAATGAAAGTTTTGCTGGATAAAGCAATCTTGGCTGTAGGTCTTTGGATTTCATGACTTGGAATACTTCTTGCCAGCCCCTTCTTGCCTGTAAGGTCTCTTTTGAGAAATCATCTGACAGTCTGATGGGTAGTCCTTTGTAGGTGACTGTCCGTTAACCCTTGCTGCTTCTAGGATTCTCTCCATTTTAGTCTTGGCTAATGTAATTATGATGTGCCTTGATGTGTTCCTTCTTGGGTCCAACTTCTTTGGGACTCTCTGAGCTTCCTGGATTTCCCGGAAATCTATTTCCTTCACCAGACTGGGGAAGTTCTCCTTTATTATTTGTTCAAATAAGTTTTCCACTCGTGGCTGTTTCTTTTCCCCTTCTGGTACTCCTATAATTCAGATGTTGGAATGTTTAAAGATGTCCTGAAGGTTCTTAAGCCTCTCCTCATTTTTTTGAATTCTTGTTTCTTCATACTTTTCTGTTTGGTCATTTTTTTCTTCCTTCTGGTCCACTCCCTTGATTTGAGTTCCAGTTTCCTTTCCATCACTATTGGTTTCCTGTGCATTTCCCTTCATTTCACCTAGTTTAGCCTTCCTTTGTTCCTCTAATTTGGACTCAAATCAACCAGTTCTGTGAGCATCCTGATCACCAGTGTTTTGAACTGTGTATGTGATAGGTTGGCTATTTCTCGGTTGCTTAGAGTTATTGGCTCTGGGGCTTTGAGTTCTTCTTGAGCCATGATGTTTTGGTCTGTTCCTGCCTGTTATGTTTGAGGGGCAGAGCCCTAGGTGTTCACCAGGGCTGGGCAACTCCATCGCTGGGTTGTGACACTGTATGTGGGGGCGGGGTCAAAGAGGGGCAATGGCAGTCCCATCTGCAGCTTGCCTCAGCTGTGGCCTGCATGGTCTGTCTCACTGCTCGCTCCGTCTCACTGCTTGCTCCTTTGCCTGGTTTATCGGTCTGGATGAACGTTTTGTTGTTGTCAGACTTGCGTATAGTTCAATTTTCTGTGTTTGGTTGCATTTTTGTTACTAAAACTTTGTTGTCTTTAAACTTGGTTGTGCGAGGAGGCACAGTGTTTCCACCTACGCCTCCATCTTGGCCGGAAGTCAGGAAAAGGAGTCTTAAAGATAAAGTTCTTGTGAGCAGGGTTTTGCTAAATAAGCAAAACCACATTTGAATGTACACTAAAACCAAAATTTGGGGAAATGCTCACTTACAGAGAAATGAGCCATTCTACAAATGGCCCAAAAGGCTTTAACTGAATTCAGAGAATTCTTTACAGCCATCATTCTTGACTCAAGTTAAGACATATTAGACACTAGACATTCATACTAGACACTGTATGAGTGGAAAAGGAAAGACTGATGAACATTTTTTAGCTACTTCTGTATGCCAAACACTGTACAAAGTGGTTTACATGTATTATCCATTTTAATCCTCACAATAGCACTTCATATTAGGTACTGTTATCTTTATTTTAAAGATGAGGAAGCTGGCTCAGTAAGTTACATAACATATTAATGCTAAGTAAACAAATGAGTACACATCCAATGCCTGTCCATTACACCACACTAGGATGATTTCATACTCAAGGCACACAAAAATCAAGTTCTCAAGGCAGAAGATATCTTCTAAAACTTTCAACATTTTTTTGTTACTGTCAAACTTAAAAAACAAAAAGTATTTCATCATCCACATTAAGTCTGGTTGATCCACTGATTTTTTACACTTAAGTAAGACCCATCTTCTTTTGGTACATGTCCATTTGGGGGCACTATAGTCCAATAAGATCATGCTAATGCTGGGAATGAAAATATATGAACTCCTTATATTCATCATGTGTACTTGAAAAAACTGACTGTGGTATTTTCCCAACTATTCTTTGGTTTTTAATTTTCAAAAAGATAAAGTTCAATTATGACAAGGACAAGCTATGATAGATATGAAATAGCCCACATATAGGCAATTGTAATATGCAACTTCAGGGTCTCTTCTCAGGACAAGACCCAGGCCCTAGCCAAAGGCCTTAGGATTCAGTCTGCCTTTTCTTCTTTCCAAAAGTGCTTTCACTATTTCTGTCTTCTTGGAGCTCTTTCTCATCCATATTCCCCTTCCTCCATTCTGCAGTGTGGGAAACTATCTCAGTACTCCAGAAGACAATTACAGGTGTTCTTTTTATGTAACCTGTTACATTGTTACTAAACAATCCTTCTTTTACAGGCACTGATTATTGCATGGGCTAGAATCAGAGGAAAGTGTGGATCGTGCAACTTTTCTTTTATTATTAAGAACATCATTAAATCCCGGTCTAGCATCATATACAGTGCTTCATAGGAATGAATGGTGGTCATTGTAATAGAATTGCCTTGTGATGCCTCAATTATTCAATCATCAACAGTTGCCCAGTGCAAAAGACAATTTGTGCTGATGCTGTAGCACATAGATTAACCACTGCACAGCACAACCTGTAATACCAGCCTTTTCTACTTTCCTTATACCTAATCTAATATCCCAAAATTTATCTTCAAGGATGTTGAGGTCACATCACCACCTACCTAGCTGTTGCCATTTCTTTTTGATAATTCAGTTCAAAATTTTTCTCTTCAGACTCACAAGGAGGAACTATCTGTATATCTCCTTCACATTAAACATCTCTGCCTCCTTCTCCTAAAATTATCTTTGTGGCTCTTCTTGAACTTCTGTTTGACAGTTATGAGGTTATTCTTAAACTGTAGCCAAAAGTATGTGAAAATAAAGCCTCACAAAAATTAACTGCAATTAAATGTGCAGACAGTTAGTAAGAAGCTTCAGCAAGTTTGTTGAGTTTTGGCAGTCATTTTGAGCAAACAAACAAGTTTACTTAGAGTCCACCTTTCCCAGATACCTTTCTACATGAAGCTCAGTAAACTTACAGCTGTGTCACCTCAGCATGAACTGAAAAGGTGCAAGATTTCCAAAAAGGAAGGCATTTGACTAGCAGAATTAAAGTATAACAGTTTTTTTTAAAAATACACAATGGTTTTCCTCTGCACTCCAAGTCCTAGGACTGGGCTGTGACAAATTTTTCACATATGTCTTTCTTTAGGTGGTTCAAAAGAGCAGACTCACAACAGGATCTTACTAGAGTGAAACGAGGGGCTTAACGAATGATAGAACAAGAAAGAAACAACAAGCTTGAAGGATGGTGTCCAAATTCCGTCTTGCTGTTGCTACTGGTAACTACCCAGAGGAGGAAAACTGGTAGAAAGTGTATATACTTCAGTTGCTCTGAATTGGTAGACAGATAATCAACAACTGGGGTGATAATCAGATTAGCATCCCCCCAGGAAGAAAAACTGTGCATAGGCACCAATCAACTACCTCATCATAGCCTCCGGTCTGTGTACATCTTTGCTTGTCAGATTCCCCTCTCTGGGATCCTCTTCTCAGCTTAATTTATAAACTTGATATCAAAAAGGTTGATTCTTTGAGGTCAGCATAATACTGGGCAATGGAAAATCAAATACAGGGGTTAGAGACAATGTGTTCTACATCTACATAATGGTATAATTTCTTTTGAGAAGACACAGGAGACAAATGGCAGCAATTTTTGGCTCTTAGGATTCTGAGGGGGGAAAAGTGACCTTGGCATTTCAAAAAAAAATAAGTTCTGGCCCTGGCCAGGTGGCTCAGTTGATTGGAGCATTGTCCTGTACCTCCAAAGGTTGCAGGCTGATCCCCAGCCAGGGCACATGCCTAGGTTGTGGGATCCATCCCTGGTTGGAACACCTCTGGGAGGCAGCTAAATGATGCTTCTCTCTCACATCAATGTATCTTTCTCTCCCTTCCTCTCTCTCTCTAAAATCAATAAACATATCCTCAGGTGAGAATTTAAAAAAATAAGTTCTGAATACTGAAGTTATTACCTACAATAAGATTACTTTCTTCCTTGTGGGAATGTGTGTGTGTGCCGTCCATTTAGGATTAACTTTTTCAGGACTGCTGGAGAATTAATTGGGTCTTAACTTCTCTCTCTGAGCTGCCTTAGGCTCTAGAGATTTCTATTTAGTATTCCAAAGGAGCTTCGTGCAGGGCAGCCAGCTGTGTAACTGTGGCTTATTTACTTATGCTTCTGGCTTAGATTCTTCTGTGTGAGAACTGGAGAAGACAACCCCTCCCAGAGAACACACAAGCCCAACCCAGCACAGCAGGACTTAGTGGGGGTAAGGTTCATCCCGAGCCTCAAATATGACAGTCCAGAAATGGACTGAACTCTGAAACCACCTGAGGTCTGCTTCCTCCTCTGTGCTTCTCTTTTCTTCAATTGCTCCTGCTTTGTACATACTACCACAGATAAGAGCAGTGTGAAAATTTCAGAAGTCCAAGGCTTCAAGCTGGCATTGCCTCAGGAATTGTGGATGTTTTAAAGAAGTGTAAAATTTAGTTAAAAAGGATATTCATCAAAATGTTAACAGTGGTTATTTTTATGGAGTTGTATTACTGAAGATTTATATTTTGTCCTAAATTTTCCATCATGACCAAATCTTACTTGTGTAAATTTTTTTCAAAAGGGAAGTTTCCTCGATGAGTCGCTTTTATTTCCCTGGTGCTCTATCTTGAAGCACTTGTAGAACAGCCCAGAAAGTGTGCAAAAAAACACCCAAGTGGGGAGTTTTCCAGTTGCAGCATCATTGTTCTTTAAAAGCATAGAGATGAGGCAGAGGATAAAGATATGAACAGATTTTATCGGAAAGGCTTTGGCAGGAAAACACTTTGCTCCAGATGATTCAAATGAATGGAGTTTGTGAAAAGAATGTTTATAGCGAGTGGTCAGGGTTACAGGGAATAACAAGGGATAATGAAGTATGAGTAGGAAACCATTACCATCTTTAGAGGCAAGGGGTCAAGGGAAGTAACAGAGTTACCAGAACCCAATGAGTGCTAGAACCATGAAGGAGGAAGAGCCCAGTAGGTGCTTTCCTTGTGCAGGTATACAGCTGCTTCCAGTGATGCAATGCCAGAGCAGGGAGGGAGTGGGAAAGAAATACTCTGATCCCCTCTCTCTTCTCACTGTTTGATCTTACCATTTTCTACCACTTTGTCAAGCCCAAATAAAACCAACAGGCAGGGGAACCAAGAATATACAGTATGCAGGTCAACTTCCTAGAACAGAGAGAGGAGCTAAGAAGGATGGAAATTGGATGAGGGCAAATTGGAATAGGAGCAATGAATAATCACCACAGTCCACCCCTTTTGTTACTCAGAAGCCATTCCCGTTCTTTGTGCAAATGAAGAAGTTTCGTCTCCAACACAGAGGAGACACAAAATTCTATGAGTCACCATGTCACTCACTACAATGTAGTGGTACTGACCAATTATATTTCTATCTGAAACCTAAATTATAACATTCGCCATTGCCACTGCTTTTCGTCAAGGAATCAAGAAAAGAAAAGTGACAGAAAAAGATAATTGGTTATTATAAAATATGCATAGCTTTTACAGTCTCCACTTGCTGACAAGTTAGGCAATACTAGCTCATTCCATTCACCACACCCCAGCACGCATACATATCCATAAAATGAGGCCTCCTCTGCATACAAACCATTCAGTAAATGTTCCTGGATCAATTGCCAGAGTAATTAGTATCTATCCTCTTCCTCCACGTTTTCATCTGCTCAGTCCATAAAAACAGGTATAGCCCAACAAAGCCTAAATTAGAGAGATACAAGGCCTGATCAAGAGAGAGAGCCTATACTCCAAAAGACTCAAAAGCCCACACCAGTCTGTATTGACAGGAGTAACAGGAAGCACATATGTAAGTAAGTACTAAGGGAGCTAACCTAAGGGAATAATTATAAGGCTTGATAAGTCTCCAGAATTCAAATTTTAAAGTTTTGACTCATGCAATGAAGTGTGTTTAATGGTCTGTTAAATCAGCTAATCAAAGCCTGAGCTCAACAATAATCTAAGATCATTGGAATAAAAGTGCGTGAACTCCTATAACATCCTACAGAAGAGGTCCAGAGGTTCAGGGAAATGGATAAAATAAAGTGGATCTACTTACAAGCTGCTTAGCTATCCAGAACCATACCTCCTAGGAAAACACATGAGACACTCCCTTCACCAAGTCATTTGAAAAATGTATTGATACCCTTACTCCTCCTTCCCAACCCTGGGCAATTCAGTCTGAAAGCCACTTGGTTGGGGCAGAGCAAGGAAGGCAGGGTGTTGAAACCTAACTGGGGTGAGGAAGGCCTGGCATAAGGTAATGGAGCCCAAGCACAGTGTGGAGGGCACCTATGCGAGTATGGAGGGCATCACATATGGAGGCAGTCTGGCATGGAATGTCAAAGCTTAATCGGGAAAAGGAGGGATTTCATGCAGAGTGGCCTGGCATGAGGTGCTGGCACCCAAATAGGGTTAGGACAGTGCCCATACTAGAGGGAAGTCCAACATGGGAAGTCATAGCTAGAGAGGAGTGAGAAGGGCTCCCCCAGGAGAGGTGGCCTGGCATGGGCTACCAGAGTCCAAGGACAGTGAGGAAAGCAGTCACATGCAGTGAAAGGGGGCTCCCTGGTATGGGAAATCAGAGCTACCTGTAAAAGGGGGTGGACTGATGATGGGGTGTCAGAGACCAAGCAGATGAGAAACACATCAGTGGGGAGAAGTTACCTGGCATAAGATGCCCCAGCCTAAGTGGAGTTAGGGAGGTGTCCACAATGTAGCACAACTAGCATGCAAAGTCAGAGCTGAGCAGAGTGATGAAGGCATTCACACAGAGATGTAACTTGGCATGCAGTATAAGAAGTGTGTCTGTGATGGCAGGCAGCCATTCACAGGAGGACAGGTCCTGAGCAAGATGAAGAGTACATCCATGAAGTGAAGTGGCAGCTTAAAACAAGGTATTAGAGCTTGAGGAGGGCAAGGATGGCACGAGGGGGTAAGGCCTAGAGTGGGGTGTCAGATCCAAGAAGAGTGAGATGGATGTCCATGAAGAGAAAAGACTTTCTGGTATGGGATGTGAATCTAAGCAGGATGAGGATGGATTCCACATAGGTAAGGAAGCAGCTTAGAACAGGGTGTTTGAACCCAAACACAATGAGGATGATGTCCCCAAGGGAGCGGCTGCCTGATGTGGAGTGCCAGAGCCCAAACAGTTCAAGAAAAGCTTCCGTGTGGGAAGAGGAGCAGCCTGCCATCGAGGAGTCAGAGCCCCAGCAAGGCAGAGTGTGGAAGGCATCCCTGTAGAGCAGTGGTCTGGCATGGGGTGTCAAGATCCATGTGGAGTTAAGAGGATACCCACACTGTGGAGGAGAAGCAGGGTGGGCTGTGTGCAGCATCTGAGAGTGAGTGGGATGGAATGGGTATCCCCACAAAATAATAGCCTGGCATGGGGTGCCAGCAGCCAAGAAGGATGAGGGAGCATCCATGCGGAGGGATGGCCATACACTGCATGTTGAGCCAAACTGGGGTTAGGAAGGTATCTCCATGGGGGAAGGGGTAGTGCAGGAAGTGCAGATTAGTTACATACAGGAAGCCTAATCAAATGATTAGATAACCAAAGCCAGGTTTCCCTCTGTCAGAGAAGAATGTCACCAAAATGGTAAGGGAAGAAACTAAAATAAACTTGTAGTATTGGAAGCGAACATGTCAATATTCACAGTTTTCAATATAAAAATAGATATAGATGTAAATGTGTGTATGTGTATACTTACACACAGATAAACAACTAAAAAGATAAATATACACAAATACACACCCATGCCCCACCACACACATACACATACACTCCTTTATATTTATTTCCTAGCTCGGTTGCTGAAAGGACCTAAAAGCAATAAGAGCCAATAACAATGACCACACACAGCAGATCTTGTTTTCTAAATACCATTTTCTGCGAAAAGAAATCAGAGCTCCTTGCTGAAGTGACTTATTACAGGACTGGACCAGGAAAATGATAAGATGGTCCTAGAACACCTTTTTGTACTAGAAAACAAGGAAGCAAAAAAAAAAAATACTTAGAGAATGATGAGAGTATGTCAAAAAGACAAAAACCCAGCCTGGAAGGCCTCCCAATCAGTGGCACTTTGAGCATCAAATTAATGATAGTAACAAATTATTGAATAAAATTGGAAACAGAGTCCATACTGACATAAGTAAATAAATAAAATTAAATTTTGATGAAGAGTGGGTCATTCACATAGCTTTGAAGTACCTCCTCACAAAATACTTATTCATTACAAAAAATAAAGAGTAACTTTACAATGGAGAAGCCTAGTAGATACCACCTTAATCAACTAATCAAAGTGAGCATCACTGGTAATGGAACAAATAGATATCACTTACTATCTGACAGGACATGATAAGAAGCATGCAGCATCACTGCTGTGATATTTCTGCTGAAGATGCTCTAGCAGTCACGGTTCAATGAAAGAAACAGAACCACAAGTAACTCGTTACAGATTTGCCTTTATGCAATTATATAAGGGAGCTGGTTAAGCAGTGTGTGCAAGACTGTTGTCTTTGCACCTGACACTTGAGCTTGTGATCTTTGGGTCATGTAGCTGGAAAGGTAAGGTAGGTGTAAAGCACAGGATAACAAAAACAAGGTGGAACCCACAACCATGAGCCAGGAGTTACTGTTGCCTCTGCCCTTACTAGTGTGGGTATCCCACCGAAGNTAGCTCTGTCTGCTGAAAGGACCTAAAAGCAATAAGAGCCAATAACAATGACCACACACAGCACCCAGATCTTGTTTTCTAAATACCATTTTCTGTGAAAAGAAATCAGAGCTCTTTGCTGAAGTGACTTATTACAGGACTGGACCAGGAAAATGATAAGATGGTCCTAGAACACCTTTTTGTACCAGAAAACAAAGAAGCAAAAAAAAAAAAAGTACTTAGAGAATGATGAGGGCATGTCAAAAAGACAAAAACCCAGCTTGGAAGGCCTCCCAATCAGTGGCAATTTGAGCATCAAATTAATGATAGTAACAAATTATTGAATAAAATTGGAAACAGAGTCCATACTGACATAAGTAAATAAATTAAATTTTGATGAAGAGTGGGTCATTCACATAGCTTTGAAGTACCTCCTTACAAAATACTTATTCATTACAAAAAATAAAGAGTAACTTTACAATGGAGAAGCCTAGTAGATACCACCTTAATCAACGAATCAAAGTGAGCATCACTGGTAATGGAACAAATAGATATCACTTACTATCTGACAGGACATGATAAGAAGCATGCAGCATCACTGCTGTGATATTTCTGCTGAAGATGCTCTAGCAGTCACGGTTCAATGAAAGAAACAGAACCACAAGTAACTCGTTACAGATTTGCCTTTATGCAATTATATAAGGGAGCTGGTTAAGCAGTGTGTGCAAGACTGTTGTCTTTGCACCTGACACTTGAGCTTGTGATCTTTGGGTCATGTAGCTGGAAAGGTAAGGTAGGTGTAAAGCACAGGATAACAAAAACAAGGTGGAACCCACAACCATGAGCCAGGAGTTACTGTTGCCTCTGCCCTTACTAGTGTGGGTATCCCACCGAAGCTGGGCCCTTCGTCATAGAGCTGAACATACACCATTCGCCTGACCTGGAGAAGTTTAAAGATAATCTAGGTGAAGGCGGAGCACTTGCAGGCCCAGCTGGTGCCACACACCAACAAGCTAAGTTCACATAAGTGACAATGTGAGTAAAGTGCAAAATGGCTGTTGCTTCACTTCCATGGTCTGAATCTCCCACAAGAACTTCTTTTGTGGCCCACTCAATAAGAAACACAAGAAAGGGGTATTTGTAAAGCAGTTCAGTTCTCCTTACCAAGTCGACAATTTACACAGCCACCAGAGATACATAATATGAACCTAATCATGAGGAAATGTCAGAATAATACAAATTGAGGAACAGTCCACAGTGTAACTAATTTTTCAAAAGTTTCTAGATCATGAAAGTCAAGGAAAGATTGCAGAATCATTCTAGACTAAAAGGTCATTACAATTTAACATAATGCATAGTTCTGTCCTGCATTCCTTTGCTCTGATGGACAATTGGTACAAGTTCAGTGGGGTCTGAAGATTAGATGGTAATAATATATCAGTGTTAATCTCCTGATACAAATGATTGTCTTATAGCAGGGTTGTCAAACTAATTTTTACCGGGGACTACATCAGCCATGAAAAAGCTGAATGTAATTTTAAGACTTTATAAACGTAACTACTCCTCAACTAGAGGCAAGGAGCTTGGCATTGTCACTGGGTAGAAACAAGGTGCTGGGCCAGATAAAACAAGGTGGAGGGCTAGATTCGGCCTACAGGCCCTGTGTTTCCCACCTGTGTCTTACAGTTACATAGGAGGATGTCGTTGTTTACCAGAAGTATAAGCTTAAGTATCTGTGGAAATATACATATCAGTATTCTGAGGTACAAGGGCAGCAAGTTGGCAATTTACTCTCTAAAGTTTACAAGAAAAAAAAAGTTACTTGTATTTGCCACTTTTCTATAACTTTTCTGTACACTTGTGGTTGTTTCAAAATTTTTTTAAATCATAAAAATATGCATTGGTAAGGGAAACACCTGTATCTTTGACGAGCTCTGTATTGGCCATACTCTGAAAGCCAGAGATGATGGGGGAATGCTGCAATGAAATTGGATTCCCTGATTTCAAATGGTGGAATGTAATAGGATCAAAAAGTGATCAAGGTGGCAACCTAATCACAAAATAGGAACAATTACCACAATAACACACAGGAACTGAATGGTAATCTGATCTGGTTTTTTAAAAGTTTAAAGATTGTATTTATTTATTTTTTAGAAAGGGGAAGGAAGCAAGAAAGAGAGGCAGAGAAATGCCAATGTGTGGTTGCCTCTCACATGCCCCCAACCGGGGACCTGGCCTACAACCCAGGCATGTGCCCTGACTGGAAATCGAACCAGCAAACCTTTGGTTCTCAGGCAGGCACTCAAAACACTGTGCCACACCAGCCAGGGATGATCTGATTGTTTTGGTCCATGAGGATCAGTGGCAATAATTAATTTATCATAGAATCCCTAGGAATGAAATATATAGTTAATCTACTAAGTTCTGCCTGGCATATATATGAGGAAAAATTATAGGTCTGCTGGAAAGAAACCTAACCTTCTTTGGTCACCATAAAGAAAATTCATGGCTTCTTTTTAAAAATTATATTTTATTGATTATGCTATTATAGTTGTCCCAATTTTCCCCCTTTGTCCCTCTTTACCCAGGCCTGCCACTCCCTCAAGAGATCCCCACTCTATTGTCCACGTCCATGAGTGATGCATATGTGTTCTTTGGTTACTCTATTCCCTATGATGTATTTACATCACCATGACTATTATGTAATGACCAATTTGTACTTCTTAATCCCTTCATCTATTTTCCCAAACCCCTGGCTCCTCTCCCATCTGTCAACTATCAAAATGTTTTCTGTATCTATGATTTTGTTTCTGATCTGCCTCTTTATTTTGTTTTTTTAGATTCAATTGTTGATAGATATGTATTTGTTCACATTTTATTGTTCATATTTTTATTTTCTCAAATAAGACCCTTTAACATTTCATATAATAATGATTTGGTGGGGATGGACTCCTTCAGCTTTTTCTTGTCTGAGAAGCTCTTTATCTGTCCTTCAACTTTAAATGATAGCTTTGCTGGATATAGTCATCTAAGTTGTAGGTCCTTGCTTTCAACACTTTGAATACTTTTTGCCAATCCCTTCTAACCTGCGAAATTCCTTTTGAGAAACCAGCTGACAGACTTATGGGGGCTCCCTTTTGGGTAACAAATGGCTTTTCTCTTGCTGTTTTTAAGATTCTCCTCAGTTTTGTTTTGTTTTTTAATTTTTATTTTTTGACCTTTGGAATTTTAGATGTGATGTGTCTTGGAGCGGGCCTCATTGGGTTCATCTTGTTTGGGTCTCTCTGCACTTCCTGGACTAGTATGTCTATTTCCTTCACCAAGTTAGGGAAGCTTTCTGTCACTATTTTTTGAAATAGGTTTCCAATTTCTTGTTCTCTCTCTTCTCCTTCCAGCACACTCATTATGCAAATGTTGATACACTTGAAATTGTTCCAGAAGCCCCTTATATTATCCTCATTTTGGGTGGTTAATTTTCCTTCCTGCTGTTCTGATTGTGTGTGTGTGTGTGTGTGTGTGTGTGTGTGTGTGTATTGCTTCCTTATATTCCAAATCACTGACTTGGTTCTTGCTTTCATCCACTTTAGTGTTGTTTACCATAAGTTGTTATCTATTTAATTAGTGTATCCTTCATTTCTGACTAGACTCTCTTATACATTCCATGCCACTTTTTATGTTGTTGAAATTCTAAGTTCACTGAGCATCCTTATAACCAGTGTATTGAACTCAGCGTCTAGTAGATTGCTTGTCTCCATTTTGTGTAGTTCTTTTTCTGTAGTTTTATTCTGTTCTTTCATTTGGGACATGTTTTCTGTCTCATTTTGGTAGCCTCCCTGTGTTCATTTCTATGTATTAGGTAGAGCTGCTCTATCTTCAAGGCTTGGTAGAAGGGTCTAATGTAGTAGGTGTCCTGTAGGGTCCAGTGGCACAGCCCCCCCATTACCCAAGCTGGGTACTCGAGGTGCACCCACTGTGTGGACTGTGCACACATTCTTGTATTTGAGCCTTGATTGATGTTGGTACATCCAAAGTCAGCCACCACCTGTGTTCTGTCCAGGGTCACACAGCATAAACTACAAAAGGATCTGCAGATGTATGCTACTTGTGCTGGGCTTGGACATGCCCAGGTGAGGCCAAGCTGTGGGCCAAGGCCAGCTGCTACTAGCACCAGGCCTGGGGAAACAGCAAGAGGCATGGGGCTCACTGAAGCCAGATGCTGCTTCTTTGAGAGAATTTAGGAAAATCTGAAGCATGGGCCAATACAAGCCATTCATATGGAAGCCACTGGAAACAGCTTGAGTGGGTTCAAAAGTTGGGTGGGGCAGGGCCTCAGGGAATCACCAGGGTGGGGCCAGGTTTTGAGTCAGGTTGATTTGAGTCTCAGATATGCTACCTGCCTGCTGGCTCTATGGCTCTTTAGGGAGGGCTCTGAAAAGGAACAATGGCCTCTGCCCACCTTTCAGTCTGGGAAAAATTGCCTGTGAGCTCTTGCCCTGATGCCAGACAATTCAGTTCCTCCCAGCATGTCTCTGTTACCTTTCAATCTACTGCCTCCATGTTGGAACTCAGAGGGAGTGAGTCCAAGTAAGTCTATGCACAAGCCCTTTAAGTGGGACTTCCTGAGACTCCAGCAGTTTCTGTCTCCCACAGTTTCAATCCCCATGAGTTTTTACAGCCAGAATTGATGGAGAGTTACCTTCCTGGCACTGGAACCTTGGAATGTGTAGCCCATTGCATGGCTGGGACCATTTGCCCCCAAGATATCCTCCTGATTTTTATCCACCACACATGGGTGTGGTACCAGCCCGTTCTGCATCTCCACCCCTCCTACCAATCTCAATGTGCTTTCTTCTTTAATTCCATAGTTGTAGGACTTCCATTCAGCTTGATTTATGATGGTTCTGAATGATGGCTGTTCCATAGTTTAATTATAATTTTGGTTTGGTTATACAAGGTGAGCCACATTTATCTACACCACTTGTCTTGACCAGAATCTCAAATTCATGGCTCCTTAGCCAGATCCCAGTTGTAAGCCCATTCACAGACACAAAGTCCTCTAACCAAGAAAGGATCCTACAGTGCAGCCACAGATATATACAATGAATTTTATCAAAAGGATGCTGTGGTAATTTATCAGGGTAACTGTACTGGAGAAAAGAAATACCCAGACCTTCTGAAGACTGTAAGATACAGGATGTGAAGGCATGCTGGTCCCTAAACAACTGAAATAACTATTATAATCCATTGATAATATGAACTTTAGATGATATATGGAGTCTGAGCTTGAACATGTTTTATGGTGGGAATAACGATGTGTCCTATGGTTATTCCCCAAGACTCAGAATATATGGTGGGAATAGATATACTTATTTACTGGCAGAATACCAAAATTGATTCTGTGAACCATGAATTGAGAATTATTACAGGAGGAAAATCCAACTAAAAGCCCCTGGACAGCCCCCGCCATTACCACAATAGTTAAATAAAAGCTATATTGTACCTTTGGAGGAATTCCAGAGATCAATGGCTTATCAAAAACTTGCCCTGGCTGGTGTAGCTCAGTGGATTGAGCATAGGCCTGTGAACCACAGGATTGCGGTTCGATTCCCAGTCAGGGCACATGCCTGGGTTGCAGGCCAGTTCCCAGCAGGGGACTCACTAGAGGCAACCATACATTGATGTTTCTCTCCCTCTCTCCTTCCCTTCCCCTCTAAAGATAAATAAATAAAATCTTTAAAAAAACTGAAATATGCTATAAAGGCAATTTCTACGAGATTAACATTTAACTCAGCTGTTTGGCCACTGTAAGTCAGACAGTTTGTGAAAAATTATCACAAATTCAATCAAATAACACCAATTTCAGCTGAGGGTCCATATGTGTCATCTCTATTGGTATGCAGTTATTGACCTGAAAAATGCATTCTTTATCATTTCAATCAATAAACAAAATCAGAAACAGTTTAACAGCATAACAGTATACATTTATTGTTGCCCCAGAGCTATGTTAAATTTTCTGCTCATTCTCATGCACAGTCCAGAGGATAGTTGATTCTCTTGATATCTCAAAGAACATCACACTGGTTCATCACATTTGATATTATGCTTAGTGACCTCAGTGAATAGGAAACAGCAAATACATATATACCTTAGCAAGACATACTATGCCAAAGCATAAGGAATGAACCTTGGAAAAGTCCAGGGGCCTGCCAAACTATTGAAGTTTCTAAGGGTCCAGTAGTATGGGGCATGTCTGGCTGTCCCTTATAAAATAGGCTATAAGACCCTGCATTTGCCTCATGAAGAAACAGGCACAATGCTTGGTGAGCCTCTTTGGATTTTGAAGGTAATGTTTACCATATTTTATATGCTGCTCTCTCCCATTTACCAGGAACCTTGTAAGGCTCCACTCTTGGAGTGAGTCCCAGAGCAAGAAACAGCTTTGGAGCAGGTCCTAAATGCAGTGGAAGCTGACCCAGGAGACCAAATGCTATTCAACATGTCATGTTTATAGTAGGCAGAGAAGAGGTATGAAACCTCTGATGAGTATCATTAAAAAATCACTGTTAATATCGCTATGGATTATGATTAAGACCATCCCTCCTCTTTTAACAATTTTCCACTTGAAAAATAGCCATTGGTTTACTACTGGGCCCTGATAGATACTGAAAACCTCACCATGGGACACACAATGACTGTACAAACCAAACCTGTCCTCATGAACTAAGTGCTATCTGATTCACCAAACAAAACAATCTCTCAGAAACAGCAAAATTTTGTTAAAGGTGTGTTGGGAACTGCTCTGCCTGGTTTCAGGAATTGTAAACCATCTCCCATACCTAAGGCTGAGTGAGTGAACCTCTGGAATGTGAGCCACAAAGAGACAAAGCTTGTCTCTGGTAGCAAACACTGCCTCTGCTTCATCTCCCTGCCCCCAAAGTATGGTCAGATGGTCAGAGACAGGTAAGACCCCTCAGAGGGGCAACCTGGGCCAGACACGATCACTTGGGAGGCCATCAAGGAAGGACTCAGGGGGCTGCAACATAAAGGGGTGATGGACCCTCACCCCCCCACTTTGACAAGGCCCAAGTTCCCATGTCCTCTGGGAGAAGCGCTTCCTGGCTCTAATCCACTTAAGCCTGAAGACCTGTGATGGGGAAGACTGTGCAACCTTTCGCCAGCTAGCACAGGGCCCAGGTAATCTAGCAAGATAAAGAATTCTTAACAATCCTTTGAGACCTGCTTTGCTGGGAATGCTTTTAGTTAAATGATAAAGGCCTGAGCAAAAAAGAGTTTATGTTCCCAAAGTTCTGTAGCCTTCTAGCTGACAGACCCTGATTTAGAAGAAGCCCTAATGGTTCTTTGTATACTATCTACTGTTTACTGCCTGACAATGATTAATAAGCTGTACCTGAACTCCTGTGCAAAAAATAAAAAACAAAAAAAAAACAATAAAAGGCTGTCTAAGCAAGGGTCAGTGTTCTCTCTCTCTCTCTCTCCTTGGGAGAGAGTTGCCGGGCCACTCCAAGCCACTTTCCCCTTGACAGGATGGCCAGGCTGTTCAGAGGCTCTCCCCCATTGAGGGAGTAGCCGTGCCAGCCCTTTTCCTCCACAGGACTCGGTAGTCTGTGTGAATTTGTCTCATATCTCATCCATGATGCCACAAACACTGTTGGTCAGTGCACGCATCAGCATGGAAGTGAAGAAATTCTACATCTAGAATGTTAGTATGAGGAGCAATGTAGACCTACTCCAGAGTAAAACAAGCAAAATTGATGAAATTATTTACTAAGTCAAATATTTAAAGTCCCTAGAAATTGTCATAGGGCAAACAGAAAATGCAGAAACATTTCTTCAAGAAAATCTACTAAAACTCAATAAGAACAGCAAGAATCTGCGGCAGATCAACCAAGACTCATTCCCTCCTTCTCCATCTCTCACCTGGCTTTAATGTAAGTTCCCTTCCAGGAGGATGTGGACAAGAAGACAGGTGTCTTTCACCCCTCAGCTCCAAATCAAGGATAACTATATCTCATTGGTAGAGGCAAGCCACCAACACTTCTTCCCATCTCATTCCTAGTCAAAGCTAAATATCTGGTGAACAGACCAAGAAGTTAAGGCACTGTTCCTTCACCAAGATCCCACTTACAGGGCAGAGGCTCTGCATCATCATGGCAGGCCAGAATACTATGGCCCCTATTGCCCATGCTCCAGCTTACTATAAAAGTGAAGGCTCCATGTCCAGAGAGGCAGCAGGAGAAGCCTTGAGGCTGCTGCATCCACACACAGTTCCCAGAAAATGGCTCATATTTTTCTCAAAGGAGAGGCAGTACATAATAACAGAGAGCTCTGAAGTTCTCTTCATAGAAACTGACTGAATTTGTAACAGTATGTGAGGAAGTTCAAGACTAAGGATGCTCTTTAAAGCAATGCACATTTTGGTAGTAAACAATTAAGAAGAGAACAACTCCACAAAATCAACAAGGTAAACTGTGGGTTAAAAATCTTACTAGAAAGAACCAGGAAAAGAGAAAGCTAACATTAACCCTCCAGGGATCAAAACAAACCTCAAATATGTGCCTCAAAAATAATCCCTACAAAATTGCCCAAATATAATTGGATCAAACTGTAGCAATTTAAGCCCAATTATATTCAGGGCATTGTCTAAAACAATAGTGCAATCAGCCAGAAAATATGTGGAGCCTAACAACAGAGGTAGACAGCTTAACAGAGAGATCAGGGAGAGTAATATTCAAAGGCAACCCTGATAAAACACATGCACACATCTGAACTTTCTGAGGAGCCATACCTCACACTGCATGGAAAATACACTTCACTAAAACAATTGACTCAAGTAACTAAACAAACAAACAAGAAAATAAGCAGAAACAAGCCGCAGATATAAGAAAGGAAAGTCAATATGTAGAGTTGCTACACTATATCACCAAAAACATCCAGTATTCCACAAAAATTTATAAACATGCATAAAAACAAGAAAGAGTGACCCATATACAAGAAAAAAAAGTGGGCAACATAGAGTGCCTGAGAGAGTGATAGGATGTTGGATATAATAAGGTAAAAATACATTAGCTACTATAAATACATTTAAATAAAAATGAAATCATGCTTCAAAATGAAGTTGTGATGATAACATTGCATCAAATAGGGAATATCATTAAAGAGACAAAACTATTTTTTTAAAAAAAGAAGCCAGTAGAAATTCTGAAGTTGATAGTACAATATTCTAAATGAAAAAAATCACTAGCAGTTTTGGAGCAGCAGATTTGTATTGGAAATAGACTGGTGCTTCCCTCATGAGAGAGCCACAGAAACACCCATCCAGCAACTGGCAGACCCAAAATCTTGGATCTGGAGGCTTGCTAAGGGCCCTGCCATGCTTAGTACAGGGAAATAATCCTAGACAGACTCATACTAGTGGCTCGGGGGAGGGGGAACATACCCACCATCTTCCCTGAAGTCTGAAAGGCACCTGCTATGGGAGATCCAGGAATCACAGCCCCGTTTCCTCCAAAGCCCTCTGATAAATAGTCATGTCTGCAACTACTCTAACACTGACATCAGGCCAGCTGGGCAGAGACAGGGAGAGGACAGTCTTTTGGTGAATCAGGGCATTTGCTGACACATCCCTGGACCCACTGCTGATAGAAGCTAGCTTTGCCAAACAGCTGGGCCAACCCTGGAAGCAACCAAGCTTGGAGGAATCAGCCAAAAACTGTGGATCACTTTTAGCTTTGAAAAGGCTGTGGAGGGCCAGATGTGAACAGCACCTGATATTGGCTTACAAACCTAGAGATCAGAAGAGTATCCAAAGAGAGAAACCATCAGTCAAGCACTAAACTCTGCTGGAACTAATCCACTTTGTTCCCTTTTTCAATTATTTTCGCTATTTTTTTCCTTTTTCAGTCTTTTTATTATGTTTTATCTATTTTTCTTTTTCCTTTAGTTTTAATTTGCTAATTTTTCTTTTACATTTCCTATTCTACTCTTATCTTTGATTACTCCATTGTTCTCTTCTCTCCTTTTCTTATTTTTGTTACTTTTTCTGTGTTCCTCTTCCCCATTTTCCTTTTTCAAAGCATTACTATTATTAGTTCTCTTCCCTTTCTCTGCTCATAGTCACTTTTCTTTCATTTGGTTTTCTCATATTATTTTTCCTTTTCCACTTTATCAAGTATTCCATTTCTCTTTCCACATTTATTATTGTTTACTCTCTTGTCATTGACATTGCTGTTGTGCTTGGGAGAGTTCATGTCGTGGTGTTGTTTTGTGTTGTTGTTTTTTTTGCCAGCACCTATACAACAGTGTATAAAATGTGGTGTGTTGAGCCTTTTAGCCAGCCAGAGGGGAGTTCCCAACAAAAAATAGGACAATAAAAACCAGTGCCCAAATACAACATGAGTCCATATAAGCCAAACAAAGGACATCCCTAGAGCATCCAGATCAGGAGATTGAGGAGTGTACACCACTGGATCCCACAAGACTCCTAACACAGAAGGCCACTCCACAATACAGAGTGTCAAAGCAGATCAATCTAATACATAGACACAAACACAAAGAGACAACTACAATTAGAAAACAAAGGGGAAAAAACCCCAAACCAAAAAAAGAAGGAATCTCCAGAAAAAAGAGCAAAGTAAAATAAAGGCAAGTTATTTTTCAGGCATACAGTTCAAAGTAATGGTAATATGGATGCTTAGAAAACTGAGAATTACAAGGAACTTACTGAGAAATACATCAACATGAAGGACATAGAAAACTTGTATAAAAACCAATTGTAAGTGAAGGCTGCAATATCTGAAATGAAGAATACATTAGAAAGAATTTTTTTCTTTATTTTTATTTTTTTATTTTTCACACTAGAAAGAATTTAAAGCAAACTAGATGAAGCAGAGATCAAATAAGTGAGTTGGAATAAAGGGTAGAAAAAACAGTAAGTGCAACAAAATAAAAACACTAAGGAAAACTTGAGGATAGCTTAAGAGAGCATTGGCACAACATGCAATGTAACAGTATCTGTATCATAGGGGTAGCAGCAGAAGAAAAAAGGGAACTAGGGAAAGAAAAACTATTTGAAGAAATAATGACAGAAAATTTCCTTCATTTGGTGAGTGAGTCACACCACTTCAGAAAGCACAGAAACCCAAATGAGAGGATCTCAAAGAGGACCAAACCAAGACACATCACAATGAAAATGGGAAAATTTAAATACAAAGAATCTCAAAGGCATCAAGAGAGAAACAGCTAGTTACCTACAAAGGAGCTCCAATAAGACTCACAGTTGATTAGCTTCCTGTTAAAGATGAGATCATATGGTATTTGTTTTTCACCACCTGGCTTATTTCACTCAGCATAATGCTTTCCAGGGGAGAGGGGTGGGAATTTCAGGGGAAAAGGGGAAGGATTTATAGGAACTAATATAAAGGACTCATGGACAACAAATAGGGGGATGGAAATGGGAGGGAGGTGGAGAGCACTGGGGAGTGGGCTGGGATAGGAGTAAAAGACAGAAATCTGTACTTGAACAACAATTAAATAAATTTTTACAAAAATCATAAAGCAAAAAAAAATTAAAAGAAAAGATTCACAGTTGATTTCTCAAAAAAAAAAAAAACACATTACCTGCCCCTGAAATTCCCTCCCCTCTCCCCTCTGGTCACTGTCAGCCTGTTCTCTATATCAGTGTCTGGTTATATTTGGCTTGCTTGTTTGTTCTGTTCTTTAGGTTCCTGTTAAAAGTGAGATCATACAGTATTTGTCTCTCACTGCCTGGCTTATTTCACTCAGCATAATGCTTTCCAGTTCCATCCATGCTGTTGCAAAGAGTAGGAGCTCCTTCTTTCTTTCCACTGCACAGAATTCCATTGTGTAAATGTAGCATAGTTTTTTGATACATTCATTTACTGACGGGCACCTAGGTTGCTTCCAATGCTTGGCTAGTGTAAATTGTGCTGCTATGAACATTGGGGTGCATAGGTTCTTTTGGATTTGTGTTTTAGGGTTCTTAGGATATAATCCTAGTCGTGGAATTGCCAGGTCAAAAGGCAGTTTCATTTTTAGTTTTCTGAGAAAATTCCATACTGTTTTCCACAGTGGTTGTACCAGTCTGCAATCCCACCAACAGTGCACTAGAGTCCCCTTTTCTCCACAACCTCTCCAATACTTGTTGTTTGTTGCTTTGTTTGTGATGGCCATTCTGACCAGTGTGAAGTGGTATCTCATTGTGGTTCTAATTTGCATCTCTCTAATAGCTAGTGATATTGAGCATCTTTTCATGTGTCTCTGGACAAGTGGAGAAATGTCTGTTCAAGTCCTCCTTGGAGAAGTTTCTGTTCAAGTCTTTGCCTACTTTTTAATTGGGTTTCTTGTCTTCTTAGAGTGGAGTCATGTAAGTTATTTGTATATTTTGGAGGGGGAAGGGTTTTCAGAAACAAGTATGAAGGACACATGAACAAAAACTAGGCGGGGCAGAAATTGGAGGGAGTTGGGGAGCACTGGGGGGGTGGGCTGGGATGGGAATAAAAGACAGAGAACTGTACTTGAACACCAATTAAAAGAAATTTTAAAAGAAATTAAAAAAAAAACATTACATGCCAGGAGGAATTGGCATGAAATATTCTAAATAAAGAAAAGTAAGAACTGGAGATCCAAGATTGTGAAGGAGTAGCTGGAAGCTACACTGACCTACTCCCAGGACCAACCGGGAATTACAATTAAATTGTAGAGGAATCATCCAGAATAAGTAACTGAGCACTACTGGAGAGAAGCCTTATAACCAAGGACAGACAGAAGAAACTGCTCCACCAGAATGAGACTTGTAGGGAGTGTGGAGTGGACAGGAGAGGGCTGGCTGGACTCCCACAGGTGGCCACTGAAGTTCTGGAGGGACATTTCAGGGTACAGGGTGTTCTGTTGAAGAAGTGTGGGGTCTAAAACCCAAGCTGGGCTCCCCAGCCTATTGCACAAGAGCCAGAAATGAACCCAGATAACATTCAGCTGTGAAAAACAACCGGTTTTCTGCCTGTCAGGGAGAGATGGCTGGAGAAACAAAGAGCTGTTTAAAGGGCCAGTGGATAAATTTCCAATTGCAGCCACTTATGCTGGGGAATAGTGAAGGTTGGCAGAGTGGATTAGGGATGCTTGAGGAGAGTCTGCATGGGTGGCTCTGGGGAGTGAACTAAAGAACAGCAACCAGGATCTCTACCATGAGTAAATACTCATGCTACAAGGTCCATTGTTCTTTCCTTTAAAAAAGAAAGATAGAGTGGCTCCATCACTTCTTTTATTGTTGTCCAAACACAGTTGTCTCCTCTTTCCCACCACTGTCCCCTGCCCCACACTCTATCCTTCCCCCCTTTGGCTTTATACGTTGGTCCTTTTGACATGTTCCTTGATGACGCCTTCCCTCCCCCCCCCCATTATTTCCAGCCCCGACCTTCCCAGAAATTGTCAGTTTGTTCTGTGTCCCTCATTATATTTTACTTGGTTGTTTGTTTTGTTGATAAGTTTCCACTAATAGTTGAGATCGCAGAGTATTTCTCTCTCACCATCTGGCTTGCCTCACTTAGCGTAATGCTTTCCAGTTCCATCCATGCTGTTGCAAAGGGTAGGAGCACCTTGTTTCCTTCCACAGTAGAGTATTCCATCGTGTAAATGTACCACAGTTTTTGATACACTCATTTACTGATGGGCACCTAGGTCACTTCCAGCAATCGCCCATTTCAAATTGTGTTACTATGAACATTGGGGTGCACAGGTTCTTTTGAATTGGTGTTTCAGGATCCTTAGGGTATAATCCAAACAGGGGAATTACTGGATCAAAAGGCACTGGCATTTTTTAAGGAATTTCCATACCTTTTCCCACAGTGGCTAAACCAGTCTTAATTCCTACCAACAATGTATAGAGTCCCCTTTTCTCCACAACCTCACCAACACATATTGTTTGCTGATTTGTTTATAATGGCTACTCTGACTGGAGTGAGATGACAATCCTTGTGGGGTTTTTTTTAAGATTTTATTTATTTACATTTGGAGGGGGAGAAAGAGGAAAACATCCATGTGTGGTTGCCTCTCACACGCCCCCTACTGGGATCCTGGTCTACACCCCAGGCATTTTACCTTACGGGGGAAAAAACTGGCAACCCTTTGGTTCACAGGCTGATGCTCAATTTACTAAGCTACACCAGCCAGGGCATTCACTATGGTTTTAATTTGCATATCTCTGATGGCAACTGATGCTGAGCATCCTTTCATAAATATTTGGGCCTTGTGCATGTCCTCCTTGTATAAGTGTTTGTTCAGGTTCTTTGCCCATTTTTTAATTGGATTGTTTATCTTCCTGGAATGGAGTGATGTGAGTTTTAATATAGTCTGGAACACAAACCCTTGTCTGTGGTATCACTGGCAAATATGTTTTCCCATACAGTTGGTTCCCTTTTCATTTTGCTAATGTTTTCTTCAGCCAAGAAGAACCTTTTTACTTTAATGAAGTCTCATTTGTTTATTCTTTCCTTTATGTCCATTACTCTAGGGGACATATAGGTAAAAATACTGTTGCATGGAATACCTGAGATTTTCCTACCTAAGTTCTCCTCTAAGACTTTCATGGTGTCACAACATATGTTAAAATTCTCTTCTCTATCTTGAATTTATTTTTGTGTATGGTATAAGGTGGTGGCCAAGTTTCATTTTTTTTTTTGCAAGTAGCTGTGTGGGGGCAACTTTCCCCTCAAGTCCCCCTGTCCACCACAGATGAAAGTAAACACTACCAAGACATGGTCTGCTTGGGGAGGAGAGGTGGCCAGTTTCTCAGAGAAAAAAGGCCAGGAGCCCCTTCCTTCAGGGGCTTTTATTGGGTTGTAATACACAGGAATACAGGGTGGCAAGGATCAAACAGTAGATAACATTTCAAATAAATCTGAGGGCTTAGTCTGAGTCAGTGTCTGTCAGGGGATTTGCAGACACTTTGGGAAACATACTCATTTCCTGCTCAGACCCTTAAGATATGAATGAAAGCACTCTTAGCAAAGCAGGTTTCACAGGATTTTTTTGGAATTCTTTCTTATGCCAGATTTCTCCCTGGATACCTCTCAAGCAAGGCAAAGAGCTGCACCACCTCCCCATCACAGGTTTTGGGGCTTAAGTGGATTAGAGCCAGGAAGGGCTTCTCCCAGCTGACATGGGGACTTGAGTTATGCCAGAGTTATGCCAGTATAGCTGGGGGGCAAGGGTCCATTGCTCCCTCTTTGTCACAGCCCCTGAATCCTTCCATGATGGTCTCCCCTCATTTCTGGTTTAGGTTGCCCCTCGCTGGGAGGAGTCATACCCATCATCAACATCAACCATGCTTTGGGGGGTAAGGGGAGGAAACTAAGACAGCATTTGCTACCAGAGACAAGCTTTTGTCTCCTGTGTCTCGAATTCCGGAGGTTGCTCACTCATCCTTAGCCATGGGGGGTAGTTAAAATTCCTGAAACCAGGCAAAGCAGTTTCCAACATAGCTGTCCAGATCTCCCAACACCATTTGTAGAAGAGGTTATTTTTATTTCATTTTATGCTTCTTCCATTTTCCCAATATTAATTGATCACAGACACTTGGGTTTATTTCTGGGCTCTCTATTCTGTTCCATTGATCTATGTGTCTGATCTTATGCCAGTGCCAGACTTTTTGGATTACTGTGGCCTTGTAATATAATTTGATGACAGATATGGTGATCCCTCCCACTTTGTTCTTTCTCAAAATCACTAAGGCTATTAGGGATTGTTTCTGATTCCATAGTTGGGTAGTATGGACATTTTGATGATGTTAATTCTTCCAATTCACAAATATTGTATATGCTTCCATTTATTTGTGTCTTCCTTAATTTCTTTCTTCAGTGTTGTGTAGTTTTCTAAGTACAGGTCTTTTACCTCCTTGGTTAGGATCATTCCTACATACTTCATATTTGTTCCTGCTATAGAAAATGAGATTTTCCCCCAATTTCTCTTTCTGATATTTCATTACTGCTGTGCAAAAGTGCCTTCAATTTCTGAATATCAAATTTTTATCCCTCTGTTTTGCCAAATTAGTTTATTAGGCTGAATAGTTTTATAGTGGAGTCTATAGGATTTTCTATGTACACTGTCATGTCATCTGCAAACCATAACAGTTTTACTCTCTCCTTTCAAATTGGATGTACTTCATTTCTTTTTCTTGTCTGATCACTGTGTCCAGGAATTCCAATACTATGTTGGATAGAAGTGGTAAAAGTGGACACCCTTGTCTTGTTCCTGATTTTAGTTGTAAAGCCTTTAACTATGTCTGTTGAGTATGATGTTGGCTGTAGGTTTTTCATACATGACCTTCAGTATGTTGAGGTATGCTCCCTCTACACCTTTGCTGAGCATTTTTACCATAAATGGGTGCTGTACCTTATGAAACGCTTTCTCCACATCTATTGATATGATCATGTGATTTAAGTCTTTCCTAATGTTTATACAATATGACATTTTTTGATTTGCTAGTAATGTACCATCCTTGCATCCTTGGGATGAATGCCACTTGATCATGGTGTATGATGTTTCTGATGTATTCCTGGATGCAATTACACAGTATTTTGTTGAAGATTTTAGTGTCTATGTTCATCAGCAATATTGGCTTATAATTTTCTTTCTTTGCTGTGTCTTCATTTGGTTTGGGAATTAGGATGCTGCTGGCTTCACAAAAAGTGGTGGGAAGTCTTCCATCTTCTTGGATTTTTTAAGACAATTTTTAAAGATTTTTATATATTTATCTTTAGAGGGGAAGGGAAGGAGAGAAGGAGAGAAATATCAGCGTATGGTTCCCTCTGTGTCCCCTGCTGGGAACTGGCCTGTAACCCAGGCATGTACCCTGACTGGGAATTGAACCACGATCCTTTGGTTTGAAGGCCCATGCTCAATCCACTGAGCTATGCCAGCCAGGGCCCATCTTCTTGGATTATTTGGGATAATCTGTGAAAGATAGGGGTTAACTCTTTCTTAAATGCTTTGTAAAATTCCCCTGTGAAACCATCCATTCCAGGGCTTTTATGTGGCAGGAGTTCTCAGATTACAGCTTTGACTTCATCAGCTGTTATTGCTCTGTTTGGGTTTTCTGCTTATTCTTCATTTAGCTTTTGAAGATTAAATTTTTCTAGAAATTTGTCCATTTCACAAGGTTTTCAAATTTCATGGCATATAGTTCTTCTTAGTAATTTCTTACAATCTTTTTTATATTTTTTTTTTGTATTTCTATGGTATCAGTTGTAATCTCTCCTCTTTCATTCCTGATTGTATTTATTTGGGTCCTCTTTTTTTTTTTTTAATGAATCTGCTTAAAGGCTTGTCAATTTTGTTTATCTTCTCAAAGAATCAGCTCCTGGATTTATTCATCCTTAGAATTCTCTCTGTTTTTAGTCTCTGTGTTGTGTAATTCTGCTCTGATCTTGGTGATTTCCCTCCTTCTACCTGCGCTGGGTTGTCTTTGTTGTTGTACCTTGAGTTCTTGTAGGCGTAGGGTTAGGTTACTTATTATAAATGTTTTGAACTTTTTAGGTAGGCCTGTATAGCTATGAAATTCCCTCTCAGGATGGCCTTCACTGTGTCCCATAAGTTTTAAATTGTTGTGAGTTCATTTTCACTTCTTACCAGAAACTTTTTTATTTCTTCCTTAATCTCATTCTTCAGCTATTCATTGTTTAATAGCATGCTATTCAATCTCCATGAGTTTGTGTGTTTTGGGTCTTTTTCCTTTAGGCTGGTGTTTAGTTTCAGTCCCTTGTGGTCAGAGAAAATTATTGATATGATTTCAATTTTTCTGAATCTGTTCAGGCTTGTTTTGTGTCCTAACATGTGGTCTCTCTTTCAAAATATTCCATGTGCATTTGAGAAGAATGTGTATTTTGCTTCTTAAGGACAAAAGGCTCTATAAATTTCACTTAACTCCATTTGATCTAATACATTGTTCAGTCCACACCAACCTTGTTGATATTTTTCCCTTATTTATTTATTTTTAATATATTTTATTGATTCCACTATTACTGTTGTTCCACCCCCCTTTATTCCCTTCCACCTTGCACAACCCCTCCCACCTGCATTCACCTCCCTTCAGTTCATGTTCATGGGACATACATATAAGTTCCTTGGCTTCTACATTTCTTATTCTATACTTAACTTCATTCTCTGTATTTTCTACTTACCATTTATGCTACTTCTTCCCTGTACCCTTTTGTGCACTTTTTCCTTCTTCCATCCCCCACTGATAAACCTACATGTGATCTCCATTTCTGTGATACTGTTCTTGTTCTACTTGTTTGCTTAGTTTGTGTGGGGTTTTTTTGCTTTGTTTTGTTTTGTTTTTTAGGATTCAGTTGCTGGTACTTGTGAGTTTGTTATCATTTTACTAATCATAGTTTTAACCTTCTTTTTCTTAAATAAGTCCCTTTAACATTCCATAAAATGAAGACTTGGTGATGACGAACTCCTTTCACTTGACCTTATCTGAGAAATACTTCTTCTATCCCCTTCTTGCCTGTAGGTTTCTTTTGAGAAATCAGCTGACAGACTAATGGGAATGCCTTCGTAGGCAACTATCTCTCTTCTCTTGCTCTTTTTAAGATTCTATCCTTATTCTTAATCTTGGGTAATGTAATTATGATATGCCTTGGTGTGTGCTTCCTTGGGTCCAAACTCTTTGGGACTCTCTGAGCTTCTTGGACTTCCTGGAAGTATATTTCCTTTTCCAGATTGGGGGAGTTCTCCTTCATTATTTGTTCAAATAAGTTTGATTTCTTGCTCTTCCTCTTCTCCTTCTGGCATCCCAATGATTCAGATGCTGTAATGTTTAAAGTTGTCCTAGAGGTTCCTAAGTCTCTCTGAATTTTTTAAAATTCATGTTTCTTCATTCTGCTCTGCTTGAATGTTTATTTCTTCCTTCTGGTCCAAACTGTTGATTTGAATCCTTGTTTCCTTACCATCAATGTTGGTACCCTGTGCATTTTCCTTTATTTCATTTTGCATAGCCTTCACACTTTCCTCTATACTCAACCAGTAATGTGAGCATTCCAATTATCAGTGTTTTGAATTGTGCATTTGGTAGGTTGGCTATCTCTTCATCACTTACTTGTATTTTTTCTGGAGCTTTAATCTGTACTTACATTTGGACCTTTTTTTTGTCTCAGCATGCCTGTTACATTGTAAGTGGTGGAGCCTCAGGTATTAGCCAGTCATGGAAAACCCAGTGCACTGTGTTATGGCACTATCTGGGGGGTAGTGGTCCAAGAGGGAACCATGCTGCTTATTCAGCTCTCTGCCAGCTTTCAATTACTTCCCCTGCTACCCTCAAGCAAATTGGGCTCTTCTGATGTTGATTCCTGGGTGGGTGGCTTTATGTACATTCTAGGATCCTGTAGGTCTCTCCAATGATTTCTCCTGCCACCTCAAATCCCACATGTTTTTTCAGTCAGAGATTCATTTCCCCACACTGAAACCCTGGTTGCATGGTCTGTTTTGCTCCCCAGTTGGTCCTCTTGGTTCGTCTGCATGCAAACATTGGAGAGCCCATTCACAAGCTGCTGCCTTGCTCACCCGCGTCCTCTGGCCACCACTTTGCCAGAGTCCGCTCTGCCCGGCTGCCAGTCTCCAACCCTTCTACCCATCTCAATGAATGTTTCTTCTTTAACTCTTTAGTTGTCAGAGATCCATACAGTTCAATTTTGGGTCACTTCTGTTTGTTTTCAGTTTTTAAATTTGTTGTTGTCCTTATGGTTGTGTGAGTTAGCAGAGTGTGTCTATCTAAGCCTCCTCTTGGCTGGAAGTCTTCTTTGTTGACACTTTTTTTCAGAAGATCTATCCATTGTTGGCATTAGGTTGTTAAAATCCCCTACTATAATCCGTGTTGCTCTATATATCTATCTTGAAGATTTCCAAGATTATTTTTATATATTTGAGTGCTCCTATGTTGGGTGCATATATGTTTACAATATTTACATGTTCTTCATGGATTCTTACATTGAGTATTATGACATATCTGTCCTTCTGTATCTCTTCTTATGGCCTTTCTTTTGAAGTCTATTTTGTCAGATACAAATTTTGCTGTCCTGACTTCTTTTTCCTGTCCATTTGCTTGGAATATTTTTTCTAAATATTCACTTTCAGTCTGTGTGAGTCTTTTGTACTCAGGTGAGTCTCTTGTAGAGAGCATATGTGCAGTCATTTTTTTCTTGTCCATTCAGCTACCCTATGTCTTTATTTTGGGGAGCATTTAATCCATTTACATATAGGGTTATTATTGAAAGGTACTTATCCACTGCCATTTAACTCCCTTTGTGCCTGTGTTCCTTTCTCTCTCATTGTTTTTCTCCTGCCTCTTAAATCAGCCCCTTTATCATATCTTGCAATGCTGGTTTGGTGGATATTAGCCCTTTTGTCCAGGAAGCTTCTTATTTCATCTCCATTTTAATTGAGAGCCTTGCTAGGTAGAGTATTCTTGGTTGTAGCCTTTGCTTTTTGTTACTTGGAATATTTCTTGGCAATACCTTCAGACTTGTAATGTTTCTGTTGAGAAGTCAACTGGTAGTCTTATTGGGGCTCTCTTGTATGTTACTTTCCATGGATCCCTTGCTGCCTTAAAGATTCTCTTTGTCTTGGAATTTTGCCATTTTAATTATGATGTGTCTTAGAGAGGGCCTCTTTGGGTTCTTGATTGGTACCCTTTGTACTTCCTAGACCTGCATGCCTTTATCCTTCCTCAGGCTTGGGAACTTTTCTGTCATTTTTTTATATAGGGTTTCTATCCCTTATCCTTTCTTCTCCTTCTGGTAATCCTATGATTCAAATTATTCATTTTATGTTGTCTTGCAATTCCCTTAACCTTTTACTATAATGCTAAGAAACTAGAAATCACTCATAAGAACACTGAAAAAACACACAAAGACATGGAAGCTAAATAACATGTTATTAAATAGTGAATGGGCCTACAAAGACATCAAGGAAAAAATCAGAAGATACCTCGAAACAAATGAAACTGAGAACACAACAATCCAAAATCTGTGGAACAGTGAGAAAGCAATCCTAAGATGGAAATTCATCACATTACAGCTCTATCTCAAAACAAGAAAAAGCTCAAATAAAAAAACCCCAACAACTGAACTTCAAACTTATAGGAACTTTAAAAAGAACAACAAGCAAAGCCCAAAGTGAGTAGAAGGAAGGGAATAATAAAGATCAAAGCAGAAATAAAGAAAATGCAGTCTTAAAAATGATTCAAAAACTAACAAATCCATGAACTGATTCTTTGAAAAGATAAACAACATTGACAAACCTTTAACCAGATTCTTTAAGAAAAAAAAAGAGAAAGGACCCAAGTAAATAAAATCATAAATTAAAGAGAAGAAATAACAACTGACACCAAATAAATACAAGAGATTGTAAGAAAATATTATGAGGAATTATATGCCAAAAATGGGGGAAAATGGGTGATATGGATAAATTCCTAGAAAGAGACATCCAGGATGGTAGTAGAGTGAATGGAAGTCACACTAAACTCTTCCCAGGACCAATCAGGAATTTCAACCAAAACTGGAGAAATTATCCAAAACAAACAAGTGAACAGTGGTGAGAGAGAGGCCTTATAATCTCAGACAGACAGAAGAATCAGCTTCAGCACAACCTGACTGGTTGAAAATGCAGTGGAGACTCTGGAGAACTGGATGGGCACCCACATGTGGCTGCTTGTGTCAGAGGTATATTTAAGCAGCTGCTTTGATCCCCCTGAGAAGGGTGGGGACTAAACCCTGAGCTGGGATCCCCACCCTAGAGGACCACAGCCCAAAAAGTACATAGATAACAACCTGTGATGAAAAGCAGCATGGTTGCTCCATGCCAGAGATGGATAGCTGCAGACACACAGAGCCCTTTAAAGGACCAATGCATAAATTTTCATTTGCAGCCACTTAACCGAGGCTCTGGGAAAGGTGGGGGAAGAATGGACTAGAGATGCTTAAGGCAGAACTGGGGACTAAGGCTTTGGGGAGAGAACTCAGACAGTAGTGGCTGGGATACCAGGGCTGAGTCATGCCCCATACTGTAGCAGCCATCTTGCGCAGGTGGACCACTCTCCTCTGAGTGGCAGCAGCCTGAGGAGAAGCAATAGCCCCACCCCAGGAGGGACTCTGCCCAACCTGTTGTTTAAGCCTTACTTCTGAGTGTACAGTGGCTAGATTAACAATCGAAGGAGACAGCTACAGACAATAGGTCCCTGGTAGTCTCAAACAGGATGTCTAACCTAAGGCCAGATGGGGTCACCATCTGACATCACCAGAGGTGAATCAAGAAAGACAAAACAGTAGTAAGTACTAGTTGCTACTGAGATGAAATCCACCGTGGTCTTCTCCATGATTTGTGATATTTTCTTTTCTACAGAGCTTTTTAACATTCATTTCTTGTCCTTCAAGTTTGTGCACATGAAGTCACTAAATTTTATGTTATAGTTTATTTAAATTCACATATTTTGCTCCTCCATTTTCTTATCACATTTTACCTTCTTATTTCCTTGTATAATTTTTGTTTTAAGTTTTGTTTTGTCTCTTGCTATGCCTTTTGTCCATACCATACTCTTACTATTTCTTTCCCATCCAGCCTCTCAACACCAATTTTTTTAAAGATTTTATTTATTTATCTTTAGAGGGGAAGGGAAGGAGAGAAGTATCATTGTATGGTTGCCTCTCATGAGTCCCCTGCTGGGAACTGGCCTGCAATCCAGGCATGCGCCCTGACTGGGAATCAAACCGTGATTGTGTGCTTCGCAGGCCCGCGCCCAATCCACTGAGCTACACCAGCCAGGGCGCCAATTTTTTTCTCAATGGTTATCTCACAATCCTTTTTCCATTCTTAAAATACTCATGTTCTCTCTGCACCTTTATCAATATTTGCTCATAAGTTGAGGAGAGGGTAGTTGTTGCTGCATTTTCTCAATGTTATCTCTAGATCTTCACTAGCAATGTATTTCAAATCTTGAAATTTACTCTTATTCTTTTGTTTTGTCTCAAATATTTATTTTGCCCTGACTTAGCCTGTTTTTTTTTCTCGTTTCTCTTTTATTCTGCCCTTTTTTATTTTTATTTTTATCTCAAATTTAATTTTTTCCCTGTCTTAGCCTGGTTTCCTATCCTCACTCTTAGTATTCTCTCTCCCTCTATCATCTCAAAATTTATCACCTTTCCTCTACACATCTCTTAAGCTTTTTTTTCCATTATTTTCCTGCTCTTAATCCCACCCCAACTATATTAATATTAGCTCATTTGTTGTTTTTAGTGCTGTGGTGGATCTTTTTCTCCATTTTGGTTCCTTTTTTAATTATTTACTTTTTTCCTTTTTCTTTCTCATTATATCTCTACTAATTTCTGTTTAAACCTAGTACTATATGCTTCCCTTCTCTTACTCCATTCCACATTCTACATTCCCTTTTCATTTATAATGAACATTTTACTTTCTCTATCCACATTGCTCAGATTCCCTATTAGTAGTGCTACTCCTTCTACCCTCCCCAAATCATTTTTCTTTCAGTAGATCATCCTTTCTTATAATAGCTTAATCTCTTTACAGCCTTATTAATACTGGTTTATTTGCTGTTGATAGTGAGATTTTGGCAGGAGTAGTTTTGCTTGTGTGGGCTTGTTCCTGGGGGTTGTGGTTTTGTTCTGGCAGCACCTGCACAACATCTTACAAGATGTGGAGGGAAGAGTGACCCTCAGTCAACCAGCTGGAAAAAAGGACCCACCAAAGAAAGACCAGACAACAATCAAAACCCAGTTACATCCAGAGAGCCAACATAAACGTCATAAAGGGAATCCAGAGAGTATCAAGTTCAGGAGATCAAGGACACTGCACCACTGAATCATTCAGTTTTCCTAATATAGAAGTTCACACCACAAAGACAGGTAGTCAAAGCAGATCAATTTAAGAAGAAGCACACAAAAAGAGTATCCCCTAAAATGGGGAGGCAAAGAAACAACCCCAGATTGAAAGGAAAGAAGGAATCCCCAGAAAGAGGGCTAAATGAAATGCAGGCAAGTAAACCCTCAGATATTTATTTCAAAATAATGGTTATAAGGAAGCTCAATGAGTTCAGGGAGAATTATGAGAAACTATAGAGAAGCTGCAAAAAACTTACTATGAAGTACATCAGCATGAACAAGGACATAGACACTATCAATAAGAGCCAAGAGGAAATGAAGAATACAATTTCTGAATTGAAGAACACAGTAAAAGAAATCAAAAGCAGGTTATAGAAGCAGAGGATTGAATCAGTGACCTGGAGGACAAGGTAGAAAAAATTTCCCAGAAAGAGCTAAACAATGAAAAAAAAACTCAAAAAGAATGAATATGGGTTAATGGAACTGCAGGACAACAGGAAATATAAAAACATCCATAAAATAGGAATACCAGAGGAGAAGAAGAGGAACAAGGGATAGAAAACTTGTCTGAAAAAGTAATGACAAAAAATTTCCTCATTTGATGAGAGAGAAGGTCATACAAGTCCAGGAAACAGAAGGGTCCCAATCAAGAGTAACCCAAAGAGACCCACTCCAAGACACATCATAATTAAAATGGCAAAATTCAAAGGCAAACACAGAATCTTAAAGGCAGCAAGGGAGAAACATGAAGAAACATACAACAGAGCTCCGATATGGCCAGTAGCTGACTTCTCAGTGGAAACACTATAAGCTAGGAGGGAATAGCAGAAAATATTCCAAGTGATGAAAAGCAAAGTCAGCAAAAAAGACTATTCTACCCATCACGGCTGTCATTTAAAATGGAAGGCAAAATAAGTTTTCCAGACAAAGGAAGGCCAAAAGAATACACCTCCACCAAACCAGCATTGCAAGATATGCTAAAGGGACCCACCTCAACAAAAGAAGTACACAGACTGAAAGTAAGGGGCTGGAAAAAAATATTCCCATCAAAGGGACAGGAAATAAAAACTGGTATAGAAATATTTATATCAGAGAAAATAGACTTCAAAACAAAGGCCATTAGAAGAGACCCAGAAGGACACTTCATAATACTCAAAGGAAGTATCCATCAAGAAGATATAAATATTATAAACATATATGTACCCAACAAAGGAACACCCAAATATATAACAAAAATTTTGGAGGATTTTGAGAAAGATATAGACAACAACACATTTATACAAAGGGCTTTTAACAATCCATTGTCAACAATGGATAGATCTTCCAAACAAAATATCAATAAGGATATTGTGTCATGATGCACTAGATCAAATGGTCTTAAATGATATATAAAGAAGCTTGCATCCCAAAGAAGCAAAATAAACATTCTTTTCAAACACACATGTGACATTTTCAAAGAGACACCACATGATAAGACACAAAACAAGCCCAAACAAATTCAAAAATTGAAACCAAATCAAGAAATTTCTCAGTCACCATGGTTTGAAAGCATAAACAAACTTCAAGGAATAAATTAAAATAACTCAAATTCATGTAGACTGAATACTATGCTATTAAACAATGAATGGGATAATAATGAGATCAACTATCAAAAAAATTTTAGTGTCTGGAAAAAAATGAAAATAAACATACAACAGGCCAAAACCTATGGGACACAGGGAAGGCAGTCCCGAGAAAGAAGTTCAAAGTGATATGGGCCTACCTAAAAATGATAGAAACATTTCAAATAAACAACCTAATTCTACATCTATAAGAACTGGAGGAACAACAACAAGCAAAGCCCAGAGGGATAGAAGGAAGGAAATAACCAAGATCAGAGCAGAATTAAATGACATAGAGACTAAAAGCACAATTCAAAGGATAAGTAAATCCAGGAGCTGGTTCTTTGAAAAGATAAACAGTGTCAACAAGTCTTTAACCAGACTCATCAATAAAAAAAGAGAACTCAGATAAATAAAATCAGAAATGGAAGGGGAGAAATTATAATTGATACCACAGAAATACAAAAGATTGTAAGAAATGACTATGAACAAATATATGCCAAAAAATTTGAAAAGCTTGGTTAAATTGACACATTTCTAGAAATATCTAATCTTCCAAAACTGAATCAAAAAGAAGCAGAAAGCCTGAACAGACTGATAACAGCTAGTGAAATTGAAGCAGTGATTAAAAAATCTTGTGGCAAACAAAAGCCCTGGACTGGATGTTTTCACAGGAGAATTTTACAAAACATTTAAGGGAGAGCTATTCCCTGTCCTTCTCAAACTGTGTCAAAAAATCTAAGAAGAATGAAGGCTACCACTCTTCTTATGAGGGCAGCATGATTTTAATCCCCAAACCAAATGAAGACAGAAGAAGGAAAGAAAACTACAGACCAATATCCCTGATGAAAATGGACGCTAAAGTCCTCAACAAAATATTGGGAAACCACATCCAGCAATATATTAAAAAGTTCATACACCATGATTAAGTGGGATTCATCACAGGGAGGCAAGGATGGTACAATGTTCACAAATCAATAAACATAATACATCACATAAACCAAAGAAAAGTCAAAAATCACACAATCACATCAATAGATACAGAAAAAGCATTTGATAAAATCCTGCACCCACTTATGATAAAAACTCTCAGGGTAGTAAGTTTAAAGGGGGCATACCTAAACCTATGAAAGGCCATATATGACAAACCCCCTGCAAGCATCATACTAAATGGGCAGAAACTACAAGCATTCTGTCTCAGATCAGGAACAAGCCTTGGATGTCTGCTTTCACCTCTTTTATTCAACATAGTACTAGAAGTTCTAGCCATAGCAATCATAGAAGAAGAAATAAAAGCCATCAAAATTGGAAAGAAAGACATCAAACTGTCATTATTTTCAGATGACATGATATTGTGCATAGAAAGCTGTTGGGGACCACTTTGTGTGGTATCAGAGACCATAACCCCAAGCAAGCTAGGCCTTGAAAGAGGCCTGTAAGACTTGACTGGAAAGCCAGGAATGGAGGAGGCAGGCATGACCTGATACTACCACTAAGGGTTCCCATGGGAAATCAGACTTGAAGAATGCATCGTACCCTTCGAAGATTGCTTTGCTTTGTATAGCCCTGTTGAGATAGACCAGATGTTTGGGTTCAAAGCATAAGGGAGTGAATTCCTAAGTTCATGAACCATGCTTTATCACCATCTGGTGATAAAATGGAAGTGCTTTTTGACCCAGCAATCCGACTTCTGGAAATATATCTGAAGGAGCCCCCAAAAACTAATTCTTAAGAATATAAGCTCTGGCTGGTGTAGCTCAGTGGACTGAGTGCCAGCCTGCAAACCAAGGGGTTGCCAATTCAATTCCCCATCAGGGCACATGCCTGGATTGTGGGCCAGGTTCCCAGTAGGGGGTGCGTGAGAGACAAGCACATGTTGATGTTTCTATCCCTCTCTTTTTCTTCTCTTCCCCACTCTCTAAAAATAAATAAATAAATGAAATATTTTAAAAAGAACATGAACACCCCTATCTTCATTGTAGTGTTATTTACAACTGCCAAGATATGGAAATAGCCTTAATGTCCATCAGTAGATGAGTGGATAAAACTATGGGGTATTTATGCAATGGGATACTACTTGGCCATAAAAAAGAAGAAAATTTTACCCTTTGAAACAGTATGAATGGACATGAGTAACATTATGCTAAGTGAAACAAACCAGTCAGAAAAGACAAGTATCATATGATTTCACTGATATGTGAATCTAATGGAAAAACTGAACTAACAGTGAAAACAGGGACAGACTCATAGATGCAGAATAGGATGACAGATGGAGGAGAATCAAATGGGTAGAGAGATTGCACAAAAAGAAAAAAAGGACAAATGGACATGGGCCATGGTGTGGTGATTGCTGGGGAGATCACCACACCATGGTGGATATAAGGGGAGATGTGGATATAAGGGGTCTAAATGACAATGGAAAAAAGTACAATAAATATTAAAGAAAAAAGAAAAAAGAAAAGCAAGAACCTGTAACCAAGACCACTACCCTTTCCAGCAAGGTGTTCATTGAAAATGTAATGCAAAATATAATCTCCCAAGTAAAAAAAATGTCTAAAGGAATAAATTCCCACCAAACCAGCATTGCAAGAGATACTATAGGGACTGCTTTAAGAAGAACAGAAGCATGGGTAAAAAGGAAAATATTGCAATGAAAAAGGAAAAAATTGCAATGAATGTAAATGCAATAAATGCTCCAACCAAAAGACATAGAATAGCTGAATAGATAAGAAAACACAATCCCAAAATATGTTGTCTACAAGAGGCCCACATCAGAACAAAAGATTTACACAGACTGAAAGTGAAGGGTTGGAAAAAATATTCCATGCAAATGGATGTGAAAGAAAAGCTGGGGTAGCAATACTTATATCAGACAAAATAGATTTCAAAACTAAGGCTATAATAACAGACAAAAAAGACCATTACATAATAGTTAAGGGAGCAGTCCAATAAGAGGATATAACCCCTATGAACATATATGCACCCAATCTAGGAGCACATAAAAATATAAAGAATATCTTGGATGATTTTAAGAAAGAGATTGATACTACTGTAGGGGTTGCAGGGGATTTTAACACCCACTGTCAAGAATGGACAGATCTTCCAGACAAAAAAAAATCAACAAGGATATAGCAGCATTAAGTGGCACACTAGATCAAATGAACCTTAATGGATGCTTACAGAACATTTCATTTCAAAGCAGCTCTATATACTTCCTTCTCAGATGCACAGAAATCATTTAGAAGACAGAGCAAACAATAGGACACAAAACAAGTCTTAACAAATTCAAGAAATTTGAAATCATATTAAGCATCTTCTTAGATCAAAAAGTCTTGAAACTAAAAATCAACCTCGAGAAAAAAACTCAAAAACATTTAAATACATGGAGGTAAAATAACATTTTTAAAAATAATGAATGGGTTAACAATAAAATAAAGGGGGAAATCAAAAAGTACCTAGAAACAAATGAAAATGAACACATAACAGTACAAAACCTATGGGCCATAGCGAAGGCAGTCCTGAGAGAGAAGTTCACAGCAATACAGGCCTACCTAAAGAAGATAGAAAAAAAATCTCAAACAAATAACCTCAGCCTACAACTGAAAGAACTAAAGGATAAACAACAAAGCCCAAAGTGAGGAGAAGGAAGGAAATAATTATGATCAGAGCAGAATTAAATGACATAGAGACTTGAAAAAAAACAATTCAAAACATCAATTAATACAGGAGCTGGTACTTTGGAAAGATGAACAAAACCGACAAACCCTTAACCAGACTCATCAAGAAAAGAGTGAGGACTCAAATAAAATCCAAATGAAAGAGAAAAAGTAACAACTGATACCACAGAACTATAAAGTATTGTAAGAAATTACTATGAAAAACTATATGCCAAGAAATTGAACAACCTTGGTGAAATGGATAAATTCCTAAAAACACACAATCTTCCAAAACTGAATCAGGAAGAAGCAGAAAACCTGAACAGACCAAAATCAACTAGCAAAATTGAAGCAGTAAAAAAAAAAAAAAACTCCAGGCACACAAAATGCCTGGACCAGATGTCTTCACAGGTTAATTTTACCAAGCATTCAAAGAAGAATTAACACCTATCTTCCTCTCACTATTCCAAAAACTTCAAGGAGAGAAAACACTTTTTACAAGGGATGGAATTAGGTATCATCCTAATTCCAAAACCAGGAAAAGACACAACAAAGAAACAAAATTATAGGTCAATATCTCTGATGAACATAGATTCTAAACTCCTCAAAAAAGTACTAGCCAATTGGATCTAGAAATACTTTAAAAAGATCACATACCATGATCAAGTGGAATTTATTGTAGGGATGGCAGGGGTGGTAAAATATTCACAAATCAATAATTGTAGTACATCACATAAATAAAATGAAAGACAAAATTCACACGATCATATTAATGGATGCAGACAAAGGATTTGTTAAAATTCAGCACCCATTTATGATAAAAAAAACATTCAGCAAAGTGGGAACAAAGGTAGTATACCTCAACAGACACCATACACCAGAATAAACTCAAAATAGGTAAAGGATTTAAATACACATAGTAATGCCACAAAAATCCTAGTAGAAAACATAGGCAGTAAAATTTCAGATACCTCACATAGCAATATTTTTGCCAATATATTTCCTAGGAAAAGGGAAATAAAGGAAAATATAAACAAATGTGACTACATTAAATTAAAAAGCTTTTGCACAGTTAAAGAAACCATCAGCAAAATGAAAAGGGAAATGACTGTATGGGAGAACATACTTGCCAATGTTACCTTGGACAAAGTTTTAACCTCCAAAATATATAATGAACTCATATGACTCAACACCAGGAAGACAAACAAATCCAGTAAAAACTGGGCGAAGGACCTGAGTGGACACTTCTCCAAGGAGGACATACCGATAGCCCATAGCCATATGAAAAGATGCTCAACACCACTAGCCATCAGAGAGATGCAAATTAAAATCACAATGAGATTATCACCTCACAACTGCCAAATGGCTCTCATTGATAAATCAACAAACAATAAGCACTAGGGAGAATGTGAAGAAAAGTGAAGCCTACTGCACTGTTTGTGGGAATGTAGACTGGTGTAGGCACTGTGGAACACTGTATGGAGTTTCCTCAAAAAATTTTTTTAAATGGAACGGGCTTTGGACCCAGCAATTCCATCACTGGGAATATACCCCAAGAATCCTGAAATACCAAATATTTACAATAGCCAAGATCTGGAAATGGTCTAGGTGCCCATTAGTAGATGAGTGTATAAAAAAACTCATACATTTAGGGTAGAGGCAAGATGGTGACAGAGTAGGAGCTCCTACCCTTTGCAACATCATGGATGGAACTGGAAAGCATTACGCTGATTGAAATAAACAAGGCGGTGAAAGAGAAATACCATATGATATCACTGTTAACAGGAATCTAAACAACAAAACAAACAAGCAAGCAAAATATGACTAAAGACACTGAAATACGGAACAGGCTAACAGGGACCAGAGGGGAAAGTGGAGAGAATCACAGGGGAAAAGGGGAAGGACTCACATGAACAAGTATAAAAGACACATGGACAATAACTAAGGAGGGGGGTGGAAATGGGAGGGAGGTAGGGAGCACTGTGGGGTGCAGGACTGGGAATATAAGACAGAAAACTGTACTTGAACAAGAATTAAATAAAGAAAAAAAAAGAAAATAAGGGACCAGAAATTGTGATGGTCACAGAGGATCCAGACAGTAGGGAGATGGCGGCAATACAGTGGAGTCTCAGGGACCAGAGCAAAGACAGGATGCACAGCCAGGGGCCCAGTACCCAGCACCCGGGACACCTCGGCGGGCACCCAGCATGCCTGGGTCAGTGCCCAGCACTCAGGATTGGCTCCCTGTGCATCTCCGAGGACTCTTTGAGAGCCCCGGGCCTGCTGGGCCTGGCGAAGGGTCCTTGGCAGAGCGCTGGGTTATTAGCTCCCTCCTTCCCTGGCGAAGCAAGGTTGGGTGCTGGGAGAGACTTGTTTGCTAGAGTTCAGAGAGAGGGTACCAAGGACAAAGGGCTGAGATCAACCGTGGACTCTGGTAGCCAGCCCAGGAGAACTGAGAGGCACAGTGTGGGGCTCTGACCCTGATAGTCAGTGGTCTGCCTGGGGGGATGGGCTATTCTCACAGACAGGCTTTCTAAAGGAGAAAGTTTTTGTAATGTAAACTGAAGATTCCTTCTAAAACAGCCGCCTGGTCTGCTCCCCACCCAGCCTGGCATCGAACCCAATGTTGGGCAGAGGGCCTGGTGTTCCCCCACAGAACTGGGAGGGGTCTGTGCCCGAACCCATGGGAACCAGGCAGCGCACATGCATGCGCCCGGCAACCTAGCCCACGGTGGTAACCCCTGGGAAAACAGCACTGTGAGGAAGTGCTAGATCCCCTTCCTAGGGTGCTGGGGAGAGGTGCCAGTTTGGCTCTTGGGAGAGCTCTTGCAGAAAGACCACACTAATCGCCTCTCAGCCTGCTGCAGCCAGAAAAACCGGTTTGGCCAGCATGAAACCAACAAGAGAAGTTTTTTTTTTTTTTAAGTAATGTTTTATATTTTTAATTTTATTATTGTTTTATCTTCCAATACGTTTTTCCTCTTTTTTCTTCTTTTCAGTTTTATTCCTTCTTCCTTTCTTTCCAAACTTTCTTTTTCCTCCCTTCACCTGCCTTTTTTTTTCTTTTACCCACAAGCAACACAAACAACTTGGAACTGTGAAAAGACCAGAGCTGGACCCAAAGAAGAGGCTTCCCAACAGTAGAGACAGAAAGACAAATATCACTTTGCCTTAGCAGACAAGCCACAAGCTGCTGCATATTTGTATTATTATTTTTTTCATTATTCTCACTTCTTTTATATTTTAATACTATCTTTGTATTCCTCCTCTTTCTGTACCGGTTTCTTTGTCTTGGCTGGTTATATTGTATCATTTGACAGGTTTCCCCTGTTCTGTCCTCCACAGTGTATTGCTAATTTTTATACTTGATGCCACATCTTTTCCTTTAGCACACTACCCAAACTTCTATAACCCCTGTTCAGACAGATCACATAGAGTCTGTTATATGATTGTTGCCCTAATATTATTATTGTATACTATTATTGTAAATAATAGCTGTTCTACAGGCTGACAGTGACCAGAGAGGAGAGGGGAGGAAATTTCAGGGGAAACAGGGGAGGGATTTAGAGGAACATATATAAAGGATACATGGACAACAACTGAGAAGGGTGGAAATGGGATGGGGGGAGCACGGGGGTGGGATGGGTTGGGAGTAATAGACAGAAAACTGTACTTGAAATACAATTAAATAAATTAAAATGAATAAATAAAGGAAGGAAAAAATAATAGCTGTTCTACATATGTGAACTATAAATACTTCACAACACATCTCCCAGATCTTAGACCACTTCACAGTTTCCTGAATTCCATTACTGGAGTAATTAACTCCATTTGCTAATACACTACACATATTTACTATCCTTTTCTCTCACCTTACCACAGAATCTGACCGCCCACAACCACACTGCTTTCTAGATCAAACTCACTAGCCTTCCCTCTCCAACAAGACACTTATCTTGTGTCCATCCTCTCTTAAAAGTGGCAAGTTGGGTTGAAGATTATGCTTAACACTATATATAGCCTAAAGATCTTCTATCTTTTCTCCACCATCTGTGACTATAAATATCATAAAATACTCTCTTGCTATCATAAACCATTTTGCCTCCCCTTCCAACTGATCACACATACACATGCAAAAAGGAGTAGGTGGAAGTGGAGAACACCAGAATAACCGAAGGAGACTGCACCACTGAATTTCACACACATTCCACCACAGACGTTCACACCATAAACCCAGGGAGCCAGAAAAAATCAATATAAGAAGCTGAAGCTAACAAGAGTCTCACAAACAATAAAAAGACAAAGAAACAATCCCCAAATGAAAGGAAAGGAGGAAGCATCAGAAACAATGCTAGATGAAATAGAGGCAAATCAACTATCAGATATTGAATTCAAAGCACTGGTTTTCAGGAAGTTCAAAGAGCTCACAATGAGCTATGAGAAACTACAGGGGAGCTACAACAAACTCATCACAACTATATCAACATGAAAAAGGAAATACAAACTGTCAACAAGGGACAAGAGGAAATGAGGAATACAATTTCTGAATTGAAGAACACAGTGAAGGAATCAAGAGCAGAATTGATGAAGCAGAAGATCAGATCAGTGAGTTGGAGGACAAAGCAGGAAAGAAAAAAAAATGCCCAGAAAGAGCAAGAAAAGAGAAAAGGGCTCAGAAAAAATGAAGAGGGATTAAGAGAAATGCAAGACAATATGAAACGTGGTAATATCCAAATAATAGGGATACCAGAAAGACAAGAAGAAGAACAAGAAATAGAAAACCTATTTCAAAAAGGAATAAGGATAAACATCCCTAATTTGATGAAAGAAAAAGTCACACAAATCCAGGAATCACAGAGACTCCCAATCAAGAGGAACACAAAGAGGGCCACTTCTAGACACGTCATCATTAAGATGGCAAAATTACAAGGTAAAGAGAGAATCATAAAGGCAGCAAGGGAGAAAAAGGAAGTAACATACCAGGGAACCCCAATAAGGTTAGCTACTGACTTCTCAATGGAAACATTCCAAGCAAGAAGAGAATGGCAAGAAATATTCCAAGTAATGAGAACCAGAGGCCTGCAACCAAGGCTACTTTATCCAGCAAGGCTCTAAATCAAGATAGAAGGCCAAATAAAGAGCTTCCAAGACAAAAGAAATCTAAAAGACTATGCCTCCACCAAACCAGCTCTGCAAGAGATGCTAAAAGGACCACTTTAAGGAAGGTAAAGAGAGACAGACGGGAACACAGGTACAAAAATGGCAATGAATAAGTACCTATCAATAATAACATTAAATATAAGTGGATTAAATGCTCCAGTCAAAAGACATAGAATAGCTGAATGGATAAGAAATCATGACCCACATATATGCTGCCTACAAGAGACCCACCTCAGGTCAAAAGACCTATACAGACGAAAAGTGAAGAACTGGAAAAAAATTCTCCAAGCAAACGGACAAGGAAAAAAAACTGGGGTAACAATATTCATATCAGAAAAAATAGACTTCAAAAAAAAGTGCCATAAAGAGAGACCCACAAGGTCACTTCATAATACTCAAGGGGAGAATCCACCAAGAAGACATTAACATCGTAAATATATATGCACCCAACATAGGAGCACCCAAATATATAAAGAAAATTCTGGAGGACCTCAAGAAAGATATTGATAGCAACACAATTATAGTAGGGGATTTTAACACCCCACTGTAAAAAATGGACAGATCTTCCAAACAAAATAACAATAAACATATTGTGGCATTGAAGAATGCCCTCGATAAAATGGACTTAAGTGATATATATAGAGAGAGCCCTTCATCCCACAGAAGCTAAATACACATTCTTTTCAAATGCACATGGAACATTTTCAAAGATAGACCACATGATAAGACACAAAATGAGACTCAACAAATTCAAGAAAATTGAAATCGTACCAAGCATTTTCTCCAACCACAAGGAAATGAAACTGGAAAACAACAGCAAAGGAAAAAAAACCCCAAACACTCAAAATTATGGAGACTGAATAGCATGCCAATAAAGAACAAATGGGTCAAGATTGAAATTAGGGAAAAAATCAAAATGTTTCTGGAAACATATGAAAATGAACTCACAACAACCCAAAACATATGGGACACGACAAAGGTAGTCCTGAGAGCGAAGTTCATAGCAATACAGCCTTACTTAAAGAAGATAGAAACATTTCAAACTAACAAACTAACCCTACACTTGCAAGAAATTGAGGAACAACAAAAAAGACACCCCATAGCAAGTAAAAGAAAGGAAATAAGCAAGAACAGAGCAGAATTAAATGACATACACACTAAAACCACAATTCTAAGGATCAATGAATCCAGGAGCTAGTTTTTCTTTTTTACAGATCAACAAAATGGACAAGACTTTACACAGTCTCATCAAGAAAAGAAGAGACATGAACGAAATAAACACAATCAGAAAGGAAAGAGGAGAGATTAGAACTGACACTTCATAAATACAAAGGATTGTAAGAAATTACTATGAAAAACTGTATGCCAAGAAATTTGAAAACCTAGGCAAAATGGACAAATTTCTAGAAAAATATAACCTTCCAAAACTCAATGAAGAAGAAGCAGAAAGCCTAAACACACCAATAACAGCAGATGAAATTGAAGCAGTAATCAAAAAACTCTCCCATCACACAAAAGCCCTGGACCAGATGGTTTCACAGGAGATTTCTACAAAGCATTTAAGGAAGAGCTAACCGCTATTTTTCATACACTATTGCAAAAAATCCAAAATGATGGGAATCTCCCAAACTCTTTTTATGAAACCAGCATCATCCTAATTCCAAACCCAGATACAGACACAACAAAGAAAGAAAACTTCAGGCCAATATCACTGATGAACATAGACGCTAAAATCCTCAACAAAATATTGGCAAATCGCATCCAAAAACACATCAAAAAGATCATACACCATGACCAAGTGGGATTCATCCCAGGGATGCAATGATGGTTCGATATCTACAAATCAGTAAATGTAATACATCACATAAACAAAAGCAAAGACAAAAATCACATGATCATATCAATAGATGCGGAAAAAGCTTTTGATGAGGTACAACACCCATTTATGATAAAAACATTCAGCGAACTGGGAACAGAGGGACCTTTCCTCAATATAATAGAGACCATATATGAGAGACCTACAGCCAACATCATATTCAATGGGCAAAAACTAAAAGCTTTTCCATTAAGATCTGGAACAACACAAGGTTGTCCACTTTCACCACTTCTATTCAATATAATATTGGAAGTTTTAGCCACAGCAATTGGACAAGAAAAGGAAATAAAAGGCATCCAAATCAGAAAGGAGGAAACAATACTTTCATTGTTTGCAGATGACATGATAGTGTACATGGAAAATCCTATAGACTCTATCCCAAACTGCTCAAACTAATAAATGAATTTGGCAAAACAGTAGGAAACAAAGTCAATATCCAGAAATCAAGGCCATTTTTGTATAGTAACAATGAATCAGCAGAAGCAGAAATCAAGAAAAAAATCCCATTCAATATAGCAAAAACAAAAATAAAATATCTGGGAATAAATCTAACCAAGGAGGTAAAAGACCTATATGCAGAAAACTACACAACACTGAAGAAAGAAATCAAGGAAGACACAAACAAATGGAGACATATACAGTGTTCATGGATTGGAAGAATAAACATCATCAAAATGTCCATACTTCTCAAAGCAATTTACACATTCAATGCAATACCTGTTAAAGTACCAATGGCATATTTCACAGAAATAGAACAAACACTCCAAAAATTTATATGGAACCATAAACGACTCTGAATAGCAGTTGCAATTTTGAGAAAGAAGAACCAAGTAGGAGGGAAAACAATACCTGATATCAAACTGTATTACAAGGCCGCTGTAATCAAAACAGTCTGGTACTGGGATAAAAACAGGCCCATAGACCAATGGAACAGAACAGAGAGCCCAGAAATAAACCCAAATCTCTATAGTCAATATTCGACAAAGTAGGCAGTAACATAAAATGGAGTAAAAATAGCCTCTTCAACAAATGGTTTGGGGAGAACTGGACAGCTACATACAAAAAAATAAAACTCGTGCACCAACTTACACCGTACACCAAAATGAATTCAAGGTGGATAAAAGACTTAAATATAAGCTGTGGCGCCATTAAAGTCCTAGCAGAGACCATTGTCAGGGAAATCTAAGATATTTCATGCAGCAATATTTTTACTGATATGTCTCCTAGAGCCAGGGACATAAGGGAAAGTATAACCAAATGGGATCTCATCAAAATAGAAGGCTTTTGCATGGCTAAAGAAAACAGCATTAAAGTAAAAAGACAACCAAGTATGTGGGAAAACATATTTGCCAATGATACCTCAGACAAAGGTTTAATCTCCAAAATATACAAAGAACTCACACAACTTCACCTTAAGGAGACAACTAACCCAATTAAAAAATGGGCAAAGGACTTGAACAGACACTTCTCCAAGGAGGACATACAGAGGATCCAGAGACACATGAAAAGATGCTCAATATTGCTAGTTATCAGAGAGATGCAAATTAAAACCACAATGAGATACCACTTTACACTGGTCAGAATGGCTATCATAAACAAAGCAATAAACGAAAAATGTTGGAGAGGGTGTGAGGATAAGGGGACTCTGGTCCACTGTTGGTGCGATTGCAGACTGGTACAACCATTATGGAAAACAGTATTGAATTTTCTCAGAAAACTAAATTTGAACCTGCCTTTTGACCCAGCAATTTCAGTGCTAGGATTGTATCCTAAGAACCCTAAAACACCAATCCCAAAGAACATATGCACCCCAGTGTTCATAGCAGCACAATTTACAATAGCCAAGAGCTGGAAGCAACCTAGGTGCCCATCAGTAAATTAATGGATCAAAAACTATGGTACATATACACTATGGAATTCTATGCAGCAGAAAGAAAGAAGGAGCTCCTACCCTTTGCAACATCATGGTTGGAACTGGAAAGCATTATGCTGAGTGAAGTAAGCCAGGTGGTGAAAGACAAATACCATATGATCTCACCTTTAACATAAAGCTGAACAACAAAAAAAAAACAGGCAAGCAAAATAAAAACAAAGGCACTGAACTAGAGATCAGTGGGACAGTGATCAGAGGAGAGAGGGGAGGGAATTTCAGGGGGGAAAGGGGAAGGATTTATAGGGACAAGTATAAAGGACACATAAACAACAACTAAGGGAGGTTGAAATGGGAGGGAGGTCAGGAACACAGGGCAGTGGGCTGGGATGGGAGGAAAGACAGAATATTGTACTGGAATAATAATTAAATAAATAAATAAAATAAAAAGCTGATACATTTACACAATGAAATACTATGTGGCAGAGAAAAGAAATTTCTGCCTTTTCAGACAGCATGGATGGAACTGGAAACTGTTATGCTAAGTGAAATAAGTCAAAGTCAGTCAGTCAGTCAAATGTCCTATGATCTCACTTAAAAGGAATCTAATGAACAGCATAAACATAATGAGGAAAATATATCCAGTAGTTTGGAATCGTGGAATAGACTGACAGGTGTAAGAGTGAAGGAGGGAGGTGGGGACTGATTGAAATAAGGTGAAGACATTAGCAAAGGAACATATATGAAAGACCCATGGACATGGAAAACGGTATGGGGATTGACTATGGAAGTGGGCAGTGGGTGAGGTGGAGGAGGGCTAAAGGGGAAAATGGGACAACTGTAACAGCACAAACAATGAAACATTTTTAAAAAGAAATTATAGTTGGGAAATCAATGCTGATTTTAAAGATATGAAAAGAATCACAAGAGAATGTTATGAAGAGCTGTATGCCTAAAAGTTATATTCCCTAAATTTTTAAAAAATTTTATTTATTTATCTTTAGAGAGGAAGGGAAAGAGAGAAGGAGAGAAATATCAATGTATGGTGGCTTCTTGTGAGTCCCCTGCAGGGAACTGGCCTGAAACCCAGGCATGTGCCCTGACTGGGAATCGAACCGCGATCGTGTGGTTCACAGGCCCGCGCTCTATCCACTGAGCTACACCAGCCAGGGCTATATTCCCTAAATTAACTGAACAAATTTATAGAAAAACACAAACTGCTAATACTGACTTACCTTAAAATTATGAATAGATTTATAACAAGTAATAGAATCAATAATAATAAATTACCCACAAATTAAAAAAATTAACTAACCTCAAATAAAACCCCAGGACATGATATCTTTACTGGTTAAATCCACCAAACATTTACAGAAGAATTAATATGACTTATTTAAAAACTCTTTCAAAAATGAAAGTAGAGAGAATACTTTCCAATTCATTCTTTGAAGCCAGTATTACTCTGATACCAAAGGAAGAAAAAGACATCATAAAAAAAGAATACTATAGGCCAATTATCCTAATAAATATATATCCAAATCTCTTCAACAAAATATGAACAAAACTGAATCCAACTAGATATTAAAGTATTAAACACCACTACCAAGTATATCATGACAAAGAAGATTTATCTTAGGAATAACATCTGAAAATCAATTAATGTACTACACTATATCAACAGAATTACAGACAAAAACTACATGACAATATGGTACTTTCAAAAAAGCATCTAACAACTTCTGGCCAAGATGGAGGCATAGGTAGACACACTGTGCCTCCTCACACAACCAAAAGAAGGACAACAACAATTTAAAAACAAAAAAGAGCCAATGCTGATGGAAAATTTAAGTGTATGGAAGTCAGACTACCAAGGAGTTAAAGAAAACACATTCATCCAGACTGGTAAGATGTGCGGAGTCTGGCTACTGGGGTGAAGAGGACTCACAGCAAAGAGGTGGCTGGTGGACCCCAGATGCACAGGGTGGTGGCTGGCAGACTTAGCGAGGCAGCAGATTGTGGAGCGAGGCGCAGTATGCAAGGCAGCTGGTGGACCCAGTGGTCCCACATTTGCATACAGATAAATGAGGTAAAACAGGGGAGCGAGACGGGCTGCACAACCCAGGGCCCCAGTGCAAGAAAATAAAGCCTCAAAACAACAATTGAAAACACTTGTGCAGTGTTAGGTGCCAGGAGAAACTCCCAGCATCACAGGAGAGTTTGCTGGAGAGAGCCACAGGGTCCTGGGATGTACACAAACCCACTCACATGGGAACCAGCACCAGAAGGGCCCAATTTGGTTGGGGGAAGCAGCAGGAATGACTGAAATCTGGCAGAGAGCAGAGCAAGCACCATTGTTCCCTCTCAGACCACTGCCCCACATACAGCATCACAACTCAGCAACATGGGTTACCCCACCCTGGTGAACACCTAAGCCTCCACCACTCACTACGTAACAGGTGTGTCAAGACCAAAAAAATGGCCCAAACAGAAAAAACAGATCAAAGCTCCAGAAAAAAATACAGCTAAGCAAAGAAAAGATAGCCAATCTATCAGATGCACAGTTCAAAACACTGGTAATCAGGATGCTCACAGAATTGGTTGAATTTGGTGCAAGTTAGATGAAAAAATGAAGGCCACACTAAGTGAAATAAAGGAAAATGTACAGGGAGCCAATAGTGATGGGAAGGAAACTGGGACTCAGATCAATGGAGTGGACCAGCAGGAAGAAAGAAACATTCAACCAGAAAATAATGAAGAAACAAGAATTCAAAAAAATGAGGAGAGACTTAGGAACCTCCAGGACATCTTTAAACATTTCAACATCTAAATTATAGGGGTACCAGAAGGAGAAGAAGAAAAGCAACAAGTAGAAAAGTTATTTGAACAAATAGTAAAGGGGAACTTCCCCAATCTGGTAAAGAAAATAGACTTCCAGGAAGTCTAGGAAGCTCAGAGAGTCCCAAAGAAGCTGGACCCAAAGAGGAACACACCAAGGCACATCATAATTACATTAGCCCAGATTAAAAATAAGGAGAGAATCTTAGAAGCAGTAAGAGAAGACAGTTAACTACAAAGGAGTACCCATAAGACTGTCAGCTGATTTTTTAAAACAGACCTACAGGCAAGAAGGGGCTGGAAAGAAGTATTCCAAGTCATGAAAGGCAAGAAGCAAGGGCCTACATCCAAGGTTGCTCTATCCAGCAAAGCTTTCATTTAGAATGGAAGGCCAGATAAAGTGCTTCTCAGAGAAGGTCAAGTTCAAGGAGTTCATCACCACCAAGCCCTTATTATATGAAATGTTAAAGGGACTTACCTAAGAAAAAGAAGATAAAAAAACATGTACAGTAAAATGACAGCAAGCTCACAATTATTAAAGACCACACCTAAAACAAAAACAAAAACAAACTAAGCAAACAACTAGAACAGGAAAAGAACCACAGAAATGGAGATCACATGGAGGGTTATCAACAGGAGAGTGGGAGGGGGAGAGAGGGGGAAAAGATACAGAGAATAAGTAGCATGGATGGTAGGTATAAAGTAGACAGGGGGAGGGTAAGAATAGTAAAAGAAATGTAGAAGCCAAGGAACTTATAAGTATGACACATGGGCATGAACCAAAGGGGAGAAATGTGGGTGGGAGGGGGTGTCCAGTGTGGAGGGGAGTGAAGGGGGGAAATGGGACCACTAATGGCATAATCAATAAAATCTATTAAAAATAAATAAAATATATTGAGAGGTTAAAAATAAATAAATAACAGTAAATAAAATCTTAAACAAACAAAAAGAGCATGTGACAAAGTTGTTGGGGAAGGTCATCAAGAATATATGAGTGCTGATTTGACACACAATCTGGATCCAGGCAATTGGAAGCTCCTCACTCTCACCCCTGTGCTTCAGAATGTGTACTCTGCTAGCTTTCCCTACTTTGAGAAGCTGCCTAAGGATGCAACTTTGAGATAGAAATGTGGTGTTTGACTACAGGAAGTGCATGCATAATTGACCCATTAAGGTCCCTAAAGGGAGTCAAATTTCAAGATTTGTCAGACAGGTGCAGAAAACTGCTCATCATGCAGAGACCCAAAACAGGTCTCATATTGACTCTTGCTTATTAAACCTGCTCATCTACCAATCTGGAGTGGTCTGCCTTTTTCTTTGTCCTCTCCTGCCTTTTGAACATGGGGACCAATTTCACACTACACCTGGGAGGCTCCCAAAAAGGTTGCAACTCAACAATCTGAGGGCCAGCCAGAGGACTGAAGAAATAAACCCTGGGAAAGAGGCATCCACAGAGGAAAATCTCAAGATGGAGAACCAAATGGCTGATGCCCAACAAGAGGCTGAAACTCAATTTAGAGGATTGGAGGAGAAATTGTGATTAGAGTAGGACATCCGGTTTTCAACTACTATGCTACCTTTGGGGGCTGGCAGAATGGTGGGATAGCAGAATAATAAGTTGGAGAACTTAGTGTGCTGTTTTTCAAAGCTAGGAGGGTACAAGCTAGGTGGATTAAGGTCAGAGCTCTTGTCTCAAAGCCTGATTGAATGCTAAAAGTTGGAATTCCCTGAGAAAGTGATTAGAGCAAAGGGAAGAATATTATGGTGATTGACAATGAAAGGGAAAGTGTATGCCATGCTGCCCAATACAAAAGAAAATTTTAAGTAGCAAGACTTCTGATAATAAGTAAATATACAACAAAACTCCTAGAAGAAAATTTGCATTCTTTCTCTCTCTTGAAGTTATAAACCTTATCATGCCTTTGAAATATAAATGCCACAGGAACCAAAGCATTGCCCACAAATACTGAAGAAAAAAGGGGGCTTTTAAAAATACAGACTCTGATTTTCTTAGCTTGCAAGTCTCCAGGCTCAAACACAAATACCTAAAATAAATAAAGTACAAATTATATGAAAAGTGAAAAATATCTTACTTATCCTATTTTTCCTCCTGTTGCATTTATAGAATTCATCCACACTATAGGGCCGATAGCAAGAGGCCATATTAATGGTTTCCACAAGGAAGACCTTTCAAATTGCTATAAATTGTCTCTGAAGCTGGTGGAAAAAATAATATCTGATCAGTTGCTATATCAATCAATGCAGTCCTTTCTGTAAAAAGATTTCTGCATTTTTTAAAATTCCCACAAGTTAGTCAATAAAATCTGGAGCTGTGAAAGGACCAGAGATAGACCCAAAAGAGGGGTCATCCCAACAAATGAGACAAGTAGGTGTGAGCTATGAATAGCAGTGTATCTTCTGGAAGAGGAAACCATCAACAAATGAACCACCAACAGCTAATATGGAAGAAGGTGAAGAAGTGAGTGGAAGCCACACTAACCTCCACCCAGGATCAATCTGGAAATACAACTAAAGGGTAGAAAAATTACCCAGAACAAACAACTGAACAAGAGCAAGAGAGAAGCCTCAAAACCTCGTACACACAGAAGAATCAGCTTCAACACAACATGTCCACACCTGCACAACAGAATATAAGATGTGGTGGACAGAGTGACCCTCAGTTAACCAGCTGGAGGGAAGGACTGACAAAAGAAAGATCTAACAACAATTAAAACCAAAAGACATATAGAGAGCAAACATAAGTGACAGCCCAAGACCAGTGAGCTCAGAAGATCAAGGAGATTGTGCTACTGAATCTCACAGGTCTTCTACCATAGAAGTTCATGCCAGAAACATAAGGAGTCAGAACAGAACAATTTAAGAAGCAGAAGCTAACAAGAAGAGTCTCACAAAACATGGGAAGACAAAGAAACAGTCCCCAAATGAAAGGAAAGGAGGAGGCCTCAGAAAGAATGCTAAATGAAATAGAGGCAACTCAACTGTCAGATATTGACTTCAAAGCAATGGTTATCAGGAAGCTCAACGAGCTCACGGAAAATTACCAAAAACTACAGGATAACTACAATGAACTCATTGCAAATTATATCAACATGAAAAAAGGAAATAGAAATGATTGACAAATGCCAAGAGGAAATGAAGAATACAATCAGTGAACTGAAGAATATAGCAGAGGAAATCAAAAGCGGGCTCAATGAAGCAAAGGATCAAATCAGTGAACTGAAGGACAAGGTACATAAAAACACCCAGAAAGAGCAAGAAAAGGAAAAGGAACTCAGAAAGAAGGAAGAGGTAGTAAGAGAAATGCAAGACAACATGAAACAGAATATCTGTATACTAGGGATAACAGAAGGAGAAGAAGAGCAAGGGGTAGAAAACCTATTTGAAAAAGTAATGATGGAAAACTTCCCTAAATTGTAGAGAGAAAAAGTCACACGAATCCAGGAATCACAGAGAGTCCCAATCAAGAGGAACCCAAAGAGGCTCACTACAAGACACATCATAATTAAAATGGCAAAATTACAAGTTAAGGAGAGAATCTTTAAGGCAGTAAGGAAGAAACAGGAAGTAACATACAAGAGAGCCCCAATAAGACTAGCAGCTGACTTCTCAGTGGAAAGGCTCCTAGCCAGAAGGGAATGGCAAGAAATATCCCAAGTAATTAAAAACATAGGCCTGCAACCAAGACTACTACTCTGTCTACCAAGGGTCTCAATTAACATGGAAGGGAAATAAGGACTTCCCCAGACAAAAGTAGGTTAAAAGATACACATCCACCAAACTGGCTCTGCAAGAGATGCTTAAGAACAAAGTCTGCTTTAAGAACAGTAAGAAAAAAAGTGAAAGAGAGAGGAACACAGGTACAAAGAAATGGCAGTGAATAAGTATCTATCGATAATAGCCTTAAACAAAATGGATTAAATGCTCCAATCAAAAGACACAGAATAGCTGAATGGATAAGAAATCATGACCTACACATATGCTGCCTATAGGAGACTCACCTCAAAACAAAAGACCTACACAAACTAAAAGCGAAGATCTGGAAACAAATATTCCAAGTAAATGGACAGAAAAAAAAGCAATACTCATATCAAACAAAATAGAGACCCAGAAGGTTACTACATAATACTCAAGGGAAGAATTCATCAAGAAGACATAAACATTGTAAATATATATGCACCCAAAATAGGAACACCCAAGTACATAAAGAAAATCTTGGAGGATGTCAAGAAAGATATTGACAGCAATACAATTATACTAAGGGATTTTAACACACCACTATAAAAAATGGATAGATCTTTCAAACAAAATATCAAGAAAGATATTTTGACCTTCAACAATGCCCTCGATGAAATACACTTCACTGATATATATATACAACCTTTCATCCCAAAGAAGATAAATACACATTCTTTTCAAATGCACCTGGAACATTTTCAAAGATAAACCACATGAAAGGACACAAAACAAGCCTTCAACAAATTCAAGAAACTTGAAATCATATTAAGAATTTTCTCTCCCTGGCTGGTGTAGCTCAGTGGATTGAGCGGGGGCCTGCGACTCAGACGATCGCGGTTAGATTCTCAGTCAGGGCACATGCCTGGGTTGCAGGCCAGTTCCCTGCAGGCCAACTCCCAGCAGGGGACACACAAAAGGCAACTATACATTGATGTTTCTCTCCCTCTCTCCTTCCCTTCCCCTCTGAAGATAAATAAACAAAATCTTAAAAAAAAAGAACTTTCTCTGACCACAAGGGACTGAAACTGGAAACCAACATCAAGAAAAAAATCCCCAAAACACTCAAATTCATGGAGGTTGAATAACATTCCACTAAACAATGAATGAATGGGTCAAGAATGAGATCAAGGAAGAAATAAAAAAGTTTCTGGAAACAAATGAAAATGAACTCACAACAATCCAAAACTTATGGGAAACAGAGAAAACAATCCTGAAAGTTCATAGCAATACAAGCCTACATTAAAAAATCAGAAACATTTCAAATAAGCAACCTAACCCTTCACCCACAAGAACTCTAGGAACAACAACAAAGACAGCCCAGGGCAATTAGAAAGAAGGAAATAACCAACATAAGACTAGAATTACACAACATAGAGACTAAAAGCACAATTCTAGGAATCAATAAATCCAGAAGCTGGTTCCTTGAAAAGATAAACCAGCTCTCAATTGACAAGCTTTTAAGCACACTCATCAAGAAAAAAAAAAAAGAGAGAGGATCCAAATAAACACAATGAGAAATGATAGAGGAGATATTACAACTGATAACACAGAAATAGAAAGGATTGTAAGAAATTACTAAGAAGAACTATACACCAAGCAATTTGAAAACCTAGGTGAAATGGACAAATTTCTAGAAAAATTTAATCTTCCAAAACTCAGTGAAAAAGCAGAAAGCCTGAACAGACCAATAACAGCAGGTGAAATTGAAGTAGTAATCAAAAAAACTTGTAACACAAAAAAACCCTGGACCAGAGAGTTTCATAGGAAAATTTTACAAAGCATTTAAAGATGAGCTAAAGATGAGCTATACTTCATAGATTATTCCAAAAAATTGAAGAAGATGGAAGACTGCCAAAATCTTTTTATGAAGCCAGCATCATCCTAATCCCATAACCAGATAAAAACATAACCAAGAAACAAAGCTTCAAGCCAATATCACTGATGAACATAGATGCTAAAGTCCTCAATAAAATATTGGCAAACTGCATCCAGCAATACCTTAAAAAGATCATACACCACGATCAAGTGGGATTCATCAAGTGGGAATTCTGGGTAAAATCATTCAATGTGAGAATAGTACTTTGTATATTGAGGTGATGAAGGCCAGCGATACTGTTGGCCATGTTTTGTTTTTGGAGAAACAGATATTTTATGAAAGTCACTGCAGGGTAGTATGTGTGGAAAGTCAGTCTGAATTGTCAAGTCATACTTCCCCTGCACTCACCTCCGTTACCCTCAAAGTGTATTTGGCACTCATCTGCTACTCCATTTACATCTAGATTTTTGTCTCAGAGCAGCCAAAACATGAAGATGCTGGTCACAAGTATGGATGAAGGCTATGCCAACAGAACTAGAAATTACAATGTTAAACAGTCAATTCCTACAGAAATATTAGACACTGTTTGAGATAATGGGCCCCAAGTGGCCAACTGTAAAGGTTCCAAGCTCTGAGACTCAGAAATAGCAATCTCTTTTGAGAGACATCTAGCTTTCGACCAGTTGGGAGTTAATTCTTATCATAATAGCCAATGGATTAAGGCAAGTACAGGGAAAATGATCACCTCAGGCATAAGAAGTCCCCTTATTCAGACCAGTTAAGGGAATACCCTTATTTCGGTTTTGCATGAGGAACCTTAAGAGTAAGCTAATTGAGGACCTCTAATTTAATAAAAATCATGAAGAGAGTTTTATGAAAACTTCCCACAAGTTTTTTTAATACTTTACTCAATTATTTTTAGAGAAGGGAAGGAAAAAGAGAGGGAGAGAAACATCAATGCGTGGTTGCCTCTTAGAATGCCCCCTATTGGGGACATGGCCCACAACCCAGGCACATGCCCTGACTAAGAATTGAACCAGCAACCTTTTTGGTTCATATATGGCCCACACTCAATCCACTGAGCTACACCAGCCAGGGGTTATTACAAGTTTTACTAGGGATATTAGCAGCTTATTTTGGTTGCAGTTTCCAATTTTTTAAAGACTTTATTTATTTATTTATCTTTAGAGGGGAAGGAGAGAGGGAGAGAAACATTAGTGTATGGTTGCCTTTCGTGCATCCCCTGTTGAGAACTGGCCTGCAGGGAACCGGCCTGCAACCCAGGCATGTGCCCTGACTGGGAATCAAACCACGATCCTCTGGTTCACAGGCCTGTGCTCAATCCATTGAGCTACACCAACCAGGGTGCAGTTTCCAATTCTTAAAAATGTTTAGGTAATCATCTTCACCTTCCCCAAACCCTAATTCTTGGATACATTAGCATTGAACCAATTTTTTCTCACGTCTCAATTTTTGTATATCCATTGTTTTAAGATGTATTAAACAACAATCGTAAAAAAACACTTCGCAAGCCCAAAAATCTGTTTATTAAAATTTGTAATTACTATACTCCAGTGCTATTAGAGAGTCTTTATCTCCCTCCTCATTATCAATGAGCAGATACTTAGTACTGTCTTGACTGGGGTACTTATATACATGTATTCTTTAGGGAGAATACAATATTAATACAAATATTTAGAAGATACATAACCAAATATTGAACACTTTGAATATTTACATCATACACATGTCAAGGGCCAGTTTGTTCTAGGAGATAATTGAATGATAGTGTTCAAGAGACAGTGGACAGAGAGGTGTTAGCAACTCCTTAAATTACTCCAAGTAGAGTTTTGAAAGTTATTTAAATGATAGGCTAGTGAAAGAAATGATAAGAAATATATCAGGCATGGGTGTCATGAGAGAAGCTTCACGGGTATAAAAAATGTGGTAATCTAATAGGAGGAGCTGACATTCAGGAGGGACATTTTAGAATTCATCCACAGTGAAACAGGATGGGGTCTGTGGGAGGATAATCACATGATCAAAAAGAAGACAATTTCTTCTCAATGGAATCACTTTTAAGAGCTCTCCTGACAAGGCACCACTAAATTTACTAAGAGGGCAGTAAAGAATTTTTGTTCAGTTAACAAACAAAAAGAGATTTGGTGTTTAGTGTACTTTAATATGACTATATAATATTCAAACAACACAATTTTCTCCAGGAAGTGGAGCTTCATCTTCTGAACAGGAGTCTGGGGAAGAGGCAGCTTCCCCAGAGGGAAGCCTGTAAGGTCTCTTTTGAGAAATCCGCTGACAGTCTGATGGGCACCCCTTTGTAGGTGACTGTCCCCTTATCTCCTGCTGCTTCTAGGATTCTCTCCTTCATTTTCATCTTGGCTAATGTAATTATGATGTGCCTTGGTGTGTTCCTTCTTGGGTCCAACTTCTTTGGGACTCTCTGAGCTGCCTGGATTTCCTGGAAGTCTATTTCTTTTGCCAGACTGGGGAAGTTCTCCTTTACTATTTGTTCAAATAAGTTTTCCACTCATGGCTGTTTCTTTCCTCCTTCTGGTACCCCTATAATTTGGATGTTGGAACGTTTAAAGATGTCCTGGAGGTTCCTAAGCCTCTCCTCATTTTTTTTTTTGAATTCTCATTTCTTCATTCTTTTCTGGTTGGATGTTTTGTTCTTCCTTCTGGTCCATTCCATTGATTTGAGTTCCAGTTTCTTTTCCATCACCATTGGTTTCCTGTGCATTTCCCTTCATTTCAATTAGTTTAGCCTTCATATGTTCCTCTGATTTGTGACTATAATCAACCAGTTCTGTGAGCATCCTGATGACCAGTGTTTTGAACTGTGCATCCGAGTGGCTGGCTATTTCCTGGTCGCTTAGAGTTATCAGCTCTGGGGCTTTGAGTTCTTGAGCCATCTTTTGGACTGTTCGTGCCTGTTACGTATCAGGATCGGAGCCCTAGGTGTTCACCAGAGCAGGGCAACTCAGTCACTCAGTTGTGGCACTGTATGTGGGGGCGGGGTCAAAGAGGAGCAATGGCGGTCTCATCTGCTGCCTCCCGCCGCTGTGGCCGCAGCTGCCACCATCCAGGACATCTTTAAACATTCCAACATCTGAATTATAGGGGTACCAGAAGGGGAAGAGAAACAGCAACAAGTGCAAAACTTATTTGAACAAATAATAAAGAAGAACTTCCACAATCTGGCAAAGGCAATAAACTTCCAGGAAGTCTAGGAAGCTCGGAGGGTCCCAAAGAAGTTGGACCCAAGGAGGAACACACCAAGGCACATCATAATTACGTTAGACAAGATGAAAATGAAGGAGAGAATCCCCGAAGCAGCAAGAGATAAGGAGACAGTCACCTACAAAGGGGTGCCCATCAGACTGTCAGTGGATTTCTCAAAAGAGACCTTACAGGCAAGAATGGGCTGGGAAGATGTATTCCAAGTCATGAAATCCAAAGACCTACATCCAAGATTGCTCTATCTAGCAAAGCTTTCATTTAGAATGGAAGGCCAAATAAAGTGCTTCTCAGATAGGTTCAAATTCAAGGAGTTCCTCATCACCAAGCCCTTATTATATGAAATGTTAAAGGGACTTACTTAAGAAAAAGAAGATAAAAAATGTGAACAGTGAAAGGATAGCAAACTCACAGTTACTAACAATCACACCTAAAACAAAAGCAAACCAAGAGGACAGCTAGATCAGGAGTGGAACCATAGAAATACAGATCAGATGGAGGGATAGCAACAGGGGAGTGGGAGGAGGAGAGGGGGAAAAGGTACCGAGAATAAGTAGCATAGATGGTAGGCAGAAAATAGACAGGGGGAGGGCAAGAATAGTTTGGGAAATGTAGAAGCTAAAGAACTTAAGGCACATGGACATGAACTAAAGGGGGGAGAATGTAGGTGGGAAAGGTTGTGCAGGTTAGAGGGCAATGAAAGGGGGTAAATGGGACAACTGTAATAGCATAATCAATAAACTATATTTTTTAAAAAACAATCCACAGGCAGCATTATTCACAATAAGGCAGTTGGTGATCTCACATTTCCTGATTTCAAACCTACTACAAAGCTATGATAAACAAAATGGTGTGGTACTGACATAAAGAACGACATATAGATCAGTACAACAGAATAGAAAGCCCAGAAATAAACCCTCACACTTTTGGTCAAATGACTTTTGATAAGCACACCAAAACTACTCAGGGCTAGAAAGGACAGTCTTTTCACCAAATGGTGCTGGGAAAACTGGATATTCACATGCAAAAGGAAGAAGTTGGATCCTTTTATTAAAGCATACAGAAAAATGAGCTCATACTTGATCAAAGACCTACATGTAAGAGCTGAACCTATAAAGCTCTTAGAAGAAAACATAGGGGAAAAGTTTCATGCCACTGAATTTGGCTGGATATAACACCAGATGTACAAGCAACAAATAAAATAATAAGTAAGTTGGACTCTAACAAAATTAAAAACTTTTATGCATCAAAGAACACTATCAACAGAGTAAAAAGGCAAGTCTCAGGATAGAAAACATATGTGCAAATTATTCATAAGGGATTGGTATCCAGAATCTATTAAAAAAACAACTCAACAACAAAAAACAAACAACCTGACTTAAACTTGGGGAAATGACTTCAGCAGACATTTCTCCAAAGAAGATATACAAATGAGCAGTAAGACATAAAAAGATGTCCAACCTCACTAATCATTAGGTATGGGATAACAGAAATACGTATATTAGTCTCTGTCTTCAGTTTCTGGCACTAAGCTCTAAAATCCTTGTAATTTCCTTAGTGATAGGACAGTAGGAGCATTTCTTGTTCTAATATTTGGTCTTTGACGTCATCCCTGATACAGAGCTTCTAAAACTCTTGTAAGTTCTTAAGTGATGAGAACATTAGGGGCATCTTTTGCTCCAATGAGGCAACTCAGGGTGTGCTCCTAGATGGGGGCTAATCACCAATGACCAAGCCATGATTAGAAGCTTGGAATTTTCAGCCCAAATGCCCCAGTCCTCCAGAGAGGAAAGAGGAGCAAGAAATGGAGTTAATAATTAATCACGCCTACCTGATGAAACCTCCCTAAATGTCCCAAAAGAGTTCAAAAAACTTTCAGATGGGTAAACACATCTACCTATCAGGAGGGCATGAAACTCCACAGGGATAGAAGTGCCTGCAGTCATGACACTCCTAGACCTCGCCCTATGTATCTCTGCATTTGGCTGTTCATCTGTATCCTTTATCATAAATTGTACTTTAGTAAACTGGTAAGTGTAATTAACCATTTTCCTGGATTCTGTGAGCCACTCTAGCAAATTAATTGAACCCAAGGAGGGGGGTCATTGGGAACAGATTCATAGTTGGTCAGAAGCACAAGTGACAATAGATTTGATATTGGCATCCAAAGAGAAATGGGGGCTGTCTTGTACCACTGAGCCCTTAACCTACGGGGATCTGACAGTATCAAAATTGAGTTAAGTTATAGGATACATATTTGATACATATTTGCAGAGAAATGCTTGTTGTGGGAAAACACAACCAACATTTGGTTACCAGAATTATCAGACACCAAGGGTTCTGAATGAAATAAAGGAAACACACAGGAAAGGAAAGCATTAGGTTCTTCCAATATAGTAGGGAACTCCAAGTCAAATCCCAATGAAATACCATTTCACACCCATTTAGGGTAGCTATTATAAAAAAAAAAAAAACAGAAAATACCAAGTGTTGGTTAGGGTCGAAATGAGAACCTTTGGCATCGCTGGTAGGGATGAAAAGTGATGCTGAAGCTGCAGCAAATGCTATGGTGGCTTCTCAAAAAAGTAAACATAGAATTATCATATGATCTAGCAATTCTACTTCTCAGTATTTACCTAAAGAAACTAAAATCAGGGACTCAGATATTCTTACAGCTAGGTTCATAGCAGCATTATTCACAATAGCCAAAATGTAGTAACAATCCAAGTGTCCATCAATGGATGAATAAACAAAATGCGGTATTCAGGCTTAAAAAGGAAATTCTGACACATGTCATAATATGGATGAACCTTGAATGAACTTATTATGCTAAGCGAAATAAGCCAGTCACAAAAAGAAAAATAGCACGTCCTGTTCTAATGTCCTGTGCTGTCCAGCCCCATCACCACCGCCAAGCACATGGAGCCCAGGGCCTATACAAGAGCAGACATAGGTCCGTTCTCCCTTTACCTCCCCATCTCCTCATCTATTCAATGTCTAACATTGAATGCCCCTCATTCGCTCATTCTTCTAGGCTCCCGCGGCTCTCTTTCCCCATCTCCATACACTCCCAGCTTTCACAAAATAATAATTTGCACGCCGCTGGGGCGGGGCCAATCACTTCCCTCCCCTAACAGCACGAAATTAAAATCAAAGTGCCAGTTGTTAGCAAATGACTTCCCTGTTACCATGGTAAAGCCACTGCTGCCATCTGTGCTGTGGTCAAGGATTACTCACATTAGTTTAAGAAAAAAAAAACGATTAATAAACGATGCTATTCGCCCGGGGAAGCCTGAATCCACCTTACAAGTAAGTTATTGCCACGCCGCAGCTCGGCCTGGATGAGTTACTGCTCTAGTAAATGTAAGGCACGCCTCCTGTGACGCCATGACGCCAGGGGAGCGGCCCTGCGTCCTCCTGGCCCTGCCGTTACCGGTTCTGGAGCCAAACGAGGGTGTGTGGGTCTCTGGGCTCTCCCGCAGTACGGAAGTGTGCCCTAGCATACCGGAAGCCACAAAAAGAACGATGGCGGGTTTGAATGTAAGAGACCCTGCGGTAGATCGTTCACTACGTTCGGTGTTCGGTAAGAGGAATTTATTGTTGCCAACCACTGGGGAGGGACAGACAGAGTCCGTGAGCGGCGAGTAGCGTCCCCAGCACCTCTTGAATAGCTTTGGGAGCGTTTGCTCCCTCATTCGTGCAGCTCTACCTGCCTCACTTGTGGGGAGCCCAAGCTGGTGGACTCATGGGCAAAGTGATGTTCCCCTTTTCCCATGGTTTGACAGCCTTTCCACGATGTGGCTGAGGAAGTGAAACTAGCGTTCAGCTTCTATGCGTTTCTCCCTTCATTCATTTTCTAGCTTCAATTATTTTCTAGAAGCGAGGGCGCTTGGCAGGTGTCCCATACTACTTCTCACCCCCTATTTCAAAATATAGTTTATGTGGTGAGGGAATAGATACTTGTGTCCACTTCCCGCCCTCGTACAAGGACTTTCATTCTGTGCTTAGAGAGCCCGTTACATTTTATCCAATAGTTTGTTGATAGTGGTAGCAGGTATCTGGCGTTTCAGGGTGGGTTGTAAATAAATGAATGAACGATTAAGACCTTGCAAAAGAAATTTTAAAAGGATCAGATCTCTTCTAAGTAATCTTTTCAGCCAAAATAAGTTATTTCTTTTTAAGTACGTGTTAGGATTTTAAAGCACATTTTTAAAGGGGTATGACAAAACGGGATAATTTTTAAACATCTTCCACTACATGCATGGTCATTTTCCTTTGAGACTGTGTGTATGTAAATGTGGACTTATGAGCTGGTTACAATGTTGATATTTTTAGTGTTGTTGAGACTTGCAGACTTTTAGGTTCATAACAGTGCCTAAGTGTTTTCACCAAAGTTAAGGAAAATGTAACTCTAGGTCAGTCTGAGAACTGGTATTTACAACTGTACACTTTTTGTATTTAGTCTCAGTGGTTTGTTTTTCTTGCAGTTAAAGTCAGCAAAGATTGAAATTCTAAGGGAGTATCATGTAACTGGGATTGGAGGAGCACGGTATTTCAAGCCTGTTGTTACATTTTCCCTGGTAACATAGAAACTGTTTACTTTCATACTAAAGATCTAGGCTACAGACTCAGAATTTTAATGTTACTTATTTTCTTCTTTAGTGGGGAACATTCCATATGAGGCTACTGAAGAGCAATTAAAGGACATCTTTTCTGAGGTTGGACCTGTTGTTAGTTTCAGGTGCGATTCCTTTTCGCTACTTGGTGGGAGTTTCTTTAAAAATCACCATAAATGTGGCCCTTAGTAATAATGGCAAGGTTTTTACTGGTAGCTTTTCACATGCATTCTTCTTTTTTTGTAACAACTTTATTGAGATATAATTCATATACCATACAATTTACATTCATTTTTACTGAAAGATTCATTTTTTTTTTGATGCAGGCGGCATTCAAAGTTCATGCCGTTTTCAAGTATGCCCAGGCTTTTCCTCTCCTGGGCCTTTTATGTTTTCTATGCACACGTGTCCAGCTTCAGGGTCGGCCAGGTATGTGTGTAACTGGTTTGAGTTTTCTCCAGAATCTGCTGCATATGCACACAGTCAAGCAAAAAAATCTGCCTTCTCCAATAATGACTACAATCTCAAGCCAGTGAAGGTGTAAGCATTCTTTACTCAACCACCCCTTGTTATTGTCACTTCTACCAACAACACTGTTGAGTATGGGCTCTTCCCACCACCCTGAACTGAGCAAGACCTGTCACTAGTCACAGAGAAGCTGTTGATCCTTATTAGCATCCCATTCTTATCACCTGAGCTGGGAGAAGAACTGTAATTAAAAAGTAAAGTTTTTTAAATGTTTAAAAAATGTTTCAATGAGGCAGGCAGAGTGGTAAAGTTATTTGCCTTACAGTTCACCAAATTAGAACATGGCAGTGCTTGCAAGAACCCTGTGTGTATGTAACATTTGTGCCTGATACTTGATTCTGCTCTTCAGGTTGGTATATGATAGGGAGACAGGAAAGCCAAAGGGTTATGGCTTCTGTGAATACCAAGACCAAGAGACAGCACTTAGTGCCATGAGAAACCTGAATGGGCGTGAATTCAGTGGGAGAGCACTTCGAGTGGACAATGCTGCTAGTGAGAAGAACAAAGAAGAGCTGAAGAGTGAGTATAAACCCAAGTTGTATGCAGCATGAGGTAGCAAAGATGTAAAAAATGAAGATTTTCCATTTATGGTATGTTTTAGCATCTGCTTAAATGGTTACCCACACAACTTCTTTACTTGACCCATCTGAGGTGCCCTACATCAGGGAAGTGTTTATCTTTGAGAAACAAGGTAAAGCTGACTAGAAATCCTTCAGTTCCCAAGGAGTTAATTCCAGTTGAAGATGAATTCAGGCTTACTAAGTGATTAGTAGCACTGATTATGTTATTGGTGTTTGCCATTCCTGTAACTGTGTTGCCAGATCTGTAATTGGTAGGGATACTAAGGCATTCTTAAGGTTTTTTTTTTTTTAGGTTATAGATCCAGGAATTCCATTTAGAAATTAGCATCTTTTTCTATTTAAACCTTTTGTTTCAGAAAGTGCTTGTCAAAGGAAATTGATATGCCCAATCCCTAATTTCGGTCCACCTATGTTATCATGGTCCAAGCTTTACTCTGAGAGCAGAAAATATACTCTGTCACTTCTTCCACAGAAATAAAAGACTTGCAAGTCACCTATTTCTCAGCTCCAGGGAATTTAAAGTTATCAACAGGTCCTTACAGCAGCTTTGGAAAGTAGATACCTAAAATGATTTACCTCTTTATTTTGCCTTCTTAATATTTTTGTACTTTCTTCCCAATTAGGCCTTGGCACTGGTGCCCCTGTCATTGAGTCACCTTATGGAGAGACCATCAGTCCTGAGGATGCCCCTGAGTCCATTAGCAAAGCTGTTGCCAGTCTTCCACCAGAGCAGATGTTTGAGCTGATGAAACAGATGAAGGTGGGAGGAAGCATTAAGTTATGAATAAATCCAATCACATCAAATTTTCCATAGTTAATTGATAAAGTTAATGGAAATGATTCCCTGCACTCAAGTAGAAGGTGTACTTATTGACCACCATGTCTTTCACTTTCGCTAATCCATGTGTCCATAGTATACTTTACATTTTGTGCAAAGAGTTTCCATTAGTACACAAACACACCAATACAACCTGTCTGGGTTTTTGTAGCCCATAGATATCAGATATAGATATTAAAATGTGGATTTTTCCCTGACTGGTGTAGCTCAGTGGATTGAGCGTGGGCCTGTGAACCAAAGGATCGTGGTGTGATTCCCAGTCAGGGCACATGCTTGGGTTGCAGGCCAGTTCCCAGGAGGGAACATATGAGAGGCAACCATACATTGATGTTTCTCTCCCTCTCTCCTTCCCTTCCCCTCTAAAGATAGATAAATAAAATATTTTGAAAAATAAAAATGTGGATTTTTCCTTAAATGATGGTATTATGGTATTTGAAATGCCTCTTCCTTCTCTTGCCTGCCATGACCAATATTTTGAGGTCTTACCTTGTTTCCCAAAAATCACTACATTATTACATTTCTCAGATGAGGATGCCTGTAAATCACTATTGATTTTTAAGTAATAAGTGTTGAACTTGATGATTTTTCTGTTTATTTCCTCAGCTGTGTGTCCAGAATAGTCCCCAGGAAGCACGGAACATGTTGCTCCAGAATCCTCAACTGGCATATGCTTTGCTACAGGCTCAGGTAGTGATGAGAATTGTGGATCCAGAAATTGCCCTGGTGAGTGCCTCTGGTTCTTTTATGGAAATGCTGGGGTAAACCTTGAGTGAGGGTAGGAACTACCTAATTGCTTTGTTAAGAAGACAGCTAATAGATTTATCTTTTTACCTTTTAGAAAATTCTGCATCGCCAGACAAATATCCCAACACTGATTGCAGGCAACCCTCAGCCAGTCCACAGTGCTGGGCCTGCCTCAGGATCCAATGTGTCAATGAACCAGCAGAATCCTCAGGCCCCTGGGGCCCAGTCTTTGGTAGGGTTTTACCCCTTAATGTTTTTTTTTAATCTGTCTTAGAATGCCATTTTCATTTTAGGAGGGTATATTGAAAGAAGAATGGTCAGGAGCCATATGGTAATTTCAATTTCCAGGCATAGAAACAGTTTCTAGTTTGCAGAATATGTGACATCTGAATGAATATAGATTTAGTGCCCAGTTTGTGAAACAAAGAGATCCTTACTGTAAGCCTTTTTTGATAAGCTAATTTTGTGTGTCTGTGCATTTATAGCACTGGGATTGGCACTTTGTTATTTTTACACACAATGTTTCATTTCATACAGCGATCATATTATCTCCATTCTTTCCAATGAAAAAAGTAAAAACCTAGCTTTCTAAGTGTGGCACAAAACTGAAACCATAAAAACTCAATACATGTGAAAACTGATAAATGTCTATATGGAGAAAAAGAAATAAACACCAAAGACAGATGACAACTTGGGCAAAACTTGTATTTGCCATACATGTGAACAGCAGGTTTATTACTTAAGAGCCCTTACTCATGTTTAAGAATGTTCGTTGCCACCTTATAGTAGTGAAAAATTAGAAACATCCTAAATATACATCAGCAGAATGGAATTTTAAATAAACTACGTATGTCACCATGACTGACTTTCAAAAACATAATTCCATATAGCAATTAAGTTGAACTAGGATTCGTGGTATCAACACAGATAACTTAAAAACATAATACCATACAGAAGTGAAAACAAGTGACTGTGGAAGCATTCCCAAAATATGGGATATATGTGTCTGCATATATCCCCAAAACATGTTAAGTGAATTGGAAAGAATGTCTTTAGTATATAATGATTTACATAAAATTTCAAAACATCTGTAAGAATTCTTAAGTGGTTGTCTAAAAAGGGGATATAGGGTACAATTGGAGAAGACCATGTGGGAGATTTCAATTGTGTATATAATTTATTTCCTAAGCTGCATGGTTAATTTTCTATACATTTTATATAACTGGAATTTTTCATAAGTAGCTAAAAAGACCTGTAAATCATTAAGAAAATTATCAATAATGCAGTAGAAAAGTTTGCAATGAACATAAACAGTTTTCAAAAGTGGAAATACAAATGTACATTAAATATATGAAAAAGTGTTCAACCTCAAAAAGATACAAACAGCTACCATTTTTCACCTATCAGATTGGCAGAGGCAAACAACTTGGATGGATCATATAAAGGTTTAGGGTGGGAGTTGGCAAACATCTTCTGTAAATGGCCCAGTACTAAGTATTTTTTGGCTTGGCAGACTGTGGAATCTGTCCTGACTACTCAACTCTGCCCTTGGAGTTGTGAAATCAGCCACAGACAATACATAAATGAATGTGTGTGGTTGTGTTACAATAAAACTATGAAATGAGGCAGTAAGCCAGATTTGCCCCCTGGGCCATAGTTTGCTAACCCCTGCTCTAACTCAATAAATATTTTTTTCAGAAATAGAATGAAATGAATTAAGACCCAGAGTGGTTAACCAATCCAAAAACAGCATAATTGTAAGTGGAATATCCAGGATCTAAACCTGGTTTTGTGTGACCTCTTAGCCTATTTTCTCTAACCACCTCACTATACAACTTTCTGTTTTAGAGTTTGTTTGTGTTTTCTGAAAGTATTTGTGATTTTTTGTAACAGCTGTTATTCTTTTTTTATTGAGCTTTTTCTATTCCAAGGAACTGCGCAGTTCTCTGGGGAATACACCGGTGAAAACATAACAGTCGGTTTCCCTCCAGGAGCCTTCATATAGCGTTAAAAAATTAACATTCTCCCTAAACCAAAATTATATCTCAGGACAGGGATGAGAAAAGATTGGTCAAAATTTTTCTTTAAATCTTAAAAATGAAGACTGCCCTCAATTTCTTTATAAAAATGTCCCAGTTTCTTCTTTTTCTCTTTGGGTTCAAGGCACTTATTTTTTTTTTTTTTTTACTCTTATTGCCAGGCCCCGATCATGAAGTCAATGATAGGTACTACTTGTAGCCTCTGCACACAAATAAGAACTTCTCAATCTCAGCTTTCAGAATGTGGTCCACCTTAACTGTGTTACAAGCAGGCTTTTCATGTGTATTGCATCTTCTGTTCAAAAGTTGTTATAAACTTAAGTCTGCCTCAGACATGCTATAGAAAACGGATATTTGGTAGAATATTTGGGGATATCAATTTGAAGAGTTCTTTAAGGTCATAAACTTTGTATGTTGCGTCTTCACAGAAACATCTACATACTCTGGTTTTTCTCTTGCTCAGGGTGGCATGCATGTCAATGGTGCACCTCCTTTGATGCAAGCTTCTATGCAGGCTGGAGTTCCAGCACCAGGGCAAATACCAACAGCTGTAACAGGACCTGTCCCTGGTTCCTTAGCTCCTGGAGGTACGTTTCATTTAGAGTCTTCACCATTTTGGTATTTTGCTGAAGTTTTTTATTGCAAATGGGATAGATCTTGATATAAGATTAATATACAACTAGGAAATATATATCCTAGGGGAGGAAATAGTTGATTTTATATATACAAATCCTATATGTGTGATTTTATGACAACAGGGAAAAGGACAATAAAGTGGAAAGGTACAGTAACATAGAATTAGAATGAGTGGAAACTAGACCAAGGCAGCAAAGACAGAGAAAAGAAAATTATATTTGTGAAGTAAGTAATAATAAATGTAGGGGAAGGGGGAAGGAATAAAATCTTGTATAGTCATTATTCTACTAAGTGTGAAAGACTGAATTCTTCCATTAAAAGCCAGAGACAAATTAGGGTAAAAGCACATGAAAAAAAAACAGATGCAGAATACATGGACACATTTCTTCATATTAACAGCTATAAAATTACATTTCATTAATTCAGGCCAAAAACAGGAAGAAAACAGAATTTTGAAAATTGCATGTGTTCATTGAAAGTACACATGGTAATTAATAGAATATTACATTTTTAGCTTTTTGTCATTCAACAGTTGTAACTGAAATTATGCATGAAATAGTGATTCCCCATATGAAACACCTGTATGAATACACAATGTATATCAATATTAAGTTTTTATACAGCAAACTTGCTTCTTGTTAATTTATCTAATCTGGGTTAGATTGACTGTAACACTACTCATGGGGGAATTCAAATCTAAATTGTTCTGTTTTGTACAGAGATAAGTTAACAAGTAATGGAAGAAGGGATTTTTACAGAAATTTTGGCAACTCACAGTTTTCATTTATCCTATAGTGTTATAGTTAAACTTAAATTATCTTTCAGTGAAAGAAATAGATCCTGTATTTTATACATTTATGAAATATAGGTGCATAATTTACCTTAAAATAGTTGTAATGTGGTCCTACTATACATGACAAGTATGCAAGCCATGACATACACAGCTGATTACATGAATTGAAAAACATCCAAATTTCCTGTTCAGTGAGACAAGCACACTGACCATGCAGTTGGACGTCACAGCAATGTCAAATAGCTATAAAGGTTTCTAAATGGACTGCTCTCCATTTCTGGACTTACATTGTCATGAACTGTTAACACAGAGTTCACAAAGTGTGGCTCAGCATTGTCTGGGGACCACACTTTGAGTAGCACTGTATTAGTCCACGAAAAATAAATAAGGACATTAAAAAATAAAATAATGGAATCAGTAAGCTTGGTTTAATACATAGAGGGTGCCTTACATCTTTTGACTGGAAGAGTCACTCCCCTGCCCCCAAGTGACCATGGCCCATTAAAACAAACAAACAAACAAAAAACTTGACCATGTATTTAGCCATAAAATAACAAATTTTAAAACATTAAGGTTGTATAGGCTGCATTCTCTGATTATGAGCCAATAAAATTAGAAATAAATAAAAGGTACCTAGTAAAAGCTTTACTGGAAAAATATTCTAGGTAATTTTAGAATTAAAGCAAAGTAGAAAATTTCAAATTATCTAAAAGACAATGAAAAGTATTACACTTCGTATAAAAAAGTATGGGAAATAGTGAAAGTAGTACTTAAAGGAAAATGAATATCATTAAATGCCTATATTATTGAAGAATAAGGAACTCTAAATTCTAGGTTTAAAGAATTGCAAAAATAATTTTTTTAAATATGTAAAAGTTGATGTTAAGTGTAAATGAATTTTCAAGTGATATTTTTTGTGAATTTGTAGCATTCATACTTCTGAAATTATTAAAACTTCAAACTTCACTAAGAGTTTCAAGATACTCTAGACAAAGCTGTTTGACAGTTGATAAATGAGAAGGCAAAGAAAATGAGTACCTACTTCATAGAACACCAAATCCAAATGGCAACAAGAACAAATTCATTGTAAATTAACTTATAAAATTAAGATTGTAAATTAAATAGCAAAATTTTGTTTTACTTAAACCCATCCAACTAGCAAAAATTTCAAAGAGAGATGACACTATTGATGGAAAATGTGGTATCGTGAACAACATTGCTGGTGGAAATGTAAAGTTTTTCAGCTGTTTGAGAAAGTAGCCTCACAGTAAAGATTCATATACATTTTGACCCACCAATTTCATTTCTGGGAAGCTAGTGCATACAATAAAAGTGCCATTATGTGATAGTTTATAATATGAGAAATCATGCCCATAATTCCTTCTGCCACCACATTCTTCAGATCCTAAATCTTTATATTGTTTTGGTGAGCAGTCCAAATAAATCAAAATCTTATGGCTAGAAGAAAACTTTGAAATCAGTTAGACCTGCAGTTATCAAACATTAGTGTGCATTAGAATCACCAACAGAGCTTATTAAAATACAAATTGCTGGTCCCTACCCCCAGATTCTCTTAATTCAGCAGGTCTGAGGTAGGGCCCTGGGAATTTGCAGTTCTGACAGGTCCTTTGTGATGCTGAATCCACTAATCTGAGGACCATATTATAAGAACCAATGGTTTAGGCCAGTTCCTTCATATCACATACCAGAATGCCTGGAAATAGGTAATTTGATCAAATTACTTGTTTGAAATCGCATTTAGTAGCAGGACTTGGGCTAGCACAGGTTCAGGATTTTTTATCCAGGGCTCTTTGATACCTGGTGTGTTAAATGGAATAAGAGAATGTGAAGTGTACTTGGTAATATAGGTAAGTATTGATATTAATGACTGCAAACAGTTGAGCTTGTCTCTTTTCCCCACTCATAGCATATACTGTTCCCTTGAGGAAAATAGAAGTATTTCTATGTGCAAAGGACCAGACAGCGACTTAGAGTACATGAGTATTCTTCACATAGCAGTCATCACACCCTGACTGGCTAGAATAGACCAGTAGTTCTCCACTATTAGACCCAGTGCTCCCTCTTCATAACAGATACTTTGCAGTGACTCTTTACTATCCTGAAATGAAATGCACACATAATATAACCTACTTAACCTGATTTCCCAAAAGACAATCAGCACAATTCCCTACCTGTACTATAAAGGATAAATTAAAAGAAGTTAATTTATAACAAAAAATAATTGTAATATGCAAGTATTCAGGCAAAACTACACTAGAAAACAAAAGGTAGCAATCAGATGCTTGCACATATACCGTGAATGTAAAAGTTACAAAAGTAGACAGATACAGGTATTTTTTTTTTTTGCAAGTCAGATACCACAAGGACTATTGACGTTGGTGATGTGATTTTCTGAAATGGTGAAAACTCCTGGTAAAGTTCATAACAGAAAAAAATATAGTACCCATAATTTACTCAGTCACTTCAAAAGGCCATTTTGTTTACAAATGAAACAGACCTAGGTTTTAAGTTCAGATGACTATAAACAGATTTTCATTTGTGTGAATGTTCAATGGGACATCTGAAAATTTTGCAAGATGAGATAATTCTTGATTTTGTGGAACTATCTCATACATTGAAGTATCCCTGTTAGCTTCTCATTAAATGCCAGCAATGCCCCCACAAATCTTTGTTATAGCTAAACAGTATACCCGCACATTTACAAAATACCCCAGAAATAACACAGTCTCCTATGGAAGGAGTTACATGGTTGTGTGCCATTGTTCTGCATTACAGAACCTGCCTGCCAAGGTACTGGTAACCAGTGAGATAAAATATTCTTATTTAATTCACTTTTATGTCACTGAAACTTAAGGTATAATAGCAAATTTCCGTCTTCTATGTAGCTACATTGTTTGGTGGTACTTATCTTCCTTTGTAGGTTTCTGCTTGTGTGGCAGAGAGAAAATGTGTTAACTCAGCCACTGTGTTAATTTTTCCCACTGTTTTAATGTGTATTTTCTTTCCTGCCCTTTTATTCTAGGAGGAATGCAGACGCAGGTTGGAATGCCAGGAAGTGGACCGGTGTCCATGGAGAGAGCACAAGGTAAATAAATAGTAATACCTGATTAATGTGAACTGGACTTGAAAATGTTCTTTATCTTCGTGCACTGTCTAAGATGGCAATATAGAAACCACTAACCTCATACAGATATTTCCATGTCGAAGTAATTAAAATTAAATTTAAATTAGGTAAAATCTAAAATTTAATTCCACATTACAACTGCTCAGTGGCCAAAGTGGGCTCGTGGATACCCTGCTGGATATTACAGATATAGAACATTTCTATCATTGTAGGAAATTCAGTTGGACACCTCTAGTCTAGACTTTCCATCTAGTGATTCAGAGCCTAGGTCTATAAGAATTGATGATGAAGCAAATGAATCCTTTGTTGCCGTTTAGTTTATTTCACCTTTTCCTGATAATCTGATGATTCTGCTGACATGTTTGTTCTCTCTGTATAAATATTTGTTGATTTAGTAAGAAATTTTAATAATGAGTTTATAATATGCAGCTGAATATGTAGAATACTAAATTGAAACCCAGGAGGAAACTGGGAGGGACCAAAGGTCTGTGAAGCTTACTTGGTAGGTGTATATTGTGCTGTGGCAGTAACACTGGATACCACAACAGTAGAAGCTCCAAAATCTCCATGTTATTTCTCTATGTTATTTGAATTTAAAGAAAAGAAAATACAGTGGTTCAGTTGAAAACAACATTAGGAGGAGAGACAGTGAGAAAACATAAAGAACTAACTAGTAAAACTGAATGCATATTGTAGTCCAGGTCATTTAATTTTTATAAACAACCTGTGAGTTAGGGGCAGCACCTCAGTTTTCAGGTAAAGACATGGAAGCTCAGAGTACTGAGTTATTTACTGAAGGGGACGTGGTAAGTAAATGCTGATATCTGAGTAACATGGACTGGACTTGGTACACTAATCCTTTCTCCCAGCTAGTAAGTGACAGCTGATTCTGAAGTCTCTAATTCTAGAATCTAGCCTCTTGTTCAATCCATACCACCTCTATTAACTTCCAAATGTATTTTCTTTGGATAGTCGTAGAGAAGCTTAAGTTACTTCTTAGCATATGGCCTATAAGTGAAATCTATTTTTAAGCAAAATATTAAGATATAGGACTGTATACTTACTTCTTGTCTGTGTACACTGGGGTTGGTTACTGAAGTGACAGAACTAATAATCTTGTCAGACAGTTGATAGTAGGACAAGCTACTGACTAAATATCTCATCTTAGCATCCCATGTTTTTGTGCAGTTGTGCCCTACCCCCATTGGCTACTCAATACATTGTGTATGTATCCCAAAGTATGTAATCATGGGAAGGAATTGGGGTTTCAGTCATACTTTTACCTCTCCCCCAAGCCACTGTTCAAGCTAGAGCTTTTTAATGTATACTTCCATAAGGCATCTTCCTTCCTGCTACAGTTATCTTCATATTTTTCTGGTCAAAACTTAGCAAAGGGAAATGGGTCAAGTTCTGAAGGTATATTAGGGCTACTTTCATAAAGAGACAGAGTGAGATGAGTTTCCTTTTATTGTTTTCCTTCAATACCAGCAGAGAAAGCAAGAATCTTTCCATTTGTACCTAGTTTGTCTTTCTTTTCTTGGAATCTTTGTTTCTTTTGCACATTTGTAATGGTGAAAGGAGACAGTGAGATGTTTAAGAAGATACTTCCTCTTGCCTTCTGCCACTTTTGTTTATAGTGTTAGTGCCCTTGTCATCTCATTAGTCTTTGTTTGCTCTTATCCTGATGTCTGTTTATTATCAAAGACTAGCAGTGGCATAGTATTTTTTTATTTAATTCTGATTCAAGTACAGTTTTCTGTTTTATATTCCCTGCCCTGCCCCCCCAGTGCTCCCCACCTCCCTCCCATTTCCACCCCCACCCTAATCATTGTCCATGTGTCCTTTATACTTATTCATGTGAGTCCCTCCCCTTTTCCCCTATGATTCTCTCCCCTCTCCTCTCTGGACCTTGTCAGCATGTTCTGTATTTGAGTGTCATTGGTCGTATTTTGCTTGCTTGTTTGTTTTGTTGTTTAGATTCCTGTTAAAGGTGAGATCATATGGTACTTGTCTTTCACCACCTGGCTTATTTCGCTCAACATAATGTTCTCCAGTTCTGGCATAGTATTTCTTGAAGAGTGATATTCTCTTTCCTTGTCTAAAGTTCATTCACTGCCCTTTCCCCATTTGGTACTTCTGCTATGGGAGTCTCCAGAATAAATCTTGACTTTCACATTCAATGTAATTTCTTTCATTTTTACATATGAAATATATTTGTGTTCTTTATCTAAGTTAGAGATTAAGAACCATCCTTTTTTATATTTTGTTTCTTTTTTTAAATGAAATCATAAGGTGATTTAGAGGACTCATAGTAGCAGAGGTGAAAATTGAAAGTGGCTGGTTATTCCTGCCCAAATAAAATCAGTGGCCCAGAGGTGTCAGCTTCAGAAGCAAGCTGATCAAAGCAGAACAGTTTCAGATTCCAAAGGCACTAAAATAGTTTAGGAAGATTTTGTAGCCTGGAGCAAACTAATGAAGTCTTGGCTTTTTAATGTAACATGTGTAAATCTCCAGTGTCTGTACGCGTATGTTTCTGCATGGGTATGCAAGCTCTTTTAAGTGTCTGCTCTCTCTCCTTTTGAACTGAATGCTCGCCTAGGAACCCTACAGCACTCGCCCGTGGGACCTGCCGGGCCTGCATCAATTGAGCGAGTTCAAGGTACCCATTGTATCTGTGGGTTTCCTTTTGCTTGTGGTGTTCAGGGTGGGACGTTGAGAGGACAAGGGCTGCTTGGCAGTCATCCTCATGTTCAGAATCCAAAAGGGTAGTGTTATGGGTTTTTAATTTACTCCTGTTGGGGCCACAAGCCTAAGATTGACCTCTTCACACAGGGCAGAGAACATGGATGATATGGGCATCTGTCCGAGGCTGTACTCCCTCCCTACTGGTGTCAGGAGGCTTGGATGGAATAGCAGTCTGCAAGGAGACAGCAGGTTCTTGCAGAGCCATGGCAGTGTTCACATATGCCAAGACCCTACCTCTCTTTTGTGACTCTGGTCCTTGACCTAAGATTGATTATAAGGAAAACCAGGAGCATAAGTCTCTTCAGGTTGCAGTGCTAGTCCTTGGCAGGTTGCTCCCCAGTTTGTTCTTTATATAATTCCATCCATACCTCTGACATGGTACAGATTCTGCCTACACCCTGCTTCTGTTCTTGAGCTGCAAGAGGAGTCTGCTGTGGTGAGGTTTCACCCACTCTAAGGTGTCTGAATTATGTTGTCAGTGGTATATAGAGTCATTTCTTGTTTCCTTGTGTGTCCTTCACAGCAGTAACTCCTCGTTTATTTTCCTGTCAGTGCCGATGCAAGACCCCAGAGCAGCTATGCAGCGTGGGCCCTTGCCTGCCAACATCCCAACTCCTCGAGGTCTCTTAGGAGATGCTCCAAATGACCCACGTGGGGGCACTTTACTTTCTGTAACTGGAGAGGTAGAGCCTAGGTAAGCAATGACACAGCAGTAAAATCTTAGACAAATCAGAATTTTCCCTTACTTTGAGAACAAAGTCTTTCCATATACAGTTGTACCTGTTGGTTGCTGTCTAAGACTAAGTACTTCCCCTTGGGCAGAGGTGTGTAGTTGTGTATGTCATTTTGAACTAACCATGGCTACTCCCATCTTCAGAAATTAGAAATTCTAGCATACATACCTGAATAGGAAAAACTTATATTACTTCTTGGTAGTAGTAATTTTAATAATGGCAATAATAATAAAATAGTTGATATTAATGGGGATTATGCCTCCGGCTCTGCTGAGTACTTTTAGATGATCTCATTAAATATACACAAACCTATGATATTGATACTAATAGCAGTCCCATTTTGCAAATGAAGAAACTGAGGCATAGAGAAGTTAAGTAAATGTACCCGAGATCACACACTAATAAGTGGTGGAGCTTAGATTTTAACTCATATGGTAACGATGTTCTTCAGCACTATACTGCCTACTTACTATATATAATGAATATGCATTAATTTCTCCTTAATTATGAGTGCCCTGACCAAATATGAATTTTTGGAATATGTTGATTTATATCTCCATAGCTTTTCTTCAGCTTGTTTGGTGTTACTCTCTTGGCACTCAATATACTGATATTTCCATCAGTTCTTGTCTGATTTTTACTCAGTGATCTTCTGGTTGACAATTTTGTCTTAGTTTTTTGGCTCTGTTTTAAAATATAACGTTTTTTTCCATCTGTAGAGGTTACCTGGGACCACCTCATCAGGGTCCACCCATGCACCACGTCCCTGGCCATGACAGCCGTGGCCCGCCCCCACATGAGATGAGGGGAGGGCCATTAGCCGAGCCCAGACCTCTAATGGCAGAGCCAAGAGGACCCATGCTAGATCAGAGGGGTCCACCCTTGGATGGCAGAGGTAAGGGTAGACCATGGCACAGCACTGCCTGGCAGTTGTGGGTTGGTGATAAACCCAGCTGTCTTAGGCTCTAATCTGGAATAAAGAATGCTGGAGTGGTAGGGTTGGCAAGCATTTTTAAGATTTATCTGCACATCTGAGAAACTGGGAAGGAGAAAGCGGTGTCCTGTGGTTGGAGGTAAATGTGACTGAAGGAATTGGTTTTTTTCTTTCCTGGATTGTTCATTCTTCTTGTAGTAAAGGTGAATAACTACACAGTGGTTTTCTTGTACCTTGCTTCATAGGCGGAAGAGATCCCCGAGGCATAGACACACGAGGGATGGAGGCACGAGCCATGGAGGCGAGAGGATTAGATGCCAGAGGATTGGAGGCCCGTGCAATGGAAGCACGTGCAATGGAGGCCCGCGCAATGGAGGCCCGTGCGATGGAGGCCCGCGCAATGGAAGCCCGTGCAATGGAAGTCAGAGGGATGGAGGCCAGGAGCATGGATACGAGGGGCCCAGTCCCTGGCCCTAGAGGACCTATACCTAGTGGAATCCAGGGTCCCAATCCAATTAACTTGGGGGCAGTTGGCCCCCAGGGATCTAGACAGGTGTGTATGGCATTCACTTCTAGCTTCTATGTGAGATCTTGATCTGTTCAGGAACTACTTATTGAGCCTGATTATTACTATTTTCTGATTTGGGCTATTTGTCAGCTTATTGGAAAGGGAAGATTAGAATCTCCCTTCCTGTAGTTTCTCTGTCCCTTAGGGTGGTGATTTTTTTTGTGGGGGTGGTGATTTTTTGATTACCGAGATAATAGTCCAAAAGAGCAACCTTGTGCAACAATTTCAGGAGCTTTTCCATTTAGAGCAGAGGCCCTGGAAATCTAGAGATAGAGAGTATATCCGTAGAATCTAGGCATGGGTCATTTGTAAAACCTCTCCCAGATGATTCTAATGTACAACCCTAAAAGTCACTGTGTTAGAGCCTATAAAGAGCGTGTAAAGATAATCTTAGGTGTACAGAAACCTGTTTTAATTTTAATTTGCTTTCATTGCATACCCTAAATAAACAGTGAGCGTGAAAGGCAGTTTACTAATGCTCACCTGAAACCCATGTAACTGAATTCTGATCTTTGCTTTCTTCTTATTTGTATGTCTCCAGCAGTGAGAGTATATGGTTGTCTGTGATTGTCTATGTGTTGTCATCTCCTCCCTCTTCATCCCCAGTTGGTTATGGGGAGGTGTGTATCTTCCCTGAGTTTTTATATGCCAGACCCTTCAGCTCCCTCCCAGGAGTGTCCAACCTTTTGGCATCTCTGAGCCACACTGGAAGAAAAAGTTGTCTTAAGCCACACATTAAATACACAAACACTAATGGAAATTTTAAAATCTCATAGTATTTTAAGTAAATTTACAATTTTGTGTTTGGCTGCATTCATAGGCATCCTGGGCTATGGGTTGGACACCCCTGCATCTGGCCCCTCCACTTTCCTTTTACCTATATATGTTTTCCTCCTTCCTCTGCGTAGTTCTGTCTTTCTTCTATGCTTCTATGCCTTCCTTCTTTTGTGGGGGGGGGGAGGGGAGAGAGAGAGGAGAGAATGTCAGAGCTGAAGTAGAACATGTCAATCATCCACTTCTCTCATTTTGTAGGTTTGGAAACTGAGACCCAAGTATTCAGGTGGCTTGTCTAAATTAACACAAGTAAAAAGTGGCAGAGCAAGGAGTAGCACCCACTCTTATTTCCAGTGTACCACTCTGTTCTATTACCACTCTGTCCTATTACATTGGTACATGTGTGCCTACATCCCCCTCTTTAAAATGAAACATGATTATCTTGTTTCTGGTATATGTAGAAGAAAACTGTTCTTAATTGTTTTTCAAGTTGTGCTTCTAAAAAATGTGTTCATGGACCTCTGTGTTTCTTGTGTGCACACTCTATGGTCAGTAGCCTCAAATGAAAAATGGTCTCTAGGTGTTCACTCAGTCATTAAACAAATGTTTATCTAACAGCTACTATGTACCAGACAGAGCCATAGGTAGTATGGAAATAGCAGTGTGAACTAAAGAAGTCCCTGCCCCTATGGGCCTGCATTCTAGTTGGAGAGAAAAACAACAAATAACTACTTGACGTGCTTATATAATTCTGTCGATAATTCTGTGGAGAAAGACATTGAAAATAGTGCTTGGAAGACTATTTCTGGATGTCTTGCTCCTTTGTCTCTGCTAATGCTTGAAGTAATTACCCTGTGATATTAGACATATAGTTCTCATTAGTCAGTTCTATAAAGCTAATTAGATCTGAGGTAGAGAAAGAAATTTACATTCAAACCATTTAAAATGGTTTAAGTTAGTGTGTATACTTATAAATAAATATGTAAAATATATTCACCCATATATAATAGATACACAATAAGAACCTCACTTCTTCCCCTGTACCTGTCTCCCCTGTAACCCCAGCTCCTAAAGATAACTGTTTTTATTAGATTGTTTGTTTCTTTCTAACAAATAAGAATATATACTCATACTTTTTCAAATGTGAATATACATATATTTTTATGTTTCACTCCTCTCACTATTCTGTGCCTTATTTTTCACTTAACAGTATATTCCTAATTGATAATTTCAAATCAGATTTTAAAACTCACTCCAGTACACATAAGTTGGAAAGTCATCAGTAAAAGGATTATTGTTACTAGGGTTATTGTGTAACTTACTGAACAGGGACACATTTGAGAGTGAGTGACAGGTCTGTTAGTATTTAATCTGGGACTGTTTTAGGCAAACCTAGATGTGTGATTACATATATCATTAGTTATCTGCCTAGAATAGGCACTCTAGAAACTTTAAATGGCAGTTAGTGAATGGTTACATCACATTACGGTACTTCAAGTTACAAAGTTATGAAGTTACTTGTGAAGTTACAAAGTTCCAAAGTTCCAAAGCTTCAGGAAGGTTATTCTTAGAGATGTTTCAGATCCGTAACAGATCATATCTGTCTCTGGATTCAGCATTGCTAAAAGAACAGAAAGTGATAGTGCAGCAGGCTGTACAAAGCCATACTAATACTTCATCTCTCTAGTGTCTTTAGGAAATTAATCCATGCATGTAAGTGAATATTTTGGATAATAAAACTATTCTATCAAATTTATTAAACTACTTAGATGAGAAATAACTTGTGAAGTGCATTATGCTTTCTTCCCTTAAACAGGTTACAAAAAATGGTTTTAATCATTTTGCTTATACAAGGTCATCATTGATTGTATCCATTATTATATATGCTATAGTAGAGGAGTTATTTCCTGTTTGGTTCCTAGTTTCTGTCACTGTCAGGCTGTCATCTGGCTCCTCACATTGCTGTCATGGTATCTGCTCCTAACAGTCTATCCACATTTCTTTTATGCTTTGCTGCTTCTAATCTGCCGGGGAAGCAGGTAACAAGTTTATTAATGATGTGTCTTTAATAAGAGCACCTAAGCTCTGGGTGATGCCTGAATATGAATATAACTACATAAGGACATTTTCACAGATTCTGGAGGGTCTGAGGCCTTTCTTTGGGTTATGGTAGTCTTCTTAAAGATTGAACTCACCAAAGATCTGAAATACTAATAAGTATAATATAACTACACTTTGTTCTTTTAATTCGGGTCAGTCATATTTCTTGGTCTGTATTCAGCATCTGCTGCATATTCTCTTTGGAAAGTTACCAAATGTTGGGCTAATAGCAATCTTTTCCCCAGTGGCCTTCCCATCTCCTTTCTGCCTCTGCCATTAGGAGCGTCTCTGCCTTGCTTGTGGGATAGGGCCCTTTGGGATGAACAACTTATATCTGATTGAACTAGAGGTAGGCGATGTCCCTGTGAATGTAGCTTCCCAGTGGACCAGCATACATTGTCTCTAGAACCTGTCAGCTTTCATTTCTGTTTCCACTGAACACTAGTTTTCAGGATGCTCCGTGTTCTGTGTGCTTATATGGCTGAATTTTGCTTGATTTAATGATATCCAGTTGTGCGGTGTGATATTTGTTGATGATGCTGGAGCCGTTGTAAGCAAACGCGTCTAACTTGCTAGTTGATCTCTGCCTAAACTCTGCCTTCTGCCATTGCTAGCAATCGGAAATGATCTTCAGAATCATTAATTTGCTTTTCTTACTCATATTCATAGTCAGATCCTATTTTTAACATTGCTGTTGCTGAATTCTGGCTACCTATATGAGATGTTCCAAAAATCTCTCATCTCTCTTTATGCACACAGGTTCCAGTCATGCAGGGAGCAGGCATGCAGGGAGCAAATATCCAGGGTGGGGGCCAGCCTGGTGGCTTTAGTCCTGGCCAGAACCAAGTCACTCCACAGGACCACGAGAAGGTAAGCAACACAGAAGGTAAGCAACGCTGCGTGACTGCCTCTATGTGCACAAATCCTTTGGAATCCTCTTTTTAGTAGTTACTGTGTGCCCTGCACTGGGTTTTCAGAGTCGCTTTAGCAGTGATGTTTACTTTTAGAACTCTGATCTTGTTAACCTGAAAATTTGTGAGCCATTCCTGAAATCCTTAAATGGATGTATGTAAATGGCAGCTAATCTTACATTTTAGGTTTATCTGCCAATCGCAGTTCTTTTGTATAGGCCAAATTGACCTGAAAATCCAAATCCTTTTGTTCATCCCCTTCCAAGCTTATCCCTAAAAACAGTAGCAGATTCCCCACAAGTGTCCTTCTGTTTCTCTATTTGACCATTATGAGGAGCTCATGTCTGATGTAAAGGCCTAAAACTTGTGAAAAGGAGAGACGTTCAAAAGGATTGAAAACCAAAAACTTCCTAGGGCTCACAGATATCAATTTACTCTGCAAGAAGTTTGGGTTCATAAAGGTGTCTGTTTTAAATCTTATAATCTTAGATGTTGTTATACTTTTGCTTTTCATTATGCCTTTTCTCACCAGCTGGTTTTGGTTTCTTGTTTGCTTTGGGTTGATTTTCCGGGAGGCTGTTGTCAACGTGTGAAATATCCTTCCTTTTGGACACAAGCTGGTATTGTTTTGTGTTTTTTTTTAGCTGCCATCATTAATGTTCCTTCATTAACACTCACTATTCTTTTTTCTCTTCGCAGGCTGCTTTGATCATGCAGGTTCTTCAGCTGACTGCAGACCAGATCGCCATGCTGCCTCCTGAACAGAGGCAGAGTATCCTGATCTTAAAGGAGCAAATACAGAAATCCACTGGAGCACCTTGAAAGGTAAGGATACTTATCTGGCCTGAATCAGACAAACTCCTTGTTCATTTGGGGTATATACTTCCAACCTTAAGTAACAAGACTTGCCTGATCTCAAGACTCCCTGAGGCCTGCACTCCTCTCAGCTAGACTCTTCACCCTTCAGTAGGTCAGCCCCTATCAGAATAACAGGAGGCTACAGAGCATTTGTTAAGCTCTTGAATTAGTAGCAATGTTTTTAAACCTTTTTTTCCTAATGGCAAAGGTAATATACAATCAAATGTAACAAAATTAATCAAATACAGAAATGTAAAAAATTGGGGGTAATAAAGCTCTGCTTCCTCAATCCCAATTCCCAGACATAACCTCTAAATATAGTTTGTTGTATATCCTTCCACAGTCAATTATGTTATTTTATAGCAGGCTGTCCTATCAAAATGGCAAGAATACAAAGCACTTCAATGAAATGTTTTAGTTTCCAGAATTTATGTTATATTGAATATTTTGAGGTTTTAAACTGTACTGCAGCATATAATTAAGCTAGTGAATGTCTACTGTCACCAGCAGTCCTTATACACTTGAGAGGTTTCTATACACTGCTGCCTTTATTTTTCTTGCTCATCAGTTAGATAAAAAGAATCTTAACCATGTCACCTAACTTGATTACATGTATTGGTGTTTCCTTTAAAACAATTTCCCCCAATAGCTTGTATTTCATAAACAATTCTGTTTTGTAAAAACAATTTAAAATTCACATTATCCCAATATCACCTAAAATATCACATTTTAAATGTATACTTTTTACCCTATTCATATTATAATTTGCATCCATATATCATCATATAATAGTGGACTCATTTACAATGATTAACAGTCTTTACTAAATGCATTATATTTTAATCCACATTTATAATATCATTACAACATCCCTACTGGAAATAAATATATCTGTCTTAGATGAATGCTTAGCTAGACTTTTGGTATGACTAGTACTTTAACTTTTCAGTTCACATACCACGGGCATTCTATTTTCTTTCAGTAATGGTATAGAGTACCTATTATATTCAAAAGAACAGATAAAAAACACTTCCTCTTTTTTACTTTTTCTAATTAATTTATGCCAGAGAAGGCATTCCCTACAATGTGAGGAAATGGTTTTTGGGTAGTGGAGGTAGAAATGTTTCTAAAACTTCTTTCATTATGTATTGTTGCTTATGAAATGCCTCATTTCAAAGCCTTGTACGTAAATCACAGGGCAAGATTTTTTGTTTGCTTTAATCTTATTTTGAAATAATTGTAAATTCACAGGAAGTTGGAAAAATAGTACCTCATGTACCCTCCTTACAACTTCCCCCATCTTGAGAAGGTGTCGTACAATAAATACCATTTTGGCCTATAATTCAAAATCAAGAAGTCAACATTGACGCATTACTGCTAACTAGACTACAGACCTTACTCAGTTTTTACTATTTTTTAAGCCTACATTAGTGTGTGTGTGTATGTATGTGTGGTGTGCATGTAGTTCTATGCAATTTACATAGGTGAGGTTTTAATGTTTAATAGCTGATATCTGCATACAGTAGCCAAAATATTGGCTCTCTCCATCATATACCTCGCTTGCTGTCATCCATCTCAGCTATCACTGACAGGCTTATATACCATTATCATTAGGACACTGGTTATCAACCAGAGGCAGTTTGGACTGCCTACAGGACATTTGGAAATGTCTGGAGACATTTTGGTTTTCACAACTTTAGGGGGATGGTGTGCTGCTGGCATTCAGTGGTAGAGATCAAAGATGCTTCTAAACATTCTATAATGTACAGGATACACTCTCCCATAAAAAGAGTTATCTGGTCACAAATGTCAGTAATGCTGAGGTTGAGAAACCCTGCTGTAAAGGATGATTACTTTTGAGAGGCAAGAGGCAGACACATTAGGAATCTGCCCCTGGTGTTTTGCTCTTCTGTGTGGCCTCCCTCCTCCACCTTTTCAATGTTTTTTCCTGATGTTTGGGGTAAAGAACATTGTGTCAACTTCTAATGGCTTTCTCCTAACTTTTCCTTACAGGTTTTCAAAACTACCTGGCAACAAATCTGGAAATTAATTCTATAACTTTGTTTAAATGTTGCAAAAAGATGGCTTCTACATCCTAACCCTTGAATGATTCAAATTGGTGCCAGGTGGAGGACTCCCATCATCTTCTCTCAGAACAAAAACAGACCATTCTGCTGTCTTAGTTTGTATATTTTCTGTGACTTGAAATAAACTTTGAACACAATTTTACTGTACTGCAAATTGATATACATGACCTTTTTGTTTTGAAAAAGTGGAATACCAAGGGTGAAACCTTATCTATATTGTCTTCCCTTACCACAATTGTACTTCAATGTTATGTTGTCGTACCTGTTTTTCCTTTTAAATTAACCATTTATTCTTCTTCATGATATTTGATAATTTCTCAGAAACACTGTTTTCTGAAACTTAGTTTTTACTGAGTTTACTTCCACTGGGAATAATAAGAGTTACCCTTTGAGAACTTGTTAAAAGTTCTGAGTTTATTAGAAGACAAGAGCACATACTTAGAACTATAAAATGGTTCAAAGGCCAACAATGCGAAGATCCAGGCAGAGTAGTATAGTTAGTTTAGAAAAATCCAATATCAAAATACATTTTTTGGTCAATAGCAGGTCTATTCACATACATAGTTCAGAGTTAAGACAAAGATGTATTAGCCACTGATTCTAGTCAACAGTACAAGAGACCATTGCCATTTTTGTCTGTTCTAAAATTCTTTTTCTTTTAATAAAAATAACTTTATTTTTTGGTTCTTTTAAAAAGAGTTTATTGATTATACTATTATAGTAGTCCCATTTTCCCCCTCCTTCCTGCACCTCCCTCCCACCTGCATTCCCCTGGCCCTTAGTTCCTGTCCATGGGTCATACATATAAGTTCTGTGGCTTCTACATTTTCTATACTATTCTTAACCTCCCCCTGTCTATTTTGTACCTACCATTTATGCTTCTTATTCCCTGTACCTTTCCCCCATTGTCTCATTCTCACTCCCCACTGATAACCCCCCATGTGATCTCCATTTCTGTGATTCTGTTCCTGTTCTAGTTGCTTAGTTTGTTTCAGGGTTTGTTTGGGTTTTTTTTTAGGTTCAGTTGTTGATAGCTGTGAGTTTGTTGTCATTTAACTGTTCATATTTTTTATCTTCTTTTTCTTAGATAAGTCCCTTTAACATTTCATATAATAAGGGCTTGGTGATGATGAACTCCTTGAACTTGACCTTATCTGGGAAGCACTTTATCTGCCCTTCCATGCTAAATGAAAGTTTTGCTGGATAAAGCAATCTTGGCTGTAGGTCTTTGGATTTCATGACTTGGAATACTTCTTTCCAGCTCCTTCTTGCCTATAAGGTCTCTTTTGAGAAATCAGCTGATAGCCTTATGGGAACTACTTTGTAGGTAACTGTCTCCTTTTCTCTTGCTGCTTTGAAGATTCTCTCTCCCTGGGTATCTTGGGTAACGTCATGATGTGCCTTGGTGGGTTCCTCCTTGGGTCAAACTTCTTTGGAACTCTGAGCTTCCTGGACTTCCTGGAAGTCTATTTCCTTTGCCAGATTGGGAGAGTTCATTATGTATTCAAATACGTTTTCAACATCATGCTCTTCCTCTTCTCCTGGCACCCCTGTGATTCAGATGTTGGAATGTTTAGAGTTGTCCCAGTAGCTCGTAAGTCTCTCCTGATTTTTTAAATTCTTATTTCTTCATTCTGTTCTGGTTAGATGTTTCTTTCTTCCTTCTGCTCCAAATCATTTATTTGAGTCCCAGTTTCCTTCTTATCACTGCTGGTTCCCTGTGCATTTTCGTTTATTTCATTTCACAGCCTGCACTTTTTCCTCTATTTTGCTACCATACTCAACCAGTTCTGTGAGCATCCTGATTACCAGTGTTTTGAACTGTGCATCTGATAAGTTTGCTGTCTCTTCATTGCTTGCTTGTATTTTTTCTGGAGATTTGATCTGTTCTTTCATTTGGGCCATATTTTTTGGTCTCAGTGTGCCTGTTACATAGTATGGGGCAGAGCCTTAGATGTTCACCATGGTGGGACAGCCCACATCCCTGTGTTGTCTCACTGTATGTGGGGGAGGGATCTAAGAGAGAACAATACCACTTGCTGGGTTCTCAGCCAGCTTTCACCCACTTTACCCACTACCCACAAGTGAATTGGGCTCTTCTGGTGCTGATTCCTGAGTGGGTGCTTTTTAATACATTCTAGGACCCTGTGGGTCTCCCCAAGGAACTCTCCTGTGAGGCTAGGAGTTTCTCCTGCTGCTGCAACACCCACAAGTTTTTTCAGTCAGAAGTTTTGAGGCTTTATTTCCCGACACTAGAACCCTGGGTTGCGCAGGCTGTCTTGCTTACCAGCTGTTCCTCCAGGTTTTCCGCACTCAAATGTTGGACCAGCTGCCATCCCCTACCCCTGTGTTCCAGCTGCTGCCTTGCTGAGAGTCCTCCCTGCCCCAGCTACCCATCTCCACTGCTCCTACAGGTCTAGATGAATGTTTCTTCTTTAACTCCTTGTTTGTCAGACTTCCCATACAGTTCTATTTTTCTGGCAGTTCTGGTTGTTTTTCATTTTTAAATTTGTCCATTTGGTTGTGTGAGGAGGCACAGTGTATGCCTCCATCTTAGCTGAAAGCTCTCGTTCTAAAACTCTATTCTGGGTAGTCAACCTTAAAAGTTAAAAAAGCCACTACTTTTTCATATGTTCAAGATAGAATAAAAACAACATAAATGTACAAAATACATTTCATCCTATGTTTCAGATAGTCACTAACCTATAGACCTACCCTGTAACCAAATGTATTCTGGGGAATTGAAACAGGAAACCCTAAAACTTTTATGTTCACACTTGTTTTCAATGGACTAAATTTAGAGTACAAGCAGTCACATTGCCCATTTGGCCCTCTTCTACCTGTTTCCTTGTAGATTCATATGAACATACTTAATGTCCTATCTCTAACCTATGCCTCTTTTGCCTAGTTGCATTAAGGAAAGACATGACTTCTCTCCATCAGGCCAACCTCAAGAGGTTATGAGGCGCCTTAATAATTAACAAAGTTCCACGAGAACTACTTGCACCTATTTATACTCTCTGAATTCTACCCCCAGATTAGGATTATGGTCAAGTGAATTAAAGGCCTGTAATAGGTTTAGAGAATGTAACAGCATATTGCTTACATGTCAAGCAAATTATGCAAAGATAAGTTTATGAGAGACATTAAAACATGGATTCTCTACTCTGTTATATAAACAAGAATTTTTTGCATAAGATACTTCATATTACAGCCTAGGAAGAAAAACTTGCTCAAAATAGCTTGGGAACTTCCTGGGTGTCCTGCACATCCCCAAATTCAGGTTGCATATTGATTATATGTAGGATTTATTATCATTACCTTTTCTGCCTACTTCCATGAATATTCTAGACATTGATATGTTGATTTTAATAGCAGTAATATCTTGAAGTATCAATATAAATTAGACATTGGGATCAAGAGTAAAGCCTTTCTCATATTCAAAAAATGCTAAGAATCCAAACCAAAGTCATTGGAAACAAAATGCTCATTTGGTTCACAGTATTCTAATGGGAACCATATTGTCATATTGTCAAGGTTCCAATGTGCATTTTCTTTTTTAAAAATATTTTTATTGATTATGCTATTACAGTTTTCCCATTTTTCTCCCCTTTATTCCCTTCCATCCAGCACCCACCTCCCACCTTCATTCCCCCACTTAGTTCATGTCCATGGGTAATACATGTAAGTTCTTTGACCTCTCTGTTTCCCATACTATTCTTAACCTGTCTACTTCATACCCACCATTTGTGCTTCTTATTCCCTGTACATTTTACCCCACTCTCCCCCTGCCCCTTCCCTATGATAACCTTCCATGTGATCTCTATTTCTGTGAATCTATTCCTGTTCTATTTGCTTATTCATTTTTGTCTTTGTTATTTTTAGGTTCCATTGTTGATAGCTCTCAATTCTACTCTTTGTATTTTTGATGTTCTTTTTCTTAGATAGGTCTGTTTAATAATTTATATACTATGAGTTTGTTGATGATGAACTTCTTTAACTTGTCCTCATCTGAGAAGCACTTTATCTGCCCCCCCATTTGAAATGAAAGCTTTGCTACATAGAGTAATCTTGGATGTACATCCTTGCTTTTCATGACTTTAAATACTTTTTTCCACCATCCCCTTCTTGCCTTCAGGACTTATTTTAAGAGAGCAGCTGGTAGTCTTATGGGAACTCCTTTTTAGGTAACTGTCTCCTTTTCTCTCACTGCTTTGAAGATTCTATTTAATATTAGGTAATGTAATTAAAATGTACCTTGGTGTGTGCTTCCTTGGGTCCAGCTTTTTTGGAACTCTTTGTGCTTCCTGGGCTTCCTGAAAGTGTATTTCTTTTGCAAGATTGGGAAAATTCTCCTCATCATATTTTCAAATAAGTTTTTAATTTCTTGCTCTTCCTCTTCTCTTGGCACCCCTATGATTCAGATGTTGGAATGTTTACAGTTGTTCCAGTGGTTCCTAAGCCTCTCCTCATTTTTAAAAAAATTCTTGTTTCTTCATTCTGTTCTGGTCAAATGTTTATTTCCTCCTTTTCCAAATCATTATTTTTTTCTTTTTATTTAACTCTTATTCAAGTACAGTTTTCTTTCTTGTATTCCCAGCCCTGCCCCCCCCAGTGCTCCCCACCTCCCTCCCATCTTCCAAATCATTATTTTGAGTCCCAGTTTCCTTACCTTCACTGTTGGTTCCCTTTATTTCACTTTTCATAGCCTTCACTTTTTCCTCTATTTTGCTACCATACTCAACCAGTTATGCGAGCATCCTGATTACCAGTGTTTTGAACCATGCATCTGATAGGTTGGCTATCTCTCCATCACTTGGTTGTATTTTTTCTGGAGCTTTGATTTGTTCTTTCATTTGGGCCATATTTTTTGGTCTCAGTGTACCTGTTACATAGTATGGGGCAGAGCCTTAGGTATTCGCCTGGGTGGGACAACCCACATCCCTATGTTGTGGCACTGTCTGTGGGGGAGGGGCCTGAAAGGGCACAGTGCCACTTGCTGGGATCTCAGGTGGCTTTCAGCCACTTTCCCTGCTAACCACAAGTGAATTGGACTCTTCTGGTGCTGATTCCCCAGTGTGTGGGTTTGTGTGCATGATAGAAACCTGTGGATCTCTCCAAGGAACTCTCCTGTAAGGCTGAGAGTTTCTCCTGCTGCCTCAACCCACATGGGTTTTTTCACTCAGGTTTTGAGGCTTTATTTCTTCATACCTGAACCCTGGGTTGTGTGGGCTGTCTTGCTCCCGAGTTGTTCCTCCCAGTTTATTCGCATGCAAATGTGGGACTGGGTGTCTGCCATCCACCACCTTGCTGCAAGTCCTCTCCACCCCTGCTGCCCATCTCAGCCCCTCCTACCAGTCTGAATGAATCTTCTTTAACTCCTTAGTTTTCAGACTTCCATACAGTTCAATTTTCTGACAGTTCTGATTGTTTTTTGTTTTTAAATTTGTTGCTGTCCATCTTTTGGTTGTGCAAGGGGGCAAAGTGTATCTACCTATGCATCCATCTTGGCCAGAAGTCACTGATCCATTGTGCATTTTTCTCAGGTCTTACTAAGTTTGGATAGCTGAAATCCAGGAAATTGGCAACAGTAGGGGTGCTGCAATCTATTCCTACAGAAACATCGACTAGTACTTTTCATTGATGTTCAATTAATAAATAAAACAAATCATTACCATGAGTTCCTGACTTTATTTTGTTTAGACTAGTGACTGAAAAAAATCAATCTTACTAATCCTCCAAGTCATATAGATTGCTGGATAATTACAAACAATCATTTATTCAGTTTGGTCACTTAATGGTAGAGAAATAAATATGTGCTATAATGCTAATTCAACCAAAGCATTCTTATAAATCTGATGGATTGAATTTTCTTAGGACACAATGAAGTGTGAGGTTTTCCCCCCTCTTTTGAAGGACCTGCTCTTCTTTTCTTCTACTGATTCATTGTGACTACTAACAATCCATAGCCAGGTTGATGGGAGAAATAAAAGGCATTTTAATAGGAGAAAGAAAGGGCATTTTGCTTATGTCTTTAGGTGAATGGTTTGTTCATGAATAAGGTAGGACCAAAAAAAAGTTATCAAGATTCTAAATTATCTTTTTTTTAAACTAGAAATTATCCCTGGCTGGTGTGTCTTACTGAATTGAGCACCAGTCTATGTACCAAAGGGTTGCTGGTTCAATCCCCAGTCAGGGGACATACCTGGGTTGTGGGCCAGATCTCCAGTAGGGGACACATGTGAGGCAGCCACACATTGATGTTTCTCTCCCTCTCTTTCTTCATCCCTTCCACTCTATCTAAAAATAAATAAAATCTTTCTTAAAAAATAAAGATTGATAAACCCCCTTAATAAAAATGGTGATAAGAGCCCCTATTGACTGAAGTTGTCCTAGGACTGAATTCAAGCTTTCACAATTATTTCCAACAGAGCAATGCAAGCTAATGACAGTATAGCCTACTTGCAATTATACAATTTCAATTATGACTAGGATACATTCAAGATTTTCTTTCCCAAATGGAGAGCCTAGATAAAGTAAAAAAAAAAAAAAAAAGATTTAGTTATTAAACAAAAAAGAAAATCCTTCATTTTTTGACAAGGAAAAGTAATTAAAGCATATCTAACTGTTCATACTGGAGAAGACTATGTCTAAAAATAATAGTAAGAGAAAGGGAAGATGGCAGTTTGATAGGTGGGAGCGGAGTCCACAACCCCCTGCACACCATGAAACACTTAGCCAATCTACTGAGGAACAAAGTGAACAGCCAACAGCATACAAGCATATAAGAAGATTGGAGACCAAAAATTGTATAGGACATTGAAAAATCAGATGGTAAGGAGATTGCTTCAGGACAATAATGTCCCAGGGACCATAGCAGAGACCGGGGTGGCTGCAGCCCCAGTACCGGTGCCTGCTGGGTCTGCCACAGGGTTCTTGGGAGAGAGCTGGGTAAAGTGCTCCCTCCCTGGCCAAACAAGGTTTGAGCAGCACCAGTAGAAACCTAGTTGCCTGAAGTTGCAGAGAGGGTAATAAGGACTAAGTGGCAAACACACAGGGGCTGTGAGCACCCAAGGAGTCTGTGGACACTGTTTGGGGAGAGTTGAGAGTCATGCTGTGACAGGCCCTAACCCCAATGGTCCCTGGTCCAGCTGGAGAATTGGGCTGTGTGAGGGGCCAGACGGCTGTATGGAGCAACAAGCTTGAGTAGGAGGAATTTCTGAAAAAGAAAAAGTGAAAAAAGAGACACTGGGGAATTCTCCTGCAGCAGCAGCTTCGGCCTCCTCCCCACCCAGCTATACATTGCTCCCATGGTGGTGGCGTGGAAGATCCGTACTCACACTGGAAGCCCTGGGGAAGAGTGTGAACCAAGGAATGCCTCGTGCACACACCCATACCCCTGGGGAGAGTGCATGCCCAAACATGAAGAGAGTGTTCACCTGAACCTGCAGGACCAGAGGCTGCTGGGGAACTGGTCTGGAGGCTGGCTGAGTGTGGATCATGAAGGGAGAAAAGTGATACAAATAACCCCCTCAGCCTGCTGCAGCCAGGAAGACCAGCAGAACTGGCTTTGCCAAATTGAAGCCAGCAGGAGGCCCTTTTTCCCCAATTAATTATTTATTTTTTTAAAATGTTTTCTTTTAATTCCTTCTTCCTCTCTTTCCTACTTTCTTTTTCATTCCTTCTTCCTTTCTATCCCTTTTTATCTCTTCTTTCTTCTTTTTTAATTCCCACAAGTGACACAATAAAACCTGTCACTGTGAAAAGACCAGAATTGGACCCAAACAGGGGGCGTCCCAACAGCTGAGACAGTGAGACAAATTTCACTCTGCTACTCCAGAGAAGTTGCAGGTTATTGTATATTTCTATTATTATTTTTTCATTATTCTTTGATCTTTCATTAATTAGCATTTTTTAAAAATATTTAATTATTTTTCAAGTACAGTTTTCTATTACTCCCATCCCATCAATTAGCATTTTTGTATTTCTCTTCTCTCTTTTTAGTCTTCTTCACTTGGCTGGTTAAATTGCATTGTTTGACTGGCTTCCCATCTCTCTTTCATAGCGTATGGTTAATTTACTGTCTTTTACTTCACTTGTGTTCCATTAGCACACTACTCTAGGTCCTATACTTCCTATTCTGGTTATCCAGATCACATAGATTCTGTCATATGATTGTTGCTCCATTATTATTGTAATTAATAGTGATTCCATACAATTGTTGTTGTGGACTCTGGTCAGCAGAATCCACCTCTGTGGCTGGTGATGAGAATGAATGCACAGGCAACAACAATCCTGTGGAGAAAAAGGGAATGGCACAGATACTCTCTCAAGGGGAGTGCCTATGGATGCCTCAGTCACTCCCTCAAGAGGAGAGCACCTTGAGCCTTGCCTAGACAAGCTTTTATTGTTTTCCTCAGGTCTTACATCAGAGAAAGACTTATTACCTATTACATAGAATATTATTGTCTACATTTTAGGTACAATCAAGAAAATGAAAGTAACATATAGAGAGGAATGGCTATGAGGTGATTAGGTCTGACCTTGGCCATATTCACACAAGTTTTGGAAATTAACTTGAAGATAGACAATACATATTTTTTTCTATTTTAAAAAATAAATTTTATTGAGTATGGTATTATAGTTGTCCCATTCCCCCCCTCATTCACTCCCCTCCACCCTGCACACCCCTCCCCCACCATTCCCTTTTGTTCATGTCCATGTGTCCCAAGTCCTTTAGATTCTGTATTTCCCATAGTATTCCTGCCCTTCCCCTGTTTATTTTCTACCTACCATCTATGCTACTTATTCTCTGTACCTTCTTCCCCTTCTCCTCCTCCCACTCCCCTGTTGCTAACCCTCCATGTGATCTCCATTTCTATGTTTCCACTCCCGATCTAGCTGTCCTCTTAGTTTGCTTTCGTTTTGGGTGTGGTTGTTAGTAACTGTGAGTTTCCTGTCCTTTCGCTGTTCATATTTTTATCTTCTTTTTCTTAGATAAGTCCCTTTAACATTTCATATAATAAGGGCTTGGTGATGATGAACTCCTTGAACTTGACCTTATCTGAGAAACACTTAATCTGCCCTTCCATTCTAAATGAAAACTTTGTTGGATAGAGCAATCTTGGATGTAGGTCTTTGGATTTCATGACTTGGAATACTTCTTTCCAGCCCCTCCTTGCCTGTAAAGACTCTTTTGAGAAATCCGCTAACAGTCTGATGGGTACTCCTTTATAGGTGACTGTCCCCTTATCTCTTGCTGCTTCTAGGATTCTCTCCTTCATTTTCATCTTGGCTAATGTAATTATGATGTGCCTTGGTGTGTTCCTTCCTGGGTCCAACTTCTTTAAGACTCTCTGAGCTTCCTGGATTTCCTGGAAGTCTATTTCCTTTGCCAGACTGGGGAAGTTCTCCTTTATTATTTGTTCAAAAACGTTTTCTACTCATGGCTGTTTCTTTTCCCCTTCTGGTACCCTTATAATTTGGATGTTGTAATGTTTAAAGATGTCCTGGAGGTTCCTAAGCCTCTCCTCATTTTTTGAATTCTTGTTTCTTCCTTCTTTTCTGTTTGGTTGTTTCTTTCTTCCTTGTGGTCCACTCCCTTGATTTGAGTCCCAGTTTCCTTTCCATCACTATTGGTTTCCTGTGCATTTCCCTTCATTTCAATTAGTTTAGCTTTCATATGTTCCTCTAATTTGTGACTATAATCAACCAATTCTGTAAGCATCCTGATCACCAGTGTTTTGAACTGTGCATCTGAAAGGTTGGCTATTTCTTGGTCACTTAGAATTATAGGCTCTGGGGCTTTGAGCTGTTCTTGAGTCATAATGTTTGGTCTATTTGCACCTGTTATGTATGGCGGGCGGAGCCTTAGGTGTTCACCAGAGCAGGGCAACTCAGTTGCTGGGTTACGATGCTGTATGTGGGGGCGGGGTCAGAGACGGTGAAAAAAATGGCACTTTGCTCCGCTCTGCTCTCTCTCAGATTTCTGTCCCCTCTGCGGCTTCCCACAAGAGGAATGTTTTCTAGGATAGAGCACATGCTAGGAGACAAAACAAGTCTCAATAAATTTAAGAAGATTAAAATCATATCAATCATCTTCTCTGACCACAATGCTATGAAACTAGAATTCAATCACAAGAAGAACACTGAAAAACATGGCAAGACATGAAGGCTAAATAATATATTATTAAACAATGAATGGGAGGAGCTGGAAGAAGGCGATGTGGTAGGAGGGAACAGATTCCACTTCCCCTACACACAGGAGAAAAACCTGGCCAATGTACAGAGGAACAGAGCAAACAGCCAACAGTACCCCAGCATATATGAAAACAAGAGACCAGAAATTGTAGCGGACAGTGAAAAACCAGAAGGTAAGGGTACTACTCCAGGACAAACTGTTTTACTTTTTGAGGAATTCCTCCTACTCAAGCCTGCTGATCAGTACAGCACAATTCTCCAGCCAGGCCGGTGACTATCCGGGTCAGCGCTCATCACTGCAGGACTCTCAACTCTCCCAAGCCAGTGACCACAGACTCCGCGAGTGATCATGGCCCTTGTGTATTTGCCTCCTTGTCCTTATTCCCCTCTCTGCAACTTCAAGCAACAAGGTCTCTCCTGCTGCTGCTCAAACCTGGCTTGACCAGGGAGGGAGGGATCAGTTGACCCAGTTCTCTCCCAAAAACTCTGTAGCAGGCCCATGGCTCCCAAAGAGTCTGTGGTAGACCCAGCACTGGGCACCAAGTGAGCACCAAGTGCTGGGCACCTGGTGCTGGGTACTTGGCACCGGGCCCAGGGAACTGGGCCTGGGGCTACAGCTGCATCTCTGTGCCAGTCCCTGGGACCTTATTGTCTTGGAGTAGTATCCTTACCTTCTGGTTTTTCAGTGTCCGCTACAATTTCTGGTCTCTTGTTTTCATATATGCTGGGGTACTGTTGGCTGTTTGCTCTGTTCCTCTGTACATTGGCCAGGTTTTTCTCCTGTGTGTAGGGGAAGTGGAATCTGCTCCCTCCTACCACATCGCCTTCTTCCAACTCCTCCCATTCATTGTTTAATAATATATTATTTAGCCTTCATGTCTTGCCATGTTTTTCGGTGTTCTTTTGTGATTGAATTCTAGTTTCATAGCATTGTGGTCAGAGAAGATGATTGATATGATTTTAATCTTCTTAAATTTATTGAGACTTGTTTTGTCTCCTAGCATGTGGTCTATCCTAGAAAACATTCCATGTGTACTTGAAAAGTATGTATATTATGATGCTTTGGGGTAAAAAGTTCTTAAAATATAAATTAAATCCATTTTATCTAGTGTGTCATATGGCCGCTATCTCCTTGTTAATTTTTTTCCTGGAAGATCTATCCATTGAAGTCAATGGGGTGTTAAAATTTCCAGCTATGACTGTCTATCTCTCCTTAAAATCTATCAAGATTTGCTTTACATGTTTAGATGTTCCTATATTGGGTGCATAAATGTTTACTAGGGTTATATCCTCTTCTTGGAATGTTCCCTTTATCATTATGTATTGCCCTTTTTTTGTCTCTTACAATAGCCCTTTTTTTCTTTTTCTTTTTTTAATTGTTGTTCAAGTACAATTGTCTGCATATAGCCTTGGTTTTAAAGTATAATTTGTCTGATATAAGTATTGGTACCTAAGCTTTTTACCTTTTCCATTTGCATGAAAGAGCTTTTTCCAATCCTTTACTTTTGGTCTGTGTGTATCTTTTGATCTGAAATGTGTGTCTTGGAGATAGTGTATGTATGGGTCTTGTTTTCTTATCTATTCAGCTACCCTCTGTCCTTTGGATAGAGCATTTAAGCCATTTACATTTAAGGTGGTTATTGATAGCCATATATGTACTACCATTTTATTGTTAGACCCTTTCCCTCTGTTTTTTTTTCTTTCTTCTCTTCCTCCTCCTCCTCCTTCTTCTTCTTGAAATTTTTTAATATCTGTTGCAGTATTGGTTTTGTGTTAACAAACTTCATTAGATTTTTCTTGTCTGGGAAGCTTTATTTCTTCTATTATTTTATTATTTTTCCTTTTTAAAAAAATTTCTTTAGTACAGTTTTCTGTGTATTACGCCCAGCTCATCCCACCCCCCCCGCTCCACCCTACCTCCCATTTCCACCCTTCTAAGTTGTTGTCCATGTATCCTCTATATATGTTCCTCTAAATCCCTCCCCTATTTCCCTAAAAGTCCCTCCCCTCTCCCTCTGGTCATTGTCAGCCTGTTCTCTATTTCAGTGTCTTTGGTTATATTTTGCTTGCTTTGTTTGTTTTGTTGTTTAGCTTCCTGTTAAAGGTGAGATCATATGGTATTTGTCTTTCAACACCTGGCTTATTTCACTCAGCATAATGTTTTCCAGTTCCATCCATGATGTTGCAAAGGGTAAGAGCTCCTTCTTTGTTTCTGCTGCATAGAATTCCATCGTGTATATGTACCATAGTTTTTTGATCCATTAATTTACTGATGGGCACGTAGGTTGCTTCCAGCTCTTGGCTATTGTAAATTGTGCTGCTATGAACATTGGGGTGCTTATGTTCTTTGGGATTGGTGTTTTAGGGTTCTTAGGATACAGTCCTAGCACTGGAATTGCTGGGTTAAAAGGCAGATTCAAATTTAGTTTTCTGAGAAAATTCCATACTGTTTTCCATAATGGTTGTGCCAGTCTGCAATCACACCAACAGTGGACCAGAGTCCCCTTTTCCCCACACCCTCTCCAACATTTTTTGTTTATTGCTTTGTTTATGATAGCCATTCTCACCGGTGTAAAGTGGTATCTCATTGTGGGTTTAATTTGCATCTCTCTGATAGCAAGTGATATTGAGCATCTCTTCATGTCTCTCTGGATTCTCTGTATGTCCTCCTTGGAGAAGTGTCTATACAAGTCCTTTCCCCATTTTTTAATTGGGTTAGTTGTCTTCTTAGAGTGAAGTTGTGTGAGTTCTTTGTATGTTTTGGAGATTAAACCTCTGTCTGAGGTATCACTGGCAAATATGTTTTCCCATACATTTGGTTGTCTTTTTATTTTAATGCTGTTTTCCTTAGCCACACAGAAGCTTTTTATTTTGCTGAGATCCCATTTGTTTGTTATTTCCTTTATATTCCTTGCTCTAGGGGACATATCAGTAAAAATGTTCCTGTGTGAAATATCTGATATTTTCCTGCTAATGTTCTCCTCTAGGGCTTTAATGGTGTCACAGCTTATATTTAAGTCTTTTATCCCCCTTGAATTAATTTTGGTGTATGGTGTAAGTTGGTGCTCGAGTTTCATTCTTTTGCATGCAGCTGTCCACTTCTTCCAACACCATTTGTTGAAGAGGCTATCTTTACCCCATTTTATGTTACTGCCCAGTTTGTCGAATATTAATTAATTGTAGAGATTTGGGTTCATTTCTGGGTTCTCTGTTCTGTTCCATTGCTCTATGTGCCTGTTTTTTATGCCAGTACCAGGCTGTTTTGATTACAGTGGCCTTGTAATACAGTTTGATATCAGGTATTGTGATCCCTCTGACTTTGTTCTTTTTTCTCAACATTGCAACTACTATTTGGGGTTGTTTATGGTTCCATATAAATGTTTGAAGTGTTTGTTCTATGTCTGGGAAATATGCCATTAGTACTTTAATAGGTATTGTATTGAATCTGTCAGTTGCTTTGGGTAGTATGGACATTTTGATGATATTAATTCTTCCAATCCATGAACACTATATGTTTCCATTTGTTTGTGTCTTCCTTGATTTCTTTCTTCAGTGTTGTGTAGTTTTCTGCATACAGGTCTTTTACCCCCTTGGTTAGATTTATTCCCAGATATTTTATTTTTCTTTTTGCTATATTGAATGAGATATTTTTCTTGATTTCTGCTTCTGCTGTTTCATTGATAGTATACAAAAATGCCTTTAATTTCTGGATATTGACTTTGTAACCCGCTGTTTTGCCAAATTCATTTATTAGTTCCAGCAGTTTTTTGGTAGAAGCTATAGGATTTTCCATCTACACTATCATGTTATCTGCAAACAATGACAGTTCTGTTTCCTCCTTTCCAATTTGAATGCCTTTTATTTTCTCTTCTTGCCTGATCGCCGAGGCTAAAACTTCCAATATTATATTAAATAGAAGTGGTGACAGTCACAACCTTCTCTTGTTCCTGATCTTAGTGGAAAAGATTTTAGTTTTTGCCCATTGGGTATGATGTTGGCTGTAGGTCTTTCATATATGGCCTTTATTATATTGAGGAATGCTCCCTCTATTCCCACTTTGCTGAGTACCTTTGTCATAAATGGGTGTTGTACCTTATCAAAAGCTTTTTCCGCATCTATTGATATGACCATGTGGTTTTCGTCTTTGCTTTTGTTTATGTGGTGTATTACACTTACTGATTTGCGGATATTGAATCATCCTTGCATCCCTGGGAGTAATCCCACTTGGTCGTGGTGTATGATCTTTTTGATGTATTGTTGGATGCAATTTGCCAATATTTTGTTGAGGATTTTAGTGTCTATGTTCATCAGCGATATTGGCCTGAAGTTTTCTTTCTTTGTTGTGTCTCTATCTGGCTTTGGAATTAGGATGATGCAGGCTTCATAAAAAGAGGTGTGGAGTTTTGCATCATTTTGGATATTTTGGAATAGTCTGTAAAGAATAGGGGTTAGCTCTTCTTTAAATGCTTTGTAGAATTCTCCTGTGAAACCATCTGGTCCAGGGCTTTTGTGTGATGGGAGTTTTTTGATTACTGCTTCAATTTCATCTGCTGTTATTGGTCTGTTCAGGCTTTCTACTTCTTCTTCATTGAGTTTTGGAAGATTATACTTTTCTAGAAATTTGTCCATTTCACCTAGGTTTTCAAATTTCTTGCCATACAGTTCTTCATAGTAATTCCTTACAATCCCTTCGATTTCTGTGGTATCAGTTGTAATTTCTCCTCTTTCATTTCTGATTGTGTTTATTTGTGTCCTCTCCTTTTCTTAATGAGCCTACTTCAAGGCTTCTCTATTTTGTTTATTTTTTCAAAAAAAAAACAAGTGTTGGGCCCTGGCTGGTGTGGCTCAGTGGACTGAGTGTGGGCCTGCAAACAAAAGGATCGCAGTTCGATTCCCAGTCAGGGCACATGCCTGGGTTGCAGGCCAGTTACCAGCAGGGGACATACAAGAGACAACCATACATTGATATTTCTCTCCCTCTCTCCTTCCCTTACCCTCTAAAGATAAATAAATAAAGTCTTTAAAAAAAAAACAAGTATTGGGTTCATTGATCCTTAGAATTGTGCTTTTAGTTTGTATATCATTTAATTATGCTCTGATCTTGGTTTTTTCCTTCCTTCTACTTGCTCTGGGCTGTCTTTGTTGTTGTTCTTCTAGTTCTTGTAGGCGTTGGGTTAGGTTGTTTGTTTGAAATGTTTCTATCTTTGTTAGGTAAGCCTCTATTGCTATGAACTTCCCTCTCAGGACTGCCTTGGCTGTGTCCCATAAGTTTCAGGTTGTTGTGAGTTCATTTTCATTTGTTTCCAGAAACTTTTTGATTTCTTCTCTAATTTCAATCTTGACCCATTCGCTGTTTAATAGCATACCATTCGGGCTCCATGATTTTGGGTGTTTTGCTTTTTTTTTCAGTGGGGTTGGTTTCTAATTTCAGTCCCTTGTGGTCAGAGAAAATGCTTGGTATGATTTCAATTTTCTTCAATTTGTTGAGGCTCATTTTGTGTCCTATCATGTGGTCTATGTTTCAAAGTGTTCCATGTGCATTTGAAAAGAATGTGTAGTTAGCTTCTTTGGGATGGAGGGCTCTATATATATCAGTCAAGTCCATTTCATCTAGTGTGCTGTTTAGTGCAGCTATATATTTGTTGATATTTTGTTTGGAAGATCTGTCCATTTTTGACAGTGGGGTGTTAAAAATCCCCTACTATAATTGTGTTGCTGTCAATATCTTTCTTGAAGTCTTCTAGGATTTTTCTTATATATTTGGGTGCTCCTATGTTGGGTGCATATATATTTACGATGTTAATGTCTTCTTGGTGGATTCTTCCCTTGAGTATTATGAAGTGACCTTCTGGGTCTCTCTTTATGGCCCTTTTTTTGAAGTCTATTTTGTTTGATATTAGAATTGCTACCCTGGCTTTTTTTTCTTGTCCATTTTCTTGGAAAATTTGTTTCCATCCTTTCATTTTTAGTCTGTAATGGTCTTTTGACATGAGGTGGGTCTCTTGTAGGCAGCATATGTGTGGGTCATGGTTTCTTATCCATTCAGCTATTCTATGTCTTTTGATTGGAGCTTTTAATCCATTTACATTTAAGGTTATTATTGAAAGGTACTTATTCATTGCCATTTGTGTACCAGGGTCCCTCTCTATCTCTCTCTTTTCCTTCCTTTCCTTAAAGCAGTCCTTTTAGTATTTCTTGTAGAGCTGGCATATTGTTTTAGAGTTCTTTTCTCTTGGAAGCTCTTTATTTGGCCTTCTATCTCGATTGAGAGCCTTGCTGGGAGAAGTAGCCTTGGTTGCAGGCCTCTGGTTCTCATCACTTGAAATATTTCTTGCCATTCTCTTCTCGCTTGGAGTGTTTCCAATGAGAAGTCAGTAGCTAACCTGATTGGGGTTCCCTTGTATGTTACTTCCTTTTTCTCCCTTTCTGACTTTAAGATTCTCTCTTTGTCTTGGGATTTTGCCATTTTAATGATGATGTGTTTTGGAGTGGGACTCTTTGGGTTCCTCTTGAATGGGACTTTCTGTGATTCCTGGATTCATGTAACTTTTTCTCTCATCAAATTAGGAAAATTTCCATCATTACTGTTTCAAATAGGTTTTCTCTCCCTTGTTCTTATTCTTCTCCTTCTGGTATTCCTATTATTTTGATATTATTACGTTTCATATTGTCTTGCATTTCTCTTAATCCCCCTTCATTCTTTTTGAGCCTCTTTTCCCTTTCTTGCTCTTTCTGGGAGATTCTTTCTACTGTGTCCTCCAACTTACTGATCCAATCTTCTGCGTCATTAGTCCTGCTTTTCATTCCTTCTACTGTGTTCTTCAGTTCTGAAATTGTATTCTTCATTTCCTCTTGGCCTTTGCTGATATTTTCTATTTCCTTTTTCATATCGATATAATTTCTGGAGAGCTCATTGTAGCTCCCCTCTAGTTTCTGGTAGTTCCCCTCTAGTTTCTGGTGCTCATTGTGAGCTCTTTGAATTTCCTGAAAACTAGTGCTTTGAATTCAATATCTGATAGCTGACTTCCTCTCTTTCATCTGTCATTATTTCTGAGACTTCCACCTTTTCTTTCATTTGTGCAGTTTTTTTGTTTTCCCATTGTTTGTGAAACTCTTCTTGTTAGCCTCAGCTTCTTAAATTGATCTGTTCTGACTCCCTGTGTTTATAGTGTGAACTTCTGTGGTAGAACTCCTGTGAAATTCAGTGGTGCAGTCTCCTGCAGGTATCTTGATGTTCTCCGCTTCCACCTACTCCGTTTTTGTGTTTGTGTGATCAGTTGGAGAGGGAGGCAAAATGGTTTATAGCAGGAGAGTACTATATGATATTTACAGTCATAGCCGGTAGAAAAGAGGTAGAAGATATCTTTCTCTTCTCATTAACAGCAGGAGAGTACTATATGATATTTACAGTCATAGCCAGTAGAGAAGAGATAGAAGATCTTTAGGCTGTATATAGTGTTAACTGTGATCTTCAACCCAATTTGCCACTTTTAAGAATGTATAGACCAAAGATAATTCTCTTATTGGGGACGGAAGGCTTGTGCGTTGCATCTAGAAAGCAGTAAGGTTGCGGCTGGTCAGAGTTTTAAGTAAGGTGAGAGTAAAGAATAGTAAATAAGTGTAGCATGTGAGCAAGTAGAGTTAATCACTACAGTAATAGAATTCAGGAACCTGTAAAGTGGGCTAAGACCCGAGAGATCTGTTGTGAATTATTTACAGTGGTATAGAAAGCAGCAAACAAACAAGCAAACAAACAAATGCAAAAAAAAAGGGCAGAAGAAGTGAGGAAAAAGCAATAAGTTTAGAGTGAAAGGAAGAAAGACTAAAACAGGAAAAAGGAAAGGAGAGGAACAAAGTACTGAAAGATACAGCAACAATAAAATTTAAAAAATATACGATTACTGAAATAAAAGTTTAAAAAAGTAAAAAAAAAAAAACCCTCCCTTGTTGGTTTCAAACTGTCCACTATGGCTTTTCTGGTTTCGGCAGGAACCCCTCTGTTGTCTGGGTTGTAGGCCCAGGTGCACACCCCCTCACCAGCCAGGCTACCAGACTGGGATGTGGGCACCCACCCACCCGACAGGCTGCCTGGGTCCCATGGGATCTGGTACTGGTCCTTCCTAGTCCTGTGGCTGAGTGAGAAGCAAGTCAAGCTGCCTTCGCAGGAGAACACCTCAGTCCACTTTCCAATAAAAACTTCTCCAGAAAGCCTGCCTTTCAGCCCAGCCCAATCCCCAACCCAACTCATTAGGACAATGCTCCTCTCAAATTTCCTGGGCTGGCATCTGGTGGGCTGGCAACCACAGAGATCACAACTGAACAAGGCCCCCTGTCCTTGGCACCCTCCCTGCAAACCTAGGCTGGCAGGTCTCTGTCACCCAGTCCTGCCTAGATGGGGAGGGAGGGAACCAACTCTCTTCCAAGGTCCTCGCAGCTGGCCAAGGCTCCACTGGGTGCCGGGCTCCCGATGAGTCCTCTGTGGCAGACGCCCCTGTTGCTGGGCACAGGTGGAAGCCTCTGGGCCACGACCACTGTGGCAGCCATGGCTCAGGGCCATTATGCGCCGACCCAGGGCTGCCGCCAGCCTGGCCCTCTCCATCCTTACTCACCTCCCTGAGACCCCACCGACCTGTAGCTGTTTGGTCCGTCACTATCTCTGATGTCTTATTTTCATAAATGCTGGGGAAGTTTTGGTGGGGAATTGATTGAGCTGTTCCTCAGTAGATCTGCCAGGATTTTCTCCCAGGGGTACAAGAACTGGAGTCCCTCCGTCCTACTCCACCGCCATTTTCCAAAATACATTCTCTCCTTTTATTTTAAATAATAGCCTCACTGTGTAAATTAGCCATAGTTGTAGGTCCTTGTTTTAATCACTTTGAATATTTCATGCCACTTTCTTTTGGCCTGAACGGTTTCTGATGTGTACTCAGATGATAATCTAATCCAGACGTGTCGAAACCATGTCCCACAGGCTGCATGCAGCCAGGATGGCTATGAATGTATCCCAACACAAAATTGTGCATTTACTTAAAACATTATGAGTTTTTTGTTTGTGTTTACATATTACAGCGTCACATAAAATAAACATACATATGTTCTCACTATTCGTACACATGTGTGGCTTCAGTTTTACACAGGTGTGTGGCTTCCAGTGTGCTATCTTCCAAGTGCAGACCATAGAATTGACAGCATCAGACATTACATGTGCTCGTGGAGACTTAGCAAGGCAGTGATTATTAATATTTCAACCTACCACCGCAACACTAGACTTTTAATGTTATTTAGAAGTCAGGTAAGAACTCTTATTTGATTATTAAATGTACTTCTGCACCTTAGAGTCATGTCACACATCACCTGTGCTATGCTTTATAATTGACCCTCACCCTCACCGTGAATTGGCAGCTGGGAGTGCTTATGGAAGGGCCCAGACCTTGCTTTCTGTTTTTTCATTAATTAATTTTCAAAAAGAATTAAGTAAAGTCCCTTTATGTACTATTATTTTTAATCCCAGTATGATTTCTCCAATGTCTCAAAAGAAAAAAGAACCAAAACAATCAAACGAAGGAAGACAGTTCAATGAAAACTGGACAGTTGAGTACTTTTTTTTTGTCGTGGCAAATAGTAGGGCACTCTGCTTAATTTGTAGAAAATTTGTAAAAACTTTCAAATACTATAGTTTGAAAAGGCATTATATTAAAAGCATGCTGCCAAGTTCAATGTGTGTGAAGGATTGTGTCATAAGTACAAAATAGCAGAACCAAAAAAAAATCTGTCTTCTCAACAAAAATGTTTTCAAAAAGTTACAACTTTGGTGGATATCATTGTAGAAGCTAGTTATTTGGTAGCATATTTAATAGCAAATAAACCAAAACCATCTGCTGATGGTGGGTTTATTAAGCAATATATAGAAAGCATGGCAGATATAATTTGCTTTGGAAAAAAGGGGGATATTTCTAATATCAGTTTGTCTCACCATACTGTAGCAAGGTGAATTGAAGAAATTGGAAAAGTCTATTGAAAGAAGTATGAGGAGTAAAGCTGCTAAGTTTAAATTTTATGCTTTGGTGATCTTTGGTGATGAATGATAGCATGGATACTACAGATATGGCTCAACTTGCCATTTTTATTAGAGGCATTGATGACAAATATAATGTCTCTTCAGAAATGGCTTCTTTAGTGCCATTAAAAGACACAAATAAATTAAGAGATTTATACAAAGCAATAAAAATATGTTAAAGTGATTTTCTTCATCCACTGTCAACACATCTGGTATAGTTACTGACGGTGACCTAGTGATGACAGGTAAAAAAGAAGCACTTGTGAAATTAATAGAAGATGATGCAATTGCCACACAAAACCAATTGTGTTACAACTGTTCAATGCCTGACAGGTTCATGGTATTCTGGCAGATGAAAGAAAATGCATGGAACCATGGAGTTGCTTGGCATGGCTTTATTCATGGGTGGGCAAGCCACTCACACTGCAAGCTGCATGTCTCCCTGAATGTGTCTTCATGGAAAACTGCATGTCACCTGTCCCTTGTGTGGTACATGTCATGGTACCCAGTGTGTGTCATGCTTAAGTACTAGAGACAAACAAAGCCAGCAATAAGCCAAAACAACTTACACAGCATAGCATAATTCTCTGCATGTGAACTCACTTCATGTTATGGGAACCATTTATTGAACCCAGTCTCAAGGCTATGAGAACACTACTTATCAGGCCCATTCAAGATTATGGGAAAATTTCCCCCTTAGTTACCCAGACACCTCGGTGAGGAAGCCAGACTTCCTCTATTTACCGTATATCGCTGTTTGATGAAGTGTCATTGAAGAGTACATCAAGAAAATTCATGCACAAAAGCTTTAAAAATGGATAACATCATGCAAATCATGATCAAAACTGAATTATTTACAAGAATGAAACACACTAAGAGTAAAATTAGAACCAAAATATCTGATGAGCAACTTGACAACTCATTGAGAATTGCAACTACTTCTGTCAAACTAGATATTGATGCACTAGTTTCTCAAATGCAATGTCTAACATCCCACTAGTTTTATGTTGTCCTTTTTTCTTTTACTTTTATAATAAAATATAAAACAATGCCAATGATGTTTTATTACTTAGATATGTACACTTTTTACATTAGTGATCACAAACCTGGGACCTGTTCAATGATTTTAAAAGATTATTAAAAGGGCCACTGCATAATTAGGGTTATTATGTGAGGAATTTTTGGCTCATCTGTGGTGGTGGATATCATGAAAATTATGCATGGACCTTTTTTTTTAGACATCGGTTTTCATTAACATTTGTGTATTTAATGTGTAGTCCAAGGAAACTGTTCCTGTGTGGCCCGGAGATACCAAAAGTTTGGACACTTCTGATCTAATTGGAGCTCCCTTGCAGGTAATTACCTGCTTTTCTCTTTGGGCTTTTAAGATTGTCTCTTTATCTTTAAGCCTTGTCATTTAGATTATGATGTGTCTTGGTGTAGGCCTCTCTGGGTCCAACTTGTTTGGGCTTATCTGAGATTCCTGGACTTGTGCAACTTTTTCTTTCACTGATTAGGGAAGTTTTTAGTCACTATTTCTTCAAATAGGTTCTCAATATCTTACTCTCTTCTCCTTCTGGTATTCCCATGATGCAGATGTTGATACACTTCATGGTGTGCTAAAGTCTTTTTAAGCTCTCCTCATTCTTAAAATTCTTTTTATTTTTGCTGCTCTGCTTGAGTGTTCTTTTCTAACTTGTCTTCAAATCACTGATTTCATCTTCTGCTTTATCTAACCTACTGTGTATTCTTTCCAGTGTATTATTTAGTCCAGATATTGTATTCTTTATTTATGACTTATCATTTCTTATGGTTTCTATGTCTTTTTTTTTCATGCTGTTGAGTTATCCTTACTATCATTACTCTGAACTCTCTATCTGATAAATTGTTTACCTCCATTTTATCTAGTTCTGAAAAGTTCTCTTGTTTTTTCATTTGGGATCTGTTTCTTTGTCTTCCCATTTTGGCTGCTTATTTGTATTATCCTGCCTTAGATGTTAAACTAAGCACTTGTTAAACTGATCAGTTGATCTAATCAATCTGTGATCAGCAGGGCCAAATGTAATTTCAACTCCTTAACAGTTAAGGAGAAGTTGTATTTATACAGTCCTAAAATTACATTTGGCCCCTTGAAGGCAACTGAGAGGTTGATGTGGCCCCTGGTGAAAATGAGTTTGACACCCCTGTCCTATACTATTCTTGATCTCCACCTGTCTATTTTATACCTACCAATTATGTTTCTTGTTCCCTATACTTTTTTTCCCAATCTCCCTCACCCCCATCCTGCCGATAACACTCCATGTGATCTCCGGTTCCATTATTCTGTTCCTGTTTAAGTATGCTTAGTTTGTTTTTCTTTTTTAGGTTCAGTTGTTGATAGTTGTGAGTTTGTTTTCATTGTACTGTTCATAGTTTTGATCTTCTTTTTCTTAGATAAGTCCCTTTAACATTTCATATAATAAGGGCTTGGTGATGATGAACTCCTTTAAGTTTATCTCATCTGGGAAGCACTTTATTTCACCTTCCATTCTAAATAATAGCTTTGGGGGATAGAATAATCTAGATTGTAGGTCTTTGTCTTTCATGACTTAGAATACTTCTTTTCAGCCCATTCTTGCCTGCAAGGTTTCTTATGAGAAAGCACCTGATAGAGTTATAGGAACTCCTTTGTAGATAATGATCACCCTTTCTCGTGCTCCTTTTAAGATTCTATCCTTATCGTTAATCTTTGGTAATTTAATTATGATGTGTTACTCCTTGGGTCCAACTTCTTTGGGATTCTCTGAGCTTCCTGGACTTGTCTGTCTATTTCCCTCACCAGATTAGGAAATTTTTCTTTCATTATTTTTTTAAGATTTTATTTATTTTAGAGAGGGGAAGGGAGTGAGAAAGACAAGGAGAGAAATATTGCTATGTGAGAGATATACCAATAGATCAATTGCCTCTCACATGACCCAAGTGGGGACCTGGCCTGCAACCTAGGCATGTGCCATGACTGGGAATTGAACCACTGGCCACTGGATTCACAGGCCAGTGATCAATGCACTAAGCCACACCAGCCAGAGGTCATTATTTTTTGAAATAACCTAGTTTTCAATTTCTTGCTCTTCCTTTTCCCCTTCTGGCACTGTTTTGATTTAGATGTTGAAACTTTTAAAGTTATCCCAGAGTTTCCTAAACCTCTAATTTTTTTGAATTCTTATTTCTTCATTCTGTTCTGGTTGAAAGTTTATTTCTTCCTTCTGCTCCAAATCTTTGATCTGAGTCCCCATTCCTTCAACCCCATCCCTTTTGGGTTTTCTCTATATTTTTCTTTATTTCACTTTGGATAGCCTTCACTTGTTCTTTTCATGTTTTGCACTTTATTTTTATTTTTTCACACTATTTTATTGTTGTTCAAGTATGGTTGTCTCCATTTTCCCCCACCCCCAGCCATCCTAACTTCCCACCCTTGATCCTACCCCTCTTCAGCTTTGTCCATGTATCCTTTTTTTTATATAATGCAAACATTTCTTTTTATAGAAAAATTTATATAAATTTTTCTATAAAAAAATTTTCACACTCCCTCCCCCACCATTCTCCCCCCCTTGGTTTATAACCATGTGTCTCAAGTTCTTTAGATTCTATATTTCCCCCAATATTCTTGCCCTCCCCCCATCTACTTTCTACCTACCATCTATGCTATTTTCTGTGCCCTCTGCCCCCTTCTCCTCCTCCCACTCCCCTGTTGCTAACCCTCCATGCGCTCTTCATTTCTATGGCTCCACTCCTGATCTAGCTGTCCTCTTGGTTTGCTTTTGTTTTAGGTGTGGTTGTTAATAACTGTGAGTTTGCTGTCCTTTCATTGTTCATATTTTTCATCTTCTTTTTCTTATATAAGTCCCTTTAGCATTTCATATAATAAGGGCTTGGTGATGATGAACTCCTTGAACTTGACCTTATCTGAGAAGCACTTTATCTGTCCTTCCTTTCTAAATGAAAGCTTTGCTGGATAAAGCAATCTTAGATGTAGGTCTTTGGATTTCATGACTTGGAATACTTCTTTCCAGCCCCTCCTTGCCTGTAAGGTCTCTTTTGAGAAATCCGCTGACAGTTTGATGGGCACTCCTTTGTAGGTGACTGTCCCCTTATCTCTTGCTGCTTCTAGGATTCTCTCCTTCATTTTAATCTTGGCTAATGTAATTATGATGTGCCTTGGTGCGTTCCTTCTTGGGTCCAACTTCTTTGGGACTCTCTGAGCTTCCTGGATTTCCTGGAAGTCTATTTCCTTTGCCAGACTGGGGAAACTCTCCTTTATTATTTGTTCAAATAAGGTTTCCACTCATTGCTCTTTCTTTCCCCCTTCTGGTACCCCTATAATTGGGATGTTGGAACATTTAAAGATGTCCTGGAGGTTCCTAAGCCTCCCCTCATTTTTTTGAATTCTCATTTCTTCATTCCTTTCTGGTTGGATGTTTCTTTCTTCCTTCTGGTCCATTCCATTGATTTGAGTCCCAGTTTCCTTTCCATCACTATTGGTTTCCTGTGCATTTCCCTTCATTTCAATTAGTTTAGCCTTCATATGTTCTTCTAATTTGTGACTATAATCAACCAGTTCTGTGAGCATCCTGATAAACAGTGTCTTGGATTGAGCTTCTGAGAGGCTGGCAATTTTGGGGTCGCTGAGAGTTATCGGCTCTGGGACTTTGAGTTCTTCTTGCGCCATCTTTTGGGCTGTTCGTGCCTGTTCCCTAGCAGGATCGGAGCCCTAAGGTGTTCACTAGTGCAGGGCAACTAAGTCGCTGGGTTATGATGCTGTATGTGGGGGCGGGGTCAACAAGGAGCAATGGCGTCCCGTCTGCCGCCTCCCGCCATGGCCCCCACAGGTGCGGCAGTTGCCACTGTTACCGGGGCCCGTGCATTTCAGCCCACTGCACGCGAGTGTGCCACCGCCATCAGCCCTCTCCCCCTGGGGCCTGCGTGGTCCATCTCACTGTGCGCGAATGTGCTACTGCGGTCAGTCTGCCCCACACCCTGACTGGGTCCGGGACACTTGCCCACCTAGGTCTGGGGAATCTTCCCTGCCCGACCCTGCTCCACTGCTGGTTCCGCCCCTCTTACTGTCCCAGTTGAACAGTTAGTTGTTGTCGGACTTCCATATAATTCAATTTTCTGTTCTTTGACTGTGTCTTTGTTCTCCAAACCTTTGTTGTATTCAAACTTGGTTGTGGGAGAAGGCACAGTGTTTCCACCTATGCCGCCATCTTGGCAGAAGTCCCGCAAGCCATTTTACCTATGATGAAATCTTGACCAGAGGCCTATGCTTTATGATTTCAAGGAAGATAAAAATGCAAATGAAATGCAAAAAAAGATCTGTGCAGTATATAGAGAAGATGCTGTGAATGATCAAATGTGTCAAAAGTAGTTTGTGAAGTTTTGTGCTGGAGATTTCTCACTGGATGATTCTCCATGGGTGGGTAGACCCGTTGAAGTTGATACTGATTAAATTGAGACATTAGTGCTTGCTTTGCCAGCACATATACTAAAATTGGAACAATGCAGAGAAGATTGGCATGGCTGCTGCACTGTCTTAAACCATTTCACCTTCCCCTTCCAAATGATCACAAAAAAGAGTAAGGGGAAGCTGTGAACAACAGGATACCTCCTGAAAGAGGAAACCCACCAACAAAGGAGCCACCAACAGATAACAACAGAAGAACGTAAAGGAGGGAGTAGAAACCACACTAACTCAACCCATGACCTATCTGGAAATAAAACTAAAAGGTGGAGAAATTACACAGAACAAACAACTGAACAAGAGCAGGAGAGAATCCTCAAAACCTTGTGCACACAGAATAACCAGCTTCAACACAATCTGCCACACCTGCTCAACAAAATACAAGGCATGGTGGGCACAGTGACCCTCAGGTAACCAACTGAAGGGAAGAACCCACAAAAGAAAGACCCAACAGCAATAAAAAACAAAGACATACAGGGGGCCAACATGAATGACAGTCTAAGACCAGCAAGCTCAGGAGGTCAAGGAGACTGCACCACTGAATCTCACAAACCATGAGTCTTCTATCATAGAAGTTCACACCATAAACCCAGGGAGCCAGAACAAATTAATTTATGAAGCAGAAGCCTACAAGAAGAGTCTCACAAACAATGGGAAGACAAAGAAACAATGCCCAAATGACAGGAAAGGAGGAAGCCTTGGAAAGAATGCTAAATGAAATACAGGCAAGTCAACTATCAGATATTGAGTTCAAAGCAATGGTTATCAGGAAGCTCAATGGGCTCCCAGAGAATTAACAATAACTACAGGGAAATTACAATGAACTCACTGCAAACTATATCAACATGAAAAAGGAAATACAAACCATCAACAAGGGCCAAGAGGAAATGAAGAATACAATTTCTGACTTAGAGAACACAGTAGAAAAAATCAAAAGCAGGCTTGATGAAGCAGAGCATTAGATCAGCAAGCTGGAGGACAAGGTAGAAAAAAACACCCATAATGAGCGAAAAAAGGAAAAGAGGCTTGGAAAGAATGAAGAGTGGTTAAGGCAAATGCAGGAAAACATGAAACATAATAATATCAGTATAATATAGATACCAGAATGAGAAGGAAAAGAGGAAGGGATAGAAAACCGGTTTGAAAAAGTAATGATGGAAAACATCTCTAATTTGATGAGAGAAAAAGTCATACAAGTCCAGGAAACACAGAGAGTCCCAATCAAGAAGAACCCAAAGAGGCCTACTTCAAGACACATCATAATGAAAATGCAAAATTCCAAGATAAAGACAGAATTTTAAAGGCAGCAAGGGAAAAATAGAAAGTAACATACAAGGGATCCCAAATAAGACTAGCAGCTGACTTCTCAATGGAATCACTCCAAGCCAGAAGAGAATGGCAAGAAATATTTTAAATAATGACAACCAGAGGCCTGCAACCAAGACTACTTTACCCAGCAAGGCTCTCAATCAAGATACAAGGCCAAATAAGGAACTTCCCAGATGAAAGAAGTCTAAAAGAATACACCTCCACAAAACCAGCTCTCCAAGAGATGCTAAAGGGACTGCTTTAAGGAAAGGAAGGAAAAGAGAGAAAAAAAACACAGCTATAAAAAAAATAGCAATGAACACGAACCTATCAATAATAACCTTAAACATAAATGGATTAAGTGCCCCAATCACAAGACACAGAATAGCAGAATGGATAAGAACATATAACCCACACATATGCTGCCTACAGGAGACCCACCTCAGAACAAAAGACAGACTGAAAGCGAAGATCTGGAAACAAATATTCCAAGCAAATGGACAGGAAAAAAAGCTGGGGTAGCGATACTCATATCAGACAAAATAGACTTCAAAAAAAAGGGCCATACCCTGGCTAGTATAGCTCAGTGGATTGAGCACAGGCCTGCGAACCACACGATCGTGGTTTGATTCCCAGTCAGGGCACATGTCTGGGTCGCAGGCCAGTTCCCAGCAGGGGACTCACGAGAGGCAACCATACATTGATACTTCTCTCCTCCTCTCCTTCCCTTCCCCTCTAAAGATAAATAAATAAAATCTTTTAAAAAGGGGAGGGGGCATAAAGAGAGACCCAGGAGGTCACTACATAATACTCAAAGGAAGAATCCATCAAGAACACATAAAAATTGTAAAAGTATATGCACCCACTGTAGGAGCACTTAATACATAAAGAAAATCTTGGAGGACTTCAAGAAAGATATTGACAGCAACACAATTATAGTAGGAGATTTTAACACCCCATGTCAATAATGGAAAGATCGTTCAAACAAAATATTAAGAAACATATTGTGACATTGAACAATGCCCTAGATGAAATGGACTTAAGTGATATATATAGAGAGCCTTTCATCCAAAACAAGCAAAATACACATTTCTTTCAAATGCACATGGAACATTTTCACAGATAGACCATATAATAGAACATAAAACAAGCCTCAACAAATTCAAGAAAATTGAAATCATACCAAGCATTTTCTCCAAATATGAGGGACTGTAACTAGAAATCAATCTCAAGGATAAAAACCCAAAACACTCAAACTCATGGAGATTGAATAGTATGCTATTAAACGATTAATGGGTCAAGAATGAAATTAGGGAAGAAATCAAAAAGTTTCTGGAAACAAATGAAAATGAACTCACAGAAACCCAAAACTAATGGGACACAGTGAAGGCAGTCTTGAGAGGGAAGTTCATAGTGATACAGGCCTACCTAAAAAGATAGAAATATTTGAAATAAACAACCTAACCCTATGCCTGCAAGAACTTGAGGAACAACAACAAAGACAGTGCAGAGCAAGTAGAAGACAGAAAATAACCAAGATCAGAGCAGAATTAAATGACACAGAGCCTGGAAGCACAACTCCAAGGATCAATGAATCCAGGAGCTGGTTCTTCGAAAAGATAGACAAAATTGACAAGGCTTTAAGCTGGCTCATCAAAAAAAATGAGAGAGGACCCAAATAAACACAATCAGAAATGAAAGAGGAGAGATTACACCTGATACCACAGAAATATAAAGGATTGTAAGAAATCACTAAGAAGAACTATATGCCAAAAAAATTGAAATGTAAGAGAAATGGACAAATCTCTAAAACAATATAATCTTCCAAAACTCAATAAAAAAGAAGCAAAAAGCCTGAACAGACCAAGAGCAGCTCATGAAATTGAAACAGTAGTCAAAAAGGTTCCAACACACAAAAGCCCTGGACCAGATGGTTTCACAGAATTCCATGAAGCATTTAAGAGAGAACTAACCCTCACCCTCCACAGATTATTTCAAAAAATTCAAAAACATGGAAGACTCCCAAACTATTTTTATGAAGCCAGCATCATCCTAATCCCAAAACCAAATAAAGGCATAACAAAGAAAGACAAGTTCAGACCAATATCGCTGATGAACATAGTTGCTGAAATCCTCCACAAAATATTGGCAAAAAAAACCTCAAAAAACCTCCACAAAAAAACCTCAAAAACCTACACAAAAAAACCTCTTCCAGCAATATGTTAAAGAGATCATATGTCATGATCAAGTGGGATTCATCCCAGGAATGCAAGGATGGTACAATATTCACAAATCAATAAACATAATACACCACATAAATAAATGAACAATAAAAATCATATGCTCATATCAATAGAGGCAGAAAAAGCATTTGATAAGGTACAGCACCCATTTATGATAAAAACACTCAGCAAAGTGGGAATAGAGGGAGCATTCCTCAAATAGTAAAGGCCATATAAAAGAGACCTATAGCGAACATCATATTCAATGAACAAAAACTTAGAGCTTTCCCACTGAAATCAGGAACAAGACAATGATGCCCACTTTCACCAATCCTATGCAATATATTACTGGAAGTCCTATCCACAGCAATCAAACAAGAAAAATAAATAAAAGGCATCCAAATGGAAAGGAGGAAGTAAAACTGTCATTGTTTGCAGATGACATGATAGTGTACATAGAAAACCCTATAGACTCCACCAAAAATCCACTTGACCTAATAAATGAATTTTGCAATACACTGGGATACAAAGTCAATTCTTAGAAATCAAAGGTATATTTGTACACCAACAATGAAACATCAGAAACAGAAATCAGGAAAAAATTTCCATTTGTTATAGCAAAAAAGAAAAATAAAATACCTAGGAATAACCCTAACCAAGGAGGTAAAAGACCTGTACTCAGAAAACTACACAATACTGAGGAAAGAAATTAAGGAAGCCCCAGACAAATGGAAGCATGTGCAATGCTCACAGATTGGAAGAAATAACATCATCATAGTTGCCATATGGCCCAAAGCGATTTATAGATTCAATGCAATTTCTATTAAAGTACCAATGACATATTTCACAGATGTAGAACAAATATTTCAGAAATTTATATGGAACCATAAACAACCCTGAATACCTGCAATAATTTTGAGAAAGAAGAACAAAGCAGGAGAGATCACAATACCTGATATCAAACTATGTTACAAGGCCACTGTAGTCAAAGCAGCCTGGTACTGGCATAAAGACAGGCACATAGACCAGTGGAACAGAGCAGAGAGCCCAGAAATAAACCCAAATCTTTTTGGTCAGTCAATTAATATTTGACAAAGGGGGAAGAATCATCAAATGGAGCAAAAATAGCCTCTTCAACAAATGGTGTTGGGAGATCTGGACAGCTACATGGAAAAAAATGAAACTCGACTACAGACTTACACCATACACAAAAATAAAATCACGGTGGAGAACAGACTTCAATATAAATCATGACATTACAAAAATCCTAGAGAAAAACAACAGGAAAATCTGACATTCCATGCAGCAACATCTTCGCTGATATGTCCCCTAAAGCAAGTGACAAAAAGGAAATTTTAAACAAATGGGACCTCATTGAATTAAAAAGCTTCTGCATGGCTAAAAAAAAAACAGCATTAAAATAAAATGAGAACCAAGTATATGGGAAGATATATTTGGCAATGATACCTCGGACAAGGGTTTGATCTCCAAAATATATAAACAACTCATATGACTCCATGCCAGAAAGATAAAAAACCCAATTAAAATATGGGCAAAAGACTTGAACAGACACTTCTCCAAGGAGGACATACGAAGGGCCCAGAGACATATGAAAATATGCTCAGCATCATTAGCCATCAGAAAAGTGCAAACTAAAAGCACAATGAGATACCACCTCACACCAGTCAGAATGACCATCATAAACAAATCAACAAACAAGTGTTGGAAAGGATGCTAAGAAAAGGGAACCCTAGTGTACTGTTGGTGGGACTGCAGACTGGTACAGCCACTGTTGAAAACAGTATGGAATTTCCTCGGAAAACTACAAATAGAACTGCCTTTGATTCAACAATTCCACTGCTGGGATTGTACCTTAAGAGCCCTGAAACAACAGTCCAAAAGAACCTATGCACCCCAATGTTCATAGCAGCACAATTTACAATAGCCAGTGCTGGAAGCAACCTAAGTGCCCACTAGTAAATGAATGTATAAAAAAACTGTGGTATATTTACATGATGGAATACTACACAACAGAAAGAAATAAGGGACTCCTGCCCTTTGAGACAGCATGAGTGAAACTGGAGAGCATTATGCTAAGTGAAATAAGCCAAGCGGAGACAGACAAATACCATATGATCTCACCCTTAATTGGAACCTAATCAACAAAAGAAAAAAGGAAACAAAATACAACCAGAGACATTGAAATTAAGAAGAATCTAACAATAGCCATAGGGGAGGGGGCAGGGGACAGTGGAGAGAAGGGTTTTCAGGAACTCCTATAAAGGACACAGGACAAAACCAAGGGGAAAGGTGGAAGCAAGGGAGGTAGATTTGGCTGAGGTGTAGGGGAGTGGTGGGGAGAAAATGCAGACAACAGTAATTGAACAAACGACAATAAAGTAATTTAACAAAATAAGATAAAACTACCAATTTGTACTTTAAAAATGTAATCTATATTGCATTTTTTCTGTTACTATTTAGTCTCTTCATACACCCCAACCCCCAGTAATCACCACACTTATCCATGTCCATGAGTCCTTTTTTGTTTTAGCTCAATCCCTCAACCTCCTCACTTCCCCCTTTATTAGTTGTCATCCTGCTCTCCATTTATGAGTCTGTAAATCTGTGAACCTTTTTCACCCAGCCCCTCAACCCTACTCCCTTCTGGCAACCATCAGTATGAATCTGCTTCTGTTTTGTTTGTTTATTTAGTTTATTATATTCCACATATAAGTAAAGTCATATGGTATTTGTTTCCTTTTGAGCTGTTTCACTGAGCATATTACCCTCTAGGTCCGTCCAGGCTGTCTCAAATAGTCAGATTTCTTTCATTTTTATGGCCCAGTAATATTCTATTGTCTACAAGGGGTGTCCAACATTTTGGCATCTCTGGGCCACACTGAGAAGATCATTTGTCTTGGGCCACACATTAATACATTGCAACACATAATCACAAAAAATTATAATGTTTTAAGTAAATTTATGATTTTGTGTTGGGCCACATTCATAGCCATCCTGAGCCATATGCATCCTGTGGACCTCAGGTTGAACACCCCTGGGCCATGTACCATCTTTATATCTTCATCTTTTAAAAAATATTTTATTTATTTTTAGAAAGAGGGAGAAAGAGAGGGAGAGAAACATTAATGTAAGACACAAATATCTATCAGTCACCTCTCATATGCATCCTGACAGGGGACCAAACCCACAACCAGGCATGTGCCCTGACTGGTATTTGCACTGGCAGCCTTTCACTGTGAGACAACACCCAACCAACTGAGTCATATTGACCAGGGCTATCCCTTCATCTTTTGACTGGAGCATTTAAACCATTTACATAAAAAATGATTATTGATAAATATGTTGCTATTGCCATTTTACTTTTTTCTTCTTTTTAAAATAGTTTTTCTCTGTTCCTTATTCTCTGGCTCTCTTCTCTTATATGCTTGTTGATGACTTTCTATAGTCTTGTGTTTGGATTCCTTTTTCTTTATTTCTTGTAACTCTCTTGTAGATTTTTGGTTTGTGGTTGTTGTGTGCTTTACATATGCCAAGAAAGCTATGTTTGTAGCAGTCTGTTTTGAGTTGACAATTGCTCGAGTTTGAACACATTTTAAAATCACTACTATTTTTACTCACCCTCTCCATGTTTATGTTTTTATCATTATTTTTATTTCCTTTGTGTGTGTTTATGTGTACCCCTTAATTTACTGTTGCAGTTACACACAGTCTTCCTACTTTTGTCTTTTAACCTTTGTACTGCATTTATACTTGGTTGATCATACTGCTTTTATGTGTTTGACTTTGTGAGAATTTTTCTTTGTAATATTCTCTTATTTTTAAAATTCTTTTTCTTCTTCTTAAAATTCCTTTAAACATTTCTTCTAATACTGATTTGGTGGTGATGAAATCTTTCAGCTTATTCCTGTCTGGGAAACTCTTTATCTCTCTTTCTATTCTATTCTATGTAATTTGTAGGTCTTATGCACAGTATTCAGAAACATGACATTGCAAATCCCCCTGTGCCTTGTCCCTCTGCCAGTCACTGGTTCTGGAAACTTCAACTCTTTCTATTGATTATTTCATTTTTCCATGCAGTGGAGGAAGAACAGGTACAGTCTCTTTCAAGCGCAGATGATATGAGTTCTTCCATGGCTCTTTGACAACAATTCCACAATATCTCCACCTCTAGGGCTCCATCTGGTTGACAAGTCTGAGAAGTTCAGGGCAGGCCAATAGTCTCCTTCAGTTCTAAATGATAGCTTTGCTAGCTACAGTAATCTTGATTGTAGGTCCTTGCTTTTCATTACTTTGAATATTTCATGCTAATCCCTTCTAGCTTGCAAAGTCTGTGTTGAAAAATTAGCTGATAGTCTTATGGGAAACTCCCTTGTAAGTAAGTGATTTTCTCTTGCTGCTTTTAAGATTCTCTCTTTGTCTTTAACCTTTGGCATTTCAATTACACTGTGCCTTGCTGTGGGCATCTTTGGATTCATCTTGTTTGGAACTCTGCACTTACTGGACTTGTATGTCTAACCACAGGTTAGAGAAATTTTCAGTCATTATTTCTTTAAATAAGTTTTCAATTTCTTGCTGTCTCTCTCTTCTTCTGGTACTGCTATGATGTGAGTTTTGTCATGCTGGATGTTTTCCTAGAGGTGCCTTAAACTATCCTCATTTATCTTTAGTTCTTTTTCCTCTTTTCCTGTTCTGATTGGTGTTTTTCACTACCCTGTAATCCAAGTTGATAATTCAATACTCTCCTTCATCTAATCTAATGTTGATTCCATTTTATTTATTCTTCATTTCAGTTATTGTATTAGTAATTTCTGACTGCTTCATTTTTATGATTCCTATATCTTTTTCACATTTTTATCTCTTTGTTAAAGTTCTCACTGATATCTTCTATTCTTTCCCTAAGTTCATTGAGTGTACTTACAACCAGTGTTTTGAACTCTGCATCTAGTATGTTGTTTGCCTCCATTTGTTTAATTATTTTCTGGAATTTTGATATGTTTTCCCATTTGGGACATGTTTATTTTTCTTCTTATTTTGGCTGCCTCCCTGTGTTTTTTTGTCTATATATTAGGTAGATCTGCTACACTTCTCCTAGCCTGTGGCTTAATGTAACAGGTGTCTTCTGGGGTCCAGCAGTGCAGTCTCCCTTGTCGCCTGAGCTGGGTGCTCCATGGATATCCCTTGTGTGGGTTGTGTGTTCCTTCCTATTATGGTTGAGCACATCAGCTATGAGAATTACCCTCAGGCTAACTGTCTGTGAGAAATGGCCATGACTACAGTGGACAAACTGCTGTGCAGGGGCTGACCCCATGGAGCAGGATTCACTTTAACAGTGCTCTGGTGTTTTCCCAGTCCACATTTAGGGTGTGTCATTTGTTGTGCAAATTGAATCCTGCTCTGGTGTGGTCTGAAGCTGGCCACAAGATGCGTTGGTTCTGGAGCCTCTTTGGAGGGGCTCCAGTGTAGGCCCAGGTCAGCGACTGCCTGTGCCCAGCCCAGGACCACCTAGTAGGAGCTACACAGTGATCTGAGATTTGTAACTCCCTGTGCTGGACTTGGAGGTGCTTTGAGGTGTTAATGCTGTGTACCAAGGCTGGCTGCCACTAGTGCTTGGCTCGGGATTACTTAGCAAGAGGTCCAGGGCACACCAAGGCCAATGGCTGCTCACTTGGGATTTGTCGACTTTTGAGAGATTGTAGGAAAATTGGCAGTATGGACCCAGGTCAGTGGCTTGTAGGGATTACCCTCTGTTACTGTGATTTACTATTTCAATTCATCTTGTTGTTTTCCCCAAATAAGTTATTACTATGGTCCTTTCATACAGTCAGCATTTGTTTCTATGTATATTTACTTTTTAAAATGTTTATTGAATTTTTAACTTATTTCAGTGACATTGGTTAATAAAATTATATAGGTTTCAAGTGTAGGCTTCTACACTACATCATCTGTATATGGTATTGTGTGTTCACGATCCAAAGTCAAGCCTTGTTTGAGTACCATTTATCCCCCTTTACCCTCTTCTACTTCTAAACACACCCCTTTCCCTCTGGTGATCACCATATTGTTGTCTGTGCGTGAGGTTTTCTTGTTTAATCCCTTAACCTTTTTCACCTAGCCCCCAAACCCCTTCCTCTCTGACAGCTGTCAATTTGTTCTTTATGTATATGAGCCTGTTTCTACTTTGTTCATGTATTTTGTTCATTGGATTTCACCAAATAAGTGAAATCATATAGCATTTGTCTTTCTCTGACTGGCTTATTTCAATTACATATGTTTACGTTCTGATTACAAATATCATTTAACATTATAGAAAATTCAAATATTGCAAATTACTTAACACAGAATGGATCCCCAATAACCTCCAGTTGTGGGGGGATTATTATCCACCATCCACATTTGGTAGTCTGCTCTAAGAACTAGAAGTCAGCTTCTCAGTGAGAGTAAGGGCAGTGTTGCCATGAAGAAGCATAAAAGAATAGGCTTCAGCACAGCCCTGCTCTGATTGGTTGTTTCTGGAGGAAGAATTCATACAAACCTGAGTGGAAATTGCTCCCTCTGGTTTTGTTCCCACAACCAGGGTCTGGAAGATGTGTTCTTAAGAACATACAGGAGGTAAAATCCTGAAACTAGAAAGGAAATGGGACCCTTTACCATTTTCCCTAACCTCACCCCCCTCCCAGTTCCAACGTACAAGTGCATGTGAACAAACATTCCATTTTCATCCTAAACTTTTTAGGACTTGACTCCTCTCTCTAGAGTGAATTGAATGGTGCCCCTTGATAAGGAGTGTTTCTGAGAAAGAATGTTTGGTATGAATCCAGCCATAGCCCAGAAAATATTCCTGAAATCACTAACATTTAAATAATCTCACAAAGGACCTAAGAGCATTTAAAAGCTTGGATCATGATTAAGAGTGTACAACAATAAAGAAAAAAGAGTGTAAGCTCTGGAGCCTTAGTGCCTAAGATTGAATCTTGGCTCTGACATTAGCCGTGAACTTTAGCAGTTCACTTCATTTTTCTACATCTTTGAATCTTCATCTGCAAAATGTGGGATAGTATCAGTACCTATCTCATAAGGGGTGCTCTTAGGATTGAATGAAATAATGCATATAAAGCACAATGCTAGACATATAGTAAATGCTCATTAATATTAGCTATTATATAATTGTCCTACAGTACCTCACAGTCTTTATATGTGCCTATAGTCTTCAAAGCATTTGTGGGACAAATGAAATTGACAAATAATACATTTATATCATCAATTTTCAAACTTTTTCATCTCATGGCACATATAAACTAATTTATAAAATTCTGCAGCACCACAAATACATACATTTTTTGCTAATCTGACAAAATAGATATAATTTTGATTCATTCACACTGGATGGCTATTGTTGTGTGTGCTGTTGTCATTTTTTTTATTTGACAGCCTAAGAGAAAAGAGGTCAGGGCCCCTGACTAAATAGTCAGGTATTGCATGTTTTAAAAATTCTTGTGGAGGCACACCTCTTGAAAATTGTTGGTTTATATGATACATTTATTTACCATGTCCACTTGCCCATACTTAGCCAACCAAATTTCCAATATGAGAAAAGTTGTTGTTACAATTGCCTGTCTCCTTTTCCCCAACCTGTGGATCTGCCTGCCTCTTCCAAGACTGATTTATAGGCCCAATTTCTGCCTTCTCTCCCACTCAGTCAGACTTGCTCCTATGTGAGTACTCTGCATTGCTTTTAAGATTTCAGAGCATAAAAAGAGAGTAGTCAATTAAAAAGTGTTTGCATGGGAAAAAGGGGAACTTCCCCTGCTGTAGCACCATATTCCACAATTCTGTCTTGTGTATCTAGAAGACTACTGTAGAACAGAAAGGCCACTGCCTATAGGAGGTTCTGACAATTTGTCTGTACTGTATCATTAGAGTCTCTTCAGATCCTTGGGTAAGGGCAGCAGGTTTTTCAGGTCAGAAGCTACTCCATACCCTTCACCCTAAACTTCCTGCATTCCCAGAATATTAAGTCACTCAGACTGGGGAGGATGAGGATACATTGGGAAAATATACCTGGTTCAGTACCATGACATGCTTTTCCACCCTGTGTATCTCCATTCTAGCTCTAATTAACCTGCCTATCTCAGTGTGTCTCTAAGTTTCCAGAGCATCCACTCCTTAAATAGCTGATTCACATAGCCTTTATGGACCAAATTATAGTTCCACACTGATTCTGCTTTTAATGGAGGGAATATTAACCACTGGGGAGAAATTCTTGTATGAATTCCAAAGAAGTGTGTTCTTCTGGAGGTCTGATAGGTTATTTCTTTCAAATTCATCTTGAATCAGAAGGCAGCAGTGTGAGCTTTTCATAATCACCTTTTTTCATAAGTTTCATAAGAGCTTTTCATAAGTCTCTTTTTCATCATGAAAGATGGAATGAGGGAGTTGGATTGACAAAGGAAATCACCACTGCTCCAAACAAGTCTCTTCAGTTTCCCCCAAATTAAGTACTATCCAATCTTTTTAGCCCCCAGCAATGGTTGAAGATGGGAAAACCACACTAGATATGCCAGGAAATAACAGCCCTGCTGCCTACTTAGAAGGGGAAGTTCCTGCAACATGTCCTGACACTGAATAAGAGAAAGGAAAATGGCTAAAGATAAATTCTTAGCATGATCCCAAGAGTAAAGTTAGATGGGAATGAGAAGTCTTAGGTTGGACTATTCACAATTCTTACAGCAACTGTGGTACTAAATAGTTAGGTATTGCATGTTTTAAAACATACTACTAACAGCCCTGCCTGATATAACTCAGTGAATTGAGCTTGGGACTGTGAACCAAAGGGTCGCTGGATCTATTCCTAGTCATGGCACATGCCTGGGTTGTAGGCCAGGTCCCTGGTAGGGAGCACTTGAGAAGCAACCACATATTGATGTTTCTTTCCCTCTCTTTATCTTTCTCTTCCCCCTCTCTAAAAATAAACAAATAAAATATTTTAAAAATTTAAAAAAACACATGCTACTAATGAGTTCTTCTCACCTACCTGGTCTGTGAGGGGCAAGCATAAGTTAGGTAAATACCAGGATTCTTGATCCCAGTAGGCAGTGGTTATAGTAACCTCAATTTTTTGTTAACTTAGAGGTATCCAAGTGACATCCCCATCAAAAGACCCAAATGATTTGAAGTGTAAACATTGAGATACATGAGAAAAGGAGACCTGCATTCATCCATTGAGGATATGAAAATGATAAACATATGCTCTAGTTAGAACATAAAATCCTGTATCAGATGATTTACTGTGCTCTGGTTTCCCTCTTCTGCCTCCACTGTACCTTGGAGTGTCAGCCTCCATCCCAATCCCAAACAACATGAAGGTGATGTCCCAGCTATTATTACCTTCTCTCTCCCTTTAAAAAAAAACCCAAATCAGCAAAATACTCAAGACAGTAGAAGACATAATAAAATCTTTATTTCTCCACACATTAGGAACATTTTAATTACAGTCCAGCTTTGCTAAGGTTCATTTTGCTAAGTAGTAAAATGCCAAAAGCACAGAAAAGCAAGGTTGGAGAGAACCCCTGATAATGAGGCACAAAATGAGAGGTTTTACTCAATTACTCCACTGTACAAGCTGCAGGCCCATGCAGGACCCTGAGAAAACAATCATTCTGGTATATGCCCTGAAGGAATCCTACTCTGCACTACATCCTCAGAGAATGCTTACAATGGACCACTGAAAAGAGTGGTCCTTGATGAATGGTTGCCAGTAAAATCCTAATGAAGAGCTAACTTGTTTGGGGAGAAGTTCTTTTAATAGTTGGGAGTTTCTTTTTAACCAGAGTTTCCCATTGGAATTAAAGACCCCAGCCACACTTTACAGTTACAGGTTCCACATTAGTTAGACTGTTTCCTGAGGCATATCCATAAGTGCTAAGTGGCCATATCCTCTGATCAGTCAGGATATATTCTGGTTAGGTTCTGGGCCTTCGGCTCAGCCCAGGGAAAGCTCAGTAATACACCTTAAGCAAATGAACAGAACTAGAAGGTCATAGAGAGCCTAAGGGGCATGGAGGCTAAGTTATTCTATAGGGAGGTGAGACAGCTGACCTGTGTGGGGACTGTAAATTGCACCTCTGACCCTTCTGGATATGTGGTAGCTACCCTTGTGCCCAAACATAGCAGTCGATCTTAAAGAAATAAAACCTATTTGGGGGCTACTCTTCCTTCTGAAAGGTTTATCAGAAAACTCAAGAAAATGTCCTGGTGGGCAGTCACCTATGAGCCTTATCCTCTCCAATTACACAGTTGCTCTTAGCTACATTAAACCAATTTCCAAATACCCAGAAGATAGAATCAGACAATGCTTTGACTTCCTTCAGGATCAGAGGATGGCTCCAAGTTCTCAACCCTGCCCTGAGAGTGCTGATGGCAGCAGACACAGTGAAGGTAGTCCACTATGTTGTGGGTGAAGAGTGAGCGCAGTGGATGCAAGTATTGGAAGAAAAGGAGCATGAAGCCAATGGAGATCAGGTAAGCAATAATAAGCTGCAAGGCAATCAAGGAATGACAGTAGTTCAGTAACACTTTCACTCCAAAGAACTTAAAAACCAGGACCATGATGACATTCTCCACCAATCTCACACTATAGTGCAGGCCCATATGTCCCCAGTTCTGACCTTTTTCAACAAGGTCCCTGTCTGCCAACTTCAACTGCAAAGCTGACCAGCAAGAGAAGTTGATGCCAGCATAGAGGACAGTAATGGAAATCAGTACTGTCAGGGTGCCAACCTGGCTGAAATTTTTTTCAATGTTATTAGGCATCTGGGCACCACTCCTCCAAAATTTAACCCAAGGCTCAAAGAGGATAATCAGGAAGTTGAGTAATAAGAAGGGCACAGCCTTCAATTTCAAAGTGGCTGAGAAGAGCACCAGAATCAGGAGACGGGAAGTGATCTCCAATGTCCTCCAGATGGTGATACAGAGGACTTCTAGCAGCCCAAGGCGAATCTTGTATTCATCGTACTTGATCTGGATAGCCAACATATTGCAGAGAGTAGCCCCATAGGTGACAGATATCAGGGAAAAGACCATTAGCACAGCTGTAAGAAGGGAAAAAAGAAACAAAAAATAGGCATTCAGTCAATGTTGGTGAAGCTTATATTCTGACCCAGACATCCAGAGAGATGATAGGTAAGACTTGAGGGCCCCAGTTAAGAGCAAACTCATGTATCAACACAGCTATGTAAATATAGCATTCACAGAAAGAAAATGGAAAAAAATAAACTAAAAAATATATTTTCATAATAGGGATTATATCAATTTTAAAAATCATTTTTATGTTTCTGTTTTCTAAATTTGCCATGATGAACATATACTGTAACATTTTAATAATCATATAAATGGACACAATGAACCTTAAAAAAGAGTAGGTCTGAAAACTACCATTGAGAGGCCACTAACACCAGCACAGCACATATAGAGAGATAGGACAGCACCTATCTGTTGAAACAGGCTTCTGACCAAACAATGAAGAAAACAGAAAAAAATGACATCTGAAAAAATCCAGTCTTAGGAGATTCACAAAGAATTCCTTTGTTTCTAGATTTTTTCCTTGATATATAATCTCTTCAACAAACTAATCTTGTTTGTGGGCATTTCTTAGAATGTATCAAAATGTATACTGGAAATTTGTCACTCCAATGCTTTGGTATACTTTAGGATTGTCAAACTTCCAGCAGAATGCTTTAAAATATAGAAACTTCAGCCCTGGCTGGTGTAGCTCAGTGGATTGAGTGCAGGGCTGCGAACCAGACGATTGCGGTTTGATTCCCAGTCAGGGCACATGCCTGGGTTGCAGGCCAGTTCCTGGCAGGGGATGCACCAGAAGCAACCATACATTGATATTTCTCTCTCTCTCTCCTTCCCTTCCCCTCTAAAGATAAATAAATAAATAAATGTATAGAAACTTCATTTCTTTGCCTACAACATACATACCACTGTATGTTAGAGTAGGGGCCTGAAGGGTTAGAATACTTCCTGACCTGCTATACAAAATCTCAACTATAGATCACACCAAGGCCCTTTACTTTTCTTCCTTTATATCAAAGGATACTTGTAACTAAGAAAAGTCTAGTACTCTCAAGGAGAATAAGGGGGCCTGAGGGGTACTTGTCCAAAAAAAAAACAGCTAGAGTTTTCTGTTTCCATAAAAACACTGCATCCAGGGAACTAGAGCAATCGAGATAATCTGCAAGAAAAGTGACAACATCCCCATGCCCCCAAAAGGATGTGCAGCTTTGTTTTCTACATCTTTTTCAACTCTAAGTAGAGTGTTGGAATCTCAAAGACTGCAATGGGAGATTTTCTTAAAATGTCTATTCTGCCCTGGCTGGTGTAGCTCATTGGATTGAGCATGGGCTGCAAACCAAAGGGTCACCAGTTCAATTCCCAGTCATGCTAAGTTGTGGGCCAGGTCCCCAGTGGGAGCCATGTGAGAAGCAACCATACATTGATGTTTCTCTCCCTCTCTTTCTCCCTCCCTTCCCCTCTCTAAAAATAAATAAATGAAATCTTTTTAAAAATGTATATTCTTAGCTTTAGTTTTTATATTTTTCCCATTTTTATTGAGATATAACTGAAAATAACATTGTATTAGTTTAAGGTGTGCAACATAATTATTTCATATAGTCTTAGCTTTATAAACCACGCTCAGTTCCATGCTCAAGAGTTAGAATGTCACAGTGTATGTACATCTATCCAGCGTGATAATGCTTTCCCTTAAATTGGAATTCATTTATTGATAGTAGCTGTAATAAAACAAGGAAAGCCTGATGCTTCCAATAAATGTAAAAATACCTTCCATTTGTCTCCCTACAAATAGACTCATGCCATGAGAGATCATAATGCTGATCGTAAATTTGGTCATCTATGCTAATCTAGATGGCCTCCAACAGAAAAAGGGATTAGGAGAGGGGTGGCAAAGAGAAGACAGGAGGGAAATTAAAACAAAAAGTTTTTTTACAAAAACTTAAAAAGAGATGGCATTGTCATAAAGTTTTTAACAGGAGAAATCACTGAAGAATTGAAAACAAGGCCTTGAAAAAGCTTCCTTTACATCCTTTGAATAGTAGTATAATTAGAAACACAGGCTCTAAAGGCAGACATCCTGAATTCTAATCCAGTCTTTGCCCCCTATTACTTATGGAACTTTGGGAAATTTGCTTAATTTCTCAGTGCTTCTATTTCCTCATTTGTAAAATGGATATAACAACAACAATTTTCTTATAGAATTGTTGTGAAGACCAAATGAAATAATTAAATGTCCCTAGAGGAATGCCAGGAACATAGTAAATGCTATCTGCTAACTCTTATCATTATCACCATCCCCTGTTTCCAAAAGTGTAGTGGGTGCATTTACTTAGCCACTACCTTGACACTTTGGAAATCAGGTGATTTTAAAACTGATAGAACACCTAGAAATAAGCCTCACAAAAATGTGCAAGTCCTATAGCAAAATAACTATGCTTTCACACTAATGGCATAGATTGTGGTGAGATTTCATGGAGGTATACTGATCTCCAAACTCATCAAGTTGTATAAATTAAATGGGTAGGGGGTTTTGTTTGTGCATCATATCTCAATAAAGTGATTTAAAATATTTACTGAAATTAAGAGATATATTATCTTCTAATATGAAATTAATTGATCCTATAAGAATTATGCTGAGTGAAATAAGCCAGGCGGTGAAAGACAAATACCATATGATATCACTGTTAACAGGGATATAAACAAAACAAACAAGCAAGCAAAATATGACCAATGACACTCAATTACGGAACAGGCTGACAGGGTCCAGAGGGAAGAGGGGAGAGAATCATAGGGGAAAAGGGGATGGACTCACATGAACAAGTATAAAGGACACATGGACAATAACTAAGGGTGGGGGTGGAAATGAGAGGGAGGTGGGGAGCATGGGGCGGGGGGCGGGCATGGTTGGGAATATAAGACAGAAAGCTGTACTTGAACAAGAATTAAATTAAAAAATTATTTAAAAAATAAATAAAAATAAAAAAAGAATGTAAATTTCCTCCAAAACAGCATAAATAATTTAATATAATCCAAATCACAGCCTCAATGAAATGTTATTTCATTTGTTGTTATTGTTTGCTTTTTGTTTTTTGGGGGAATTGACAAATCAATTGTGGAAAATCATCTATTTGAAAGATCAGGCTAAATTGCTCTATCAACCCTGGCTGGTGTGGCTCAGTGGACTGAGCACCAGCCTGTGAACCAAAGAATCACCAGGTTTGATTCCCAATCAGCACGCATGCCTGGGTTGCAGGTCAGGTCCCCAGTAGGGCATGTGGGAGAGGCAACCACACATTGATACTTCCCTCCCTCCCTCTTTTTCTTCCTCCTTTCCTTTCTGTCCTAAAATAAATAAATAAAATCTATAAATACATAAATTGCTCTATTACATGTGATTTGCGAGAGAGCCTTTATAAAAAAGGCATAAGTTCTAAAAGCAATAATTTAAATACATAAAACCTAATCCCTCAGAATGCCTGAAGATACAGGTATATTATCTTATACATGCATCACATGTGTGCTGCACATTACATGCATGGCCTGCACATGCATGTTTAAAACATGTGTATGTATATGACACAAATGTACACATATATACATACTTGCTGTCCACAGTAGAGAAAGGATTAATAGGCAGAATAAGTAAATAGCTCCTGCAAATAAAAAGATAAAGCCACTAAAAGAGTAAAACATATAAACAAGCAATCTAAAGAATATAATGACCAAACATGAAAAGATGCTCATTTTCATTCATAATGAAGAATGCATTATCTTTAAAATCAGTTATTTTATAGTTACACAATTAAATAATATTTAGTTTAAAATATGAAGAAACAGGCACATTCATATACTGTTGGTAAGAATATAAATTCATACAACCTTTTGGGTGGGTTACTTGGCAGTACTGATAAAATTCTAAACATGCATATCCTTTTACCCAGCAAGTCTACTGCTCAGACTTTATCATACAAAGCCTCATTCCAGTACACATATTTTCACTAGAGCATAGTTTATAATTAGAAATAATGTTTTGCATGGAAAAATTGGAAACAAACTTTAATCCTACCAATAAAAGATTAGGGAATTAAGAAAGAATGGTCCAGTTCATATCAGGGAAATATATATATTATATATTTATTATTATTATTATATATGTATGTATGTATTAATAACTGTTGAAGAAAAACATACCAATGGCTTACCTCGGAAAAAGGCATGCTGCTGAATAGAATGTTTAATAGTCCTTTTTTTGCAAAAATATATGTACATATATATGTTGTATGTATGTATATATTTACATAGTAAAATGAAGGATATATACTAAATGATTAAAGGAGGTTACCTTTAGGAAGTGAAACTACCCCTCCTCTTTTATATGTATATATATTCTGTATGGTTATGAATATTTATTAGATTTTTATAATTAAATAATAAGGATAAAATAACATTAAAATTTAACATTAAAAAGGATCAAAATAATAAAACATGATAATGATAAAAATTTAAACCATACAGAAAGGTATAAAGTACAAAGTAAAAGTTGGCTGACTCATTTCCGCTCCCCAAAGGTAAATTGTTTCTTGCATATCTTTCCAGAAATTTTTATGTGCATATACAATTACCTGTAAGTCAATTGGCTTGTGCATGTATTACTTTTGTAATGTATACATATTTTAATTAGATGATTTGATGACCATCAAAATTCTCAGGAGGAAAAGCATCATAATTTCCAGAGATCTTTCTCCTTTCACTATTGTCCATTGTAGTTGTGTGAAAAGCTTCAAGACTAATAGAACTTCATGAATAATTCTTAGTGGAGAAAAATATAAAAGAGGAAAAATTTCTTCCTTACATTTATTTGAGACATGGGGCTTTGCCAATTAGGGTCAGCAGTATAATAATAATAAGGAAATGGTCCAAAGTTGTATCCAGAGCTGTATCAGTTCCAGCCCAAGCAGGCTAATCCTAAACTATTAAAACTCATTAACAGTACTGTATCTTGACTTTGAAAACACTGACTCACATTTCATCTTCTGCTGAAGGTCTTACTCATTTTAGGATCCCTTTTACAGATGGGAAATTAAGACAGAGATGTCTTTGGTGACTTTCTCTGAAGATCACAGAGAAGGTCAGTACTGAGACCAGGCCTGACTCTCATCAGTATTCAATCCATACCCATTTTAGAAATTTCTCCCCACTGGAGTTGGAAAAAGTGATTAAATCACTGGCTCCCAAGTGTGGCTGATCAGAATCAACAGAGTACATTAAAAAACACAGATTCCTACCCTCCCCAAATTCAGATTGATTCAGGTCTTAGTAGACAATGTAATTTTAAAAAGGAGCTTCATGATCAGTAATATTTGGGAACCTCTTATTTAAATATAGTCACCCCCTAAACCAACCAACCAAGCAAACAGACAGTCAAACAATCTCCAGTATAATTTAAACACTCTGAGCTAGTAAAAATGCTCTACTGACTATTGGTATTACTAGCTTCTTCTGAGGAGGTTTATTACTAGCCTAGAGAGGGTTTATGTATGGCATTTTTAGTCTAAATAACTTATCCCAGTTAAAGAAATCTGGGAGACTTGAGATGTCTGGATCCCTAAGTTCCTTGACTACCTTCCAGTGCTGTCCAATAGAACTTTCTGTAATGATGGAAATGTTCCGTAACGTGTGTGCTGTCCAATAAGTGACCACTAGCTACATGTAGCTATTGAACACTTGAAATGTAGCCATTGTGACTGAGAGTGTAAATCTTTAATTTTTCATTTTAATACCCACAGGAAGCTGTTGGCTACTGTATTGGATAGCTCAGGTCTAGATTTCTAAGATGGTTGATTTCAGTGGAGCCCTCCCCCATCTTGACCCCACTCACCTCTACCCAGGGGTACCTCTGCAGAGATCAGGGTCACATAGAGCTGATAGGTCAGTTGGGGCACTGAACCCAGGAAAGCTTGGATCTGTGACATACGTTTGTAAGCATTGCGGTGCATAGCCAGGGTCCGGATGGAGTGTCCCACCTCCCATTCTATCATCACCTCCTCGCCATTTATTAGCATCTTCTTTCGGGTGAGGCTGACATAGGGCTCCTCCTGCCCCTCTTTCTTCCACAGTGTGAGGTACTTAATCATGGCCTCCAGACATCTGCAGAAGTAAAGCATCACGGGAACTTAACTAAAGCTATCCTGGGAAGAGAGGTTTTAGTGATTGGAGGAAAATAACTCAGAGAAGTGTGCCACTTTTTTTGCCATTCCTTCTCTCCCATTATACTCATTTCTTGTGAGTCAAAGAGATGGTCATGCCTTCTACAACTTACTTGAGTCTAAATCCATTTTTTTTAGGCAATCATCCACCAATCTAAGAACACCATTTCAGAAGTGTTTCTTTAAGGAGTTAAGGAATTGCTTTATCTCCTTAAGAATAAGCCTATGATTTTTTAAACGTGACTTAAATGAAAAAATATTAAGAAAACAATGTGAGAAAATAATGAATTTTAAAAAGGCCCTGGTTATCATAACACCTCAAGTTCCTGAGATAAAGTGTTCCTTATTCAAAGCATTCAGCTCCATAACTGGGGCTTTTGAGTTCTGCTTTTTTAAGACAAAACCGACAACTATGATTATGTATGTATCAGCCCAAAAGTCTTGAAGAGAATCTGGAAAAAACCTCTCATATACATGGAAGAGCCATTGAGCAACAAAGGTTCTTAAAATATTTAATAGCTCAGAAATTAATGTACTATTTACCTAGGGCACCTCAAAAGATCTCTCTCCAGGTTGCTTTTGGGGCCTCTTGACCTGTTTGGGGACAACAGCTTTTAAACGCCACTATTTCTTTTTTTAAAGATTTTATTTATTTATCTCTAGAGAGGAAGGGAAGGAGAGAAGGAGAGAAACATCAATGTATGGTTGCCTCTCAAAAGTCCCCTGTTGGGAACTGGCCCCCATGTGCCCTGACTGGGAATCAAACCGCGATCATGTGGTTTGCAGGCCCCTGCTCAATCCACTGAGTTACACCAGCCAGGGCAAACTCCACTATTTCTTCACAAAGAGGAAAACACCTTCATAAGAGCCTATGCCCCTCGAATTAGTGATAAGAGCACATTCCCTGCTGTACCCCTTCCATGTCCCCCATATAAATCAGAAGTCATTTGAAGTTCTAGTGTGATGAATAGGAGAGAAGCCACTAGAACTTCCTGTTTTGGAACACCTGAATTAGGAACACTTCCTCTATTCACACTGAAATGAGTGAAAACTGTGGACTATTTCTTACGATAAGTAAGAGCAGTCAGGATGAAAATTAAGCCATCTTTCCTGACAGACTGAAAGCATGGAGGGGGTGGATATTTATCTTGCCCACCACCCTTAACACATAGTGGGTATTTGATAAAGGGTTACTTGTTGAGTAAGTGAAAGAGTGAGAAAGAAAAAAAGAATAAAGGTTGCGAAATAATAGGAGGAGAGAATAATAACAACAATGGAGTTTTAAAAAAATAGACCAAAGACAAGCAATGATATATATGCTCTCTAGGCCTTTGGCTCCCAAGAGGAACATGTGCTGGCTGCCATTCTCTATAGGATTCCTTTGAGACTGGTGCTAGTGTGCCAGTCTGAAGTGTGCAGTTTGTCACATCCACTTTCTAGGGACAAACTCCAAAAGGCAGGAGAGAAAAAGATGGAAGGAGAGAACAGAGAGGAAAAAAAGTAATATTCTCTTCCTATTTAGAGAAAATTCCTAAGGGAATTTCCAACAAAAGATTTTAGATTTTAACCCAAGTCCATCAATGCTATTGCTGAATAAAATATTGAAGGAGGCAGTGGCACAAAACATTCTGTTAATGCTTATCTTCTTAAGGACATTTACTGGTTTAAGTAAGTGTGTTTGCCTTACTTATAAGTTTCAGAGATTTCACCAAGGCCATGTACACAGTCAGTGACAGAGGGAGGGTTACATGCCAGGTCTCCTGAATTCAGGGTCACTGTTTCTGTTGATATCCCATATTTTCTCTGATGGAACCTAATCAATTGCTCCCTGTTTAAACATATATTGTTTAACATTTGTAAAGGGAGAGTTCCATCCTTAATGAGTTTCAGACTCTGCTTATCTCTATATGGATATCTTTCCATTGCAATTACAACATCAGCACTCTGACCCATTTTCCTCAGCTGACTGTAGGTTTCTGCCTCTCTTGCAATCAAGACAAACTTGGTCCATTCCTTTCTCCTGACCTCATAAGTTTTGCAATGCCTCCCTATCTGGAAAATCCCATGGTGTCCAGATGAGACTGCTGACACAGATGCCTGTCTTCCTGGGATAAGGCACATTCTTATACCGTCAATGCAACCTGAATAGAAGGACTTGATGCTGTTACTTTGTGCTACAGCATCTAGATGGAATCTTTCTTTGCTCCCTTCTAACCATGTACCTTTACTTCAGAAAGACACAAAGAGATACACAAGACACCAATGAACTGACAGAAAAAAAATGAACTACAGTGGGTTGGGGGTTACCACAGATAGCTTAAAATATTTTCAAATATCTCCAGGAAATTTTTAAATGCTAGCAGCATAAGCCCAAGCAGTTCAGGGTAAAGAAACTGAATGTGAGAAGGCATGGAGTGGGAAAGGACATTTCTTTCAGTTTACAGAGCATCTAAAAGGCAGAGTCAAAATAACACACTCTTTAAGCTAATATGGCCTGTGTGCAAAAGGTGACCACATCAGTTGGTCCCATACCAATTTTCATGATGCAAATACAGATAGCAAATGTTGTCTAGTGAAGTCTTATCAATGGTACCATACACACATTTGGAATACAGGTACATGGTACATATTCATCGTGGTGGCATTTAAGATTTCAAATAAGATTTTTCAGATGGTAAGCAGGGAAGCCAAGAGTGGGAGAGAATGAGAAAATCACTTAGAGGCACAGTATCAGTCTTGTAAATATTAGCTTCATCTTTCTCAGCACAAGTGCAGGGATGGAGTGAGACAGGGAGAGGAGAGGAGAGGAGAGGAGAGGAGAGAAGAGATGAAAATTTACTCACCTGATAACAGGTCCCAAGAGGATTAGATGCATGAACAATGATAGAGGCTTGTCTTTGGCCAGATCTCTGTGGACAAAAATGAGTGTCAATTGGACCATAATGGATGAAAACATAAAGAAGGAAAAGGTGTATGCCATCCAGTAGGTCTCACTATTCTTTCGATAGAATCTAACCATGTACAAGGCAGACGCAGCCTCCCCACAGTATAAAAAGGTGGAGAAAATGATGCCAAATGGAAAGGTAAACCGGGGGTTGGCCCCACGGATGATATCTTCCTCCAGAGGTGAAATCGGATCCACACTTGGCTCCTCAGGAATTTCATAAACTCGTTCCATTGTCGAGTTTCTGTAGTTTTGGTCTGGTCTTCAGAGAACCTTCTCCCCACCTCCTAAGAGAAACCTATAGTCACTGCAGTCCAAGTACCGGTTAGGAAAGCTGTCAAGGCCAATTCCAAATGGAGATATACTAGTTAGAGCAAGAAAAACCTCTCTTGTAGTCTCAAATAAGACTTGTTGGAGCCTGGGATGGAGAGCCCTGAAGTACCACTTTGAGCTTGATTCTTGATTGGCTCAGGATTCCAATCGGCAATATACGTGCTGTAAAACTTGGACAAGACAGAAGCAAGCATTTTAGCGCCCCGTCCAAAGTCCAATTCTAGGCATTTGAAGGACCATGGAGACCACTGTTTCCGTGTGGACACCTCCTTTCTTAGCCTCCCAGCCGGAAGGATAGCCACTCAATCGTGCACCAATTCTCAGCAACTCTTCTCCAGAAGACCTGACCTACGTGCCCTTTCAAATTAGCTGAGAACTGAGCATGGGTAGTAGAGGGGGCACAACCTGAGTGGTTCAATATCTAGGTGGCACAGCTATTGCTTGGCTGTGGCCACCAGCTCGTTGCCTGGCCAGGTACTCTCTCAGGACCCGCTCTCAAAGGAGAGTTCTCAGGAACGTTCCTCCGGTTCCACAAGCCCCACCCCGAAGAAAGCTTGTCCGGAGCAGGAGTAAAGCTACCACCGTATCCCTGAGCGCAGTCTTTGGAGAGAAAAAAACTGAACGTGTGCACTACAGGATTACTGTAGCGCGCGATACAGCGAAAGTTGGAGGGGTTTCTTTCCCATGAAGAAACTTTACTTGTGAGAAGCACGATGCATGGGGCGCCAACCTGATCGGACAGATATCGCTGAACTTGAGTGCCGTCTGCTGCTGGCGTCCTAGTTCAGCTGTGAGAGGATGGTAGCTTCGGGAACTGAGGCACTGAAGACGGGGGCTGGCGAAATGGGAGGGACAACTGGGGCTCCTCAAAGTCAGCCTGTGAGTTCCAGCACGGGATGTTGGTTGTGGAAAGGTGGACAAAAAAGGGCTTGGGCCAATCTTCAGAAGCACTTCTCACCACAACTCCCAGACCCGGAGGGAGCCACGGCTATCCTCTTCCCTGAAAACAGCAGGCAACCACTTCTACCCCGCCCTCCTGAAGTAGCTTGCTCCCACACCCGCTCAACCCACGCGGTTAGGCAGGTGTGTCTCCAGGCCTCAAGGTTGAGCCTCCCTAGGTCCTATTGCCCTCCAGATAATACCACGGTGGGGTTGAGAGAAGACCTGGGAGGCGATTGACCCTATGAAGGAGAGGGAAGATAGAAAAAGATGAGGGGTGTCAAGACTCAAGGTTAGCCTACAGACAGTGAAAGCTCGTATTATATGTTTTGATTTCTCCACTTGCAAAATGAGGCCAGGATAGGAACTTTAGAATGAACTTACAGGTCTTTGGCTGGAAGGTTCTGAAGAGGTGCCAAATTCTAAATAAACTAGAGAGGAGCCAAGAGAGCTGTTAATAGAAACTAAGAGGGGTGTCTTAAAGAGTTCTGAAAATTGCCTGGATTCTTAAGAGCAATACTACCCTATCTTGCTGTGCTTTTGTTTTCATGTGTCTTCATTTGCATAATTATCAACCCCAGAGAAAAAGAGAAAACATTGGCATCCCAGTAGTAATATAAATGTAGCAGAGCCTGTGACAATCTCCTTTCGCTGCAGGAAATGAGTGAAAATCTATGTGAGGAGTGGCCAAGTAGCAGCCACCAAAATGGTGAAAGACAGTCTTGTCATGTTGGATTTGCCCCTGGGCTGACTCAGAGGCAGTTCAACTTCTAAAGTTGTTGTCTTTGAAACAGTCACCCCATCTTGGTCTGCACCTGTGCTACCAGCTGGGCTAGCAAGCTGATCTTTCCTCTTTTCTGTTTCACCAGGCAGCTCAACACTGAGAACATCTCAGACATGGCATTGATTGGTTGGGACTTTCCAACTAGCATAAGATTCTCCACCAACAGTATATGATACAGAACCTCTTAGGGGCTTCTTAGAATCCTATTTTCAAGATGGAACCCAACTAAGGTGACAAACTCGTCTCAGTTTGCTGAGACAAGATGAGTTGTTCACCCTAGCACTGGAGACTGAAGCTAAGAACAATGTAGAATCCCAATGTTTTTCCTTTGTCTTTTCTTCTTCCCTGTGCCCTCATCACTCTCCAAATATATAAATCTACAAGGCCTTCCTACTTTGTTCCAAAACCACTCCTTTTTTCTGCCATTCAAGACTCTATGGTTACCACACTAGTATCTCTCACCCCAACTGTACTGCCCACATTACCTTTGCTCCAGTCCAGCAGGTTTTCTCACTTAATCATACTTGACTTGCTCACTCCCATCTCTGTGCCTTGTTGAGGCAATTTATGGCCCCCTTCATTCTTTCTCTGTAGTCCAAACCCTAATCTTCCTTTAAGGGTCAACTCAAGCATAGGCATACCTCATTTTGTTGTCCTTCACTTTATTGTGCTTCGCAAATGTTTTTTTTTTTTTTAATAAATTGAAGGCAAAATCCTCCACCAGCAAAAAGATTATGACTCACTGTACTGTGGTGGTCTGGAACTGAACCAGCAATAGCTCCAAAGTATTCCTGTACTACTTCCTCCAGGAAGCCTTCTCTCACCTCCCTCACCCTCACTTTTCCCTCTGACTTTGTGCTACTGGTACATGCTCTCTTGTCCTAATTCTTCAACAACTTCTGTGTTTGCCTTGTCTCTCCAACAGAAGTGTAGACCCAGGGAGGAATCCACAATTACTACTTACTGTAGTTCTTGTTGATAACAATAGTGATTGGCAAATGGTAATGATGATGAAGCTTCCTCCTCGATGCTTCCTCCAGGAAACCATGCAAGACTCAGGCACACTCATCTTTAAAAGCTATAATTACTGTAATGAGGACACAAAATTCCTTGGGACACCCATTGTCTCAGTCAGCCATTCAGCTCACAAAGAATGCCAGCCCACATGATCTCTGCCTTCTCAAAGTTCCTACAATGCATTTTTGTCAATACCACGGTTCAGCACCATATTACCAATTATTTCAAGTGTATCAATTTTCACTCCATAACTAAATTACCATATGCTCCTTGAAGGCAGAGCCTCTGCTGTTATACTTTTTCGGGATTTCCCCATGGCTGGTATAGACCTGTAAATTCCCTGACATCTGATACCCCACACCCACCACCTTCTCTATTTTCAGCCTCAGGACTCTCTGGCGCTCTAGGTCACTATATCCTCTGGTCTCTTATTTCCCTGTTCCTTTTGCCCTGCTGGGAGAAACTGAGAATGTTTATTGTAGTTCCTGTTGATAACAATAGTGATTGACAAACAGTAATGGTGATGAAGCTTATCCTGGGCTGTCCAACTCTTTCCTCTTTCAGACAATCTCCAGACTTCAGTCCTTTGCTCTTCTTAGAACTACTGATGTGGAAAATGTTGACAGTTGGGAGACTGCCGAGGCCCTGGGAACTCCTTCTCCATTAAGAGCACCAATCACCCAAGGTTGGTCAACTGAAGTGATACCCTTAGGCTGCCTGTTCCCTGAATGCTAGATAGTGTTTGGGGTCAATTTACTCTTCTTCTTGAAGAACCACAGTTCTTCAGGAAAAGGTAACCCAAGATTTAACTCCTTACCCACCCCTACCTCTAACTCTTAACTCAGCAGGAACAGAAAATGGGACTGAAAGCTCTCAGTATCTTTATAAGCATACAGAAATCCTCTGAATCATATAAGAGTCGGGGATAGGTTTGAGCTTTCAAAGCCACTGCAACCAAAGCTGACTTGTAAGGGGTACTGGCATCTCTAAGGGGAGAGGAAAGAAAAGAGAAAGGTGTGCAGCAAGTGGCTGATAGTCCAGTCACAGAATACTAGGTGGTGGAAGGTGATATGCAAGGCCCAGAGTATCAGTAGCTAGTATGGAAGAATGGCTTTCTTCTATAGAATGACCAGTTTGGATTGTTAACCTTAAAAGATACCTGATGCAAAATCATTCACTGCTTCCCCTGGGCCTTCTCTTTTTCCTAGAAGCTCCCTGAAGACCAGGATTTTTGCTGATTCTGTTCTAAGCCACCCCCTTGTGAGTATCCTCCATAAGGTGGCATCTGGGCTTGGAGTCCAAATGCCAGTAAGTTCCTGAATCCCTTACCCCTAGCATTTTTATTTCTTAAAATCAGTTAAAATGGCTATCTCAGCACTGAAGGGAAAGAAATACTACAGCAAAATGCAGCATGGAATTTGGGGATGAAGGGTTTGCCAGGAACTTGGAAAGCTCTCCTTACCTTGCCTGGTGGAGAGAAGGGATGGGAGAGAGTTGTTGATGGATATGATTCATTCTTTATATAATGTCTGTATTGAGATAAATTCACATACTACACAATTTACCCATTTAAATTATACAATTCAATGCTTTTAGTACAAAGTTGTGAACCATTACCACTATCTAGTTTCAGAATATTTTCATCACTCCCAAAATAATCCCAGTGCCCATTAAACTCCCCCCATTCTCCCCTCCCTTTATCCTAGAAAAATCACTAATCTACTTTTTATCTCTATGGGTTTTTCTATTCTGGACATTTCATATAAATGGAATCATGCAATATATGGCCTTTTGTGTTTCTGGTTTCTTTTGCTTGTCATAATGTTGTTGAAATTCATCCGTGTTGTAACATGTACCAGTACTTCATTTCTTTATATGGTGAATTATATTCCATTGTATGGATATACCACATTATGTTTATCCATTAATCTGTTCATGGATGTGAGGGTTTGTATTAGACAAGGTTCTTTAGAGAAACAGAATGGAGAGGGGATGGGAGAGAGAGATTTTAAGCAATCAGTTCACACAGTTGATACAGGTAACTGCCAGTGCTGGTAACCTAGCCCTATGCCCAGAGTGTAAGCAGAAGCAGAGAGGAGGGGCCCCTAGTTGGCTGAGTAACCAGGCTAGCACTGTATGTGAGGACATATGCTCTCTGCCTCCCAGGCAAGATGCAGCAGGAGGAAGTCATTGCACTCAGCATGCTCCAGGCCAGCAAGGGTGATTGGCTAAGCAGGGAAAAGCCCTCCTACTCCCTGCTGACCTGATGAAGGCCTATCAGTCTAGCCTTGGAAAAGACAGGATTGATTGGGTGGGGGGTGGACTTTTCTGAAACACAAGAAAGTTTGAGCATCTGGCATGGCTCAAAGGGGTGACATATAAACCAAGGGAAGAAAAAGAGGTGTTCTCTTGGACGCACTGCATGGATGTGTAGGCTGGTGCTTCATGGGACTCAGGCCCTGGAAGCCATGTGGCTGGTGGTGGTACTTGCCCCATGCACGGGTCCCCAGAAAAGAGCCTAAAACTGGACTTCAACCTGGAACAAGCCACCTGGGTGATCATGCAGCAGCCACCTGCAATTCCTGAAGGACAGTATTTTTTAAATGGGAGAAGGAACTCTGGGTGCAGCCTTGAACTGGTCTGGCAGAGGGTGGCTGAGTGTTCGTCTGGGTGTTCTGGAGGGGATAGGCTTTGAACAAGGTGCCTGCAATCCTGCTAAGTTGTGCAGATTTTCAATAAAAGATCTCTTTCTTTTTCTCACCAAAACTATGCCTTCGGAATTTGCCTAAGGGTGGTGGCAGGCAAACAAATCCCACTTTCGTTTGGTAGCACAAATGCCTCCACTGTGGGGAACTAGCTGTCTGCCAGGCTAACTCCTAGAGTGAGACCGTGGAGATTTCCCAGTCTCCAGGAATTCCCTGCACTCACACCCAAGGCACACCTGAAATGCCTGGCTGGTGGAAGGAAACAAGTCTGGGAAGGATGCAGGCTCTGAGATTGGGTGAGGATCACCCGAGTTTGAGGGAGGGGCACTGTTCAGGAGCCATTATTTGCAGTACCAATTGAAAGATGACTTTCTTCTGAGCACTCTTTGGAATAATGGGGTGTAAAATCAAGTTTTGTTTATATGTTCCCAGCTTGCCTGGGGTCCCATCGTAGTTATAGTTATGGGCCTGTATGTTCTGGCCATCAGGGACTACTCTGTTTCAGCTCCTGGAGGGAGCCCACTGGGCCAAAGTTTAGCAAATTGGTCTGTGTGCAGCCATCATTTAATATTTAAGGAGGATTTTTTTATTGTAATATTATGTGGCTTATGTCTATTTTAGACTGCAGAGAAAATGTCCCCTAAATTGTTCCCTAAATTACTATACCATCATGCAACCGGAATTGTTTTACTAATGGTTAGGCAAATGGGATGAAATTTGTTATGTTAAGGTGTTCATCTCATTGTATAATAAGGTTTCAGCAGGGACAGGGGAAGTGGCCTCAAAACTCTTCCCTGATAGTAGGGCACAGGAAGAAAAGCAAAATGAAGAAATAAATCTCATTGATCTCCTCAATCCAGGAGACACAGGATTAGCAGCAGGAAGACCTCCCCTGTCACCACTCCCACTGCTAGATTCCCCTGAAATAGGGCCCAGAGAGCCAATGGATATATATATATATATATATATATATATATATATNTATATATATATATATATATATATATATATATATATATATATCACAAGGGAGGCTCTTCCCCTCAAAGACCTGTCAGGGCACCTGATTTGGCCAGGGAGTGTCCCTGTCCAGAGCAAGACAATTCCCTTTGAGGCAATACCTTATAGATAGAGTAAATCAGGAAGGCCAGCCCACTGGCTACTATTGATCCCATGCTCCATTCTCCATTTCAGATTTACTGAACTGGAGGAATTCCAATCCTTCATATAGGGAGGATCCTCAGAAAGTGACAGACCTTTTCACATCTGTTTTTGTCACTCATCATCCAAATTTGACAGATTTACAGCCTCTCCTTAACATCCTGCTGATGGTGGATGAAAGGTGGCTGGTTATAAATAAGGCTAATGAAGAGGCTCAGTGCCTCCATCAAGAGAATCCCAATGGGACCCCCAACCCAGCTGGGCAATTACCTTGACAGAGCCCAACCAGAATGCAAATAGTGGGGCCCTAGCATTCCTAGAATATTATAGAAGGTGTATACTGGAAGGGCTTAAGAAAGGGGTGCCTAACTAAGCAAAAGAGCCTGACTATAATACTGGCCCATTCAACAACAACAACAACAACAACAAAAAAAAACAGATGTAGAGCCTTCGGCATTTTTAGAAAAGTTCTATCAGGCCTATTGAAAGCACACTGATGCTAACCCACAAGCATCAGAAAATGTGAGGATGGTAAATATAACTTTTATTGGGCAAAGTGCCCTGGATATCAGAAGGAAATTCCAACAAATTTAGACAGGGCATTGGGAATGAATCCCTCCCAGTTGATGGACATAGCCTTTAAAGTTTACACAACACCTGGGAAGCTAGGAAGTTAGGACAGGTCATGATGTTCTTAGAAACAAGGTGGGGGAGCCAGAAGGAGGGATGGAACTTGAAAGGAAGGAGGAAAGACCCAGTAGGTGCCAATCAATGTGCCTATTGCAAGGAGGAGAACTACTGGAGAAGGGAATGCCTAAAAGTCGAAAAGAGAAATAAAGAGGATAAAAACCCACTCTGGAAACCCACCCTCTAAAAAAAGAGTCTGATGATGAAGGAGGAGGCCCACGGGCTCCCTTGGACATCTCCTGACCTATTACTATTTCCCCACAGGAGCCCTAGGTACAATTGATGGTGGGGAACAAGCTAATTGATTTCCTTATAGATATTAAGTGCTAAATACAAAATTAACCAAGGAAAGTTTGGATGCAGTAATGGTTACCAGAGTGTCCAGAAAATTTCAAAAGCAGGTGTTCCTTCAACCTCTAGAATGGCAGCTTGGGATCAAAAGCTTATGCACACTTTTCTCTGTATGCTAGATAGCCCCATTCCAATGCTGGCCTGAGATTTACTTTGTAAATTACTTCCACAAATAACTTCCTGAGAAGCAGCAATTGTGTGTAGAGGTCCCACTGGCACATGCTCTCCAGCTCCAGGCATTCCTGACCTGTCCAGAAGGTCCTGGAGGTGAAATCTTCCCACCTGAGATCTATGAAAAGGTTAGTCAAACCATTTGGGACAACAGAACCTCAGGAAATGTGGTTAACATCTAACCCACAAAAATTAACCTAAAAGGGGTGCAGATCCCATGTAAAAAAAAAACAGTATTCCCTTAAAAAGGAAGCATTGGAAGGGATTCAGCCAGTATTGCAGAAATTCTTAAAATTGGGACTAATTCAGTTATGCAAGTCTCCCTATAATATTCCCATTTTGCCAGTCAAAAAGCCTCACTCAGATGAGTATTGATTTTTACAAGATCTTAAAGCTGTAAATGACATTGTTCAGGACATTCATCCTATGGTGCCCAATCTCTACACTCTATTGTCCATGGTGCCTGGAGATAGCAAATGGTTTTCAGTTCCAGACTGGAGGGGACGCCTTTTTCTACATTCTAATAGATGAACTGGCTCAACTACTGTTCACCTTTGAATAGCAGGACCCAGAAACTAAAGCTATGCTCCAATACTTTGGATCATGTTGCCACAAGGACTTAAGAACTCCCCAACTATATTTGGGGAAGTATTAGCAAAAACTTAAGGGATATTCTATTGAAATCAGGAGTTCCTTTACAATATATGCATGACTTATTGATAGCTAGTAAAAAGACTGTTTGCTCAACACCATCACAGTGCTGAATTATTTAGCAAGAAGAAGATATAAATTATGACCTCACAAAGCCAAGATTTGCAAACAGGAGGTGGCATACCTAGGATTACTACTGAAACAGGGTACTAGAATCTTGATGGTGGATAGAAAACAAGCTATTGCTACAGTAAAAATCCCAGAGAACTGGAGGCAGCTTCATGGGGATTATAGGGTTCCACCAAATTTGGATTCCAAACTTTGGGCTCATAACAAAACCACTGAAAGGACTGGACTCTGAACCTTCTAGATGGACAAGAGATTGTCAGGTAGCATTTGATACCTTGAAGGAAAAGCCAGTTTCAGCTTCCACCCTAGGATTGCCCAATTTACAGGAACTTTTCATATGATGCATTCATGAAAGGCAAGGAATTGGACTGGCAGTAATAACCCAGACTCTGGAAAATATTCCTTGATCCATAGCCTTTCTGTCAAAGAGGTTAGATCACATGATAAAGGGTTGGCCACCATGCCTCCTGGCAGTGGTAACTACCTGTAACATCTTATGGGAAGCAGAGAAGATCACTTTGGGGCAGACCACTATGGTATTCACACCACAATAGGTACTAATGCTATCATAACAGAAAGAAGGGTATCGGCTGATGGTGGGGTACATGGGAAAATACCAGGCCATTCTGCTGGAAAATCCAAATGTCATGTTGCAGAGTACCACAACCTTGAACCCAGACACCCTGATCCCAGAAACAGATTGAGACTCAGCCCTCCAGTATGACTGCTTGGAAATCATTGACCAAGTTTACTCTAGCAGTCTGAATCTGCTGGACTGACTGCTGGCAGCACCAGGCTGGGAGCTATATACAGACAGAAGTAGCTTCATGAACAATGGTTAATGGCAAGCTGGGTACACAGTAGTAACCATAGACAAGGTAATAGAAGCCCAAGCCCTTGCACCAGGAACCTCAGCACAAAAGGCTGAACTGATAGCCCTCACCAGAGCCTCAGTACTGTCCCAGGGAAAGAAGGTTAATATCTACAGACTCCAAATATGCCTTCATTGTAGTCCATGCCCATGGAGCAATATGGAGAGAGAGAGGACTCAACCAGTGAATCTACCAGACCAGGTTGCCATAATATACTGCCCATGATACCAAAGGGCTGGTTCCCAAATGAGCCAGGGAAGCCAAACTGCTGATAAAGCAGCAAGACAGGCCACTGGAGGGAGCTCTGATCCCTTGTGTGGACTTGTCAAAATTTAAACCCCCCATAAAAAAGAACAACACAAATCCTAAGAATAAAAAAATTAAACCACATTAAACAAAACGAGATGACGAATGGGCCTGTGAATGGAGACTCTCTAACACTGACCCTAAGTCTATGTGGAAGATCGATACCCATGGTATGATCTCAATCCCTGAAGCGCTAGTGTATCCCATCCTCAAACACTTACATGAAGGAACCCATTATGAAAGGGATGCTTTGATGGACCTCATCAGGCCACATTCGAAGGGCCCTTATTTGCAAAGGGCCATTCAGAGGATTACCCAAGCCTGTCAGATATGTGCCAAAAATAATCCTAACAACAGAACATACCCTGGCAGAAAAGGGAGTACAATATAAAAGGTTATGCCCATTTGAAGACCAGCAAGTAGACTTTACACAGATGCCTAAACCCAGAGGAAGCTTAAATTTTTATTAGTTTTTGTGGACACTTTTACTGGATTGGGTAGTGGAGTACCCCACTAGAAAGAAGAGGGTGACTGAGGTAGTAAAATTTTACTTAAAGAGATAATCCCTAGGTTTGGGTTTCCTTACAGTATTCACAGTGACAATGGACCATCATTCAGATATCTCCCAGAAGATTGGATAGACACTACAAATTCAACAGAAACTACATGCATCCTGGAACCTCAAGCTACAGGAAAAACTAAGAAGGAATCACACAATAAAGAAGGCCCTGATGAAAATATGTCAGAAAACGCATTTGAAATGGGACCAGGCACTCCCTATTGCGTTTCTCCAAGTTAGTTAGCACCAAGAAGTGGGTCTAAATTAAGCCCTTTTGAATTAGTTTATGGAAGACCCTTCCAAATCTCTGTTTTAGGAACATCCCCTTCAGATTTAGAGTACAAGTGAAAAATTAAACAATATGTACAACATTTAGGGCAAACGCTAAGAATTTTGTACAAGTTTGCTCATTGCAGGTCCATCTATCCATTTAATGAGTCCTTACACCCATTCCAGCCAGGAGACCAGGTCTTAATAAAGACCTGAAAGACTCAAGGCCCTGAACAGCAGTTAGTTGAGTGATGAACTGGTCCCTATGACATCCTACTAACAACACAGTCTTCTCTGAAGCTTATGGGAATCAAGTATTGATCCACCACCACACATGGATAGAATGGGTAACACCTGAGGAGGGCCTGGACCCTTCTGCTATGGTTGATGCTAAAAGGGAAAGCTGGATCTGCATTCTTGTGGGAGATTTAAAATTCCTCTTTTGGAAAGAGACAGTGGCTTCCAAAGCGAAATCCTTTATTTCCTTTTTGCATTTCCCAGGTGGTGGCTTCCTGAGCAAATTTATTCCTGCTATGTGATGGGAAGGTGACACCCAAAGCCCTATTACATAATAGGAATTTAGCAAGGAATAGGACCAAAGAGACTTTGTTTCAAGAAGTAATGGAATATGTTTGCAATTCTAAGGACTTTTACCTGTTTGATAGAGTACAGTACTTTCCATTATTAAAAGGACAAGGGTTTTTCACAATGAATGGGTTAAAAGGTTTGTGAAAGTTATAGAAAGGTATATAGAAGGTTGTGAAGATTATAGAGGTTTGTGAAAAGTTCACATTAAGTTGGAAAGAAATTGTATGGATTTAATAATAAAAAGCATAAGGCACGGAGATGTAATTTTAAAGGACATGAATTTTCTTTTTTGCTTTGTATTTTTCTCCCTACCTGATCCCTCCAGAATTTGTCATTCTTAATGAGTGGGTGATGGCATAAAGTTTCTTTGCATAAATTTAATAAGACCAGTTTTCAATTGTGGCTTTATTAAACAAGACTTTGACTGGAATATCATGCTGAAGGAGGCATGCTTGGACTCTGGATATCACCTGAAAGCCTTGAGGAACTGAGATTGACTTCTGAAGCTGATGAAAGCCCACTGAAAAAATTGCCTAGTACCTTGTTTGATCATGTAGTTCATGCCAGTCTTTCCAGGTAAGGAACAAAAGTTGCTTACCTGAAAGACACAAAAGGAGGAAATTTAAGACACTTTGATAACCTCAAAGACTTGAGAAATACAGGTATCACAGGTAAAGCCCTATGGCAGGCATGTGGCTTGGGTCAATCTAAAGGTTCTTTGCGTGAGTCCCAGCAAAGCAAATTTAAAGTGCCCATGTGATTAATTGCTGTTTTTATTGTGTTTATGCAAATAATTAGGCACAACTAAAAACTGGATTTAATGAAGTCTCTTTGATGACAATTAGGGTTATCTTGAGGAGAAAAATCATGTTTCAAGGAAAATCACAATATCTAGTTGTGGATATTAGGCTCTAGTGCAGCTGCATTCAAAGTTTTGTTTTCACTTGGAAGGTGAACTGGTTTCTGCATACAGATTTACCTCAGAACCTGATGACATCACCAGAGATGTTCTCTTATGAGCTAGAAGTATTTGTCAAATTATCAGTGTTAAATATCATTCCAGCAAAGACCTTGCAACTGGGTGTCTTCTCAAAAGACAATTTTGTGTACTCAAAGACTAGTTTATGATTTGTTGTGAGAATTAATCTTTATGTTCTTCCTTCTGTTTTCATAGGGTGTATACCTTCTAAACTTCTTGCCAAACTTGTCACCTCTAGAATACAACAAGGATGCCAACTTATCCAGCAATACCATCCTTTGGACATCACATATGCCATTTCCCCAGGACAGCAAACTGACCTGAACTTTGTAAGATCTTTCTCCCTCATGTAAAAGCTTCTCTCTATTCCAGACTCCCCTTCTTTGTTAGGAATCTCTGGAACCAAGAATAGGTGTCAACAGGAAGTAGTTACAGAAGAATTAGACCTTCATCCATTTGTGCTGGTAAGATTATAAGTGCCCAGAATGCTGAAGGAGGAATTGATAGCAGTGGCCTGGCCAGTACTGGTAACCTAGCCAGTGCCCAGAGTGTGAGCAGGAGCAGAGGGCAGGGGCTGCAGGGGCAGTGCCACATTGGCTGGGTAATGAGGCTAGCATGATGTATGATGGCAGATGCCCTCCACCTCTGGGCAAGATGTGGCAGGAGGAAGTCATTGTGCCAAGCATGCCCAAGGCTAGTTAGGGTGATTGGCTAAGGGAAAAGTCCCCCTACTCCATTTAGGTCTGGTGAAGATCCATCAGTCTATCCAGGGAAAAGACGGGATTGTTTGAGGGCAGGGTGGACTTTCCTGAAATGCACAAAAGTTTGAGCACCCAGCTCAGCCCACAGGAGTAGCTTATATAAACCAAAGGAAGGGAGAGAGGTTCACTCTTGGGCCCACTGCATGAATGTGTGGGCCGGCGCTTCATGGGACTCGAGCCCTGGAAGCCATGTGGCTGGTAGTGGCACTTGCCCCATGCAGAGGTCCCCAGGAAGGAGCCTAAAACTGGACTTCAGCCTGGAACAAGCCCCCTAGATGATCATGCAGCAGCCACCTGCAGTTCCTGAAGGATAGTATTTTTAAATAGAAGGAACTCTAAGTGCAGCCTTGGACTGGTCTGGCAGAGGGTGGCTGAGTTTTCCTTTTGGGTGTTCTGGAGGGGATGGGCTTTGAACTAGGTGCCTGCCATCCTGCCAAGTTGTGCAGCTTTTCAATAAAAGACCTCTTTCCTTTTCTCACAAAACCTCTTCCTGTGTAATTTGCCTGTGAGTGGGGACGGGCAGCCAGACCCCACTTTCATTATGTAATACAGTTATGGGGGCTAGTTTATAGACAGGCCAGCAGGCTACAAATTCAGGAAAGAATTGCTGTTGCAGTTTTGAGTACAAAGACTGGAAACTCAGGCAGAATTTCTATTTTGCAGTCCTGGGGAAGAATGCTTTCTTCTTCAGGGTACCTTAGTACCTTAGTCTTTGCTCCTAATACCTTCAAATGATTGGATTAGGCCCACATTCATTATGGAGACTAATCTGTTTTATTCAACATCTAATAATTTGAATGTTAATCACATCTAAAAATACGTTTATAATACATCTAGACTGGTGTATGACCAAACAACTGGGCATCACAGCCTAGCCAAATTGACATAAAGTATTAAACATCACAGGGTTGTTTCAACTTTTTGGCTACTATGAATAATGCAGCTAGGAACATTTGTGTACACATATTTGTGTAAAGATGTTTTCAGTTCACATGGGTATATGCCTACAAATAAAATGCTGGATCATATGGTAACTCCATATAAAATTTTGAGGGATTGCCACATTTTTATGAAGTGACTGCATCATTTCACAATTCCATCAGTAGTGTGTTTCTCCACATCCTCAACATTTGTTATCTCTTCTCATTCTAGCCATCCAATGGTTTTTGATTTGCACTTCCCTGTTGTCTAAATTGACTGTGTGTGTATGTATGTGTGAGTGTAAGGTCATTTGAATACCAGACAGCCACATTCTTTCCATTATTTCAATACAAATTTATTTGTAAATATTTATAACTGCAACAAGCAAGATAAAGATCTCCATTCTTAGGGAGTAGAGTAGACATTTGTCCTTTGGGGAAGTTGCTCTACAGCATTTGAACCCCTTTATTGGGGGGAAATAACATAGGAATCTTGGTAGGAAGAAGATGCCCCTTACAGTCTGGGCACAGGGATATAATGCAGGCTCACTCAATCCAAGGATCCATCCTTTGAATTGGGAGCCAATGACCTGAATAAGTAGATAATCTTCTCAATTTGAGAGAGTCGTGAAAATGTGCTTCTTAGTTATTCCAATGTGGGGAGTGTAATTGCCCCAGCAGCTGTGTTCTCCATTACTGCTTTACTCTGAGACCACACTACTTCAAGCCAATGACTGAGCACTGCTGGGATACTAAGTCAGGCCCATTTCTGGGACACATAGGACTATGTGACCTGTGACTTGTAACAGGACTCCTCATCAGCCTCACCAAACCTTACTAGCATTGTACTTCAGTCTATGACTTTTCCTACCCAACCTTCTTTCCTTCTCTCATCCATGAAGTTCAGATTTACAGCACAAACAGCGCACTCAGTTTCCTTCAGTTTCCTCCCTATTTTCTCTCACAAGCATTTCCCCCAATAAATCTCTTCCGTGTCTAATCTCAGCTTTGTATCCGATCCTCCAAGGACCTGAGCTAGCACACTAATAGTGCTAGCATTGGCAGTGGTAGTAACTATGGCAGCTGTGTAGCCCCAAGTCTGGTTCTCTAGTGAAAGCTGTGCTTCTGTGAGCTATTCAATAGGCTTTTAAGACAAACATTTTATGCTTAAATTACCTAGTAAATTTCTGTTGCTCACAACCATGAACCCATCTAAATTATATGAGGAAGGGACAAAACATTCACTTATAACAGCATGACATGTGTTATGATAGAATCATAGAGTCTGTGAGAACACAGAAGGGGCACTGAACCCAGTCTTTTTGAAATGTCAAATGAAATAACTGTATGCTACCTGGAATTGCTAGTCAGTTCTTGTCACTAATTTTATAGACCACCCCAAATTCAAAGGCTCATGACTGTCTTCCTAATTTACCATTCCTTAGGCAGTAGTTCTCACAGTTATACTCGTAGAAGAATCACTTCTGGAAGAGGACTACTTGCAGACTCCAGGGATTCATCCTTTGAGCAATGCAGATGCTCAGATAATCATACTTTGAGAAAAACTGTCCCAAGGATAGCTCTAGAATATGTCCCTAGGATAATTTTATCACCAGAGTCTTCATTTCATAAATATTAGCAGCAGTTGACCCTTCTGTGACCTGGGCCAGAGTTAACACAGACTTAAGAGTCATTCCACAGACAAAGCACTGTCCCTTATTCCAAAACCCTTGATTTCCTAAGGCTGCCCACAAAGAATATCACCTGTAGTTTGCACCCTAGTACAATTCAGTAAGAGTTAAACTATCTGCAAAACTTTCATATTTCTTCTTATGGGTCAAATGATGTACACTTGGACCTTGAGAAGATCAACCTTGTGACCAAAGGAAGTATATATTCTCTCAGAGCCAATAAGAGAAAGGGACTCTACCCTAGGCTGTATGCTGACTCAGTGGATAAGTTAAGAGTAGAAAACAATGGGTAAGATCATGAATCATGAGGCATTACTAGATCACCTCCCCAGCACACCTGCCTCTCCTTCTTAGCTTTACTCCTAAAGGGTTCCCAAACCATAAAGAATTTTAGCTCTAATTCTTTTAAAGATGGAGTTACTAGTGGAAGAAGTCAGAACATCAGGGAAAGTAGGGTGAATTAGGTTGACAAAGTAAGACCCTGGAAAGAGAAATCAAATAAAGACAAGGTAATGAGAACACAGCAGGCTAGTTATTGTACAGACCTTTTCATTGAGACAAAAATCAGTCTGTGCCAAATCTCTCTGACAAAACTGTGGTGTAGTAAAAAGAGCTATGTTATAGACTTCAGTAAAAAAATAAAAACCTGTGGGCTTTAATCCTGGGTTGCTTCTAAATTTCTGTGTGATTTGGGCCCTCTCTGAGATCTCTAAGATCCCTTCTAGCTTAACACCCTGTGAAGTCTGTGTGATTAGGCATGTCTAGGCCTCCTAAAGTCTTTGGTTCTACATGTAGTACTGTGGTTTCATAACTGTCAAGCAACAAAACAAGCCAATGACCAAAGTGTATTAACCAATTTATGCTAGACATATACATTCACATGTGGAATATAATATATATAAGCATGTTTTGTAATAGCCAAAGATGGACATCTACCAACAGACTGTTTAAAGAAATTCTGGTACATCTACAATAATTACAAAGCACTGTATGTCCATGAAGCCACTAATAAGTTCTTTATATAGTGATATGAAACAGTATTTTTTTAGATTTTATTTATTTATCTTTAGAGAGGAAGGGAAGGAGAGAAGGAGAGAAATATCAATGTACGGTTGCCTCCGCAATGTATGAGTCCCCTGCTGGGAACTGGCCTGCAACCCAAGCATGTGCCCTGACTGGGAATCAAACCACGACTGTGTGGTTTGCAGTCCCGCGCTCAATCCACTAATCTACACCAGCCAGGGAAATATTCTATATATTAAGTGAAAAAAAAAAAACAATGTGCAGAATAGCATTTATGGTATGTTGTAATTTCTATAAAAATGAAGGGGGTACATATACAAATATGTAGAGAATATCTTTGGTGGGGAGGGTGATACACAAGAAACTGGTAACAACGACTGACTCCAGGGAAGGGAAAAGAACAACTATGAAGATGGTAAGGAAAATATGTATTCATCTGTTCAAAACATTAAAAAAAAAAACAACCCATGCCACAGACCCATCTTTGTCAATGATGTAATAGAACATAAGTTAACAAAGTTAGGAGTAACTTTGTTTCTGAAAGCAGAAAAAAGACTCTAAGGCAATTTCTTGGCTTAGCCTGTTTCATAAGTGTGTAGGTAGCTATCATGGGTCTTCAGCTTGTTTCCTTCCCTCTCTGCCCTCAAGACCAAAAGGTCCATCTTGAGAGTTTCTTCAGGAAGCTGACTATTAAAAGAAACTGAAAAGGACAGGAGAAGCTTTTGTTCAGGTGAGGCCTGGAAGAAGAGTGAAGCACCAGCCACTAGTTCACAAACTACCAAGTTAGACACTGTGGATCCTGAGAAAGAAGATTCCTACTGAGAAGGGCTCCGGTGGCTAACTGGGCCCAATTTTTTTTTTTATAAAAAGAGCATAGCAGCCATTTCTGCACAGGGAGGGGGGCGTCTGTCATGCAAACTGCACTCCAGGGAGAAGCCTGCATTGAATTACCCATCACTGTATTGTTTTTCTGCCAGCTGAACCAGCTCTTATAAAGGAGTTTCAACCAACAGAACTGAAGCTTTCCCTATCCAATCAGAACTGTGCAGCTATACCACTATCAACATCTTCACTGACCAATCAGAGCAGCTCATTTCTTACCAATCAAGACAATGCCTTTTGGACCAATTAAACGGCAAGGATTTGAAGTAGGCTTTTCATGAGGCTGAACCAATCAGAGACCAGGGGCAGGGACCTTCATCTATATAATCTAGCTCCCCTCTGGCTCAAGGAGTGCACTTACCTTTCCAACTGAAGACTGTGTTTCTCCAGATGAGCTGAAACAAAAAAGATATCTCACCAGGGCAGAGCAGAGTGGTGCAGGAGCAGAACTATTTAGACAGACAGGGTCCTGACCCCAGGGCTGCATGGCCTCAGAGCCACCTCATAGCCATGCTGTTTTTACAGCCACGCTATATTACTATTGAGCTGTTTTGCACTGAACAAAGTTTCCTTCTTCACCGCACCCCAAATTAGAGATTCCTGATGGTGTTGAATTGGTGCCAATGACCATTGGTTGATAACACCTAAAGAAACATTTTCATTCCTCAAAAAAGTTCCCAGGGTACATGTCCACACAAGAAAGTGAATTTCATTTCATTATTAGTCCCCTAGAACAAGAGAAATTTATTCTTTGTTTTCTAAAATAAATTTGTTGAAAGCTAGTAGCAATATAAAAAGTACCAAGTTTTTGCAATATAAAAAGTATATGACCAAGAACTAAACATATATGTTAGTAAACACATTCAGTGGGTAGAATAATTCATCCTCTATTTAGACTTAATTCATGAAGGATAATCATATGTTAACTTGAGTGAAGAATTTTGCTTTGAAACATAAGTTATTAAGCAAAAGTCTAAGGCTTGATGTTAATATTCTGAATGGGTAAGTTGAACATTTTTTGGTGAAATGTAACTGATTAGCTTTACTATTGTATAAATTGGAATACACTAAAAGAGTTTTTAGTTTAAATAATATTAATTACCAACATTAATTGAGGGCATGCTATGTGCCAAGTGGTGGTGTAAGTCATTTATGATCTCACTTAGTACTCGCAATGCCCTTATGAAATAGGAGCTATGATCATCTCCAGCTTATAGATGAGGACATTGAAAGACAAAAAATATAAGTGGCTTGTCTAAGCTAGAACAGCTTAGATAGTAGGGCTGAGATTTTAACTCAGTAAGTCAGGATCTGGTGCCTAGGCCCTTGTCATTTAAAACACCAAACAAATTGTATAGAAAATTCAAATATGGCCCGAAGGGAAATATTAGGAATTGATTTGACGATTTCAAGGATACCAGCCAGAAAGAAGATCTGGATTTTTGAAGTTTATATCTGAACTACTTTAAAGAAACCTAACTGGTTTCTTTACCTATTTTCCATATCCTACACCTCCCTATCTTATCATGCTTCCTATGATAAATCTACCAAGTACTATCTAATATATCTAAAACTTGAATGTACATTGTACACACCTAGGGAGCTTGGTTAAAATACTGATTTCCTAAGCTGCGACCCAGAAAATTTGATTTAGTACGTCAGGGTGAGGCCTGGGAATCTGTGTTTTAAGAAAGCTTTGCAAAACACTGGTCTATGTAGACAAACCCCAAACACTTTGTTCTAGCATTCAAGCTATTTATGACCTGGCCCAAAGCCATCTAACTCCTAATGTGAATGTTCTGTTCTAGAATTGCCATTTTCCTCAAAATTCTCATATAGGAGGTATTTCTAACTCTAAACCTTTACTTACTCCCTCCAACCTATTTGGAATGATATTCCTGCCTTATTTTTTCCTGTCCAAACACTACACATCTTTAAGTTCAAGCCAAAGTTTCATTTGTCCTCCTTAAGTTCCACAGCCCAAAAGGTTATTGTTCTTTTTTCTGAACTATTAAGCTTTTACTGTCTTACCCCAATCCTTTTGATATTTGACTGGTTTCAAGAGAATATGCCTTGCTTCCCCAATTAGACTAATTTTTGCCACCAATTTTTACTCACATATGGCTATTTAAATTTAAACTAATTATAATTAAATACAATTACTATTTCAGTTCCTCAGTTACCCTAGCCACATTTGAAGTGCTCAAGAGACACATGTGTATTTGTCAGAGAAAATAGAGAACATGTGCACATTACAGAAAGTTCTAATGGACAGCTTGGCAAGAGTCTGCTGTGGCTGTCACAGCTCTAGCTACCTTCTCACACATTCTCCCTATAACCATAACTTTCTTCAAAGTTAAAGTAAATACGTATCCAGGCCACAAAAAGTGATGTTTTTTTTTTAACTCTGATTTCCCTTTCCAGTAAAAATAAGGAGTTCAGAAATAAGTCTCAAATGCAAATATCACTCAGTATTTCTAATCAAGCCTCAAAACACTTGCCTTTTCTTAATTCTCATCCTCCTTGACCTCTCTGCTTCATTTGGCATTATATAGAGTCAATTTCTCTCTCATACTCAAAATGCTCTCCTCCTTTGCTTCCAAGATGCTATAACAATAAGAATGAACATCACAACTTATTGAGCTCTTATCACATGCCAGACACTGTGCTAAGTGTTTTGCATACCTCAGTAGCCATAAGAGGTAAATAATATTATTATCAGTATTTTATAGGTGAAGTATCTGAAGTTCAAATATGTTAATTGATTTGTTCAAGGTCACAGAGCTAGTAAGTGGTAGTACTGAAGATATAAACCTCTTTTAAGGTTCTTCTTGAGTCATTACTAGATCAAAGGTCCAAACTAGATTGGACAGACCATCATTCCCACATCAAAAACCAACAACAACAAAAAAAGCATTTAAGAAAGTCTCCTCTTTTCTTCCTTTCTTCCCTACCCTTCTAAAACTTTATTCTCCCTATCTTACATACCCCTATGACAGATTTTAAAGATCTCAACAGCCTGAGGAATTTAAAGCCAATTAATAACTAATTGAGAAAAAGTAACCACAGTAGATCAGGGAGAGCAGAGACCATGTACTGCCTTTCATTTTCAAGAATTGTTTTCTCCTAAATACTTTGTAGGTCCTTAATATTAAAACCTATGTTGTTCAGAACTTAGAGTTTTGATTCAAACACCCTTCCAATAGTCCATTTTAAATAAAAAACAATGTGTAGTTTTTATGTTCTCTAAGCTGGGCTTTGTGTCCTAAAGCTGCAGACAGAGCTAGTCAAACATGACAGAAGTGCTGGAGGAGTTCGACTTCAGGTTGGAATAGTCACCTGTTTACTACTGTTTCATGTTACCCTGTTTACTGGTACTCCTAAGCAGGTCAAACTCAGCATTCCTGGCCAGTAGGCAGATGGTGAGGGTGTAGGGAAAAAAAGCTTACAGTAACCTTGCCTCCTATATTCATGTAAAAGAAATGGTAAACCCTGTTAATCCCTCAAACTCACCAACCTCCCAAAATGTGTTCTGAGCTACACAAAACTTAGCTACCAGAAAAAAGGAGCTAAGTAATGATTGTGCAGACCCTTTGGAGTTGGAAGCCTCCATTACTTAATCAGGTTAAGAAGAATATGAAATGGAAAATATCTGCCCTTGCCCCTCAATTTTGCTGTGAGCTTTAAACTGCTCTAAAAGATAAAGTCAGATGAAGGAAAAAAGGAGGAGGAATACTAGCTTCTTGTCCTAGCCTAGCTCTGCAAATAACTGGCTCTGTGTGTGTGTGTGTTTCTATAAATATTTAGTAAGAACTTTTTCATTTTATTATCTATGCATGTATCATAAACCGTATAGGATACTGTTTTTTGTTTTCATATTTTACAAAAATGTAATTATACAGAATTTAATGTAATGTTTTATCTCAACAATATGGTTTTGATACATTTTACTCTAGTTTTATGTTGCGAGATGTAATTATAATTCATTTTTTAAATAATTTTTTTATTTAACTCTTGTTCAAGTACAGCTTTCAGTCTTATATTCCCAACCCTGCCTGCCCCCCGCCCAATGCTCCCCACCTCCCTCCCATTATCACCCCCCCACCCTTAGTTATTGTCCATGTGTCCTTCATACTTGTTCATGTGAGTCCATCCCCTTTTCCCCTATGATTCTCTCCCCTCTCCTCTCTGGACACTGTCAGCCTGTTCCATATTTGAGTGTCATTGGTCATATTTTGCTTGCTTGTTTGTTTTGTTTAGATTCCTGTTAACGGTGAGATCATATGGTATTTGTCTTTTACCTGCTGGCTTATTTTGCTCAGCATAAAGCTTTCCAGTTCCATCCATGATGTTGCAAAGGGTAGTAGTTCCTTCTTCCTTTCTGCAGCATAGAATTCCATTATGTATATGCACCATAGTTTTTTGATCCAGTCATTTACTGATGGGCATCTAGGTTGCTTCCAATTCTTGGCTATCGTGAATTGTGCTGCTATGAACATCGAGGTGCATAGGTTCTTTTGGATCAGTGTTTCAGGGTTCTTAGGATATACTCCTAACAGTGGAATTGCTGGCTCAAAAGGCACGTTCATTTTTAGTTTTCTTAGAAAATTCCATACTATTTTCCATAGTGGTTGTACCAGTCTGCAATCCCACCAACAGTGAACTAGGGTCCCATTTTCCCCACAACCTCTGCAGCACTTGTTGTTTGTTTCTTTGTTTATGATAGCCATTCTGACTGGTGTTAAGTGGTATCTCATTGTGGTTTTAATTTGCATCTCTCTGATAGCTAGTGATATTGAGCATCTTTTCATGTGTCTCTGGATCCTCTGTATGTCCTCCTTGGAGAAAGGCCTGTTCAACTCCTCTGCCCATTTTTTAACTGGGTTGCTTGTCTTCTTTGAGTTGAGTAGAGAGAGTTCTTTGTATATTTTGGAGATTAAACCTTTGTCTGAGGTATCATTGGCAAATAAGTTTTCCCAAACAGTTCCTTCTCTTTGTATCTTGATACTGTTTTCCTTAGCCATGCAGAAGCTTTTAATTTTTATGAGATCGCATTTGTTTATTCTTTCCCCTATATCCCTTGCTCTAGGGGATGTATCAGTAAAAATATTGCTGTGTGGAATATCTGAGATTTTCTTGCCAATGCTCTCCTCTAAGGCTTTAACGGTTTCACAGCTTATATTTAAGTCTTTTATCCACCTTGAATTTATTTTGGTGTATGGTGTAAGTTGGTGCTCAAGTTTCATTTTCTGGCATGTAGCTGTCCAGTTCTCCCAACACCATTTGGTGAAAAGGCTGTCTTTACTCCATTTTATGTTATTGCCCCCTTTGTCGAATATTAATTGACTGTAGAGATTTGGGTTTATTTCTGGGCTCTCTGTTCTATTCCATTGCTCTATGTGCCTGTTTTTGTGCCAGTACCAGGCTGTTTTGATTACAGTGACCTTGTAATACAATTTGATATCAGGTATTGTGATCCCTCCTACTTTGTTCTTCTTTCTCAAAATTGCAGCTGCTATTCAGGGTCTTTTATGGTTCCATATAAATTTTTGAAGTGTTTGTTCTATGTCTGTGAAATATGCCATTGGTACTTTAATAGGTATTGCATTGAATCTGTCAATTGCTTTGGGTAGTATGGACATTTTGATGATGTTAATTCTTCCAATCCATGAACATGGTATATGTTTCTATTTATTTGTGTCTTCCTTGATTTCTGTCTTCAGTGTTGTGTAGTTTTCTGCATACAGGTCTTTTACCCCCCTGGTTAGGTTTATTCCCAGTTATTTTATTTTTGTTTTTGCTATATTGAATGGGATTTTTTTCTTGACTTCTGCTTCTGCTGCTTCATTCTTGGTATACAAAAATGCCTTTGATTTCTGGATATTGACTTTGTATCCCGCTGTTTTGCCAAATTCATTTATTAGTTCCAGCAGTTTTTTGGTAGAGGCTATAGGGTTTTCCATGTACACTATCATGTCATGTGCAAACAATGACAGTTTTGTTTCCTCCTTTCCAATTTTGATGCCTTTTATTTCCTTTTCTTGTCTGATCGCTGTGGCTAGATCTTCTAATACTATATTGAATAGAAGTGGAGAAAGTGGGCATCTTTGTCTTGTTCCTGATCTTAGTAGAAAAGCTTTTAGTTTTTGCCCATTGAGTATGATGTTGGCTGTAAGTCTTTGATATATGGCCTTTATTATGTTGAGGAATGCTCCCTTTTTTCCCATTTTTCTGAGTACCTTTAACATAAATGGGCGTTGAACCTTATCAAAAGCTTTTTCTGCATGTATTGATATGATCATGTGGTTTTTGTCCTTGCTTTTGTTTATGTGGTGTATTACATTTACTGATTTGCGTATATTGAACCATCCTTGCATCCCTGGGATGAATCCCACTTGGTCGTGGTGTATAATCTTTTTGATGTATTGTTGGATGCGATTGGATAATATTTTATTGAGGATTTTAGCGTCTATGTTCATCAGAGATATTGGCCTATAATTTTCTTTCTTTGTTGTGTCTCTACCTGGCTTTGGAATTAGTGTGATGCTGGCTTCATAAAAAGAGTTGGGGAGTTTTCTCTCCTTTTGGATTTTTTGGAATAGTCTGTGAAGAATAGGGGTTAGCTCTTCCTTAAAAGCTTTGTAGAATTCTCCTGTGAAACCATCTGGTCCAGGGCTTTTGTGTGATGGGAGCTTTTTGATTACTGCTTTAATTTCATTTGTTGTTATTGGCCTGTTCAGGTTTTCTACTTCTTTTTCATTGAGTTTCCGAAGATTATATTTTTCTAGAAATTTGTCTATTTCACCTAGATTTTCAAATTTCTTGGCATACACTTCTGCATAGTAATTTCTTACAATACTTTGTATTTCTGTGGTATCAGTTGTAATCTCTCCTCTTTCATTTCTGATTTTGTTTATTTGGGTCTTCTCTCCTCTTTTCTTGATGAGCCTACTTAAAGTCTTGCCTATTTTGTTTATCTTTTCAAAAAGGCAACTCCTGGATTCATTGATCCTTAGAATTGTGCTTTTAGTCTCTATGTCATTTAATTCTGCTCTGATCTTGGTTATGTCCTTCCTTCTACTTGCTCTGGACTGTCTTTGTTGTTGTTCCTCGAGTTCTTGCAGGTTTAGGGTTAGGCTGTTTTTTAAAAATGTTTCTTTCTTTAGGTATCCCTGTATTGCTATGAACGTCCCTCTCAAGACTGCATTCACTGTGTCCTATAAGTTTTGGTTTGTTGTGAGTTCATTTACTTTTGTTTCCAGAAACTTTTTGATTTCTTCCCTAATTCCAATCTTGACCCACTCGTTGTTTAATAGCATACCATTCAGTCTCCATTTTTTGGGGTGTTTTGGGTTTTTTCCTGTGGGGATGGTTTCCAATTTCAGTCCCTTGTGATCAGAGAAAATGCTTGGTATGATTTCTATTTCCCTGAATTTATTGAGACTAATTTTGTGTCATATCATGTGATCTATCTTTGAAAATGTTCCATGTGCATTTGAAAAGAATGTGTATTTAGGTCCTTTGGGATGGAGGGCTCTATATATATCAATTAGGTCCATTTCGTCTAGAGTGTCATTTAATGCTGCAATATCTTTGTTGATATTTTGTTTGGAAGATTTGTCCATTTTAGACAGTGGGGTGTTAAAATCCCCTACTATAATTGTGTTTCTTTCAATATCTTTCTTGAGGTCCTCCAGAACTTTCTTTATATATTCGTGTGCTACTATGTTGGGTGCATATATATTTATGATGTTAATGTCTTCTTGGTGGATTCTCCCCTTGAGTATTATGAAGTGACCTTCTGGGTCTCTCTTTATGGCCCTTTATTTTGAAGTCTATTTTGTCTGATATGAGAATTGCTACCCCGGCTTTTTTTCTTCTCCATTTTCTTGGAAAATTTGTTTCCATCCTTTTACTTTTAGTCTGTGGTGGTCTTTTGACCTGAGGTGGGTCTCTTGTAGGCAGCATATGTGTGGGTCATGCTTTCTTATCCATTCAGCTGTTCTATGTCTTTTAATTGGTGCATTTAATCCATTTACATTTAAGGTTATTATTGAAAGGTACTTATTCATTGCCATTTGTGTACCTGTGTTCCTCTCTATCTCTCTCTTTTCCTTCCTTTCCTTTAAGCAGCCCTTTTAGTAATTCTTGTAGAGCTGGTTTGGTGGAGGCATATTCTTTTAGGCTTCTTTTTTCTTGGAAGCTCTTTATTTGGCCTTCTATCTTGATTCAGAGCCTTGCTAGGTACAATATCCTTGGTTGTAGGCCTCTGTTTCTCATTACTTGAAATATTTCTTGTCATTCTCTTCTTGCTTGGAATTTTTCCATTGAGAAGTCAGTAGCCAACCTTATTGGGACCCCCTTGTATGTTACTTCCTTTTTCTCCCTTGCTGCCTTTAGGATTTTCTCTTTGTCTTGGAGGTTTGCCATTTTAATGCTGATGTGTCTTGCAGTAGGCCTCTTTGGGTTCCACCTGATTGAGATTCTCTGCGATTCCTGAATCCATGTGACTTTCTCTCTCATCAACTTAGGAAAATTTTCCGTTATTACTCTTTCAAGTAGGCTTTCTATCCCTTGTTCTTCTTCCTCTCCTTCTGGTATTCCTATTATTCGGATATTATTACGTATCATGTTGTTTTGCATTTCTCTTAAATTCTCCTCATTTTTTCTGATTCTCTTTTCCATTATTTGGTCTGTCTGGGAGATTCTTTCTATCCTGTCTTCCATCTCACTAATACGATCTTCTGACATATCGATTCTATTCTTCATACCTTCTACTGTGTTCTTCAGGTCAGAAATTGTATTCTTCATTTCCTCTTGGCCTTTGCTGATGGTTTCTGTTTCCTTTTTCATGTTGGTGTAGTTTGCAGAGAGTTCACTGTAGCTCCCCTGTAGTTTCTGGTAGCTTGTTGTAAGCTCTTTGAATTTCCTGATAACCAGTGCTTTGAATTCAATATCTGATAGTTGGCTTGCCTCTATTTCATCTAACATTCTTTCTGAGACTTCCTCCTTTTCTTTCATTTGGGGGTTGTTTTTTTGTCTTCCCATTGTTTGTGTTGCTCTTCTTGTTGGCTTCAGCTTCTTAAAGTGGTCTGTTCTGGGTTCCTGGTTTTATGGTGTAAAGTTCTGTGGTAAGATGCCTGTGTGATTCAGTGGTGCAGTCTCCTGCAGGTATCTTGGTGTTCTCCACTTCCACCTACTCCTCTTGTTGGTTTCCAGCTGGTCAAACCTTTTCTTCTGGTCTCCCTAGCTGCAGCAGCCTGAGGAGCTATTAGTGTGGCCTTTCTCTCCTCTCGGTGAACATAGCTGGTCTCGCCAGTGCCCTCCCAAGATCCAGAATGGTGCCGCTCTCCCGTGCCCCACTGAGAACAGGTTTTCCCCAGGCTTGCCAGCTCTGGCCTGGCGTGAGGGCGTGCACTCCCAGCCAGGCTTTCCTAGTCTCGCATGCTTGGCCTTGGACCTTTCCCAGTGTTGTGGCTGCACACACAGGGCGACTCACAATTCTTCCAAGCCGGCAGCCACAGCCTGACTCTGGTTCTTCTCAGTCTGAGCCCAGCTGGGTAGGGATGAAGCTGGTGACTAGTGCTCTTTTAGGGGCCCTGCCAGTAGCACACAGCTCCCCAAGGCTGTGGGAGCGCAGGCTCAAGTCCTGTGCTCTCAGTTCCCCACTGGCACTCTTTCAAGAGCCCTGCCAGTAGCCCACAGCTCCCCGAGACTGCAGGAGCACAGTCTCAAGTCCCGAGCTCTTAGTTCTCCAAGCGGGCAATAACAGCCTGACTCCTGGTGCTTCTCAGTCTGCCAGTCGCCCACAGCTCCCTGAGACTGTGGGAGTGCCGGCTCAAGTCCCCTGCTATCAGGAATGCACACTACCGGGAATGCGAGCTACCGGGAATGCACGGGAACTCCTAGATCTCCAAGCCGGTAACCACAACCAGATTCCCGGTGCTTCTCAGTCTGCACCCGGCTGGGTAGGGAGGGAGCTGGTGACTGGTGCTCTTCGAGGGGCACTGCCAGTATCCCGAAGCTCCCAGAGACTGTGGGAGCGCCAGCTCAGGCTACTGGGAATGCCGGGGCTGCTCAGTTCCCCAAACTGGCAACCACAGCCTGACTCCATGGGTTATCAGAGATCTCTAGTTTGCTTCCCAATGCCCACTCCTCTCTCTGCCACTACAGGCAAACCGATCTCTCCTGGTGTTTTCCAATCTGTGCCCTGCTGGTTAGAGAGGGTGTGGGTGACTAGTTCTCTCCCAGGGTTGTTATTGCCTGCCCTCGGCTCTCAGAGATCAAGGCAGCCCAGCCAGGGCCCTGGCACGGCCGGCAGAGGGCCTGCAGCCTCTAGGCTGTTCCCTTGTACCTTGTTTATCTGCGGTCGTCTCCTCTCCTCAACCTCTGGTAATTCAGTGTCCGCTATACTTTCTGGAGTCCTGCCTTCCTATATGCTGGGTCCCTGTTGGGTGTTCGCTGCGCTCCTCTGCAGAGCAGCCCAGTTTTTCTGCAGCGGGTGGAGGGAAGCGAAATCCTTTTTCCTACTCTGCTGCCATCTTCTTCCTCCTCTCTATAATTCATTTTAACTGCTTTATGGAATTCCATCAGATGAATACATCATAATTTATATATTCATTCTGTTGATGGTAATTTAGTTATTTTCCAGTTTTTACTATCACAAAGAAAACTCTTTCATGTACATCTGTACATGCATGTGTACCCTTGTGCACATATGGCAGTTTCTCTTGATAAAGATCTATGAATTACTTCATCATAGGATATTCATAAGTTCAACTTTAGTAGATACTGCCAAATAGTTTTCCAAATACTTGTACCAATTTACACTACCACAAAGAGTTGATGAAAGTTCCAGTTGATCCATGTCTTCATCAATACATGGTATCGTTAGTCCTTTTTCATTTTAGCCACTCTGATGGGTGAGTGGTAGTATCTCATTGTTCTTTTGGTTTGAATTTCTAGTGAGTTTGAATTTCCAGTGACTCTAGTTAGTTTGAATTTCTGATGACTAGTGAGATGGAGCACATTTCATAGGATTATCATCCCATATGCTTTCTTAAAGCAGATATTGACAGAGACAAGAAAGTGGGGGTGAGAAGAACATGGGGGGATAGGAAAGATAATATAAATGAAACCACTTTAAAATGGAGCTGGAGCTGCAAAAACAGGTCAAAACAACCTTTGGAATAGGCCTAAAGCAATACTGTGCCCCAAAGAGCTGTTTGTAAAGATAACAAGAAAGCATATATTATGGCTACCAGACTGAAAATTTAAAATGTTGTTTAGAATCGGCACCACTGTTAGCTTATCTGCACCACTTGAAATGCCTTCCTTGTATTGATGTATTCATTCCCCTTCCCTTTCTCATAAATACCTATTTGGTTTATCTTCAAATGGGAACACCATTTGGCCTATTGCCTCCTAAGTGCTTGAATCAGTGCTTCCAGAATAGGTTTATTTTTGAATCTCAAATGCTTGTTGCCTCTCATTTTGGCCTTTTATTTTTAGGTTACTATTATTAAGATATGGGGATAGGAAGTAAACACTGTACAAAGAAAAGCCTAAAGACATTAAATGAAACTTTCTGAGCAGATCAGTTTTTCTGCAGACTACTCAGGTACACAGAGATTCAGGAGTCTCTTAAGTGTAGCAGCTACAGGTGCTATAAACATGCATGTAAAAGTGTACATGAAACATGTGTGAAGTCCAACCACAAAAAACTCCTGACAGCAATCTGTGTTCAACCTCTCCTTTCTACATCAGCAGTAGCTCCAGCTGCTTCCTGTCATCTCGCATTAGGTTAGGTTCCCAAACGGCTGTTAATGCCACCATCTCAAAAATAACAAAACTGCCTTTGCAGATTCCAGCAAAAAAACTATATGATGCCAGTGTTAGAGCAAAGAATGGTAAATATTCTTATCCCCCTAGCTTCATTGAAGTATGATTGACAAAATAAAATTTTATATATTTAAGGTGTACAACATGATGTTTTGAGAGACATATATGAGGAACTGAACAGTCAAGTTAACATCTATCCCCTCATAGTCACTTTTTAATTTTAATTTTTAAAATATTCTTATCATTTTTATTGTTGTTGGAATAAATTTGTCTCCATTTTCTCATAACCACTTTCCCCCACCCAAAGTACCCCCACCTCCCACCCTCAATCCTACCCCCCTTTGGTTTTATACATGGGTCCTTCATACATGTTCCTCAAAAATATATTCCCTTATTACCACGTTAAATCCCTCCCCTCTCCCCTCTGGTTACTGTCAGTTTGTTCCTTATTTCAATGTCTCTGGTTATATTTTGCTTGCTTATTTGTTTTGTTGATTAGGTTTCACATCTAGGTGAAATCATATGGTATTTGTCTTTCACCACCTGGCTTATTTCACGCAGCATAATGCTTTCCAGTGCCATCCATGCTGGCGCAAAGAGTAGGAGCTCCTTTCTTTCTACTGTGTAGTATTCCATTGTGTAAATGTATGCCAGTTGTTTTTTTTTTTGATCCATTCATTTACTGATGGGCACCTAGCTTGCTTCCAGTACTTGGCTATTTTAAACTGTGTGCTATGAACATTAGTGTACATAGGTCCTTTTGAATTAGCATTTCAGGATTCTTGGGGAATAATCCCAGCAGTGGAATTGCTGGGTCAAAAGGCAGTTCCATTTGTAGTTTTTTGAGGAAATTCTGTATTGTTTCCACAGTGGCTGCACCAGTTTGCACTCACACCAACAATGTATTAGGGTTCCCTTTTTGCCAAATCCTCAACAGCATTTGTAGTTTGTTGATTCATTTATGACAGGCATTCTGACAGGTATGAAATGGTATTTCATTGTGGTTTTAATTTGCATGTCTCTGATAGCTAGTAAGGCTGAGCACCCTTTCATATGTCTCTGGGCCCTCTGTATGGACACCCTTAGAAATGTCTGTTCAGGTCTGTTGCCCATTTTTTAATTGGATTGTCTTCCTGAAGTGGAGTTCTGTGAGTTCTTTATATATTTTGGAGATCAAGCCCTTCTCCAAGATATCACTGGCAAATATATTTTCCTATACAATTGTTTCTCTTTTCATTTTGATAATGTTTTCTTTAGCCGTGCAGAAGCATTTGATTTTGATTGATTCCCATTTATTTACTCTTTCCTTTATATCTCTTGCTCAAGGGGATATATCAATGAAAATATTGCTGCATGGAATATTTGAGATTTTTCTGCCTATGTTCTCCTCTAAGACTTTTACAGTATTACAACTTATATTCAAGACTTTTACCCATCTTGAGTTTATTTTTGTATATGGTGTAAGTTGGAGATTGAGTTTCATTTTTTTGCATATACCTGTCCAGATCTCCCAACACCATTTGTTGAAGTGGCTGTTTTTACTCCATTTAATGCTTCTGCCCTCTTTGTTGAATATTAATTGACCATACAGACTTGGGTTTATTTCTGGGCTCTCTATCCTGTTCCGTTGTTCTATATCTCTGTTCTTATGCTAGTACCAGACATTTTCTATTACAGTGGGCTAGTAATATAGTTTGATGTCAGGTATTGTGATTCCTCCCACTTTGTTCTTCTTTCTCAAAATTGCTGAGGCTGTTCGGGGTTGTTTGTGGTTCCATATAAATTTTTGAAATGTTTGTTCTATATCTGTGAAATATGTCATTGGAATTTTAATAAGGATTATGCTGAATCTATAAATTGCTTTGGATAGTAAAGAAATTTAATATTAATTCTTCCAATCCATGAACATGGTATATGTTTCTGTTTATTTGTGTCTGCCTTAATTTCTTTCTTCAGTGTTCTGTAGTTTTCTGAGCATATGTCTTTTACATCCTTGGTTAGGTTTATTCTTAGGTTCTCTGTTTTTCTTGTTAGTACACTAAATGGAATTTTTCCTGATTTCTGTATCTGATATTTTATTGTTGGTGTACAAAAATGCCTTTCATTTCTGAATATTAAATTTATATCCTGCTGCTTTACGAAAGTCACTTATTAGGTCGAGTAGTTTATGGTGGAGTCTATAGGGTTTTCTATGTACACTATTATGTCATCTGAAAACAATAACAGTATTACTTACTTCCAATTTGGATGCCTTTTATTTTTTTAGATTTTTTAAAAATTATTTTTCAAACACAGTTTTCTGTCTATTGCTCCCATCCCATCCCACCTCCCGTGCTCCCCCCATGCCTCCCATTTCCACTCTTCTCAGTTATTGTCCATGTATCCTTTATATATGTTCCTCTAAATCCCTCCCCGATTTCCACTGAAATTCCCTCCCCTCTTCCCTCTGGTCACTGTCAGCCTGTTCTCTACTTCAGTGTCTTTGGTTATATTTTGCTTTCTTGTTTCTTGTTGTTTAGCTTCCTGTTAAAGGTGAGACCATAGGGTATTTGTCCTTCAACACCTGGCTTATTTCCCTCAACATAATGCTTTCCAGTTCCATCCATGTTGTTGCAAAGGGTAGGAGCTCCTTCATTCTTTTGGCAGCGTAGAATTCCATTGTGTATATGTACCATAGTTTTTGATCCATTCATTTACTGATGGGCACCTAGGTTGCTTCCAACTCTTGGCTATTGTAAATTGTGCTGCTATGAACACTGGGGTGCATATGTTCTTTGGGATTGGTGTTTTAGAGTTCTTAAGATACAACCCTAGCACTGGAATTGCTGGGTTGAAAGGCAGGTGTAATTTTAGTTTTCTAAGAAAATCCCATATTGTTTTCCATAATGGTTGTACCAGTCTGCAATCACACCAACAGTGGACCAGAGTCCCCTTTTCCCCACACCCTCTCCAACATTTGTTGTTTATTGCTTTGTTTATAATAGCTATTCTGATCGGTGTAAAGTGGTATCTCATTGTGGTTTTAATTTGCATCTATCTGATAGCAAGCGATATTGAGCATCTCTTCATGTGTCTCTGGATCCTCTGTATGTCCCCCTTGGAGAAGTGTCTGTTCAAGTGCTTTCCCCATTTTTAATTGGGTTAGTTGTCTTCTTAGAGTGAAGTTGTGTGAGTTCTTTGTACATTTTGGAGATTGAACCTTTGTCTGAGGTATCATTGGCAAATATGTTTTCCACACAGTTGGTTGTCTTTTTATTTTAATGCTGTTTTCTTTATCAACGCAGAAGCTTTTTATTTTGATGAGATCCCATTTGTTTATGCTTACCTTTATATTTCTTGCTCTAGGGGACATACCAGTAAAAATGTTGCTGTGGGAAATATCTGATATTTTCCTGCTAGTGTTCTCATCTAGGACTTTAATGGTGTAACAGCATATATTTAAGTCTTTTATCCACCTTGAATTAATTTTGGTGTATGGTGTAAGTTGGTGCTCGAGTTTCATTTTTTTGCAAGTAGCTGTCCAATTCTCCCAACACCATTTTGTGAAGAGGCTATCTTTACTTCATTTTATGTTACTGCCCACTTTGTGGAATATTATTTGACTATAGAGAATTGGGCTTATTTCTGGGTTCTCTGTTCTGTTCCATTGCTCTATGTGCCTGTTTTTATGCCAGTACCAGGCTGTTTTGATTACAGTGGCCCTGTAATACAGTTTGATATCAGGTATTGTGATCCCTCCTACTTTGTTGTTCTTTCTCAACATTGCAGCGGCTATTCAGGGTCTTTTATGGTTCCATATAAATTTTTGAAGTGTCTGTTCTATGTCTGTGAAATATGCCATTGGTACTTTAATTGGTATTGCATTGAATCTGTCAATTGCTTTGGGTAGTATGGATATTTTGATGATGTTAATTCTTCCAATCCATGAACACGGTATATGTCTCCATTTTTTTGTGTCTTCCTTGACTTCTTTCTTCACTGCTGTGTAATTTTCTGCATACAGGTCTTTTACCTCCTCAGTTAAGTTTCTTTCCAGATATTTTATTTTTGTTTTTGTTATATCGAATGGGATTTTTTTCTTGATTTCTGCTTCTGCTGTTTCATTGTTGGTATACAAAAATGCCTTTAATTTCTGGATATTGACTTTGTAACACACTGTTTTGACAAATTAATTTATTACTTGAAGCACTTTTTTGGTAGAGGGTATAGAATTTTCCATGTACACTATTATGTCATCTGCAAACAATGACAGTTTTGTTTCCTCCTTTCCAATTTGAATGCCTTTTATTTCCTTTTCTTGCCTCATTGCTGAGGCTAAAACTTCCAACACTTTATTGAATAGAAGTGGTGAAACTGGACAACCTTGTCTTGTTCCTCATCTTCATGGAAAAGCTTTTAGTTCTTGCCCATTGAGTATGATGTTGGCTGTAGGTCTTTCATATATGGCCTTTATCATGTTGAGGAATGCTCCCTCTATTCCCACTTTGCTGAGTACCTTTACCATAAATGGGTGTTGACCCTTATCAAAAGCTTCTTCTGCATCTATTGATATGATCATGTGATTTTTGTCTTTGCTTTTATTTATGTGGTGTATTACATTTACTGATTTACGAATATTGAACCATCCTTGCATCCCTGGGATGAATCCCACTTGGTCGTGGTGTATGATCGTTTTAATGTATTTTTGGATGCGATTTGCCAATATTTTGTTGAGGATTTTAGCATCTATGTTCATCAGCAATATTGGCCTGAAGTTTTCTTTCTTTGTTGTGTCTCTATCTGGTTTTGGAATTAGGATGATGCTGGCTTCATACAAAGAGTTTGGGATTTTCCCATCATTTTGGATTTTTTGGAATAGTCTGTGAAGAATAAGGTTACCTCTTCCTTAAATGCTTTGTAGAATTCTCCTGTGAAACCATCTGGTCCAGGGCTTTTGTGTGATGGGAATTTTTTGATTAGTGCTTCAATTTCATCTGCTGTTACTGGTCTTTTCAGGCTTTCTACCTCTTCTTCATTGAGTTTCGGAAGATTATATTTTTCTAGAAATTTGTCCATTTCACCTAGATTTTCAAATTTCTTGGCATACAATTCTTCGTAGTAATTTAGAGTCCCTTCTATTTCTGTGGTATCAGTTGTAATTTCTCCTCTTTCATTTCTTATTGTATTTATTTGTGTCCTCTCTCTTCTTTTCTTAATGAGCCTACTTAAAAGCTTGTCTATTTTGTTTATCTTTTCAAAAAACCAACTTTTGGATTTATTGATCCTTAGAATTGTGCTTTTAGTCTGTATGTCATTTAATTCTGCTCTGTTCTTGGTTATTAGCTTCCTTCTACTTGCTCTGGCCTGTCTTTGTTTTTGTTCTTCGAGTTCTTACAGGCATCGAGGCAGTTTGTTTGTTTGAAATGTTTCTATCTTCTTTAGGTAAGCCTCTATTGGTATGAACTTCCCTCTCATACCAGCCTTTGCCATGTCCCATAAGTTTGGGGTTGTTGTGAGTTCATTTTCATTTGTTTCCAGAAACTTTTTGATTTCTTCCCTAATTTCAATCTTGACCCATTCGTTGTTTAATAGCATACCATTCAGTCTCCATGATTTTGGGTGTTTGGGGCTTTTTTCCTTGAGGTTGGTTTCTAATTTCAGTCCCTTGTGGTCAGAGAAAAGCTTTGGCATCATTTCAATTTTCTTGAATTTGTTGAGGCTCATTTTGTTTCCTATCATGTGGTCTATCTTTGAAAATGTCCCATGTGCATTTGAAAAGAATGTGTATTTAGCTTCTTTGGGATGAAGCGCTCTATATATATATCAGTCAATTCCATTTCATCTAGGGTGCTGTTTAATGTCACAATATCTCTGTTGATATTTTGTTTGTAAAACCTGTCCAGTTTTGACAGTGCGGTGTTAAAATCCCCTACTATATTTGTGTTGCTGTCAATATTTTTCTTGAAGTCCTCTAAGGTTTTCCTTATATATTTGGGTGCTCCTATGTTGGGTGCATATATATTTACAATGTTAATATCTTCTTGGTGGATTCTTCCCTTGAGTATTATGAAGTGTCCTTCTGGGTCTCTCTTTATGGCCCTTTTCTTGAAGTCTATTTTGTCTGATATGGGTATTGCTACTCCTGAATTTTTTCTTGTCTGTTTGCTGGGAAAATTTGTTTCCAACCTTTCACTTTTAGACTGTGATGGTCCTTTGTCCTCAGGTGGGTCTCTTGTAGGCAGCATATGTGTGGGTCATGCTTTTTTATCCATTCACCTATTTGATGTCTTTTGATTGGAGCATTTAATCCATTTACATTTAAGGTTATTATTGATAGGTACTTATTCATTGCCATTTTTGTACCACAGTTCCTCTCTGTCTCTATCTTTTCCTTCCTTTCCTTAAAGCAGTTATTTTTGTATTTCTTGTAGAGCAGGTTTGGTGGAAGCATATTCTTTTAGGCTTCTTTTGTCTTGGAAGCTCTTTATTTGGCCTTCTATCTTGATTGACAGCCTTGCTGAGTAATGTAGCCTTGGTTGTAGGCCTCTGGTTCTCTATACTTGAAATATTTCTTGCCATTCTCTTCTTGCTTGGAGTGTTTTCATTGAGAAGTCAGATCTAACCTTATTGGGTCTCCCTTGTATGTTACTTCCTTTTTCTCCCTTGCTGCCTGTAAGATTCTCTCTTTGTATTGGAATTTTGCAATTTTAATGATAATGTGTCTTGAAGTGGGCCTCTTTGGGTTCCTCTTGAATGGGACTCTCTGTGATTCCTGGATTCGTATAACTTTTTCTCTCATCAAATTAGGAAAAATTTTTATCATTACTCTTTCAAATAGGTTTTCTATCCCTTGCTCTTCTCCTTCTCCTTCTGGTATTCCTATTATTCGGATATTATTACATTTCATATTGTCTTTCACTTCTCTTAATCCCTCTTCATTCTTTCTGAGCCTCTTTTCCCTTTCTTGCTCTTTCTGAGAGATTCTTTCTACTGTGTCTTCCAACTCGCTTATCCAATCTTCTGCCTCATTGATCCTGCTTTTCTTTCCTTATACTGTGTTCTTCAGTTCAGAAATTGTATTCTTTATATCCTCTTGGCATTTGTTGATAGTTTCTATTTCCTTTTTCATGTTGATATAGTTTCTGGAAAGCTCATTGTAGCTCCCCCTCTAGTTTCTGGTAGCTCTCCTCTAGTTTCTGGTAGCTCATTGTGAGCTCTTTGAATTTCCTGAAAACTAGTGCTTTGGATTCAATATCTGATAGCTGAGTTGCCTCTCTTTTATCTAACATTCTTTCTGAGAATTCCACCTTTTCTTTCATTTGGGCATTGTTTCTTTGTCTTCCCATTTTTTATGAGACTCTTCTTGTTAGCCTCCACTTCTTAAATTGATCTCTTCTGATGCTCTGGTTTTATGGTGTGAACTTTGGTGGTAGAATACTTGTGAAATTCAATGGTGCAGTCTCCTGCAGGTATCTTGATGTTCTCCACTTCCACCTACTCCTTTCTTTGTGTGTGTGTGATCAGTTGGAGGGGCAGGCAAAATGGTTTATGACAGCAGGAGAGTACTTTATGATATTTACTGTCACAGCCAGTAGAGAAGAAATAGAAGAACTTTAGGCTATATATAGTGTTAACTGTAGTCTTCAACCCAATTTTCCATTTTTCAGAAAGTATAGACCGAAGATAAGTCACTTGTTGGGGAGAGAAGGCTTGTGAGTTGTATCTAGAAAGCAGTGAGGTTCCGGGTGGTCAGATTTTGAGGTAAAGTGAGAGTAATGAATAATAACTAGATGTAGCATGTGAGCCAGTAGAGTTAATCACTACAGTAATAGAATTCAGGAACCTGTAAAGTGGGCTAAGACCTGAGAGATGTGTTGTGAAATATTTACAGTGGTATAGGAAACAACAAACAAACACAAAAAAGGGCAGTAGAGGTGAGGAAAAAGCAATAAGTTTGAGTTGAAAGGAAGAAGGACTAAAACAGGAAAAAAGGAAGGAGAGGAAGAAAGTACTGAAAGATACAGCAACAATAATATTGAAAAAATATATGATTACTGAGAAAAAAGTTAAAAAAACCACCCTCCCTTGTTGGTTTCAAACTGTCCAATCCAATTTTTATGGTTTCAGCAGGACCTCTCTGTGGGCCGGGTTGTAGGCGCAGGCGCACACACACTCACCAGCCAGGTTATCAGACTGGTGTGTGGGCGACCGCACACCCAACAGGCTGCCTTGGTCCCAGGGGATCTGGTATGGTCTTTTCCAGTCCTGTGGCTGGGTAAGAAGAAAGTCAAGCTACCTTCAAAGGAGAACACCTCAGTCAACTTTCCAATAAAAACTTCTCCAGAAACCCTGTCTCTCAGCCCAGCCCAACCCCCAACCCGACCATTTAGGACAATGCTCCTCTTAAATCTCCCAGGCTGGTGGGCTGTTGGGCTGGTGGCCTGGCGACCACAGAGATCGTAACTGAATATGACCCCCTGTTTTTGTCACTCTCCCTGCAAACCTTGGCAGACAGGTCTCTTCCACCTAGCCCTACCTAGTTGGGGAGGGAAGGAGCCAGCTCTCTTCCAAGGACCCTGCAGCCAGCCCAAGGCTCCACTGGGTGCCGGGCTCCCAATGAGTCCTCTGCGGCAGACGCCCCGATGCTGGCCACTGACGGAAGCCTCTGTGCCCTGACCGATGTGACAGCCGTGGTTCCAGGGCCCTTATGTGCCCGCCAAGGGCTCCTGGCCCAGCCACCTCCATCCTTACTCGTGTCCCTGAGACTCCACCCACCTGTAGCTGTCTTGTCCATCACTATCGCTGGTCTCTTATTTTCATAAATGCTGTGGAATTGTTGGTTGGGGAATTGATTGCACTGTTCCTCAGTAGATCTGCCAGGATTTTCTCCCAGGGGTATGAGAACTGGAGTCGCTCGGTCCTACTCTGCCTCCATTTTCCCCTCCTTCTAGATGCCTTTTATTTCTTCTGGTCTAATCACTCTGGCCAGGACTTCCAATACTATGCTGGATAGAAGTGGTGAAAGCAGGCAACCTTGACTTGTTTCTGATCTTAGTGGTAAAGCTTTTAGTTTTTGCCCATTGAATATGATGTTGGCGGTAGGTTTTTCATATATGGCCTTTATTATGTTGCAATATGCTCACTATACTCCCACTTTCTTGAGTTTTTTGTCATGAATGGGTGCTGTACCTCATCAAGTGCTTTATCCACATCTATTGATATGTTGTGTCATAGTTGTTTTTTGTTTATGTGCTATATTACATTTATTGATTTCTGAATATTGTACCATCCTTGCATCTCTGGGGTGAATCTCACTTGATCATGGTGTATGATGTTTTTGATGTATTGCTGAATGAGATTTGCCAATATTTTGTTGAGAATTTTAGCGTCTATGCTCATCGGCAATATTGGTATGTAGTTTTCTTTCTTTGTTGTGTTTTTGTCTGGTTTTGGGATTAGGAAGATGCTAGCCTCATAAAAAGATTTTGGGAGTCTTTCCTTTTCTGTGATTTTTTGGAATAGTCTGAGAAGGATAGGGGTTGGCTGTTTCTTAAATGATTTGTAACATTCTCCTGTGAAGCTGTCTAGTCTAGGGATTTTGTATCTTGGGAGTTTGCTCATTGCTGCCTCAATATCACTAGCTGTCATCAGTGTTTAGGCTTTCTGCTTCTTGATTCTGTTTTGGAAGATTATATTTTTCTAGAAAATTTTCCGTTTCACCCAGGTTTTGAAAATTTCCTGGCATATAGCTGTTCATAGTAATTTCTAATAATCCTTTGTATTTCTGTAGCATCAGTTGTAATTTCTCCTCTTTCATTTCTGATTTCATTTATTTGGATCTTCTCTTTTTTCCATTGATGAATCTGGTTAAAGGCTTGTCAATTTTTGTTTATTTTTTAGAAAAACCAGCTCCTGGATTTATTGATTTTTGAATTGTTCTTTTAGTATCTATGTAATTTAATTCTGCTCTGATCTTCATTATTTCCCTCCTCCTTGCTCTTGGTTTTGTTTCTTGTTTTTTTCTCCAGTTCTTGTAGATGTAGGGTTAGGTTGTTTATTTGAAATGTTTCTATCTTTTTTAAGTAGACCTGTCTTGGTATGTACTTCCTTCTCAAGAATGCCTTCACTGGGTCCCCTAAGTTTTGGACTCTTGTCTGTTCATTTTCATTTGTTTCCAGATACTTTTTGATTTCTTACTTGACCTCATTATTAACCTATTCATTGTTTAATAGCATGCTATTCAGTCTCCATGAGTTTGAATAGTTTTGAATTTTTTCATTGAGGTTGGTTTCTAGTTTCAGTCTATTGTGGTCCTAGAAAATGCTTGATATGATTTTAATTTTCTTGAATTTGTTATAGTTTGTTTTGTGTCCTTTCATGTGGTCTACCTTTGAAAATGTTCCATGTATACAGTGGCCTTGTAATACAGTTTGGAATCAGGTATTGAATTATGAGGCCACTGTAATAAAAACAGCCTGCTACTGGCATAAAAACAGGCACATAGATCAATGGAAAAGAACAGAGAGCCCAGAAATAAACCCAAGTCTCTACAGGCAATTAACATTTGACAAAGGTGGCAGTAACATAAAATGGACTAATAATAGCCTCTTCAACAAATGGTGTTGGGAGAACTGGACAGCTACATGCCAAAAAATGAAACTTGAGGACCCACTTACACCATACACCAAAATAAATTCAAGGTGGATAAAAGATTTAAATATAAACTGTGACACCAATAAAGTCTTAGAGGAGAGCATTGGCAGGAAAATCTCATATATTTCATGCAGCAACACTTTTACTGATATGTCCCCTAGAGCAAAAAACATAAAGAAAAGAATAAACAAATAGAATCACATCAAAATAAAAGGCTTCTGCATGTCTAAAGAAAACAGTATTAAAATAAAAAGAGAACCAACTGTTTGGGAAAACATATTTGCCAATGATACCTCAGAGAAAGGTTTAATCTCCAAAATATGTAAAGAACTCACATGACCCCACTCTAAGAACACAAGCAACCCAATTAAAAAATGGGCAAAGGACTTGAACGCTTTTCTAAAGAGGATGTACAGAGGATCCAGAGACACATGAAAAGATGCTCAATATTACTAGCTCTCAGAGAGATGCAAATTAAAACCACAATGAGATACCACTTCACAACAATCAAAATGGCCATCATAAACAAAGCAAAAAAACATGTGTTGGAGAGGTTGTGGAGAAAAGGGAACCGTAGTGCACTGTTAGTGGGATTGCAGATTGGTACAACCACTATGGAAAACAGTATGAAATTTTCAAAGAAAACTAAAATTGGACTTGCCTTTTAACCCAGCAATTCCACTGCTAGGATTATTCTAAGAAGCCTGAAACATCAATCCAAAATAACCTACGCACCCCAATGTTCATAGCAGCACAATTTACAATAGCCAACTGTTAGAAGCAACCTAGGTATCCATCAATAAAGGAATGGTTGAAAAAATTATGGCACATTTACACAATGGAATCCTATGCAGCAGAAAGAAAAAAAGGAGCTCCTATTCTTTGTGACAGCATGGATGGAACTTGAAAGGTTTATGCTAAGTGAAATAAGCCAGCACATGAAAGACAAATTCCGTATGATCTCACCTTTAACAGGAATCTAATCAACAAAACAAACAAATAAGCAAAATATAACCAAAGACACTAAAATAGAGAACAGGCTGACAGTGACCAGAGGGGAGAGAGGAAGGAATTTCAGGGGAAAGGGGGAAGGATTTACAGGCACAAGCATAAAGCACACATGGAGAAAAACAAGGGGGTGTGGAGGTGGGAGGGAGGTGGGGAGGGTTGTGCAGGTAAGGCTGCAGTGGGAGCAAAGAGCAAAAAACTCTATTTGAACAATGATTAAAATGAAAAATAATAAAACCAATAAAATACACAGCTAAAAGAATAAAAAAACAGACACATAGATTAATGGAACAGAAAACCAAGAAATGAACCTACATCTTTATAGTCAATTAATATTCAATGGAGGAAGCAAGCATATACAAAGATAGTTTATTCAATAAATGGTGTTGAGAAAATTGAAGCTAGATGACCTTCTTACACCACATACAATAAATTAAAAATAGATCAAAGACTAGAGTGTTAGACCCGAAACCATAAAAATAGTAGAAAAAAACATAAGCAGCAAAATCTAAGACATTACTCATAGCAATATTTTATCATATATGTCTCCCAAGACAATGGGAACTGAAAAAAATAAACAAATATGACTTCATCAAACTAAAAAGGTTTTATACAGCAAAAATCATCAATAAAATAAAAAGGCAACCCACATAATTGGAGAACATATTTATCAATACAGCCAATAAGGTGTTAATATCCAAAATTTATAAAGGTATAAACCTCAACACCAAAAAAAAAAACCCTCAAAAACCAACCCAATTAAAAAATGGGCAAAGTACTTGAATAGACACTTCTCCAAAGAGGACATATAGATGGCCTATAAACATATGACAAGATGTTCAATATCCCTAATCATCAGAGTAATGCAAATTAAAGCCACAATGAGATATCATCTCACACCTGTCAGAATGGCTATCATCAATAAATCAACAAATGTGCTGGTGAGGATGGAGGGAAAGGGGAATCCTTTTGTATTGTTGGTGGGAATGCAGATTTGTGCAGACAGTGTGGAAAGCAGTATGGAGATAGCTCAACAAATTGAAAATGGATCACCATTTTCACACAATGGTCCCGCTTCTGGGAATATAACTGAAGATACCTAAAAACTAATTTGAAAAATCATAAGCATACCTGTGTCCATTGCAGCATTATTTACAATTACTAAGATATAGAAACAGTCCAAGGATCCATCAGTAGATGAGTGGGTAAAACAACTATGGGACATTTACACAATAGAATGCTAATCAGACATAAAAAAGAAAAAAATTTACCCTTTGCAATAATATGGATGGACCTGGAAAACATTATGCTAAGTGAAATAAGCCAATCAGAAAGACAAATACCATGCCTTCACTCTTGTGGAATCTAATGAACAACCTGAACAAGGAAAATGGGAATGGACTCAGAGATGAAGAGCAGGATGACAGCTATTGGGGCAGGAGGTTAGGGAGTGGAGGTATTGAACAAAGAGGTAAAAGGACTCATGGGCGTGGAACACAGTGGGAGTTTCTGAGGGCATGGGGGTATACAGAGGCTAAATAATAATGAAAAATACAATAAAGATTAAATTTTAAAAAAACATGATGCTTGAGGCCCACCCCAAGTCTATGGCTTCAGCCCCTCGGAGAAGGAGATCTGGTGTCATAGTTTTTAAAAGGTCCATATGTGACCCTTCAGCATAGTAAGCATTGACAATCAAAAATCAGAATCAACTGCAGAACTTTCACACTTACTGACCCAGGACCTGGAGTCTCACATATTTGATCTGGGGAAGGCCCATATAATCAAAATATGTATGTATGTATTTATTTATTTATTTATTTATTTATTTATTTATTTATTTATTGTTCAAGTACAGTTTTCTGTCTTATATATATTCCCAGCCCTGCCCACCCCCACCCAGTGCTCCCCACCTCCCTCCCATTTCCATCCCCCCACCTTAGTTATTGTCCATGTGTCCTTCATACTTGTTCATGTGAATCCTTCCCATTTTCCCCTGTGATTCTCTCCACTCCCCTCTGGTCCCTGTCAGCCTGTTCCGTATTTCAGTGTCTTTGGTCACATTTTGCTTGCTTGTTTGTTTTGTTGTTTAGATTCCTATTAAAGGTGAGATCATATGGTATTTGTCTTTCACCGCCTGGCTTATTTCACTCACCACAATGCTTTCCAGTTCCATCATGATGTTGCAAAGGGTAGGAGCTCCTTCTTTCTTTCTGCAGCATAAAATTCCATTGTGTATATGCACCATAGTTTTTTGATCCATTCATTTACTGATGGGCACCTAGGTTGTTTCCAACTCTTGGCTATTGTAAATTGTGCTGCTATGAACATTGGGGTGCATAGGTTCTTTTGGATTGGTGTTTCAGGGTTCTTAGGATATACTCCTAACAGTGGAATTGCTGGGTCAAAAGCCATTTTCATTTTCAGTTTTCTTTTTTTATTCAGATATTCTTTCATCTTTGTTATTGCTTTCTTGATGTATTTTACTTTTTTAATTGTATTTTTCCATTATCATTTAGTCCCTTAATCCCCGTCCTCAGCAATCACTATATTGTTGTCCATGTCCATGAGTTCTTTTCATTTTTAATTAATCCTTTCATCCCCTACCCTCCTCCACCCCTCAGCGGACATCCTACTACCTGTGAGTCTGTCTTTACTTTGCTTGTTAGTTCAGTTTGTTCATTAGGTTCCACATAAAAGTGAAATCATGGTATTTGTCCTTCTTTGACTGTTTTTTTTTTCACTTAGCATAATGTTCTCTAGATCCATCCATAGTGTCACAACGGGTTCATTTTTAGTTTTCTTAGAAAATTTCATACTGTTTTCCATAGTAGTTGTACCAGTCTGCATTCCCACCAACAGTGAACTAGGGTCCCTGTTTCCTCACATCCTCTCAGGACTTGTTGTTTGTTGCTTTGTTTATGATGGCTATTCTGACTGGTGTGAAGTGGTATCTCATTGTGGTTTTAATTTGCATCTCTCTGACAGCTAGTGATATTGAGCATCTTTTCATGTGTCTCTGGATCCTCTGTATCTCCTCCTTGGAGAATTGTCTGCTCAAGTCCTTTGCCCATTTTTTAACTGGGCTGCTTGTCTTCTTAAGGTGGAGTTGAGTAAGTTCTTTGTATATTTTGGAGATTAAACCTTTGTCTGAGGTATCATTGGCAAATATGTTTTCCCAAACAGTTGGTTCTCTTTTTATCCTGATACTGTTTTCCTTAGCCGTGCAGAAGCTTTTAATTTTGATGAGATCCCATTTGTTTATTCTTTCCTTTATGTCCCTTGCTCTAGGGGACATATCAGTAAAAATATTGCTGCATGAAATATCTGAGATTTTCCTGCCAATGTTCTCCTCTAGGACTTTAATGGTGTCACAGCTTATATTTAAGTCTGTTATCCACCTTGAATTTATTTTGGTTTATGGTGTAAGTTCGTGCTCAAGTTTCATTTTTTTGCCTGTAGCTATCCAGTTCTCCCAACACCATTTGTTGAAGAGGCTATCTTTACTCCGTTTTATGTTACTGCCCTCTTTGTTAAATATTAATTGCCTGTAGAGACTTGGGTTTATTTCTGGGCTCTCTGTTCTATTCCATTGGTCTATGTGCCTGTTTTTATGTCAGTACCATGCTGTTTTGATTACAGTGGCCTTGTAATACAGTTTGATACCAGGTATTGTGATCCCTCCCTCCCTTCTTCTTCTTCTTCTTCTTCTTCTTCTTCTTCTTCTTCTTCTTCTTCTTCTTCTTCTTCTTCTTCTCTTTCTGGTATTCCTAGTATTTGGATATTATTACGATTCGTATTGTCTTGCATTTCTCTTAATCCCTCCTCATTCTTTTTGAGCCTCTTTTTCCTTTCTTGCTCTTTCTGAGAGATTCTTTCTACTTTGTCCTCCAACTCACTGATCCAATCTTCTGCCTCATCGATCCTGCTTTTCATTCCTTCTACTGTGTTCTTCAGTTCAGAAATTGTATTCTTTATTTCCTCTTGGCCTTTGCTGATAGTTTCTATTTCCTTTTTCATGTTGATATCGTTTGTGGAGAGTTCATTGTAGCTCCCCTGTAGTTTCTGGTAGCTAGTTGTAAGCTCTTTGAATTTCCTGAAAACCAGTGCTTTGAATTCAATATCTGATAGTTGACTTGCCTCTATTTCATCTAACTTTCTTTCTGAGACTTCCACCTTTTCTTTCATTTGGAGACTGTTTCTTTGTCTTCCCGTTTTTTTGTGAACCTCTTCTTGTTAGCCTCAGCTTCTTAAATTGATCTGTCCTGATGCCCTCGGTTTATGGTCTGAACTTCTGTGGTAGAATGCCTGTGAAATTCAGTGGTGCAGTCTCCTGCAGGTATCTTGGCATTCTTGGCTTCCACCTATTCCTTTTTGTGTGTGTGATCAGTTGGAGGGCGAGGCAAAATGGTTTATGACAGCAGAAGAGTATTTAATGTTATTTACAATCACAGCCAATAGAGAAGAAATAGAAACTCTTTAAGCTATATATAGTGTTAACCATAATCTTCAACCCAGCTTGCCACTTTTAAGAAAGAATAGACAGAAGATAAGTCTCTTGTTGGGAAGGGAAGGCTTGTTTGTGAGTTGTATCTAGAAAGCAATGAGGTTGCGGGCAGTCAGATTTTGAGGTACGGTGAGAGTAAAGAATAGTAACTAGATGTAGCGTGTGAGCCAATAGAGTTAACCACTACAGTAATAGAATTCAGGAACCTGTAAAGTGGGCTAAGATCTGACAAATGTGTTGTGAAGTATTTACTGTTGTATAGAACAGCTATTATTTACAATAACATTAGAGCAACACTCATATGACAGACTCTATTTGATCTGTCTTAATGATGGGTATAGAGCTTGGGTAGTGTGCCAAAGGAAAACAAGTGGTGTGAAGCATAGAAAATTAGCAATACACTGTGGAGGAAAGAACAGGGGAAACCTGTGAAATAGTACAATATAACCAGCCAGGACTAAGAAACCTATACAGAAGAGGAGGAATACAAAGATACTATTAAAATAAAAAAGGAGTGAGAATAATGAAAAAAGTAATACAACTATGCAGCAACTTGAGGCTTCTCTGCTATGGCACAGTGAAATTTGCCTCTCTGTCTCTATTGTTCAGATGCCCCCTCTTTAGTTCCCACTATGGTCCTTTCACCGTTCCCAGTTATTTGTGTCTCTTGTGGGTAAAAGAAAGCTAAGCAACAAACAAACAAACAATCCAACAACAAAAAAAAAGTCAGGAGAAAGGAGGAATAAGTGAAAAGTTTGGGAAGAAGGGAAGAAGGACTAAAACCGGAAAAAAAGAAAGGAGAGGGACAAAGTATTGAAAGATAGCACAATAATAAAATTTAAAAAATATATAAGATTATTTGAAGAAACAGCCATGTGTGGAAAATGTATTTGAACAAATAATAAAGGAGAACTTCCCCAGTCTGGCAAAGGAAATAGACTTCCAGGAAATCCAGGAAGCTCAGAGAGTGCCAAAGAAGTTGGACCCAAGAAGGAACACACCAAGGCACATCATAATTACATTAGCCAAGACTAAAATGAAGGAGAGAATCCTAGAAGCAGCAAGGGATAAGGGGACACTCACCTACAAAGGAGTACCCATCAGACTGTCAGTGGATTTCTCAAAAGAGACCTTACAGGCAAGAAGGGACTGGAAAGAAGTATTCCAAGTCATGAAATCCAAAGACCTACAGCCAAGATTGCTTTATCCAGCAAAACTTTCATTTAGAATGGAAGGACAGATAAAGTGCTTGTCAGACAAGGTCAAGTTCAAGGAGTTCATCATCAACAAGCCCTTATTATATGAAATGCTAAAGGGACTTATATAAGAAAGAGATGATGAAAAATATCAACAGTGAAAGGACAGCAAACACACAGTTATTAACAACCACACCTAAAACAAAAGCAAACCAAGAGGACAGCTAGATCAGGAGTGGAACTATAGAAATGAAGAACACATGGAGGGTTAGAAACAGGGGGGTGGGAGGAGGAGAAGGGGGGAGAAAGCACAGAAAATAGCATAGATGGTAGGTAGAAAATAGATAGGGGGAGGGCGAGAATAGTGGGGGAAATATAGAATCTAAAGAAGTTGAGACAGGTGATTATAAACTAAGGGGGGAGAAGGGTGGGGGAGGGAGTGTGCGGGTGGAGGGGAATGAAGGGGGGAATAGAACAACTGTAATGGTATAATCAATAAACTATATTTAAAATAAAATAAAATAAAATAAAATAAAATAAATATATATATAAGATTATTTAGAAAATAAGTTGGTAAAAAATAATAATAAAAAAATAAATAATAAAAACCTTCCCTTGGTGGTTTCAAACTGTCCAAACTGCTTTTCCTGGTTGCAGCAAGACCTCTCTGTGAGCTGGGATGCAGGCACGCACGCTCATGCCAGTGCATCAGCCAGGCTACCAGACTGGGATGCAGGCGCCCGCATACCCGGCATGCTGTCTGGGTCCCTCAGGATCTGGCACTGTCCTTCCCAGTCCTGTGGCAGGACCCAAGTGCTCCTGCCCCTCCCCTGGATGGCTGCTGGGCTGGGTGGGCAGTAAGGCAAGCTGCTATTGCAGAACACCTCTGTTCACTTTCCAATATATACTTCTCCACAAAGCCTGCCTCTCAGCCCAGCCCAATCCCCAGAAGACCAGCAATGACAATGTTCTTTTCAATTCTCCCAGGCTGGATGGCTGGTGGGCTGGTGACAACAGAGTCCGCAGTTGAACACGTCCCTCTGCCCTTGTTACCCTTTACGTAAACAAGCATACAGGTGTCTGCCTGGTATTGCCCAGCCTTTCTTAGATGGGGAGGGAGGAAGTCAGTTCTCTCCCACTGACCCTGTAGCAGGCCCATGGATCCCACAGAGTCTGTTGTAGACCCACCGGGTCCCGGGCTTCCGGAGTTCCCTCCACAGCAGGCGCCCTGGCTCTGGTCCCAGACTGAAGCCTCTGTTTCCTGGCCACGGTGGCAGCACTGAGGCCCTTAGGCGCTCCCTGACCAAGGGCGCCAGCCTCCGCTTTTTGTCTGTATTCACATCCCAGAGTCCTCACTGACCTGCAGCTGTCTGGTCCCTCTGTCACACTCTCTGGTCTCTTATTTTCATAAATGCTGGGGAATTGTTGGTTGATTATACTGTTCCTCAGTAGATCCACCTGGATTTTCTACCAGGTGTACAGGAGCTGTATTCCCTCTGTCCTACTCTGTCGCCATCTTAAAACCTCCCCAAATCTTTACTTTTTAATTTTTGTATTGTTTAATTACAGTTGTCCCCATTTTCCCCCCATTACTGTCCCCTGCCTTGCCTACTCCCCCTCTCCCACACTCCATCCTTCCCCCATTGACTTGTCCATGGGTCCTTTGTACAAGTTTCTTGACTTGACCATTCCCCTTCTTTCCCATTACCCCTCTTCACCCTGCCACTGGACACTGTCAGTTTGTTTTTTATTTCCTATTTACATGTCTCTAGTTCCACTTTGCTCACTTGTTTGTTTTGTTGATTATGTCCCACTTATAGGTGAGATCACATGGTATTTGTCTTTCACCACCTGGCTCATTTCACTTACCATAACACTCTTCAGTTCCATCCATACTATCATGAAGGGTATGAGCTCCTTCTCTCTGCTGTGTAGTATTCCATTGTGTAAATGTATCAACATTTTGAACCACTCATTTACTTATGGACACTTAGGCTGTTTCCAGTACTTGGCTTTTGTAAATAATGATATGACTACTGGGGTGCATAAGTTGTATTGAGTTGGTATTTCAGGATTCATAGGGTATGATCCCAGCAGTGAAACTGCAGGATCAAAAGGCAGTTTCATTTTTAGTGTTCTGAGGAAATGCCATACTGTTTTCCATAGTGGCTGCACCAGTCTGCATTCACACCAACAGTGTACTACTGTTCCCTTTTCTCCACATCCTCACCAGCACTGGTTGTTTGATGATTTTTTAATGATGGATATTCTGACCCATATGAAGTGGTATCTCATTTTGGTTTTGCATTCTCTGATGGCTAGTGATGTTGAGCATCCTCTCATATGTGTATGGCTTCTCTGTATGTTCTCCTTGGAGAAGTGTCTGTTCAGGTCCTTTGTACAGTTTTTAATTAGACTGATTGCCTTCCTAGTATTTTGGAGATCAAATCCTTGTCCTAGATGTCATTGGAAAATATGTTTTCCCATATGGTTGGTTTTATTTTCATTTTGCTAGTGTTTTCTTTAGTCATGCAGAAGCTTTGTAATTTGATGTAGTTTGATTTGTTTATTCTTTCCTTTATATTCCTTGCTATAGGGGACATATCCATAAAAATATTGCTGTGTGGTATACCTGAATTTTTCCTGCCTATGTTTTCCTCTAGGAATTTTATGGTGTCAGAAGTTATAGTTAAGCCTTCCATCAGTCTTGGGTTTATTTTCCTGTATGATGTAAGTTGGTAGTATAGTTTCAATTTTTGCATATACCTGTCCAGATATTCCAATAGCATATGTTGAAGAGGCTATTTTTATTCCAGTTTCTGCTTCTGCCTCCTTTGTTGAATAGTAATTCACCAGAGAGGCATGACTTTATTTCTCAGTTCTCTGTTCTCTTCCATTCTCTTCCTATGCCTTTGTTCTCCTGCTAGTACCAGATTGTTTTGATTACTGTGGTCTTGTAATATAGTTTGATATCAAGTACTGTGATTCTCCTTCTTTATTCTTTCTAAAAATTGTTGAGGCTAATCCAGGTCATTTACATTACAATACATATTTTTGAAATATTTTCTCTATATCTATGAAATTTTTCCTTGGTACTTTTTAAAGATTTTATTTATTTATCTTTAGAGGGGAAGGGAAGGAGAGAGGGAGAGAAATATCAATGTATGGTTGCCTCTCATGTGTCCCCTGCTGGAAACTGGCCTGCAACGCAGGCATGCACCCTGACTAGGAATCGAACCGTGATTTTTGGTTTGCAGGCCCACACTCAATTCGCTAATCTACATCAGCTAGGGCTGTCATTGGTATTTTAATAGGGATTATGTTGTATCTATAAATGCTTTGGGTAGTACGCAAATTTTGATGATGTTTTTTAAATTTATTTTATTTTTATTTCTTTAAGAATATTTCATTGATTATGCTTTTACAGTTTCCCCTTTTTTTTACTCTCCTCTATTCCTCTCTGCCCTGCACCCACTTTGCACCAGCATTCCCACTACTTGGTTCATGTCCATGTGTCGTACATATAAGTTCTTTGGCTTCTCCATGTCCTACACTATTCTTAACCTCCCCCTGTCTATTTTAGACCTACAATTTGTGCTCCTTATTCCATGTACCTTTCCCCCCAATTCTCCCCTCACCCCGACCCTGCTGAAAACCCTCCATGTGATCTCCATTTCTGTGTTTCTGTTCCTGTTCTAGTGTTTGCTTAGTTTGTTTTTGTTTTTGTTTTTTAGGTTCAGTTGTTGATATTTGTGAGTTTGTAGTCATTTACAGTTCATATTTTTGATTATCCTCTTTTTCTTAGATAAGTCCCTTTAACATTTCATATAATAAGGGCTTGGTGATAATGAACTTCTTTATCTTTACCTTACCTGGGAAGCACTTTATCTGGCCTTCCATTCTAACCGATAGCTTTGCTGGATAGAGTTATCTTGGATGTAGGTCCTTGCCTTTCATGACTTGGAATGCTTCTTTCCAGCCCTTTCTTGCCTGCAAGGTTTCTTTTGAGAAGTCAGCTGGTAGTATTATGGGAACCCCTTTGTAGGTAACTGTCTCATTTTCTGCTGCTTTGATGAGTTTCTCCTTATCTTTAACCTTGGATAATGTGATTATGATGTGCCTTGCTGTATGCTTCCTAGGGTCCAACTTCTTTGGAATTCTCTGAGCTTCCCAGAATTCCTGGAAGTCTCTTTCCTTTGCCAGATTGGGGAAGTTCTCCTTCATTATTTTTCAAAATAAGTTTTCAATTTCTTGCTCTCCCTCTTCTCCTTCTGGCACCCTTATGATTGGTATGTTGGAACATTTAAAGTTATTCTAGAGGTTACTAAGACTCTCCTCCTTTTTAAAAAAATCGTGTTTCTTCCTTCTGTTCTGGTTGAATGTTTATTTCTTTCTTCTGCTCCAAACTGTTGATTTGAGTTCCGGTTTCCTTCCTTTCACTGTTGGTTCTCTGTAACCTTTCCTTTATTTCACTTTGCATAATCTTCACTTTCTCTTCTATTTCGAGATCATACTCAACCATTCCTGTGAGCATCCTGATTACCAGTGTTTTTAACTCTACATCTGATAGGTTGGCTATACCCCCATCATTTAATTGTTTTTCTGGAGTTTTGATCTGTTCTTTCATTTAGATCATATTTCTTTGCCTGGTACACCTGCCATGTTGTAAGGGGAAGAGCCTTAGGTATTCACCAGGGCGGGGCAACCCAAGTCACTGTTGTGGAGCTGCATGTGGGGGAGCGCTAAGAGAGGGAACAGTGTTACTTGGCTCCTGCCCTGCTTTCAGTTACTTCCCCTGCTACTTACAAGTAACTTGGGCCCTTCTGGTGCTGATTCCCAAGGGTGTGGGATTGTGTACCTTCTAGGACCACATGGGTCTCTCCAATGAACTTTCCTGTGAGTCTGAGAGTTCCCCCACTGTCAGAACCCTGATGGGTTTTTATAGCCAGAGGTTTTGAGGCTTTTTTTTTCCCTGAGCTGAAGCCCTGGGTTATGTGGTCTGTCTCGCTCCCCAGTAGTCCATCCTGGTTTATTCACATGCAAATGTGGGACCTACCTGTCCACTGCCTTGCTTCCCCCAGTCCACCAGCACCCCCTCTCCTGCCTGATTCTCCAGCTGCCGCCTTGCCTCAGGTCCTCTCCACTGCAACCGCTGGTCTCTCGCCCTCCTACCAGCCTGAACGAATGTTTCTTCTTTAACTCCTTGGTTGTCCAACTTGCATACAGTTTGATTTTCTGGAAGTTCTGGGGTTTTGTTTGTTTGTTTGTTTGTTTTTAAATTTGTTTTGCCTTTCTTTTGGTTCTGCCAGGAGGCAAAGTGTATTGACCTACTCCTCCATCTTGGCCAGAAGTGGCCATTTTGATGATATTAAATCTTCCAATCCATGAACATGGTATGTGCATCCATTTATTGTTGTCTTCCTTAATTTCTTTCTTCAGTGTTCTGTGGTTTTCTGAGTACAAGTCTTTTACCTACTTGCTTAGGTTTATTCCTAGGCACTTTATTTTTCTTGTTGCTATAGTAAATGGGATTCTTTTACTAATTTCTGATTCTGATATTTCATTGTTGCTTTATAAAAGTGCCTTCAAGGCCCTGGCTGGCAGAGCTGCATGAATTGAGCATGGGCTGTGAACCAGAGTGTCACCAGTTCAATTCCCAGTTGGGGCACATGCCTGGGTTTCAGGCCAGGTCCCCATTAGGTGGCATGTGAGAGGCAACCACACATTGATGTTTCTCTCCCTCTTTCTCCCTCCTTTCCCCTCTCTCTAAAAATAAATAAATATTTTGAAAATACCTTCAATTTCTGAATATTGACTTTGTATGTGTTTTGCCAAATTTACTTATTAGGTTGACTAGTTTTTTGATGGAGTACATAGGGTTTTCTATGTACACTATCATGGCATCTGCAAACAATGACAGTTGTTTACTTTCTCATTTCCAATTGGGATGCCTTTTTATTAATTTTTTAATTAATCTGATCTCTGTAGCTAGAACTTCCAACAGTATGTTGAATAGAAGTAGTAAAAGCAGATACCCTTGTCTTGTTCCTGATCTTAGAGGGAAAGCTTTCAGTTTTTGCCTGTTGAGTATGATGTTGGCTTTAGGCCAACATAGCATGGTAAAGCCTGGTGCTATGTCCTCCAAGAATGGGAGCCAGACTCTCAGCATCCCCCTGGTTCATATCCCTAAACAATTCTTGGTGTCCTTGCTGCTGCTGTTGTCACTGCTGCTGTTTTCTTTTAATGAGCTGTGCAAACTTTGCTGGGGGAAGACAAATGTCTAAGTGGCTTCTGAGCAAATGCTGGGGATATAGTAGTCCTTGGAGGATGTGGGGTACATGCTGGTGTCTACTGGTATAGTCTGGTGGCATGGGGGGCAGCAGGGTCTGCTGAAGTGCTCACATGGTACAGTGGGATGGCTGATGATGTACACTGGGAGGGAAGGTGGGGAACTGATCAAGTGGAGGGAATTTAAGGGCTTGGGTTGAAGGGAACCCCACTCCTGTTAAAGGGCTGTAGCTGATTGGATTGGTTCAAAAACAGGGAGTGGTGTAAATGCACCTGATTATAGTCAGAAGGTGTGAACTGCTTCACATTCAAAATGTGGGCCTCTGCAATGTCAGCATTCAGCTTAAGTTTATTGATTTGCATATATTGTATGATCCTTGCATCCCTGGGATGAACCCACTTGATCATGGTATATGATCTTTTTAATGTATTGCTGGATGTGGTTTGCCAATATTTTGTTAAGGATTATAGCATGTATGCTCATTAGCAATATTGGCCTGTAGTTTTCTTTCTTTGTTGTATCTTTATCTGGTTTTGGGATTAGGCTGATACTGGCATCATAAAGAGAGTTTGCAAGTCTTCCCTGCTATTGGATTTTTTGGAATAGTTTGAGAAGGATAGGAGTTAGCTTTTCCTTAAGTGTTTTATAAAATTCTCCTGTTAATCTGTCCAGTCCGAGGCTTTTCTGTGCTGGAAGTTTTTTGATTACTGCTTCAATTTCACTAGCTATTATCAGTATATTCAGGCTTTCTACTTCTTCTTAATTTAGTTTTGAATGATTATATGTTTCTAGAAATTTTTTCACTTCACCCAGGCTTTCAGTATTCTTGGCATATAGTTGTTCATAGTAATTTCTTACAATCCCTTCTATTTCTATGGTATCAGTTGTAATGTCTCTTCTTTTGTTTCTGATTTCATTTATTTGGGTCCTCTCTCTTATTTTCTTGATGAGTCTGGTTAAAGGCTTGTTGATTTTGATTATCATTTTGAAGAATCAGCTCCTGCATATATTGATCTTTTGAATTGTTCTTTTAGCTTCTATGTCATTTACTTCTGCTCTGATTTGATTATTTCCTTTCTTCTACTTGCTCTGGGCTTTGTTTGTTGTTCCCCCAGTTCTTGTAGATATAGGGCTAGGTTGTTTATTAGAAATGTTTCTATCTTTTTTAGGTAGTCCCGTACTGCTATGAACTTCCACCCTAGGACTGCCTTCACTGTGTCCCATAGATTTTGGACTCTTGTTTGTTCATTATCATTTGTTTCCAGAAACTTTTTGATTTCTTCCTTGATCTCATTGCTAACCCTTTCATTGTTTAATAATATATTATTTGGTCTTCATGAATTTGACTGTTTTTGAGTTTTTTCTCTTGATGTTGGTTTCTAGTTTCAAGCCCTTGTGGTCTGAGAAAATGCTTGATATGATTTCAATTTTCTTGAATTTCTTGAGGTATTTTCTATGTCCTATCATGTGGTCTATCTTTTAAAATGTTCCATGGCCCTGGCTGGTGTAGCTCAGTGGATTGAGCGTGGGCCTGTGAAGCAAAGGATCACGGTTCGATTCCCAGTCAGGGCACATGCCTGGGTTGTAGGCCAGATCCCAATGGGGGACACATGAGAGGCAACCACACATTGATATTTCTCTCCCTCTCTCCTTCCCTTCCCCTCTCTCCGAAAATAAATAAATAAATAAAATATATTTCAAAAAAAATGTTCCATGTACATTTGAAAAGAATTTGTATTTTGCTTCTTTGGGGTGAAAGGTAAGAGTCCTGAATAATTCAGTGTATATATCAGTTATGTCCATTTGATCTAGGACATTGCTCAATGCCACAATATCCTTGTTGATTCTTTGTTTGAAAGGTCTATCCATTGCAGACAGTGGGATCTTAAAAGCCCCTACTATAAGTGTGTTGCTGTGTATATATTTCTTGAAGTCCTCCAAGATTTTCCTTACATAATTGTATGCTCCTACATTGTATGCATATATGTTTACAATGTTTATGTCTTCTTGATGGATTCTTCCCTTAATTATTATGAAGTCTCCTTTTGTGTCTCTTTTTATGGCCTTTGTTTTGAAGTCTATTTTGTCTGATACAAGTATTGCTACCTTGCCTTTATTTTCCTGTCCATTTGGTTGGAATATTTTTTCCAACCCTTCACTTTCAGTCTGTGTAAGTCTTTTGTTCTGGTGAGGTCTCTCGTAAGCAGCATATGTGTGGGTCATGTTTTCTTATCCATTCAGCTACCCTGTATCTTTTGATTGGAGCATTTAATCAATTTACAATTGAGGTTATTATTGAGAGGTACTTATTCATTGTTATTTCTCACCTTTGTACCAGTGTTCCTCTCTCTCTCACTCTTTCTTCATCTTCTTAAAGCAGTACTTTTAGCATGTCTTGCAAATGCTGGTTTGGTGGAGATGTATTTGTCTAGCCTCCCTTTGTCTGAAAAACTACTCATTTCACCTTCCATTTTATCTGGCTGGATAGAGTAATCTTGGTTGTAGGCCTTTGCTTTCATTACTTGGAATATTTATTGCCATTCCCTTCTGACTTGTAGTGTTTCTGTTGAGAAATCAGCTGCTAGCCTTATCAGAGCCCCCTTGTATGTTACTTCCTGTTTCTCCATGTCTGCCTTTAAAATTCTCTCTTTGTCTTTAAATTTTTGCCATTTTAATTATGATGTGTCTTGGGGTGAGCCTCTTCATGTTCCTTTGGAATGGGACTCTCTGTGATTCCTGGACTTGTGTGACTTTTTCTCTCATAAAATTAGGTAACTTCTCCTTCATTACTTTTTCAAACAGCTTTTTTTTTACTTACTAGTCCCCTTCTTCTCCTTCTGGTATCTCCATTATATGAATATTGTTACATTTCATGTTGTACTACAGTTCCCTCAACCCCTCTTCATTCTTTTTGAGTCTTTTTTCCTTATTTTCCTTTATGATAATTTTTTACCTTATCAGCCTTTTCTCTGATTTGATCATCTGTTTCACTAGCCTGTTTTTGGTTCCTTCTACTGTGTTCTTCAATGCAAAAATTGTATTCTTCATTTCCTCCTGGCTGTTATTGATCATTTCTATGTCCTGTCTTACACTGATGTATTTCTCTGTAAGTTCCTTGTAACTTCTATGTAGATTTTGGTAATTCCCACTAAGCTAATTGACATTCCTTATAACCAATATTTTGAACTCAATATCTGATATTTTACATCCTGCTTTACCACTTTATTACATTTACCACTCTTTCTGGGGATTCCTCATTCCCTTTTGATTGAAGGTTGTTTCTTTGCCCATTTTAGAGGAGCCTCTTCATTTTTTCTTCTGCTTCTGAAATTGATCTGCTTTGACTCCCTGTCTTTGTGGTGTGAACTTCTTTGGTAGGATGCCTGTGCTATTCAGTGGTTCAGGCTCTTTGTTCTCCTGAACTTGATGCTCTTGGGTTGCCCTTTATGCCATTTATGTTGGCTCTCTGGCTGTAACTAGGTTTTAGTTGTTTGGTCATTCTTTGGTGAGTCCTTCCCTCCAGCTGGTTGACTGAGGCCACTCCACTTACCATGTCTTGCATGCTGTTGTGTAGGTGCTGCAAGAACAAAACCACAAAGCCCAGGAAAGAAACTCACACCTGCAAAAATAACTCCCACCTACAATCCCACTATCAACAGCAAATGAACAAGTATTAATATGGGTTTAATGTGATTAAGGCTATTATAAGAAAGAAGAGCAAATATAAGATGATCTACTGAAAGGAATGATTTTGAGAGGGTAGCAGGAAGAGCACTAATAAGAGTATGGAATCAGAGCAATATAAAGAGAGAAAATTTACATTGTAAATAAAAAAGAGAATAAAGAAGGCAAAATGGAGTAAGAGAAGGGAAGCATAAAGCATTGTGTTTAAACAGAAACTTAAATATACAGTGAGAGACAAAGAAAATAAAAAATAAATAAATAATAAAAAATAGGGATTTAATTGGAGAAAAATATCCACCACAACACAATCAACAACAAATGAGCTAAGATTAACATAGGTGGGATGGCAATAAGGTTCTCTCATGGGGGATCAGGTCTGCTATGCACCTAGGCCTCTTTGAGTCTTGCTTTGTGCTAAAAACTCCCTTATGACAGTTTAGGAAATTAGAAAGTAATTTCCTAAAAACCATGCTAAACCTTCTAAGGACCAGTGTAACCAGTTCAACAACTCTTGCCTTTTCATTTGCAAACATCCCTCTTCTGTGATGTGATTGCCAGCATCCTCTCCTTTGTTTTCTGTAAAAGGTAACGACCTAAAGCAAACCTGAGCATAGTAAATGAGGACCATGATGTAATGTGCTGAGAAACCCAATAAAGACCGGTCCCATCAAGGGCCACAGCTTTTGTTCCCCTTGAGAGAAAAGCCACGCCGTCCCTTTTCGTCCACCGGACTCAGTAGTCTGTGTGAATGTCTCATTTTACCCATAATGATGTGGACACTGTGGGCCAGTGTCTGCATCAAGATGGTGTCCTAGTCTGGCCTTAGGCAGCTTGTTCAAGATGACTAGGAATCTACTATCTGTGGCTGACTCCTTCAGTTGTTAATCTAGTCACTCTGCACTCAGCAGTCAGGCTTAAGCACAACAGGTCAGGCAGAGTAACTCCTGGGGTCAGGGCTATTGCTTCCCCTCAGGCTGCTGCCACTTGAAAGGGAGTTGTCTACTTGAGCAAGATGGCTCCTGCAGCATGAAGAATGATTCAGTGCTGGGATCCTGGCGGCTGTTCTGTCTTTCCCCAAAGCCATCATCGCCAGTCTCTCCTCAAGTGTCTATTGTCCACACTGCTCCATCCTTTGCAGGAGCCCAGAGTAAGTGGCTGCATATGAAAATTTTATATGTTGGCCTTTCAAATGCCTCTGTGTCTCCAGCTTTCCATCTCTGGCAGAGAGAAACCCTGGTACTTTTCACAGCTGGATGTCATCTGTGTACTTTTGGGGCTCTGGTGCTTTTTGGGGTCTGGTGCTATAGTCTGGGGAACCCAGCTTGGGGTTTAGACCCCACATTTATCAGGCAGACCCCCCATCCACTGAAATATTCCTCTGGCACTTCAGCTACCATCCATGGGAGCCCAGCCAGCCCTCTTGCATCTCCTGCGCATTTCCTAGCAGCCTTGTTGTATTCAAGCTGTTTCTTCTGTCTGTCTGCGGTCATAAGGTTTCTCTCCCACTGTTGTTCAGTTGTTTATTCTGGATGATTTCTCCACAGTTTAGTTGTAATGACAGATTGGTCTTGGGAGGAGGTTAGTGTAACGTCCACTCATTACTCCACTATCTTGGATCTGCCAGAATCAAAATCTAAACAAACAGAACCAGAAGATGCTGAGACACAACAGGCATGAGTTTCTTTGCTTTCTATGGCAGTGGGTCTTAAGCTTTAAAGTACAGAAGGATCACCTAGGGTTTTTGTTAAATATAGCAGTTTATTAAACATGCAAATATTTGGGTTCTGGCATAGAGATTCTGATTCAATTGGTATAGGTTAGGACTTTATCACCCCCACATAACTCAGAAGCCAATAGTTCCCAGACTGCTGTGCTTTATGAAATACTCCACTAGGGATATAGAGACGAATTTGACTCATTACCTCTCCTCAGGGAGTTTGTGAATTAATGGATGAAATAAGAGAAATGTAAAGTATCAGGAAACAACTTCTAAGGGCTTCTAGTGTTCACCAATAGACTGCATTATAGAAGGAATTGGTAAGGTTTCAAGCAATAAGAAAAAATAGCTAGGAAAAATGTTTTGTTTGGATGGGAAAAATAATATAAAGCTTGCTTGATACATGAAACAAATTAAAATTACCTTTGTCGTTTTACTGTATTTGTTATTTCTAAGCAGTCTAACACAGATATAGCAAATATCACATCAAAGTTGTGTCTAAAAATTATGTTATCTGAAAGCTATAATTAAAAAGATCATTAACTAACATGAAAACAGAAGTTATAAGATCATATTAAAATATAATATCTGCCTATACATGCATATATAGATATATATATACACATAAATGTGTGTATAATTATACATTACAAAGATCTGAAAGCATCTTACTAACTTCTCAGCTAAATGACTCATTATGACAATCCTGTGGAAAATGTCATAGGTAGTTCTGAGATGAGAAATAAAGAGCAACTGATTATGGTCTTAGAATTCCCAGGTAAGAGTACAGAGAATCTATAAAATTGTTTTGCTACTTATGTGGGCAGACAGCTAGGTCAGATCTATCAGTTCAACAGACTGGAATGTATATAAAAACTGGTCTTTAGAACTGCATTTCTGTGGGAGCAGAATGAGGTGTGGAATGCCCTATGGTACAGTGTTCTCTGGTCATGGCCTTAAAAGGGCAAATATATTTGAGTTAGGCATGGTTTCTTGGAGGAGATATGAAGGGGATAACATACTCATTCATAATAATAGGGACCATAAACATTTGTAGAACACCTACTATGTGTAAACTAATGCAGAGCCCCTCCCTCACTATTTTAGTTGGGGAGATATGGCATGCAGAGAATGAGGTGATGGCTCAGTTTAATAGACTATGTGCTCAATTAGAAAGAGAGTGAGAGCTGGACAGGTCAGAGAGGTTTTACTAAAGAAGCCTTACTGAGCCTTCAAGAATGGGTGGGAAAGAATATCCCCTTTCATTCATTCATTTACTCATTCAGTCATTTATCAAATTCATTCAACAAATATTTATTGAGCACCCATATGCCAATTTCTGTGTTTGACATTGTGGGCATAGAAAATTAAAAGGGTCCTTGTCCTGTGGCACTTTATAACCCAAATAAGTAAAATGGTATTTATAACACTGTAATATATGCTGTGATAGCAGTAAGCCCAGAAGAAAGGCACCTTATCTAGACTGGAGAAGAAACAATATAAATTGATTTATATTTTATTTTATTTTTAAAGATTTTATTTCTGTATTTTGCCATGTATAATGTGCATTTTTTAGCCCAAATTTTTGAAGAAAAAATAAGGATATACATTATACATGGGCAGTACTAATTCCATATCTATGTAAATGTTTTTAATTCTTTTATTTATGCTTATGTGTTAAAAGTGTGGCTCTAGAAAGAAATGACAATAGATAACAATATCCATATGCAAAATAATACTTTGGACTTCCGGCCAAGATAGAGGCGTAGGTACACACACTGTGCCTCTTTGCACAACCAAAATAAGGACAATAATTTTAAAATAATAACAACCAGAACTGACAGAAAATTGAACTGTATGGAAGTCGGACAGCCAAGGAGCTGAAATGGACACATTCATCCAGACCGGTAGGTGGGGTGGAGTTAGGCAGCCAAAGGGAGAGGAGTTGAGGCACAGGAAGTGGTGACACTGGACACGCAAGATGCAGTGGGTGAATCCTGGGCATGCAGGCTGTGGCTGGCAGACCCAGGGCACAGGGTGGCAATGGGCAGACCCAGTGAGGCAGTGATTGAGAAGCGGGGCACCGTGGGCAAGGCAGCTGGTTGACTGGGTGGCGGTCTCACATTTGCGTGCAGATAACTGGAGAGTGAGACAGACCTAGCAAGCCAGGGTCCCACAGCTGGTAAATAGAAGCTCAAAACACTGATTGAAAATACCTTTGGGGCTTGAGGCACTGGGAGAGACTCCCAGCCTCACAGGAGAGTTCATTGGAGAGGCCCACAAAGTCCTAGAACACACACAAGCCCACCCACCTGAGAATCAGCAACAGAAGGGCCCAGTTTGCTTGGGAGAAGCAGCAGAAGGGACTGAGGTCCAACAGAGAGCAGAGCAAGTGCCACTGTTCCCTCTGAACTCTGCCCCCACATACAGCATCACAACCCAGCAACTGGGTTGCCCTGCCCTGGTGAACACCTAAGGCTCTGCCCCTTCCTAAAAACAGGAAAAACAAGACAAAAAAAATGGCCAAAAAGGAAGAACAGATCAAAGCTCCAGGAATAATACAATTAAGTGACCAAGAGATAACTCACCTATCAGATGCAAAGTTCAAAGTATTGGTGATCAGGGTGCTCACAGAATTGGTTGAATTTAGTCACAGATTAGATGAACAAGTGAAGGCTACACTAAATGAAATGAAGGGAAATGCACAGGGAACAAATAGTGATGGAAAGAAAACTGGGACTCAAATCAATGGAGTGAACCAGAAGGAAAAAAGAAACAACCAAACAGGAAAGAATGAAGAAACAAGAATTCAAAAAAATGAGGAGAGGCTTAAGAACCTCCAGAACACCTTTAAATGTTCCAACATCCGAATTATAGGGGTACCAGAAGGGGAAGAGGAAGAGCAACAAGTGGAAAACTTATTTGAACAAATAATAAAGGAGAACTTCCCCAATCTGGCAACGGAAATAGACTTCCAGGAAATCCAGAAAGCTTAGTCTGACTCAGTGTCTGTCAGGAAAAAGGGCTGCAGAAACTTCGGGAGACATACTCATTTCCTGCTCGGACCCTTATCATATGAATAAAAGCACTCTTAGCTAAGCAGGCTTCACGGGATTTTTAGGAATTCCTTCTTATGCCAGATCACCCCAGATCCCATTCTAGCCAGACAAGGGGCTGCACCGCCTCCCCATCACAGATTTTCAGCCTTAAGTGGATTAGAGCCAGGAAGTGCTTCTTCCAGAGGACATGGGGACTTGAGCTATGCCAGAATAGCGGGTGGGGGGGCAAGGTTCCATCACTCCCTCTTTGTTGCAGCACCCCAAGTCCTTCCATGATGGCCTCCCAAGTGATCATGTCTGGCCTAGGTTTCCCCCCACTGTGAGGGGTTTTAACCGTCATTGACATCAACTATGCTTTGGAGGCAGGGAGAAAACTGAGGCAGCATTTGCTACCAGAGACAAACTTTGTCTCCTTAGTGCCTCACAGTCCAGAGGTTGCTCACTCAGTCTTAGCCATCAGGGGCAGTTACATCTCTGGAAACCAGGCAGAGCAGTTCCCAACAGTATGGTAAAATGACAGCAAACTCATAGTTATTAACAACCACATGCAAAACAAAACAAAGTAAACAACTAGAACAGGAATAGAACCACAGAAATGGAGATCGCATGGAGGGATAGCAACAGGGGAGTGGGAGGAGGAAAGAAGGGGAAAAGGTACAGGGAATAAGTAGCATAGATGGTAGGTAGAAAATAGACAGGAGAAGGGCAAGAATAGTATGGGAAATGTAGAAGCTAAAGAACTAAGACACATGGACATGAACTAAAGGGGGAAATATGGATGGGAAAGGGTGTGCAGGGTGAAATGAAATGAAGGTGGGAAAATGGGACAACTGTAACAGCATAATCAATAAAAATATTTAAAAATTAAAAAACAATACCTTGGAATATGATAGGTGGTTTTGTTTCTAAATAAATAAAAAGATTTTTTTCCTGAAAATCTGAGCCAAATATGTGCATGTGCATTATATATAGGAGCAAATTATACATGGAAAAGTACTGTATTTATTTTTAGAGCAAATGGAAGAGAGGGAGAAAGAGAGGCAGAGAAACATTAATGTGAGAAACATCAATCGATTGCCTCCCACATGCACCCCAACTAGAGACCAACCTGCAACCAAGTTATGTGCCCTAACCCAGGAAACAAACCAGTGACCACTCTCTTTGCAGCATGATGTCCAACCAACTGAGTCACACCAGTCGGTGCCTAAACTGATATATTTTTTAAAATGCACATTAACCAAGGAAAGGGCAATGGAATAAATATTCTACCCTGTGAGAATAGGTCCTGTGAGCCTTCTTCTGAAGGTCCAGGACACAAGAGAGCATGGAATTCTTGTGGAATGAGGGGAGTGTGAGCCAAGGAGCAAAGGGAGGAAGAGACTGGGTGTATACCAAGGACAGTGTGGAGACCAGACATGGTAGAGATAGGTCTGCCAGGTTAGAAGGCAAAGGAGTCTGTATTCTATCCTAGTAGCAGTGCCCAATCATTGAAGATTACTGAGTTAGGACAGGGTAGGTTGGGCAAAGTTTTGGTTTAGGAAGATAAATTTGTGAGTCAGTAGGAGGTCTGGATGCCTCAGTAGTTTCCTCAGGGCAGGCTCTAGTCAAAGTTTGTTTAATAAATTCATCTAACTATATCCCTCTGCTATGTGGAGGAGAAACACTCATCTCTTCCCCTAAACATAGTACTTCCTAGCAAGATAGACCCTTGTATAAAATCTAAACTGACTACAGTCCAACTAGATGAATATGAAGTTTCCATCCACCTGAATGGAGATATGAAAGACCAAGAAATGTGGCTCAGCTACTATATATAGGCACATGGGCTTGTTTTTGTCCTGGATTCCAGCAACCTAAGACACATGCAGGAAGCAAAGATCACCTTAACAAGTCTGCTGCCTGATACAAGAGTGGCAGGGAAACCCATCCTACTGTAAGCCTCCAACTTTGTGCTCAATTTCCCCTTTCCATTTTGTGCCCTCAGAAGATAAGCAGACAAAGGAAGAGCTGGCTGGTCTCTTTGTTTCATCTAGTTAGACTTCTTCTTTCCTTAAGTTAAATTAGGGGGGAATGGCTCAGACCTCTGTGATCTGTTTTAAAGAGTAACTTTCTACCATACACTGCCATGGCTGAACATGCCAGCTAATTGTGCAAAGGCAATGTTGAAAGCATAGGAAATGGAGAGTAATATCTAGATCTCCCATTCCCACCCCTCAACTATTTCTGAAGACTGTCTTTCTGCACTTGATTTTCATGTCTGGATTCAGTCTCAGACACTGAAATGGTGGCAGAAAACCACCCCTATTTTGTATAATTGATGTCAATGCTTTCCTCCCTTGGCAGACTACGCAAAAGTCATGTAACTATCACTGAATCCAGGGTGATACTACAGGTGGCCCATTAATGTTCACCCTCGACTCCATTTTTGCATTTTTGTTACTAATTAGCACCCCGAACTCAAGCATGAACAGAATATGGGAGAGGATAGTAAAAACTCCAAATCTGTTCATATCTGTTAGCAATTTTAGTTAAAATGTGATGGCATAGTGTAGAGAGAAAGTAAAAAATGAGGTCTGGGGATTATCTCAGATTCAAATAACGTGTGCTGTTCTTTCCTCCATTGAGAGTTGGTTAAAAAAATTTCTGGCTCAACTCACTGTGTATGGATTGAAAGCTAGTTCTTGGATATGTAGCAGTTGTACCAGAATTGGTTCTCCCCTTCGTTCTCTTATTTTCTTGTCCTTGGCCTCTATTTCTGGTTTACTCTTTCTCTCTTCTTCCCACTCTCTCTCCTGTGCCCTGCTTTGGGATAGCAAACAGGCAAGACAAAAAGAATGCCCTCTTACCTTGTGATACTATTATCTATTTCTGGAAGGGATACTGAATGAGAACAAGTCCATGTGCCAAGTAGTAAGTGTCAGCCCTTCCCCTCCCTTGCCTCTCAAGCCCAGCTTATGCATACTTTGTACCATTCCATAGTCAGTCCCATATGCTGGATCTCAGGCAAAGCCTCTCCCTGTCAGGCAACATCTACAATGATGATTTCTGGCTCAACAGTGATAATCAATATCACACTCTTATAAAACTCTCACACCTGTTTTCTCACTAGGTCTACAAAAGTTCTCTGTAAAATTGGAAGCTTCAGTATTCTTATTTTATGGATGAGGCTCAAAGACTCTATGTGACTTGCCCAAGGTCACATATCTGAGACAGTACACCACAATCACGTTATTAAATGACCTTAGCTTTTGTAGCTTTCATTTACCTTCTCAAGTGTGAATGTTGAGTGTCTCCTAGAAAGTCTTAGAGCCTCTCTAGATCTTATGTGTACCTCTGCTCTTTGGCTGAGAGTGATACTGAATGTAGTCCCTAGTGGTCCCAGGTTTCTGAACTGGAGTCCTCTCTTTTTGTCACAGGGACACTGTTCCAGTATCAAAAACCTCCAAAGAAGGAACAATCAGCCTATAAGGGTTGAAGGGTTGTGCTGGCTGTTAGCATTCATTGAGAATAAACAGAAAGAGCTGTGTACTTGCCAACAGTCACTCCCCTTGAGTATCCCAACCTCCAGGAACACCACAGGCTTCGAGGAAAGATATGTATCAGACAGGTACTGAGCTGCCTCTATTAGGTTAACTGTTAGAAACAGATGCAGGAGTCTGTCTTCAGTATAAGCAGAGAGTTCTGGGAGGTGCTTGGATTCTGTGGGGTTCTGAACAAGTCTCTCAAAATTGTTGGCTCAAATAGGGATAGGCCAGTGACCATAAAAATTCCAGCATTGATAGGTACACCCTCCCCAGTGGCACAACTTGAGTAGTCACGTTAGTGGGAAGAGTTGCAGAAAGGCAAAGCCAACCTATCAACATTAGAGCTTCTCCAAAACAGGGTTTCTAATACCTGGTTTGCCATGTGGAGGAGAAAAGGAACGTGAACCCCTCAAGAAGGAACTTATAGGTCATATTCTTTGCATGACCATCCTGGAGTCACCCCACATTCTACACTTACAGCTCTCTGATCCAATATTAAGGCAAGATGGGAGTAAAGGGGAATATGAAAAAGAAGAAGAAAACAAGTGATCAAGGTTTTAAGGAGTAAAAGGCCTAAAGGTCCTTTTTCTCTATTGTCCTTTTCATTGTTCAAAAGTATGTGTCAGGAATAGGGTAACAGCTATATTAAATTAAGAAGCTTGAAGTGTGTCTGTTTTCACTTTTGCTTTGTCCTTTCCATCTTCCCAAGATTCCCTGCCAGTATAGAAATGTCTGAAGAAAAAGAACAGCCTTTATGACAACAGTCAATGAAAGCTAGGCCCCTAATGCCAATCCTACAGGTAAATGGATATTTTAATGTTTTTTTTAAAGCTTAGATTTTTAAAAGATTTTATTTATTTATTTATCTTTAGAGGGGAAGGGAAGGAAAGAGGTAGAGAAATATCAATGTATGGTTACCTCTCGTGGGTCCCCTGCCGGGAACTGGCCTGCAACCCAGGCATGTGAGCCTGGGTCGCCTGGTTCACAGGCCCGCGCTCAATCCACTGAGCTACACCAGCCAGGGCTGGATATTTAAATGTTAATGCCCCAAGGGCCAATCTCTAAACTCTTGGGCACTAAGTGACTTTTTCCCCCTTCATATTCTTGCAGTACAGAAAGAAGGCTTAAGATTAAGACCTAAAAAGAATATATCAGTGACATTTGCTTTAGATGAACCCATGGAAGAAGGAGAATATTCTGGGAAAAATGGAGTTTGAAACACTACTGAGCTTCACTACAATCAGGATGCTGACTTTTAGCTCTCAGTAATCTATACTGATGATAATGATTATGATGATCTTTTTGAAGGAAATGCTGATCTTTTTTAAAGTAATGCTGGAACTGGTTAGTCATAGAAGAAAAAATATATAGACCTTCTCTCATGATTTATAAAACAGTATTTCTATTTTGAGTCAGAAAGTCTTTTCTCATACTATGATTGATGGTCAGGAGAAAGAGAAGTGGATGAAGGGCAGGCAGAGTAATTGGGGTCCCCCACCTGGTAGTCCAGTATGATGGCTCAGCACTGGCTGGCACATGATCTTTGTTTGCATGGATATAGAGTTATCTTAAAAGTTATCATTTCTAGTGGTGGGAGTAAAAAATGATACCACATTTGTGTGTGTGTGTATATATATATATATATATATATATACACACACACACAAATATATAGATATTTGTATATATATTTCTCTCTATATATAGATATTTCTCTCTCTCTCTCTCTCTCTCTCTCTCTCTATATATATATATATATATATATATAACTTTAAAAATGTGTAAACTCTATGAACCAATCATTTCTGAACTATATCCAAAGATAATTACACAAGTACCTCCTCCCCCCAAAGGTATGCATGTGATTGTTCAGTCACAGCATGTGTGTACAATAACCAAAAGTTGGAAAATGTCTAACAGTGGGAAATGGCTAAATTAATTATGGTGCATCCACATAATGGAATACTATGCAGACATTAAAAGGGCTATCATGGACTTACATATACTAACGTGGACAATTTTCCACAACCTTGTGTTTTGTTAGAGAAAATGGCAAGTCAGAATATAACATCTATAGCATGATATATACACATATATAAAATATCTGGAGAAAAGTAATGAAACATTAGCAGTCATTGTCTCTAGGGGTGATATACTAGGTGAGAAGCAAAAGACCTAGGTGCCTTTCTTTGGATTTTTGTTTTATTGGAAATTTTCTTTTTATAATAAGAATATATGATTTTTCCTGCCCTGACTGGTGTAGCTCAGTTGATTGAGCACCTGCGAACCACATGATCATGGTTCGATTCCCAGTCAGGGTACATGCCTGGGCTGCAGGCCAGTTCCCAGCAGGGGACTCATGAGAGGCAACCATACACTGATATTTCTCTCCCTTTCTCCCCTTCCCCTCTAAAGATAAATAAATAAAATCTTTTAAAAAAGAATATATGATTTTTCCCAATGTAACAAAGGCATTAAAGAAAAAGCTGTGAGGACTTGAAAGTCCATTGTTGTTAATGGCCTCTCCTTCTCAATGTTCCCTGGGACCTCAGTCACTGTGATGGTCAACTATCAATATTATAATGTCACCTCTGCTCTCCAAGGAATCTGGTCCTCAGGCTACCCCAGTGTCTTGGGTTGCTACACCTATATGGAGGGGCCTGGACTTGGCCAGGAGCACTGAAGAGGAAAAAAGCACTGATCTGGGGATGAGGGGTGAAGACGAGAGTTGAGTGGAAGAAATCTAGTAGAAGAGAGATGTGTTTTTCTAAATACCAGAAATTACCCCTAAATCTCTGTCTAAAATTAAAATCCATTTTTCTTTTCTATAACCCCAGAACCCAGCCCAAAAAAGAGAATGACTACCTGGGACATGGAGGAGATGACGCTGGAAGATGTCTGTGAAGAAATCTTTGAAACCTGTGGTTAGTATTGCTTAGATGAAAAGAACAAGTGAGAGAGCAAGAGTAAGAGAAAGTATGAGGCCAGGGGGTGCCTGGTGAGGTGCAGTCTACAGTCCCTTAGAAAGTGGACAACACCCTCTTGACCTGGAGTAGTCTGAGAAGGACAGGAAACCTGGAGCTTAGTTTCATTTGCAGTGACTGGCTCTTTTCTTCTCTCTCTCTTTCTTTCTTTCTTCTTTTTTTTTTTTTACTTTTTAACAGAGTACTAAAGAGAAAAATGGAAGGAAGGACATCAAAAGAAATATCTAATATCCCTCCCTCAGTAAATGGGTTCATCTACAGAACCATTAGAAATACTTCTGCTTTTCAATTTCTGTTTGTTAATACCTCTACAGTCTCCTACAACTCCACCTACTTTAACACCATATTCCCAAGAACTCCCATTATTCCTGTACATCTGCAGTCTAACCATCAAGTGAATCTTCCACCTACAGAGAAACTCAAGGAAAGTTAAGCATCATCCATTTGAGAATGAAGAGAACCTTGGCAAAGAATAGAGACTGTATCTTTGCACCCAGATGCTCCTGAGAAAGCCTGTGAACAACATGTCCTGGCTGACCAACTGAAATTGAGCCTTAGAAGTACAGGGTCAGTTTAGAATTACACTTTCCCCTACAGTTCTGGGGTAGCCAGTAGCTACTGGGTGCTTCCCCAGTAGCACCCAGTAGGAAGCAACATAACTGTTTTTCGAACTAAGGTCCAACTCTGTAACTCATGTTCTTAACCCCTACTCTATACAGTCTCACCAGGCAGTATAAACCAATTAGCCAATAATTGTTTCTGAGAGACAAAAACTTTGCACAGAAAGGTCAGTCTTACAACCCCATCTGGAAGATCTGACACTAAGTCTGTGTCATTTCCCATTACACATGGCAATACGACCTCATCTCCCAGAGAACCACCCCAGGTACCTTGTGGGTCTGACAGGATTTTGGCTGACACTCAGCTTATTAGTGATAGAGCTGGAAGGAATGTTATAGAGCCTCTAGTCAAATCCAGTTGTTAAACAGATTAGGAACTTGGGGTATAGAGAGGTTAAATGACTTGCCTATGTCTTTACAGCTGATCACTGACAGAGCTGCTCCTAAAATCCAGATCTTCTGTGTACCTGAGCCAGGGCTCTCTCTTCCTTGTCTAAATGCAGTCACATATTGCTTAATGATGGGGATATGTTGTGAGAAATGCATGATTAGACAATTTGTCTTTGTGAAAACATCATAGAGTGTACTCACACAAACCCAGATGGTATAGCCTGCCATATATCTATTATGAAGCCTATTGCTCCTAGGCTACAAACCTGTATAGCATGTTACTGTACTTAATACTGTAAGCAGTTATAACATAGTGGTATGTGTTTGTGTACCTAAACATAACTAAATATAGAAAAGGTACAGTAAATATATAATACAAAACATAAAATTTGTGTGCACACATGCACACATTGTGCAGAGTTAGGGGCGGGCTGTGGAGAAAGGCACTGTCTTCGGGAGAAGAGACATCAAAAGGAGTGGGGGAGGAAGGGAGAGAGCAGATATCAAAGAGAGCAGGAAGGGAGAAAGAGAAGGGGAGAGAAAGGGAGAGCAGATATCAAAATAGACCCAAATAGCTAAAACCTGAGACAAGAAATAATAAAAGAGGGGGAAGAGAGGTGGGGGAAAACAGAGACTTGAGCAGGTGGGGGTTGATGAGCTTCCAGACTCCCTTTCTCCCCCTGGCCACTTCCAGGCCTCAATGTGGGGCAAGAACACAGAGGGTGGAAAGCATACAGAGCCTCTTCATCTATTTAAACCACCCAAAACTACCAGTAAATTCAACATCTTAGTAGTGTCCAGCCTTTCCTTTCAACAACACAAACAAACTTTTGCTTATAATCCATTATAATCTTGTGGGACCACTATCGTATATGTAGTCCATAATTGATCAAATGTTATGTGACACAAGATCGGCATCTTCTTTGGGTCTTCTCTCACCATTCTTTACGCATCTATATTCCTTCAATGTTCCCAGTAATCATCACAGGCACCAAGAATACAGCAAATATCTACTAAAAAAGAGTTTTATCAGGCAGGAGACTGTAGTCCAACAAACTAAGGCTCTCAAGAAAATTGATTTATCCACATTTCTTTACGGCATGTTTGTTTATGAGGCAGGCATACTTTCTCAGCCCAGAGGGGAGAAGTAAAACTAAGAGGGGTGGGAATGCCACCTATAAATGTGGGCAGGGTGAATTTAGATTGGCATCTCTGACAAAATTGAATTTCAGTATATTAACATATTTCCCTGTGTACAATGTGTATGTTTCTGGTGTCAACCAAATTTTTCTACATAGAATCCATCAATCACAAGAAGATGTGATTTAATGTGATGTGATATGATGGAGAAAGATTTAATCTCTAGAATCACAGGCAGATGAAAAGATGCTCAATATCAGTAGCCATCAGAGAGGTGCAAATTAAAACCACAATGAGATATCACCTCACACTTGTCAGAATGATTATCATTAATAAATCAACAAAGAACAAGTGATGGTGAGGATGTGGAGAAAAGGGAACCCTAATACACTGTTGGTGGGGATGCAGACTAGTGCAGCCACTATGAAAAACAGTATGGAATTTCCTCAAAAAATTAAAAATGGAACTGCCTTTTGACCAAGCAATTTTGTAATGGTAGGAACTCACCCCTAGAAATAGGGAAGGGTGGAGAAACACAAAACATAGCACATGTGTGCCCTGGGCAACCAGTATGACACGCACATGGGACAAAAAAAAGGGTGCACAATGCTGGTGCCAAAAACCAGGAAGATGATTGGTTGGGAGGGACATACCCTCCTATCTGCTTCCTTTAGGTGGGGATTCCAGGTCAGGCTTTAAAAGGAGAATTCATTGAAGTCCTGGCCCAGTGGCTCAGTTGTTTGGAATATTGTCTCTACAAGGAGAGTGCATGGAAATGTTGATCTCTCATATTCTTCCCTTTCTAGACCCACAGGGGCTGGAGTTCCTAGGCTCTGGACTTTGGGCACTGGGTAGCCTGGGAGCACTTCCCGGGTCCCCTTCCTGAGAGCTCCAGGACAGGCATGGAGCACAGTGAGCTCTGAAAAGAGGGGAAGGGAGGAGGCTAGAGTGATGGGCCCAGGGAGGCATAGCCCCACAAGCCCTGCCCCTCTCCCTCAGGTAGGAAGTCACACTGGCTGCTGCCTGCCTGTGGCCCATGCCTGTGGCCCATGCCTGTGGCCCATGCCTGTGTAGGCCAGTTGGCTGCAGCCCCAGTACAGCCAGGAAGGGTCAGGCCTGAGCACTTTGGGCCTGACTAGGAGCACAAAAAAGGAGGCAGCAGCATGGGGAAAGGAGATTAGGGCTAGCAGTTCTCGAGAGGTGGCATGGCTGAGAGCAACAGGCTCTGCACCCCTCCGCTGGATGCAAAACTATGGGAAACCACTGCAGCAGCCACCTGTCAGCAGCCTGTTTGCTCCTCTGGTGGTGGGGACAGGGGTAGACATCAGATAATCATACACACACACACACATTCCATTTTCCTTTCCACCAGACTCTGTCTCTAGAGTTATTCCTGTGGCCAGCTGGCAGTAGGACCCCACTGGTTGTTTGGATACAGTAGTGGTGCCCAACATGGGGCCCTAGCTGCTAGTGGCAGATTGATTCCCCCAGGGAGTAGGACTGTGGGGCTTCCCTGCTGCTGGGGATTCCTCAGCACACCTACTTGGGGCATCAGCTGCTTAAACATGCCTGGAAGGTGGAAAGGAAATGGGTCTGGGAAGGGAGTAGACTCTGGGAATGAGAAAGGATCACCTGAATTTTAGAGCTGTGAACCAGGGTCTGGATGAAAACTGGCCCTTTTAGGGGAGGCCATTGCTTGAGTTCACTGATTGTGAGATTACTTGACAGGAAAACTTGCATGTGAGCATTTGTTATAAAATGGAGTTATGGGTGCCAGTTTTCTCTGCATGTTCCCACATTGCCTGGCTTTTTTTTTTTTTTTTTGGACATAGGGTTGGGATTGTTCTATATCTGGGCCAGCAGGGGCCATTCTGGGTTGGTTCCTTGGGGGAGCCCAGTGGGTAGAATTTTAGTGGACTGGGGTACCTACAGCCATTATCTAATGTCCAAGGAAGTATTGGTTTACTACTGTAATACTGTGTGGCCTACGTATGTTTTGGATCTTGGGGAAAGGTGGCCCATGGGTGATTCCTTATATTACTATACCACTATGCAACTGGAACAGTGTTGCCAACAGTTGTATAATGGGAAGAAATCCATTATGTCAAAGCATTTATGTTGTTGAATAGTAGGGTTTCACCAGAGACAGAGGTCCACTTAATGGTGTGGAGAAGGCAAGGGGCCTTGAAACTTCTTCCTGACAATACACAGGAAGAAAAGGAGAGCAAGGAAATGGGCCTCATTAATGCCCTGAACTCAGGGGATACATGGTTCATAGCAGGAGGACCCCCTACCAAAAGCTGCCCCTGAATTAGAGCCCAAAGAGGCAATTACTCCACCTTTCTATGACTAAGGATGAGTCTCCACCTCAAAGACCCACCAGGGCACCCAATTTTACCAGGGAGTCTCCCTATCCAGAGCAAGGCAGTTTCCTTTGAGGCAGTACCCAATAGGTAGAGTAAATCAGGAAGGCCAGCTCACTAGCTACTATTGGGTCCAAACTCCATTCTCACTCAGACTTACTGAATTGGAAGAATTCCAACCCCTTATACAGGGATGATCCTCAGAGAATGGAAGATCTTATCTTCATGTCCATTTTTGCCAATCACCATCCAATATGGGCAGATGTACAGGCTCTTCTCAAATACCTGTTAACAGTGGATGAGAGATGGCTGGTTATAAATAAGGCTAATGAAGAGGTGCAACATCTCCACCAAGAGAATCCCAATGGGACCCCCAACCCAGCTTCAAGAATTCCCTTGACAGAGCCTGACTAGAACCAAATGGTGGGATCTAGCTTTCCTGGAGCATTACAGAAAATGCATGCTGGAAGGGCTTATGAAAGGGGTGCCCAAACAAAAGAGCCTAAATATGATACAGGTCCTTCAGCAAAAGCCAGATGAGGACGCTTCTGAATTTTAATAGGATCTATCAGGCCTATAGAAAGCACTCTGGGCCCTGGCTGGTGTAGCTCAGTGGATTGAGCGCGGGCCCGCAAACTAGAGGATCGTGGTTCGATTCCCCGTCAGGGCACATGCCTGGGTTGCAGGTAGGTTCCCTGCAGGCCAACTCCCAGCAGGGGACACACAAAAGGCAACCATACATTGATGTTTCTCTCCCTCTCTCCTTCCCCTCTAAAGATAAATAAATAAATAAAATCTTTAAAAAAAAAAAAAGAAAGCACTCTGATGCTGCTCCACAGGTACCAGAGAATGTGTGGATGGTAAACATGAATTTCACTGGGCAAAGTATCCTGAATATCAGAAAGAAATTCCAGTGTATAGATTGGACACTGTGAGTGAATTGCAGCTGGTAGACATGGCCTTTAAAGTACACAATGCCCAGGAAGCAAGGAAGACAAAGCAGATCATGGTGTCCTTAGAAAGAGGGTGGCAAGACCAGAGGAAGACGTGGGACCCTAAAGAGAAAAAGAGAGGCCCAGTAGGTGCCAATGTGCCTGTTGAAAGGAGGTGACCATTGGAGAAAGGGGTACCCAAAATTCAAAAGGGAAAGTAGGGATGGAAACACTCACCTTCAAATGCTAAAAATGTGAGGGGAGTCTGATGACAAATGAGGATGCCAGGGGCTCCCTTGGACATCTCCCTACTTACTACTATTTTCTTACAGGAGCCCCATGTACAGTTGATGGTGGGGAACAAGCCAATTGATTTCCTTGTAGATATGGGAACTACATACTCAGTGCTGAAAACTAGAGTAACCAAGAAAAGTCCAGATAGAATAACAATTACTGGAGTGTCCAGACAATCACAAAAACAGGCATTCCTTCAACCCCTAGAATGCCAACTTGGGGATCAAAAGATCATACATGAATTTCTCTACATACCAGTCTGCCCTATTCTATTGCTGGGCCAATATTTATGTTGAAAATTGTATGTCCAAATAACTACTTTTCCTGAAAAGCATCAACTATGTATACAGGTCCCACTGGAACACTCCCTCCAGCTCCAGACACTCCTGACTTGTCCAGAAGGTCCTGGAGGTGAACCCTTTCCACCTGAGATCTATGAGCAGGTCAACCGAACTATTTTGGCTGATGTAACCCCAGGCAATGTCCAATAGGTAAAAATTAATCTAAAAGAAGTAGCACAGATCCCATGGGGGGGGGGAAATCAGTAGCCTCAAAAAGGAGGCTTTAGGGGGAATTCAGCCAGTATTGTAGAAATTCTTAAAATTGGTGTTAATTCAGCTATGCCAGTCACCCTGCAACACTCCCATTCTGCCAATCAAAAAGCCTCATTCTGATGAATATCAATCAGTACAGAATCTTAGAGCCATAAATGACATTGTTCAGGACATTCATCCTACAGTGTCCAACTCCTATATTGCTGTTCACCATGGTGCCGGGAGATAGCAAACTTTTTCAGTTTTAGACTTGAAGAATGACTTTTTCTGCATCCCAAGAGATGAACAGACTCAACTACTCTTCACCTTTGAATGGCAGGACCCAGAAACAAAACCTACACCCCAATACCGCTGGACCATACTGCCACAAGGATTTAAGAACTCCCCAACTATATTCAGGGAAGTGTTGGCAAGACTTAAGGGATATTCAGTTGAAATCAGGAGTGCCTCTGCAATATGTAGATGACATATTGATAACTAGCAGCATCTATGAGGACTGTTTACTCAACACTATCACAGCCATCACAGCCCTCAATCATTTGGCAAAAAGGGCATATAAGCTGTTACCTCATACAGGCTGGAACAGGAAGTGGCAAACCTGAGATTTCAACTCAAACAGGGTACCAGGAGCTAGCCATTGCTACATTAAAAATACCAGAAAATGGAAGGCAGCTTCGTAGGTTCTTAGGGATTACAGGGTCCTACCAAATTTGGATTCCAAACACTGGACTCAGCAAAATCACTGTATGATTTTTTGAAAGGAGTGGTCTCTGAATCTTTCAAATGGACAAGGATTGTCAAGTAGCATTTGAAACCTTGAAGGAAAAGCTGGTTTCAGCTCTTGTGTTAGGCTTGCCCAATTCACAAAAGCCTTTCAAAGTGTACATTCATGAAAGACAGGATTTTGGACTAGGGGTACTAATCCAGACTCTGGGAAACATCCCCAGACCCATTGCTAATCTTTCCAAGAAGTTGGATAACATGACAGAAGGGTGACCACCAAGTCATCAAGCAGTGGCAACTGCCTGTGACATCTTATAGGAAGCTGAGAAGTTTACTTTGGGACATCCCACTACAGTATTGGTACCACACCAGGTACTAACTCTACTGGAACAGAAAGAAGGGTATTGGCTGGTGGCAGGGCATATGAGAAAACACCAGGCCATTCTGCTGGACAACCCAAATGTTACCTTGCAGAATACCACAACCTTGAATCGGGCCACTCTACTCCCAGACATGGAGGGAAACTCAACCCTCTATCATGACTGCTTGGAAATTATTGACCACATTTATTCCAGCTGGCCAGATCTACTACACTGACTGACCGTTGGTAGCACCAGACTTGGAGCTGTACACGGACAGGAGTAGTTTCATGGACAATAGCTGACAATAAGCTGGGTATGCAGTAGTCACTGTATACAAAGTAATAGAAGCCCAAGCCCTTGTGCTGGGAGCCATAGCACAGAAGTGTGAACTGAGATAGCCCTCAGGAGAGCCTTAGTACTGTCCCAGGGAAAGAAGGTTAATACCTACACAGACTCCAAATATGCCTTCATGGTAGTTCATGTTTATGGAACAATATGGAAGGAAAGAGGACTCTTAACCTTAGGGAACAAAGATGTTAAACATCCAGATATTTTAAAATTGCTAGAGTCAGTGAATCCACCAGACCACATTGCCATAATGCACTGCCCAAGGCAACAAAGGGACAGTTCCCAAATGAACCAGGGAAACCAAACTGCTGAAAAAGCAGCAAGATGAGCAGCCAGGGGGCTGCCATGCTTAGAGGTTTTGATCCTTTGCTTGGACATGTCAAAATTTAAACCCCATTACAAGAAATGAGATGGGGAATGGGCCCATGAATAGGGATTCACTAAGAGTGATCCAAATTCTATGTGGAAGATCAACACCCATCGTATGATCTTACTTCCCAAGGCTCTAATGCAGGGGTGTCAGACTCATTTTCACCAAAGGCCATATCAGCCTCACAGCCCCTTCAAAGGGCCAACATAATTTTAGGACTGTATAAATGTAACTATTCCTTAACTGTGAAGGAACTGAAATTATGTTTGTTAAAAATTAGTTTGACACTCCTGCCGTAGTGTATCCCACCCCCAAACACCTACATGAAGGGACCCATTATGGAAGGGATGCTTTGATGGACTTCATTAGGTCACATTTGAAGGGCCTATTTGCAAACGACTGTTCAGAGGATTACTTGAGCCTGTCAGATATGCTCCAAAAACAATCCTAAGACAGAGCACACCTCAGAGAAAAAGGGAGTACGATAAAAAGGAATATGCCCATTTGAGGACTGGCAAGTAGATTTTATGCAAATACCTAAAAGCAGAGGGAATTTCAAATTTTTATTAGTTTTTGTAGACATTTTTTCCAGATGTTCAGAGGCATACACCACTAGAACTGAGAAGGTGACTGAGGTAGTGAAACTTCTACTTAAAGAAATGATTCTTAGGTTTGGTCTTCCTCATAGTATTCAGAGTGACAGTGGACCATCGTTCACTTTGGAGATCTCCCAGAAAGTTGGACAGACACTGCAAATAAGATGTAAACTACACAAATCTTTTCCTTGAGACTTCAATCTCAGGGAAAGACTGAATCACGTAATAGCGACCCTGGCAAAAATATGCCAGGAAATGCATTTGAAGTGGGACTAGGCACTTTCCATTGCTTTGCTCTGGATTAGGGTAGCACCCAGAAGTGGGCTTAAGTTGAGGCCTTATGAAATAGTTCATGGGAAACCCCTCCAAATCTCAGTCCTGAGAATACCCGCCCTAGATTTGAAGCATGAGTGGAAAATTAAGCAATTTGTACAACATTTAAGGCGAGCACTAACCATTCTGCACAAGTTTGCTCATTGCAGGTCTGCCTACCCATCTACCAAGGGTGAGGAATGCTGGAAGGGGTTGTACAGGGTGGAGGGAGGTAAAGGGAAGAAAAAATTGGGACAACTGTTATAGTATAATCAATAAAATATACTTAAAATAAAGAATTCTTAAGATGTGACACCAGTGGCATGATCTATAAATGAATTAACAAATTATATTTTAAAGTTTTTCAAAAGGGCAGCGGCATGATCTATAAAAGAATTAATAAATTTTAAGAAGATAAAAAATATGAACAGTGAAAGGACAGCAAACTCACAGTTATTAACAACCACACCTAAAACAAAAGCAAACTAAGTGGACAACTAATTCAGGAGCAGAACCATAGAAATGAAGATCACATGAAGGGTTAGTAACAGGGGAGTGGGAGGAGGAGAAGGTACAGAAAATAAGTAGCATAGATGGTAGGTAGAAAATAGACATGGGGGAGGGCAAGAATGGTATGGGAAATATAGAATCTAAATAACTTGAGGCACGTGGACATAAACAAAAGAGGGGGAATGGTGGGGTGGTGTGCAGGGTGGAGGGGAGTGAAGGGGGAAATTAGAAGAACTGAAATGGCATAATCAATAAAATATATTTAAAAAAAGAATTAATAAATTTTGAAGGGTTTTCAGGTACAACTAACTATAAAGGACACATGGACAAAACCAAGAGGGGATGGAATCAGAGGAGGGAGGTGGGGATGGCTGATGCAGGGGAGAGGTAGGGGAGAAAAGCAGAAAACTGTACTTGAACAATAAAATTTTTGAAAAGAATTAATAACTTGTACCTTAAATTTTTTTAATGGTGGGGTTTGTGAAATTTGCAGAGGACATAGAAGGGTGTGAAGGTTTTTTTTTTTTTGAAAGGAAAGAAACCTCAGTGATTGGTTTGAATTATTCTTCTCTTTAAGTTTCATTTTGTATCGTGCTTTCTGATATTTTGGGCACTCAGGGAACTTAACTGTTGTTTATACTGGGAATCCTCAGTCTCTGCCATTTGGGGCTTTGTGCCATTTGGACCTAAGAAAGGCAATCTGGTGACAGTTAAGAGTCAGCTGGAATGAGAGAGCACATCTCTGCCATGAGGCCTGTTGGTGAAAGGTCATGTCTCTGCCAGGAGACCAGTGGATGCATTGGTAGGTGAGAAACTGCCTCTATCACTGAGGCTTTGTGCCACTGGTGCAAGTAGAATCTGGCTGGGGTGAGAATACATCTCTGCCTTGGGGCTTCATACCATTTGGGACCTAGGACAGGTCATCTAGTGCCAGTTAGAGCCAGCTGAGATGAGAGAATGTCTCTACCATTGGGGCTTCATGCCATTGTGACCTGAGAAAGGTTGTCTGTGTGACCGGTTAGTGAGCCCAGCTGGTGGGAGACAAGATTCTAAGGCTAGTTTTAGTCCTCTGTTATTTTTTATTTTTATTTTTTGTAATTCTGTTCTTTGCTTTGGATTTTTTTTGTTTGTTTCTTTTGTGAAAAGATATTGAAGTTCCTAAGGGTTAAAACTTTATATTAGGTTAGGAAGTAAAGTAATGGAAATGCAATTTTGGTGGATATTGGAGGGACAGAGATTTTCCTTTATGATTTGTATTTTTCTCCCTACCTGATGCCTCTAGAATTTGGCATTCTTTTTTAAAATATTTTATTTATTTATCTTAGAGGGGAAGAGAAGGAGAGAGAGAGAGAGAAATATCAATATATGGTTGCCTCTCGTGGGTTCCCTGCTGGGAACCGGGAACTGGCCTGCAACCCAGGCATGTGCCCTGACTGGGAATCGAACCACAATCATGTGGTTCGCAGGCCCATGCTCAATCCACTGAGCTACACCAGCCAGGGCTAGAATTTGGCATTCTTAATAAATAAGGATATAAAATTTCATTTGCATGAAATCCATAAGACCAGTTTCAAATTGTGGTTTTAATAACCAAAACATTGACTAGAATCTCATTCCTGAAAGAGGCATTCCTGGACTCTGGTTGTTACCACAAAGCCTTGAGGAACTGAGATTGATTTTCAAAGCTAATGAAATCCCACTGGAGAAATGGCCTGGTACCTTGTTTGGTCATGTGGTTCATAGCAGTCTTTTCAGGGAAGAAGTGAAGATTGCTTTCCTGAAAGATGGCAAGGAGGAACCTTAAGACACAATGAGAACCTCAAGGACTTGAGGAATACAGGTGCTGCAAGTAAAGCTGGATGGCAGTTGTGGGGCATGGCTTCTATGCCCTAAAGGGCTAAGGGTCAGTCTGAATGTTACTTTTGGAAGTTCCAGCAAAACAGACTTAAAAAGCATATGTGATCAGCACTTCTCTTGTTTTTATGAAAACAATAAGACAAAGTTGAAAACTGACAGTCTTTTCTGTTGAGGCAAGAGAGAGTGATCTTAGGGAGATTAATCGGTTTTTAAGGAAAATCACAATGCTCAGTCATGATCATTGAATTCTAGTGCAGCTGTCTTCAAAGTTTGTTTTCACTTCAGAGTTGAACTGGTTTCACCTGATGATATCAAACTGTCACTGCTTACTATCTATCATTCCAGCAAAGGTCTTGCAACTGAACATCATCTGAGAAGACAATACTGTAGACTCAAAAAAGGTGTAGGGCCTACCTGAAAAGCCCACACGCATCACTGTCTCCTGGGATTTGATTTGGCTGGACTAACCTGTTGAGTTGGTGAAGTATGGGGCAGCCTATCAGCTTTGCTTTAAAATTTATTTCTTTTGTGCCTTAACAGTTTGGACAGAAAGGGTCCAGAAGTGTTAAAGTGGGGGAACCTCAGGATATTCCCATAAGCCTAATTTAAGTTGAATGTAGTACACAGTAAGGCTTCAGACAGGTGTGGCACAACTTGCACACCTTCCAAGGAAGCCATTTTTTCTTAATCAGAAACACAGTAGAATTATTCACTATCTTTGTTATTTAGTTGTTACATGTTGATAGTGACTTGTAACCCTCTTGCCAAATTTGTCACCTCCAGAACATGACAAAGATGCCAATTTGTCCAGTAAGGCCATCCTTCAGACATAATACATGCCACTTTCAAGGGACAACTAACTGACCTGAACTTTACAAGATCCTTCTCCCTCATGTGAAGGCTTCTCTCGAATTCAGATCCCATTTATTAGGGACCTCTTAACAAGGGGATAGGTAGAACTAATTCCTTGGTTGAGAGGAAGTAGTTACAGAAAAATAAGACCTTCATCCATTTTCCATTGTAAGATTACAAGTGTCCAGAGTGTTAAAGGGGAGAATAGTAATAGTTAAAGGGAAGAATAGTAATGGGAAGGAACTCCTGCCCAGAAATGGGCAGGGTGGAGAAGCACCAAAGACAGTGTATGCATGTGTCACCCTGGCAACCAGGACATGCAAAACACCCCCGAAAAAAGGAAACTCAGTGCTGGCTCCCAAAACCAGGAAGATGATTGGTTGGGAGGGACAAACCCTCTCATCTGCTTTTGCCATAAGGGGGATTCCAAGGGGAGCCTTAAAAGGAGAGTGTGTGGAAACATCAGTCTCTCAGATTCTCCCCTCTTTCTGGATCAAGGGCTGAGGAAGCTCCTGGGCCCCTGAATCGTGGGGATTGGGTGGCCTAGAAGTGTTTCCTGAGGCCCCTCCCTGAGTGTTCCAGGATGGGCTTGGGGCCACCAAGCTCCTGTAAGAAGGGAAGGGAGGAGGCTAGGGCAGAGTGCTCAGGGAAGCCATGGTGACTGCTGCCTGCAGCCCATGCCTCCCACATTGGCTTGACAAGCCCCACACCCCTCACCCAGGCAAGAAGTTGCAGTGGCTGCCACCTACTGGTGACCCACACCTGTGCAAGCCAGTTAGCTATGGCCCCAATGCAGCTGAGAAGGGTCAGGCCCAAGTGCTTTGAGCCTCACTAGGAGTACTGCCAGTGCTAAGAGCAAAGCCAGTAGAAAGGGGGTGGTGGGTTGGGGAGAGGATTAGGGCAGGAGGATCCCTAGAGGTGGGGTGGCAGAGCAACAAGTCCCACACCCCTCCCCCACGTATGAAGACATGGACAACCACCAGCAGCCTCCTCACTCCTCTCACAGTGGGGGCAGGGTTGGGCATCAAGTAATTGACTCTGTGTGTGTGTGTGTGTGTGTGTGTGTGTGTGTATAAATTCCATTTTCTTTTCTGCTTGACTCTGTATCTACAGTTACTGCCTATGGGCAGCAGGCATTGGGACCCCAGTAGTTGTTCAGATATAATTCTACTGCTAGGAGTAAACCCTAAGACCCTGGAAACACCAATTCAAAGAACTTGGATACCCTTATGTTCATAGCAGCACTATTGACAATAGTCAAGTGCTGGAAACAGCCTAACTGCCCATCAGTGGATGAGTAGGTTGAAAAACTGTGGAGTCCCGGCTGCTGTGGCTCAGTGGATTGAGTGCAAGCTTGCAAACCAAAGGGTCACTAGTTTGATTCCTAGACTAGGGCACATGCCTGGGTTGCAGGTCAGGTCCCCAGTAGGGGGTGCACAAGAAGCAACCACACATTGATGTTTCTCTCTGTCTCTTCCTCCATCCTTTCCCATCTCTAGAAATAAAATTTTAAAATCTTTAAAAAAATAAAATAAATAAAAAACTGTGGATCATTGACACAATGGACTACACAGCAGAGAGAAAGAAGGAGTTCCTATGTTTCGTTAGAGCATGGTTGGAACTGAAGACTATAATACTAAGTGAAAGATGCCATTAGGTGAAAAACAAATACCATATCTCACTTATAAGAAGAATCTAATGAACAAAATAAATTACAACTACTTCTGGTCAAGATGGTGGCATAGGTAAACACTGCTCACCTTCTCACATAACCACATTAAAATTATAACTTAAATATAGAACAACCCTCACTCAGAACTGCCAGAGGTCAAGCTGAGTCAAGTCTGATAACTACAGAATTAAAGAAACCACATCTACCCAGATTGATAGATGGGGTAAAGACATGGTATGAGCTGGTCCCACACCTATGTGTGGTGGACAAAAAGTCAGGAGGGATATCTTGGGAGCAAGGAATCCCAGGCCCATACCAGACCCCAAGCACAGGTTTCCAGTGCTGGGAAGATACGTCCCCACAACTTCAGGCTGCAAAAATCAACAGGGATTGAGTCAGTGGAAGAAACCTCTGGAGACCTAAGCAGTTCCCCTTAAAGAAACCATGCACAAACTTACTCAGACTCACTACCCCCAAGCTCCAGCAATGGGGTAGCAGCTTGATAGGCACCAATGGCATATAGGAAGAAAACAAAGTGTCTATCATCAGGGTTGTAATAGGAGACAGCTTTATCCCAAACAGAAAGAGGGGCAGAGGTCATTGCCTTTTATCTAAACCCTTCCCCCACAGAGGCACAGAGCAGGCAGAGGGAATGCCATATCTGAGAGTCCACCAAACTGGCTAACACTGTTTCCCCAACCTGGAAATCCCCTGAGAATCTGTCCCACCCAACTCACAGGCCCACACAAAGTATAAATGGCTTGTGACGACTCATGCTTCTCAACTTCCTAAATCCTATCAAACAAGCAACAGTCACCCACATTAAGCTCCCAACCCCCAGCCCCTATACCTATTACTAAGTTGCCCCAGGCCTCGCACTGGCAGAAGCCAGCCTAGATTCACAGCTTGGCTTCACTTAGGAATATCCAAGCCCAGCACTAGCAGCAGCCATCAGATTGCTTTATACTACAGGCAGGGTAGCCACAGGAAAAAACACAGGTGGGAGCCAACCTTGGCCTGCACCACCCAGGAAACCCCAGAGCCTGCACACCCTCCCTTCAGTAAATTAACAAAGTAGATAGCTACAGACCACATCAGATCACCACCACCCTGCCCCTGTGCAGCTGATTTTCCGCAGAGGGTGGAGGTTGGTGGTCAGTGGTCACAGCCAATCCTTGCAGCTGACTGGCCTGGCTGAATCTTTCCCATTGACCTGCCAACAGCAGTTAAGGCTCCACTACATCTACTCAGCCCATATGAAGGGCACACCTCAAATACCCAGCTTGGGTGTTAGGGGATGCTATGCCATAGGACCCTATAAGACACTTACTACATTGGGCAGTGCCACCAAGACAGGGAATCATAGCAGCTCTACCAAATACATAGAAACAAACACAGGGAAACTGCCAAAGTGAGAAGACAAAGAGACACAACCCAAGTAAAAGAACAAAATAAAACTCCACAAAAACAGCTAAACAAAATGGAGATAAGCAGTCTATCAGATGCAGAGTTCAAAACACTGGTTATAAGGATGCTCAAGGAACTTAGTGAGGATCTCAGCAGCATAAAAAAGATCCATGCAGAAGCAAAGGACACACTTATTGAAATAAAAAAACAATTCCCAGGGAAAAAACTGTAGAGTGGATGAAACTGAGAATCAAATCAATGATTTGGAAGGTAAGGAAGCGAAAAACAACCAATAAGAACAAGGAGAAAAAAGAATCCCCCCAAATGAGGACAGTGTAAGCAGCCTTTGGGACAACTTCAAGTGTACCAACATATGCATCATAAGGGTGCCAGAAGGAGAAGAGGGAGAGCAAGAAGTTGGAAATCTATTTGAAAAGGTAATGAAAGAAACCTTCATTAATTTGGTGAAGGAAATACACATGCAAGACCAGGAAACATGGAGAGTACCATACAATATGGATGCAAAGAGGCCCACTACAAGACACATCATAAAATGTTAAAAATAAAGAGAGAATCCTAAAAGCAGCAGGAGAAAAGCAGTTAGTTTCCAACAGGATTGTTCCCATAAGAATGTCAGCTTATTTTTGAAAAGAAATTTTGCAGGCTAGAAGGTATTGGCAAGAAATATTCAAAGTCATGAAAAGCAGAGACGTACAGCCAAGATTGCTCCACACAGCAAAGCTATCACTTAGAATAGAAAGGCCGATAAAGAGCTTCCCAGACAAGAAAACACTAAAGGAGTTCATTATCACCAAGCTATTATTATATGAAATGTTAAAGGGACTTATTTAAGAAAAAGAAGATCAAAACTATTAACAATAAAATGGTGATAAATGCATATCTATCAACAATTGAATCTAAAAAATAAACTATGCAAACAAGAAGAACAGAGACAGAATCATGGTTATGAAGAGCCTTTTGATGGTTGCCAGATGGGAGGAGGGTATGGGGGAATGAGTGAGGGGGTGAGGGTATTAAGAAGTACAAATAGGAGGTTACGCAATATCCATGGGGATGGAAAGTACAATGTAGGAAATGGAGCAGCCAAAGAACTTATTATGCAGGACCCATGGACATGAACAATGTTAGGGGCATTGTCTCAGGGAATGGGGGGTTGCTAAGTGGGGGGTGCAAAGGGGGAAAATGAGGACAACTGTAATAGCATAATCAATAAAATATAGTTTAAATAATAATCACACTTTTAAAATTGTCATGCTGGGCACTCTCAGTTACTGAGACACTCCTATTAAAATGACACAGGAGTTATCTCTGCAAATCATATGATTCAGAAAAGAGAAAAACTGAATGTTAAGGGGGTTGGTGGTTTAAAATGGACTAGCGCTTTGCCCTGGCTAGGTGGCTCAGTTGTTTCATACACCACAATGTCGTGGGTTCAATCCCTGGTCTGGGAACATAGACCTTTGGTTGTGGATTGTTTGCCCAGTTGAGGCTTGTGCATATAGGAGGCAACTGATCAATGTTTCTTTCCCACACTGATGTTTCTTGATGTGTCTGTCTGTCTCTCTTTCTCTCCCCACTCCTTTCCTCTGTGTAAAATTAGTCAACATCCTTGGGTGAGAATTAAAAAATAAATTAAATTCAATAGGCTGATATTTTAAAATGAGCTAGATCCTTCCTCTTCCTCCTCCTCTTTTCATATTCAGGTAACAATTATCATTTCAGAATTAGGGCCACAATAAGAAATTCCTTGCAAACACCCAGTCAACCAAACTCTAAAATAACAGTTAGGAAAACATCTATTTGGACCTCTTTTAAGTCAAGCTGCTGTGTTTTCAACTAGACTAACTTACACAGAAATAAACTGATTTTGATAGGCTGCCAAAAATCTGTTATTGTGAAAGTATTGCCATATCACCTTGCCCTTCCCCCTATCACCTTGTCAAGGACAGTAGTTACATTCAAACATCTAGCATATATCTGGGTATCTGGGTGATCTCTATTCTCTCTCTGGATCTCTTGCCTGAACACCTGTCTAGTCTTGGTTTTTAGGATTGGCTTTCAATCAGTATGCTTAGTTTTTTTTAAACTTTAGATTTTGAACTAATTTTAGATTTACAGAAGAGTTGTAAATATAGCAGAGTTCCCATATACCCTTCACCCAGCTTCCTCTAATGTTAACACCATACATAACTTTGGCACATTGATCAAAACTATGACAATAACATTAGCACAATACTATTTAATAAATGACAGGCTTCATTCAGTTCATCAGTTTTTCCCTCTAGTGTCCTTTATCTGACCAGGATCTAATCCAAGATCCCATGCGGCATTTATACTATGTTTAGTTTTATAAAAATCCACCCTAAAACAAATTTCCTTTTAGGAGATGTAAAGGGTAAGGCAATAGATGTTCTGAGAAATTTACAATCCTGAGCTATGCTACTCAGAAGGGAACTCCATCACTTCTGCACCAAAGCACTTAATTCGTGACACCTCGTCACAGTTATTTTCAGAAAACATGTCTTATATTAGCACTTTTCAGAGTAGTACAAAGGGATTTGACAAGTGAGCTATTTTAGCAGCCAATATTCTGAGGGAGACAAAATGAGAGGGATGGCCTTACCTGTTTCCTATGCTTCATTTTTCTTCAAACTGCATTTAAACTTTTACTAGAAGCTGTAATATTTGACTACAACATAAATGCTGAGAAACATCCACACCAACAGGGAAGGGGCTCTTTCCAATGAGTGTTTGGTTTTGTTTGCCTGAAATTAGGTAAGCATTCAAATCATAAAGGAATAAACTTGATTAGGTTATTTTGGCTTCATAATCTCAAGAGAGGGAAAAAATCAGGATATGACATCCACTTATTCCTTCAACAAATAATTGCATTATTAAGAATAACTCCCACTTAAAGAATACCAACTATGTACCAGGCAATCTGCAAAGTGCTTTATATACACTGCTTCACTGAATGAGTCATAATAATCCAAGGAGGTAAACAGTATTATTCGCCTTCTTTTATAGGGAATGAAGTAGGAAACAGAAGGTTGGAGAAGTTAAGTAACTTTCTCAACATCACACAGAATGTAAGTGAGGGAGCCAGGTCAGCCTGATTGCAAAGCTGCTCTTCTTTGCCAGTGTGCTGTATTGCCATTCTGAGAACCTGCTACATTTCAGATACTGGGCTGGATGCTAGACAGAGCTACAAAAGTGAACAGGAAGGATATAGCCTTTATCCTCTCAAGCCTTACACTCTAACTGGAAGAGAGAGATTATTAAACAGCTAAGTACTGGTTTGGCCAAAAAGTTTGTCTGGCTTTTTTCATAAAATAAAATATAAATTTTCATATTTTTCATGCTTATTAATATTTCATTGACTATATATTCCCTATGTTGTATTTTACACTCTTTTTTTATTGTTGTTCAAGTAGAGTTGTCTCCATTTTCACCCCACAATGCTTCCCCCACCCCATTTCTACCTCACACCCTCGAACCTACCCACTTTGGCTTTGTCCATAAGACCTTTATACATGTTCATTTACAACCCTTTCCTTTCTTTCCAACGTTATTTCCCTCCCCTCTTCCCTCTCATTACTGTCAGTTTGTTCTTTATTTTAATGTCTCTGGTTGTATTTTGCTTGCTTGTTTGTTTTGTTGATTAGGTTCCACTTATAGGTGAGATCATATGCTATTTCTCTTTCACAACATGGCTTATTTCACTTAGCATAATGCTCTCCAGTTCCATCCATGCTGTTGGAAGGTATGACCAATAATTTTACTGATTTGGCTATTCTGAGTATGTTAGCTATCTCCCTCATGGGGAGAACATCGATTGTTTTCAATTAATGTCTATATTTGATCACTATTGACTTCAACTGGTCTACCTGACCATGGAGCATCATCCAGAACAAGTCGCCAGCACAAAACTTTGCAAACCACTTTTGACACATTTGATCAGTCACAGCACCTTCTCCATATACTTCACAAATCTTTTTTTTTTGCTTTTCAGTTGCATTTTTGTCTTTCTTGAAATAATATATAATATGCCAAAATGTCACATATTTTCTTCCATCTTCAATATTAAAATGGCTACACAGAAATTCACCTATATTGATGATTTTTAAATGCACACTGATATGACAGCTGTCACAATACAATCTAACAAAATTGTTTTGAATAAACTTAAAGACAACTAAGTGCTAACAGAGCCATCTTACAGAAAAAAAAACAAATGAACTTTTTGGCCAACCCGATACTATATAGCCCTCTCTTTTTCTCAAGCATTCTTTGAGTTGCTTATAAGCAAAGATAATTAGTAAAGGAAAACAGTAAATGTCAACACCTTCAAATATTTAAATTCCTTTTCAAGTCCTCAAAGCAAAGACCTCTCTCATCCATATACCCTAAAGATCCCTAGCAGTTAGGAATGGACTTGAAGATATTGATATGTTCCTCTGCTGTGTGGCTCTGGCTAAATCTTGGCACTGCTACCCTATTATAGTCTCCTTTGAGGAGAGACCATTGGAAATATAATGTGGAAATACATCTAATCATGGACTCGAATCAGCTGAAGGAAAATTTCTAAGTCTGGGACACAATAATTATATTCCATTTCAATTGTCCTTTTGCACTCGCATTAATTGGTGAGCTTTAAAGGAGCTTCAGTTGGTACTTTATTTATATACTATTTTTAAATATATTTCTTTAAAAAATGACAATGCCGACCCTCTAAATTATAAACTGGCAATGTGATTTGGGAGGTGGAGGTTAAATTTCAGCAAACACCAATCGTTCTCTCCTCCCTTCTAATCCCCCCAAAATCAAATACCCTAAACCAGTGGTTCTCAATGTTACCTGCACAATGAAATCATTAAGAAACTTCAAAATTGCCATCCCCCAGAGATTTTGATAATTGGCCTCACGTGTAGCCTGGGTGTTGGAAGTTTTAAAAGATCCCCAGGGGATTTTAACATGCAGACAAGTTTGGAAGTCATAGCCCTAATTGAAGGATCATAACCCTGGCTGCACATTCCAAGCACCTTGGGTGCTCTTTTAAAAATTTGGATGCATGGGCCACACACAAGACCAATTAAATCAGACTATCAGTGGTTTTCAAACTGGAATGTGCATCAGAATCACCAGGAGGGCATGTTAAAACACAGATTACTAGGCCCCACCTCCAAAGTTTCTGATCCACTTGGGGTGGAGCGTGAAGTTTACATTTCTAACAAGTCCAGGGGCTGCACTCTGAAAAATAAAGATGACCTAGACCACCAGTTCTCAACCTAGGCTACAGAATGAAAATAATTGGGCCACTTTAAAAATACTGATGACTGAGAGGAAAATGGCAGCGGAGTAGGACGGAGCGACTCCAGTTCTCCTACACCTGGGAGAAAATCCTGGCAGATTTACAGAAGAATAGCACAATCAATTCCCCAACCAACAATTCCCCAGCATTTATGAAAATAAGAGAGCAGAGATAGTGACGAACCAGACAGCTAGAGGTCGTTGGGGTCTCAGGGACGCGAGTGAGGACGGAGGCGGCCAGGCCTGCGGCAGCCATTAGCCCACGGGTAAAGACCTCAGAGCCGTGGCTGCTGCAGCGGTTGGAGCCCAGAGGCTTCCTTCCATCTGTGCCCAGCGACAGGAGCGTCTGACACAGAGGACTCATTGGGACCCCGGCACCTGTGAGTAAAGAAAAAAGCAGCAGCAGCAGGGCCGGCTGCCCTAGGGAGCCAGGAACCCCAGAGTAAAGTCAAAAACAGCAGCGGCGGGACCAGCAGCCATTGGCTGGCGCGGAAAGACCTCGGAGCTACTGCTGCCAGAGCTTCCAGGGCCCAGAGGCTTCTGTCTACGGCCAGCGTAGGGGCATCTGCCACAGAGGACTCAGCGGGAGCCCAGCAACTGTGAGTAAAGACAAAAGCGACAGTGGCAGGACAAGCTGCCCTCGGCCAGCCCAAAACGCCTCGGAGCCACTGCTGACACTGTGTTAGGGGTGTAGAGGATTCCGTCTGTGGTCAGTGCCATGGAGGACTCATAGGGAGCCCAGCAACCAGTGGAGCATTGGGCCGGCTGCGGGGTCCCTGGAAGAGTGGCTCCCTCCCTCACCATCTAGGCGGGGCTGGGTGGCAGAGACCTGTCTTCCTAGGTGTGCAGGGAGGGTGGCAAGGACAGGGGGCCGTGTTCAGTTGCGATCTCTGTGGTCGCCAGCCCACCAGCCTGCCAGCCCAGGAAATTTGAGAAGAAAATTGTCCTAACCAGTCGGGTTGGGGATTGGGCTGGGCTGAGAGGCACGCTTTCTGGAGAAGTTTTTACTGGAAAGTGGACTGAGGTATTCTCCTATGGAGGCAGCTTGACTTGCTTCTCACCCAGCCACAGGACTGGGAAGGACCAGTACCAGACCCCGTGGGACCAAGGCAGCCTGTCAGGTGGGCTGGCACCCGCACCCCAGTCTGGTAGCCTGGCTGGTGGGCTGGTGTGCGCCTGGGCCTACAACCAAGCCCACAGAGGGGTCCCGCCGAAACCAGAAAAATCAGATTGGACAGTTTGAAACCAACAAGGAATGAGTTGTGTGTTTTTTTTAATTTTATTTTTAAACTTTTTGCAGTAATCGTATAGAGTTTTTAATTTTATTGTTGCTGTATCTTTCAGTACTCTGTTCCTCTCCTTTCTTTTTTCCTGTTTTAGTCCTTCTTCATTTCACCCCAAAACTTATTGCTTTTTCCTCACTTCTCTGGCCCTTTTTTGTGTGTTTGTTTGTTTGTTGCTTTCTATAGCACTGTAAATACTTCACAACACATCTTTCGGGTCTTAGCCCACTTTACAGGTACCTGAATTCTATTACTGTAGTGATTAACTCTACTTGCTCACATGCTACGTATATTTACTATTCTTTACTCTCACCTTACCTCAAAATCTGACCACCCGCAAACTCACTGCTTTCTAGATACAACTCACAAGCCTTCCCTCGCCAACAAGAGACTTATCTTTGGTCTATCCTTTCCTAGAGGTGGCAAATTGGGTTGAATATTACAGTTAACACTATATAGAGCCTAAAGATCTTCTATCTCTTCTCTACCAGCTATGACTGTAAATATCATAAAGTACTCTCCTGCTGTCATAAACCATTTTACCTCCCCCTCCAGCTGATCACACACACACAAAGAAAGGAGTAGGTGGAAGCAGAGAACATCAAGATACCTGCAGGAGACTGCACCACTGAATTTCACAGGAATTCTACCACAAAAGTTCACACCATAAACCTAGGGAGTCAGAACAGATCAATTTAAGAAGCTGAAGCTAACAAGAAGAGTCTCATAAGCAATGGGAAGACAAAAAAAAATGCCCAAATGAAAGAAAATGTGGAAGTCTCAGAAGTAATGTAAGATGAAAGAGAGGCAAGTCAGCTATCAGATATTGAATTCAAAGCACTAGTTATCAGGAAATTCAAAGAGCTAACAATGAGCTACCAGAAACGAGGGGAGCTACCAGATACTAGAGGGGAGCTACAATGAGCTCTCCGCAAAATATATCAACATGAAAAATGAAATAGAAACTATCACCAAAGGACAAGAGGAAATGAAGAATACAATTCCTGAACTGAAGAACACAATAGAAGGAATAAAAAGCAGGATCGATGAGGCAGAAGATCGGATCAGTGAGTTGGAGGACACAGTGGAAACAATCTCCCAGAAAGAGCAAGAAAGGGAAAAGAGGCTCAAAAAGAATGAAGATGGATTAAGAGAAATGCAAGATAATATGAAACATAATAATATCCAAATAATAGGAATACCAGAAGGAGAAGAAGAAGAACAAGGGATAGAAAACCTATTTGAAAGAGTAATGATGGAAAATTTTCCTAATTTGATGAGAAAAAGTTATACGAATCCAGGAATCACAGAGAGTCCCATTCAAAAGGAACCCAAAGACACCCACTTCAAGACACATCATCATTAAAATGGCAAAATTTCAAGACAAAGAGAGAATCCTAAATGCAGCAAGGAAGAAAAAGGAAGTAACATACAAGGGAGCCCCAATAAGGTTAGCTACTGACTTCTCAATGGAAACACTCCAAGCAAGAAGAGAATGGCAAGAAATCTTTCAAGTAATGAGAACCAGAGGCCTACAACCAAGGCTACTTTACCCAGCAAGGCTCTCAATCAAGATAGAAGGCCAAATAAAGAGCTTCCAAGACAAAAGAAGTCTAAAAGAATATGCCTCCACCAAACCAGCTCTACAAGAAATACTAAAAGGGCTGCTTTAAGGAAAGGAAGGAAAAGAGAGAGACAGAGAGGAACTGTGGTACAAAAATGGCAATGAATAAGTCCCTATCAATAATAACCTTGAATGTAAATGGATTAAATGCTCCAATCAAAAGACATAGAATAGCTGAATGGATAAGAAAGCATGACCCACACATATGCTGCCTACAGGAGACCCACCTCAGGACAAAAGACCATCACAGACTAAAAGTGAAAGGCTGGAAACAAATTTTCCAAGCAAATGGACAAGAAAAAAAAGCCGGGGTAGCAATTCTAATATCAGACAAAATAGACTTCAAAAAAAGGGCCATAAAGAGAGACCCAGAAGGTCACTTCATATTGCTCAAGGGAAGAATCCAGCACGAAGACATTAACATCATAAATATATATGCACCCAACATAGGAGCACCCAAATATATAAGAAAAATCCTAGAAGACTTCAAGAAAGATATTGACAGCAACACAATTATAGTAGGGGATTTTAACACCCCACTGTCAAAAATGGACAGATCTTCCAAACAAAATATCAACAAAGATATAGCAGCATTAAATGAAACTCTAGAAGAAATGGACTTGACTGATATATATAGAGCGCTTCATCCCAAAGAAGCTAAATACACATTCTTTTCAAATGCACATGGAACATTTTCAAAGATAGACCACATGATAGGACACAAAATGAGCCTCAACAAATTCAAGAAAATTGAAATCATACCAAGCATTTTCTCTGACCACAAGGGACTGAAATTAGAAACCAACCCCAAAGGAAAAAACCCAAAACACCCAAAATCATGGAGACTGAATGGTATGCTATTAAACAACGAATGGGTCAAGATTGAAATTAGGGAAGAAATCAAAAAGTTTCTGGAAACAAATGAAAATGAACTCACAACAACCCAAAACTTATGGGACACGGCCAAGGCAGTCCTGAGAGGGAAGTTCATAGCAATACAGGCTTACCTAAAGAAAATAGAAACATTTCAAACAAACAACCTAACCCGACGCCTGCAAGAACTCGAAGAACAACAACAAAGACAGCCCAGAGCAAGTACAAGGAAGGAAATAACCAAGATCAGAGCAGAATTAAATGACATAGAGACTAAAAGCACAATTCTAAGGATCAATGAATCCAAGAGTTGGTTTTTTGAAAAGATAAACAAAATAGACAAGCCTTTAAGTAGGCTCATTAAGAAAAGAAGAGAGAGGACACAAATAAACACAATCAGAAATGAAAGAGGAGAGATTACAACTGATACCACAGAAATAGAAGGGATTGTAAGGAATTACTATGAAGTACTGTATGCCAAGAAATTTGAAAACCTAGGTGAAATGGACAAATTTCTAGAAAAATATAATCTTCCAAAACTCAATGAAGAAGAAGTAGAAAGCCTGAACAGACCAATAACAGCAAATGAAATTGAAGCAGTAATCAAAAAACTCCCATCACACAAAAGTCCCGGACCAGATGGTTTCACAGGAGAATGCTACAAAGCATTTAAGGAAGAGCTAACCCCTATTATTCACAGACTATTCCAAAAAATCTAAAATGATGGGAAACTCCCAAACTCTTTTTATGAAGCCAGCATCATCCTAATTCGAAAACCAGATAGAGACCCAATGAAGAAAGAAAACTTCAGGCCAATATCGCTGATGAACATAGATGCTAAAATCCTCAACAAAATATTGGCAAATTGCATGCAACAATACATCAAAAAGATCATACACCAAGACCAAGTGGGATTCATCCCAGGGATGCAAGGATGGTTCAATATACACAAATCAGTAAATGTAATACACCACATAAACAAAAGCAAAGACAAAAACCACATGGTCATATCAATAGATGTGGAAAAAGCTTCTGATAAGGTACAACACCCATTTATGATAAAGGTACTCAGCAAAGTGGGAATAGATGGAGCATTCCTCAATATAATAAAGGCCATATATGAAAGACCTACAGCCAACATCATACTCAATGGGCCAAAACTAAAAGCTTTTCCACGAAGATCAGGAACAAGACAAGGTTGTCCACTTTCACCACTTCTATTTAATGTAGTATTGGAAGTTCTAGCCACAGCAATCAGACAAGAGAAGGAAATAAAAGGCATCCAATTCGGAAAGGAGGAAACAAAACTGTCATTGTTTGCAGATGACATGATAGTGTACATGGAAAATCCTATAGACTCTACCAAAAAACTGCTTGAAGTAATAAATTAATTTGTCAAAACAGTGGGTTACAAAGTCAATATCCAGAAATTAAAGGCATTTTTGTATACCAACAATGAAATAGCAGAAGCAGAAATCAAGAAAAAAATCCCATTCGATATAACAAAAACAAAAATAAAATATCTGGAAAGAAACTTAACTGAGGAGGTAAAAGACCTGTATGCAGAAAATTACACAACACTGAAGAAAGAAGTCAAGGAAGACACAAAAAATGGAGACATATTCCGTGTTCATGGATTGGAAGAATTAACATCATCAAAATATCCATACTACCCAAAGCAATCAACAGATTCAATGCAATACCAATTAAAGTACCAATGGCATATTTCACAGACATAGAACAAACACTTCAAAAATTTATATGGAACCATAAATGACCCCGAATAGCAGCTGCAATGTTGAGAAAGGAGAACAAAGTAGGAGGGATCACAATACCTGATATCAAACTGTATTACAAGGCCACTGTAGTCAAAACAGCCTGGAGTGGCATAAAAACAGGCACATAAACCAATAGAACAGAATAGAGAACCCAGAAATAAACCCAACTCTCTACAGTCAATTAATATTTGACAAAGGGGGCAGTAACATAAAATGGGGTAAAGATAGCCTCTTCAACAAATAGTGTTGGGAGAACTGGACAGCTACATGCAAAAAAAGAAACTCGAGCACCAACTTACACCATACACCAAAATAAATTCAAGGTGGATAAAAGAGTTAAATATAAGCCGTGACACCATGAAAGTCCTAGAGGAGAACATTGGCAGAAAATCTCAGATATTTCCCACAGCAACATTTTTACTGATATGTCCCCTAGAGCAAGGACTATACAGGAAAGAATAAACAAATGGGATCTCATCAAAATAAAAACCTTCTGCGCAGCTAAAGAAAACAGCATTAAAATAAAAAGACAACCAACTGTATGGAAATTCATATTTGCCAATGATACCTCAGACAAAGGTTTAATCTCCAAAATATACAAAGAACACACACGACTTCACTCTAAGAAGACAACTAACCCAATTAAAAAATGGGGAAAGGACTTGAACAGACACTTCTGCAAGGAGGACATACAGAGGATCCAGAGACACATGAAGAGATGCTCAATATCGCTTGCTATCAGAGAGATGCAAATTAAAACCACAATGAGATACCACTTTACACAGGTGAGAATGGCTATCATAAACAAAGCCATAAACAACAAGTGTTGGAGAGGGTGTGGGGAAAAGGGAACTCTGGTCCACTGTTGGTGGGATTGCAGACTGGTACAACCATTATGGAAAACAGTATGGAATTTTCTCAGAAAACTGAAATTGGACTTCCCTTTTGACCCAGCAATTCCACTGCTAGGATTGTATCCTAAGAACCCTAAAACACCAATCCCAAAGAACCTATGTACCCCAATGTTCATAGCAGCACAATTTACAATAGCCAAGAGTTGAAAGCAACCTAGGTGCCCGTCAGTAAATGAATGGATCAAAAAACTATGGTACATATACACAATGGAATTTTATGCTGCAGAAAGAAAGAAGGAGCTCCTACCTTTTGCAACATCGTGGATGGAACTGGAAAGCATTATGCTGAATGAAAAAAGCCAGGTGTTGAAGGACAAATACCATATGATCTCACCTTTAACAGGAAGCTAAACAATAAAACAAACAAGCAAGCAAAATATAACCAAAGACACTGAAGTAGAGAACAGGCTGACAGTGACCAGATGGGAGAGGGGAGGGAATTTCAGAGGAAATAAGGGAGGGATTTAGAGGAACCTATATAAAGGATACATGGACAACAACTGAGAAGGGTGGAAATGGGAGGGAGGGGGGAGCACGGGCGTGGGATGGGATAGGAGTAATAGACAGAAAACTGTACTTGAAAAATAATTAAATAAAAAAATATTTGATAAAAAAATAAAATTAAAATACTGATGACTGAGCCCCTCCCTAAACCAATTAAACTGGAATGGCAGGAACCCAGGTATCAGTATTTTTAAATTGCTCCAACAGTTGTTAGAGGGGGAGAACCGTCCCTGGTCATACTCGGGTGGGGCCATTGGCTCTCTGGACCCTATCTCAGGGGTAGCTAGTGGAGTAGGTGGTGATGGGGGTGGTCTTTCTGCTACTAATCCTGAGTCCCCTGGGTTCAGGGATTAATGAGACTTGTTTCCCCATTCTCTTTTTCTTTCTCTGTCCTATCAGGGAGGGGTTTTGAGGCTACTTGCCTTCTCTGCACCATCAAGCTATTCTCTGTCCCTGGTGAAACCCTATTACATAATGATACAAATGTCTTTTTTAAAAAAGATTTTATTTATTTATCTTTAGAGGGGAAGGGAAGGAGAGAGGGAGAGAAATATCAATGTATGGTTGCCTCTGCTGAGGACACACAATGTGCATCATGTGTCCCCTGCCATGAAATGGGAAGTGACCTGCAACCCAAGCATGTGCCCCGACTGAGAATCGAACCGTGATCCTCTGGTTCGCAGGCCCATGCTCAATCCACTGAGCTACACCAGCCAGGGCTTACAAATGTCTTAATGTAATGAATTTTGTTCCATTTGTCTAACCTTTGGCAATATAGTTCCAATTCCATGATGGTACAGTAATTTAGGGAACCATTTAGGGGCAATTTTTCCCCACAGTCTAAAATATATGTAGGCCACACAGTGTTTCAATAAAGAACCGATTCCTCCTTATACATTGGATAATAGTGGTACCTAGCTCAGTCTGCTAAAATTCAACCCAGTGGGCAACATCCAGGAGCCAACTGTTGGCCTGGATATACAGGCTAAAAGAAGAGCCTGGACAAAATGGGAACATATGAACAAAATTTGAACCCACATCTCCACTATTCCATATAGGTGCTCACAAGCACCTTTCTTCCAACTGATCTCACAAACAATGGCCCCCAAAAAACTTGTTCAGTTTTCACCCAGACCCTGGTTTGCAGCCCCAAACTTTGGGTGACCCTCACCACTTCTTAGAGTCTTCCTCCTTCCCAGGTCCATTTCTTTCCACCTGCAAGGCATGTTTAGGTGGCCAACACCTCAAGAGGGCATGCAGAGAAAGTCCCAGAGACTGGGAAAACCCACAGTCCTACTCTTAGGGGAGTTGGCCTGCCATAGGCAGGTAGGGCCCCATGTTGGGCGCCATTACTGTTACTGAACATTAATGGGATTTTATGGCTCACTTCCCATAAGCAAACTCCAAAGACAGAAATTTAGTGAAAAAGGAAAGAGGTCATTTATTTAAAAACTACACAATTTTGGAAGAATAGCATGCTTCTGTCTCAGTATCCCTCCCTTCTAAAACATCCACAGAAAAACACCACTCCATTCTTATCTGTCTGTTGGACCACAAGGCTCTTGGGCTTCAGGATCCTTCCCTGGAGTGCACACATGGGGCTAGAGCTGTGATTGCCATGCTGCAGTTGCTTCCCATGCCCAGGGCCTGGGGCCACACCAAGACCGAGTGGTTTCCAGGGCCTGCAGGTCTGTGAATGCTCCGAGATCCCTGACAGGTCAAACAAATGGAAAGAAAAGAGCAAGATTCCTCCCTTCCTCCATTTAAATCTCTGGGCTCTGAATTTCATGTGCTCCATAAGTGTCTGGCACCCTACCCAATCCTACAGGCTATACTGGCACGTCAGCTCTGCCTTCTTGCCCCCATGTTAACCTTTAGGTAGAAGTTCTCTTGTTTCCCCTTCAATCAGGAACAAGAAGGGGAGAAGAGCATAACACACTAGATAGGCTGCAGTGCTGGTTTGTTTACTCTTTACCTATGGAAGCAGCTTCTATGGAGCCAACTGTGGGGCTGGGGAATGTTTCAAGCTGAGCTGCGTCTTCACTCCCACTGACTCTGGCATCTCCTACAATCCCTCCCTTCTCCCCAGCAATCTCCTGTATCATGTAAACTACAATAAAAATGAATATAAAAATAAGTAAGAAATAAAAACATTAAGTCAAGTGATATTCAAAACAATAATAAAACTATTTTCCTACTATTGGAAGTAACTATTGCATCAACTTCTTGCTCTGAAAATTATTATTATTGGGCAATAAATCAGGCTTTTACCTCACCTTGTTGGTTCATATCATACAGATGAGAAAAAGCTCACCTTCACCAAAAAATGCCAGTTAAAAAACAAAAACTGGATGACAGAATTAGGAACTTACCATTTTGAAACCTCCAATTAAATCATCGAGTCAAGAAATACAGTCTAAAAATTAGAAAAAAAAACAATTACTGAGTCAGGAAACAATAATCAATGGATGTTAAAATATTCAGGTGAGAGATTATTGGGGAACAGGATAGTTACATGGTACCAAAGTCCCACTCCATGGATTTCTGGTTAATTATAAAGAAAAAATTATGAAATTATGTAGAGAATTCTGAGGTCCATCACCTTTAATGAGTGTGGACAACTAATATTACCTGCCTCCAGATGTGAAGTGATGTAAAACACATGGCATGTCTTACGGACATTCTTGTGAAAAATGGTTTAATACAAATCTAATCAAATCTCTAGATCCAACAACTTCTAGTTTACAGGAAATCTGAAGGCTGGAAAAAGGAGCTAAACAGGACTATAAGGATAGAAACCATTCTGGTTTGCCCAGGACTGAGAGGTACAGAATCAATGCTAAAACCAGGAGGGCCCCAGGCAAACCAGGAATGTTGGTCACACTACAGTCAGACAAATTCCTAATGTGGGGCAGAACTGGTCTCTGAAAGTCAGTACCTTTAAAAAGTGTGGAGACAGTTCTAGACTAAGAGGCTAAAAAGGATACGGGGCGGGCAAAGAAAAGGAAGGGATTAAGAAGTACAAACTATCAGTTATAAAATTAGTCTAGGGATGTAAAGTATAGCATATAGCATAGGAAATATAGTCAATAATATTGTAATAACTATGTATGGTACCAGGTGGTTACTGGAAATATCAGGAGTAACACAATGTAAAGCATATGACTGTCTAACCACTATGCTGTACACCTGAAATACAAAATAACATTGAATGTAAAGTATAATTGAAAAAAACTTTTTAAACCACTACTTATAAAGATGTTCAATGAGCACAGGGGAAGAATAGGTCAACTCAGTGAGAACTTCAACAAATAGATAGGAAACACAAAAACAGAGATAGAAAACATAAAAAAATACCAGTCAGAAATGAGGAATACAATAACTGAAATGGGAAATACACTATAAGAAATCAACAGTAGATCAGATGAAACAGGATGGAATCAGATATTTGGAAGATAAAATAGCAGAAAACACCCAATCACAATAGCAAAAAAACCCAAAGCTGTAATTAAAAATAAAATTAGCCCTGGACAGGCTGGATCATCATCCCATGCACCAAAATGTTATGGGCTTGATCCCCAGTAAGGGCACATACCTAGGTTGTGGATTCAATTACTGATTGGGACATGTATGAGAGGCAACTAATTGATGTTTCTCTCACACATCAATGCTTCTCTCTTTCTCTCTCCTTCCTTCCCTGCCTCTCTTAAATCAATAAACATATCCTCCAGTGAGGATTAAGAAAGAAAGAAAGAAAGAAAGAAAGAAAGAAAGAAAGAAAGAAAGAAAGAAAGAAAGAAAGAAACAAGAGACTAAAGGGATACCACATCCAATTGCAACATGTGAACTGGCATCAAATGACATTTAGGGGACAGCTGGGAAAATCTGAACATACAGCAGTGATACTCAACCAGCTCATCAATGTAAATGAACTATGTCACTGGGCACATTAATTTGATATTTTTGTGGGAACAAGACTTTCTCAATGACTCCACTTAAAGGTCAGATCATGTCTTTCACTGCCTGACTTATTTCGCTTAGCATAATGCTCTCTAGTTCTATCAATGGTTTTGCAAAAGGTAGGAGATCCTTCTTTCAATGAAGGATGCAATGCACCATTATACACTTTAGTGCAAGCTCCTTATCTCACTGTGAGCCAGCAAGCAGTATGTGGACCACATGTCAGGAAGCACTGGACTAGATATTAAAAAATATTCATGAAGATGGGTGAGGTACTGTTATGTTTTTTTAAGCTGGGCTTATGGTATTTGGTTATGTAGAAAAATGTCCTTATGCTTAGAAGATGTATGCTGCTGTATTTAAAGGTGAAGTTTTATAGTGTCTAGAGCTTACTTTCTAATGGTTTATCAAAGAAGAGATACACACAAATACAAAGCAAATATACAAAATGTTAACATTTGTTGAATCTTGGTGGTAGACATACTGGTGTTCATTGTGCTATTCTTTTAACTTCCTTGTATGTTTGAAAGTTTTCATGATAAAAATAAAGGAAGTAAAATGAAACAGGGAAGAATTTCTATGTTTGAAAATTGGGAACAAAGACAACAAGCTTTTTGCCACATATTATTCAAACTAGCCCCAAGTGAAATTTTCTTTTTCATGGTAAATTGTTTCCTATTGTCTTCAATTGAGGTAACATTGGTTTATGCCATTATGTAAGTTTCCAGTGTGCAACATTATAAGTCCACATGAAGTTTTCTGACAGCCTAAATGAGTGATTTAATACTATTTGAATTTTGCATTAATTTGTAAATGTATTGTTTTATTTTAGAAAACAGAGCAAGACAAGAATACTTAGAAGGTGTGTCTGTATTAACTAGCTAATGGTCTAATAATTCAAATGGAAATACGCCATCTTAATTAAAATGTCACTGTTGGCAGCCAAAAAAATAATGAAGCACAATTCTAAAGTCATCTGACTTACAAAGTATAATACTAATGTAATTATCAGGAAGCTGCTAATCCACAGTCAATCTTCAGGTGATATTCTTTGGTGAATATCTAAATTAAAAACAGAAATATGATTAGAATTAGCTGGAAGAGGTAAGGAAAAGCATATTCCAAATCGAGGAAGCAGAACGTGAGAAGGACCAGAATGGAAAGAAAGGAAACTTTTCAGGGAAAAGTTGCTTTTCAGGGAAAGGAATTCAATGTATATTGAAATGAGGCTGCCCAGATTATGAAGAGGATTTGAGGCTGCATGAAAAATTTTGGACTTTATTTTAAAAGCAATAAAAAGCCAATGAGAGACAGGTATTAAAAATTGGAGAAACACAATGAGATTGGCATTTCAGAAAACTCACTCTGGTTGTAGGTAATGAAATGGATTGGAGCAAGAGTGGAGAGAGCAGCAACAGTTGGGAAGATGGCCGTTCATGAAAAATCCAATATGATGATGGTAACATGCAGAGATGGAGACTCTGATACACTAGATGTTGGCAGGGTGTAGAAGAGGACTCAGAACTCCCAGGTTTCTGGCTTGAGTGACTGAGTAGATTGGTATATTAATCCAGATTGGAAATATAAGAGCAAGAACAGATTTTGAGGAGAGATGCAAAACTCTCAATAGGAGATATGTTGAGTTTGGGATAACAAACTACATCCTAGAATACAGGTCCTAGAACATATCCAGTTAGAATCAACCTTGTAGGCAGTTGGATACAGGAATGAAAAAGATAACTCTGGATCCAACTTACATAACTAATAGACTGGATTGCCATTTATAGATAAGAGGGAAGAAAGGAGTAGAAAATAGGATCCAGAGGGGAGAGGGGAGAGAATCATGGGGAAAAGGGGATGGACTCACATGAACAAGTATAAAGGACACATGGACAATAAGTAAGGTGGGGGGCGGAAATGGGAGGGAGGTGGGAAGCACTGGGGGGGCAGGGTTGGGAATATAAGACAGAAAACAGTACTTGAACAAGAATTAAATAAAAATTAAAATTAAAGAAAGAAAATAAGTCACTTTACATTTAAATATCTTAAGTTACAGAAGAACCCCATGACATAACATAAAATATAGAGAAATGGAAATAAAATTTATATAGCTACCATATATCAAACTTTCCTATTATGTTTTCTAATATTTTTATTTTTTTAAAGATTTTATTTATTTTTAGAGACAGGAAGGGAGGGAGATAGAAAGGGAAACACCAATGTGTGGTTGCCTCTTGAGCGCCCCCTACTGGGGACCTGGCCTGCACCCCATGCATGTGCCCTGACTTGGAATGGAACAAGTGACCCTTTGGTTTGCAGCCTGGCACTCAATCCACTGAGCCACACCAACTCAGGCTGATTTACAAAAAGTAAAAAAAATCAGGAACGAAAGATGATTTTCACTATCACTCATACAACAGAATGTTTGTTTTATCCAATATGATAAGGAAAAAGGTATCAGAAGAAAATAAAACATGGTGATCAGATAACCAGCTACCAAGACTATGCAAGAGAATCAAGTGGAAAACAAATAAAACTAATAAAATAGTGTAAGGTAACTGGACATAAGATCGACAATAATCAGTTAGAAAATGTCATGAAGCCCTGACTGGTGGGGCTCAGTTGGTTGGATGTCATTCTGAAAAATGAAAGGTCGCTGGTTCAATTCCCAGGCAGGGCACATGCCGGGGTTGCAGGTTCAATCCCAGGTCGAAGTGTGTGTAAGAGGCAACCAATCAATATTCCTCTTCCTGTCTTTCTCCCTCCCTACCCCTCTCTCTAAAAGTGGATAAATAAAATATTTTTTAAAATATGAAAAAGGCCCCATTTATAATAGCAATAAAAGTTTTACAATCTCTTACATTAACTTAAAAAAGAAATACCAATATTGGAAAATACATATTATGTATTTGTATTTTATACAGAGAGAGAGAGAGAGAATTTTACATAAAAGTAGAGTAACTGAAAAAACATACCACATACCTGGACAGAAAAAGTATTGTAAATATTTAAATTCTCCCTAAATTAATTAATAAATTCAGCATATTTCTAATCACAACCCCAAAAGGCTATTTTTCATAAGTTGATTTTAGAGCTCAGTTAGAAATACATGGAAATGGCCCTGGCTGGGGTGGCTCAGTGAAGTGAGCACCAGACTGTGAAGCAAAGGGTTACCAGTTCAATTCCCAGTCAGGGCACATGCCTGGGTTGCAGGCCATGTCCCCAATGAGGGGCACACAAGAGGCAAACACACAGTGTGTTTCTCTCCCTCTCTTTCTCACTCTATTCCCCTCTCTCTGTAGAACTAAATAAACAAAATCTTAAAAAAAAAAGAAATACATTTCAAAATACACAGAAATGTAAAGAGCATATATAACCTTTAATCCAGCAATTCCACATAAGGGATTCATCTAATATATACATACTATCACATATAGTTATTCATCACATATACATAACATTGCACATATATGCAAATAATATGTATAAGGATATTCACTGCAAAACTGTGGTAACATTAGAGTAGAAACAACCTTAAAAGTCAATTGTATGGGACTAGTTAAACAACATTTATGAGAAGAGTGTTTACAAGCAACTTCATTATTCTAGATCTGGAACTTGTTTTTATTTATCTATCTATCTATCTATTTATTTATTTATTATTTAATTCTTCTTCAAGTACAGTTTTCGTGTTATATTCCCAGCCCTGCCCCCCCCACTACTCACGACCTCTCTCCCATTTCGGCCCCCCACCTTAGTTATTGTCCATGTGTCCTTTATACTTGTTCATGTGAGTCCTTCCCCTTTTGCCCTGTGATTCTCTCCCCACTTCCCTCTGGACCCTGTCAGCCTGTTCCATATTTGAGTGTCATTGGTTGTATTTTGCTTGCTTGTTTGCTTTGTCGTTTAGATTCCTGTTAATGGTGATATCGTATGGTATTTGTCTTTAACTGCCTGGCTTATTTCACTCAGCATAATGCTTTCCAGTTCCATTCACGATGTTGCAAAGGGTAGGAGCTCCTTCTTCCTTTCTGCAGCATAGAATTCCATCGTGTAAATGTACCATAGTTTTTTGATCCAGTCATTTACTGATGGGCATCTAGGTTGCTTCCAACTCTTGGCTATTGTAAATTGTGCTGCTATGAACACCGAGGTGCATAGGTTCTTTTAGATTGGTGCTTCAGGGTTCTTAGGATATACCCCCAACAGTGGAATTGCTGGGTCAAAAGGCACGTTCATTTTTAGTTTTCCTAGAAAATTCCATACTGTTTTCCATAGTGGTCGTATCAGTCTGCAATCCCACCAACAGTGAACTAGAGTTCCCTTTTCCCCACAACCTCTCCAGCACTTGTTTGTTTCTTTGTTGATGATGGCCATTCTGACTGGTGTTAAGTGGTATCTCATTGTGGTTTTAATTTGCATCTCTCTGATAGCTAGCGATATTGAGCATCTTTTCATGTGTCTCTGTCTTCTGTATGTCCTCTTTGGAGAAGTGTCTGTTTAAGTCCTTTGCCCATTTTTTTAATTGGGTTGCTCGTCTTCTTTGAGTGGAGTTGTGTGAGTTCTTTGTATATTTTGGAGATTAAACCTTTGTCTGAGGTATCATTGGCAAATAAGTTTCCCCAAACAGTTGCTTCTCTTTGTATCTTGATACTGTTTTCCTTAGCCATGCAGAAGCTTTTAATTTTTATGAGATCCCATTTGTTTATTCTTTCCTTTATGTCCCTTGCTCTAGGGGACATATCAGTAAAAACCTTCCTGCGTGAAATATCTGAGATGTTCCTGCCAATGCTCTACTCTAGGGCTTTAATGGTTTCATGGCTTCTATTTAAGTCTTTTATCCACCTTGAATTTATTTTGGTGTATGGTGTAAGTTGGTGCTCAAGTTTCATTTTTTTGCATGTAGCTGTCCAGTTCTCCCAACACCATTTGTTGAAGAGGCTATCTTTACTCCATTTTATGTTACTGCCCCCTTACCAAATATTAATTGACTGTAGAGATTTTGGTTTATTTCTGGGCTCACTGTTCTATTCCATTAGTCTATGTGCCTGTTTTTATGCCAGTACCAGGCTGTTTTGATTACAGTGGCCCTGTAATACAGTTTGATATCAGGTATTGTGATCCCTGATATGATCAGGGATCATACTTTTTTCTTCTTTCTCAAAATTTCAGTTTCTATTCAGAGTATCTTATGGTTGTATATAAATTTTTGAAGTGTTTGTTCTATGTCTGTGAAATATGCCATTGGTACTTTAATAGGTAATGCACTGAATCTATAAATTGCTTTGGGTAGTATGGACATTTAGATGATATTAATTCTTCCAATCCATGAACACGGTATATGTCTCCATTTGTTTGTGTCTTCCTTGATTTCTTTCTTCAGTGTTGTGTAGTTTTCTGCATACAGGTCTTTTACCTCCTTGGTTAGCTTTATTCCCATATATTTTATTTCTGTTTTTGCTATATCGCATGGCATTTTTTTCTTGATTTCTGCTTCTGCTGTTTCATTGTTGGTATACAAAAATGCTTTAGATTTCTAGATATTGACTTTGTAAACCGCTATTTTGCCAAATTAATTTATTAGTTCAAGCAATTTTTTGGTAGAGGCTATAGGATTTTTCATGTACACTATCATGTCATCTGCAAACAATGCCATTTTTGTTTCCTCCTTTCCGATTTGGATGCCTTTTATTTCCTTTTCTTGTCTGATTGCTGTGGCTAGAACTTCCAATACTATATTGAATAGAAGTGGTGAAAGTGGACAGCCTTGTGTTGTTCCTGATCTTAGTGAAAAAGCTTTTAGTTTTTGCCCATTGAGTATGATGTTGGCTGTAGGTCTTTCATATATGGCCTTTATTATGTTGAGGAATGCTCCCTCTATTCCCATTTTTTCTGAGTACCTTTATCATAAATGGGTGTTGTACCTTATCAAAAGCTTTTTCTGCATCTATTGATATGATCATGTGGCTTTTGTCTTTGCTTTTGTTTATGTGGTGTATTACATTTACTGATTTGCGTATATTGAACCATCTTTGCATCCCTGGGATGAATCCCACTTGGTCGTGTTATATGATCTTTTTGATGTATGTTGGATGCGATCTGCCAATATTTTATTGACGATTTTAGTTTCTATGTTCATCAGCGATATTGGCCTGAAGTTTTCTTTCTTTGTTGTGTCTCTATCTGGCTTTGGAATTAGGATGATGCTGGCTTCATAAAAAGGGTTGGGGAATTTTCCCTTCTTTTGGATTTTTTGGAATAGTCTGTGAAGAACAGGGGTTAGTTCCTTCTTAAAAGCTTTGTAGAATTCTCCGGTGAAACCATCTGGTCTAGGGTCTTTGTGCGATGGGAGTTTTTTGATGACTTCTTCAATTTCATCTGCTGTTATTGGCCTGTTCACGTTTTCTGTTTCTTTTTCATTGAATTTTGGAAGATTATATTTTTCTAGAAATTTGTTCATTTCACCTAGGTTTTCAAATTTCTTGGCATACAATTCTGCATAGTAATTCCTTACAGTCCCTTCTATTTCTGTGGCATCAGTTGTAATCTCTCCTCTTTCATTTCTGATTGTGTTTATTTGTGTCCTCTCTCTTCTTTTCTTCATGAGCCTTCTTAAAGACTTGTCTATTTTGTTTATCTTTTCAAAAAACCAACTCCTGATTCGCTGATCCTTAGAATTATGCTTTTAGTCTCTGTGTCATTTAATTCTGCTCTGATCTTGGTTATTTCCTTCCTTCTACTTGCTCTGGGCTGTCTTTGTTTTTGTTCCTCAATTTCTGGCAGCCTTGGGGTTAGGGTGTTTGTTTGAAATGTTTCTATCTTCTTTAGGTAAGCCTGTATTGCTATGAACTTCCCTCTCAGGACTGCCTTCACTGTGTCCCATAGGTTTTGGGTTGTTGTGAGTTCATTTTGATTTGTTTCCAGAAGCTTTCTGATTTCTTCCCTAATTTCAGTCTTGACCCATTTGTTGTTCAATAGCATACCATTCAGTCTCCATGATTTGGGGTGTTTTGGGTTTTTTCCTTTGGGTGTGGTTTCCAATCAGTCCCTTGTGATCAGAGAAAATGCTTGGTATGATTTCTATTTTCCTGAATTTATTGAGACTCGTTTTGTGTCCTATCATGTGATCTATCTTTGAAAATGTTCCATGTGCATTTGAAAAGAAAGTGTATTTAGCTTCTTTGGGATGGAGGGCTCTATATATATCAATAGGTCCATTTCGTCTAGGGTGTCATTTAATGCTGCAATATCTTTGTTGATATTTTGTTTGGAATACTTGTCCATTTTAGACAGTGGGGTGTTAAAATCCCCTACTATAATTGTGTTTCTGTCAATATCTTTCTTGAGGTCCTCCAGAACTTTCTTTATATATTTGCGTGCTCCTATGTTGGGTGCATATATATTTATGATGTTAATGTCTTCTTGGTGGATTCTCCCCTTGAGTGTTATGAAGTGACCTTCTGGGTCTCTCTTTATGGCCCTTTTTTTGAAGTCTATTTTGTCTGATATGAGAACTGCTACCCCGGCTTTTTTTTCTTGTCCATTTTCTTGGAAAATTTGTTTCCATCCTTTTACTGTTAGTCTGTGGTGGTCTTTTGACCTGAGGTGGGTCTCTTGTAGGCAGCATATGTGTGGATCATGCTTTCTTATCCATTCAGCTATTCTATGTCTTTTGATTGGAGCTTTTAATCCATTTACATTTAAGGTTATTATTGAAAGATACTTATTCATTGCCATTTGTGTACCTGTGTTCCTCTCTATCTCTCTCTTTTCCTTCGATTCCTAAAGCAGCCCTTTTAGTAATTCTTGTAGAGCTGGTTTGGTGGAGGCGTATTCTTTTAGACTTCTTTTGTCTTGGAAGCTCTTTATTTGGCCTTCTATCTTGATTGAGAGTCTTGCTGGGTTCAATATCCTTGGTTGTAGGCCTCTGTTTCTCATTACTTGGAATATTTCTTGCCATTCTCTTCTTGCTTGGAATGTTTCCATTGAGAAGTCAGTAGCCAGCCTTATTGGGACCCCCTTGTATATTACTTCCTTTTTCTCCCTTGCTGCCTTTAGGATTTTCTCTTTGTCTTGGAGGTTTGCCATTTTAATGATGATGTGTCTTGCAGTGGGCCTCTAAAAATATGGAATGCTTCACGAATTTGTGTGTCATTCTTGCGCCGTGGCCATGCTAATCTTCTCTGTATCGCTCCAATTTTAGTATACGTGCTGCCAAGGCGAGCACAGGTCTTTGGATTTCATGACTTCGAATATTTCTTTCCAGCCCCCTCTTGCCTGGAAGGTCTCTTTTGAGAAATCCACTGACAGTCTGATGGAAACTCCTTTGTAGGTGACTGTCCCCTTATCTCTTGCTGCCTCTAGGATTCTCTCCTTCATTTTAATCTTGGCTCATGTAATTATGATGTGCCTTGGTGTGTTCCTCCTTGGGTCCACCTTCTTTGAAACTCTCTGAGCTTCTTGGACTTCCTGGAAGTCTATTTCCTTTTCCAGATTGGTGAACTTCTCCTTTATTATTTGTTCAAATAAGTTTTCCACTTGTTGCTCTTCCTCTTCCCCTTCTAGCATCCCTATAATTGGGATGTTGGAACATTTAAAGATGTCCTGGAGGTTCCTAAGCCTATCCTTGTTTTTTTGAATTCTTGTTCCTTCATTCTTTTCTGCTTAGATGTTTCTTTCTTCCTTCTGGTCTACCCCATTAATTGTAGTCCCAGTTTCCTTTCCATCACTATTGATTCCCTGTGCATTTTGCTTCATTTCGCTTTGTGTAGCCTTCATTTGTTCATCTATTTTGTGACCAAAATCAACCAGTTCTATGAGCATCCTGATCCCCAGTGTTTGGAACTGTGCATCCAGTAGGTTGACTATCTCTTTGTCACTTAGAAGTATTGCCTCTCGGACTTCGAGTTGTTCTTCTTGAGCCATAGTGTTTTCGTCTGTTCACACCTGTTATATACAAGGGGGGAAAGCTTAGGTGTTCACCAGGGCGGGTCAATCCTGTCTCTTGGTTGTGACTGGGGGTGGGGTCAGAGAGGGAGAAATGGTGTTTGTTTTCCTTTCTCTCAAATTTTGGTCCCCTTTGCCACTTCTCACAAGGAAATTGGGCCCTTCTGGTGCTGGTTCCCGGGTGGGTGGGCTTGTGTAAGTTCTAGGACCCTGTGGGTCTCTTCAACGAACTCTAGTGTGAGGCTGGGAGCCTCTCTTGGCACCTCAACCCCCAAAAGTTTTTTTTTTAAATTGGTGCTTTTAGGCTTTATTTCCCAGAGCTGGGGTCCTGCATTGCAGGGTCTGTCTCACTTTTCGTTTGTTTCATCTGGTTTTTCTTGCACATGAATGTGTGACCGTTGTCAGCCAGAAGCCTTGCACCCGCACTGGGTCTGCCCTTTGCCACCCCACGCCTGGGATCTGCCAACCACTGTCTGCATACTTGGGTTGGTCTGGAAGCCACTGCTTTTCCCTGTCATGATCCCCCTCCACCAGCCACCGACTCCGCCCCTCTCACCAGTCTGGATAAATTGTTTATTGTTGTCGGACTTTCATACAGTTCAACTTTCTGTCTGCTCTGGTTGTGTTTTTGCTTCTAAATCTTTGTTGTCCTTAAATTTGTTTGTGTGAGGAGGTACACTATTTCCACCTGTGCCAGCATCTTGGCCAGAAGTCCTGTCATGAGATTTTGTTTGAAGAAAAGGTCGTTGCTAAAAATAGTTTGAAACCTACTACATTGTATTATGCTATGGTGCCTCATGAGACAAATGTGAAGAAGGCTCTTCTCTATTACCCAAAATTTCTCTAACTTACCTTCCTGTCAATTAGGCTTTCTACCAGTTAGTTAGGTGCCACCTGGGTCTTTTTCTGGATAGAAAAAAAAAAGATTAGTTATTTGGATCTCTTTCAGAAAGTCATCAGGACCCAAGTCTGACTAATACAGAACACCACCCCTTTCTCCCCACAGGTCATGGATACAGTGGATGCCATTTCCCACACAACTCTTCTCACACATAAATAATTGCAGCTCTTGATTTCTCCCCAGATTGTGAGCAATGTACCATTGAAGGCTTCAGTCCACCTGACATTCTCTATCGCATGCTCCATCAACTCAGTCGCAAGGACCTGAGAGCTATACTGAACCAGAGAAAGGCCAATTACACTTAGGGAAGTAAGAGAGAAAATGAGGAGAGTATTTTAGGGTTTTAAGCTAATGACGTTATGCCTGCACCACTACCATCCTCCCCATTCAGGACCCCAGCTGCTGGGTGAATAGAATCTGGGAGCTAAGCAGTATGTAGATTCAGCCCTGGGCTGCTATTTACCAGATGTCAAGGGGGATGGTGTTAGAATTCACTCCACTCAGCTTCCCCACACTCCAATACAGCATCTCTCCACCAGCAGTGTTAATCTGGAAAAAGGCATCTGGAGAGATGTGGATCTTCAAGCCCAAGATCTCTTCAAAGAGCTCATCTTCCTGTGAGTCTCACCTGCCTTAATTCCTGAGAATGGAAAGTAATGATTACCATTGTGTGCCCTTGGTTATTGGTGTGGATAGTGAGCTCAAACCAGTGTCCACTATGGAGTTCCCCAAACAGAAGCTGAACGGGAGACTGATGATGGCTACAATGGGTCATGGTGCTAGAAAAGAAGAAAGAAGAAAGAATCTTAAAATTGCAGACCATTATATCTCTAGTGGTTAGTTGGAGGGGGAGGTTCCAGCATCTCATCTAGGAGACAAAGCACTCATGGCATGGCCCTGAGAGCTCTGAAAGAGTTCCCAGAGTACAGAGATACATGCAGACACTCTCATCTACAGTCTGGCCTGGGTTCTTGGACCTGGGTAGTGATTGGCCCTGGCTAAGGGCCAATCCCACTTAGCCCAGGTTTTCCATAAACACCATCCCTACCTCAGCAATTCACAGCCCAGACTATGGCAAGCCATCAGCCTCCTGCGTGCTGTTTGGCTGTCCCAGGACTACCTTTTCTGGAAGTAAAATGATGTCAAGTCACAGACTACTCCTGACCCTTTGATGAAAAACTCCTTTACAGTCTCCTTCTGAACACAGAGCTCCTTCTTCCCAGACCAAAAAAATCAGAAGTCAAGCGAAGACTCATCTCTGAAAATTTCCTCTCCTAGCTCTACAATAATGTTTTGGTCTGTTCACACTGCATACTTGGGTTGGTCCAGAAGCCACTGCTTTTCCCTGCCATGACCCCCCTCCACCGGTAGCTCTACAGTACTCAGCTCTGCAGTAGTAAAATAAGAAAGCACAATTCTACCCTGGCAAGGTTCCTCAGTTGGTTGGAGCATCATCCCATACACCAAAAGGTTGCTAGTTTGATGCTCGGTCAGGGCACATACCTAGGTTATGGGTTTTATCTGCAGTCAGGGCATGTATTGGAGGCAACCAATAGATGTTTCTGTCTCACATCTCTCTGTCTCTCTGTCTCTCTGTCTCTGTATATTTCTCTCCCCCCCTTTCCTCTCTCTTTAAAATCAATTAAAAATACATCAAATGAGGATAAAAAAAGAAATCATATTCTCTAAAGAAAACGTGAGTTATTCTTCTAAACAGGAGCTAAATTGAGCTTTTGTCCCATCAAGAAGCAATAACATTTTGGTTTCCTTCATACTTCTCCACTTCAAACATCACACCCCTCACTCACCCAAACACCTCAGAGGACACAAGAGCTAGGTGAAAAGTGCTAGGAAGAGAATGAGCATTTTTAAAATTTCTACATCACTACAGACAGCATAACCATTAGCTTGACTGGGATAAATCACAATAAACTATGTTGGAGCTATAGAGTTAAAAGTCCAGGAATCAATGAAGATTTAAGCCCTAGGTTGGATATTTCCCAGATCTTTAATCTTGGGTACTTTTATGCCTCCATTTGCCCATCTCAGAAATGAGAATAACAATAACTTTCCTTCTCCCATCTACTTCACAAGTTTGTTGAGATGATCACATTAGTATAGGAATTTTTTAATGTGTGAATGTTTGATAGCTCCATGTTCTTTACAAATGTCAAGTATCATTGGGTTATTAATAAGAATTTCAATTCTGACTTACCTTCTAATCTCTATCAAATTGATTTTTGGATTTCACAGAGCATCCACTAACTTCCATAGGCAAAGTTCTTGTGAAAACCTTTAGGAGTCCTCACATGATAATTAACTTTGTAACCTCACCTCAGTTCCCATGTTTTGATTATGCCAGCAGCATGATTAAAGAATATATTTGCCATCTCCTCTTTCTAACCCCAAGCCCCTGTTCCCATCCCACACAGATATTCTGTGGATGTGTAGTTTCTGCTTTCTGCCCTGAAACTTCCAAAAACCAACTGCAGTAAGGTAATACAAATGGTTGCTACAGAAGCTGCTCCTCATCATCCTGTGAGTCTCACCTGCCTTAACTTCTGAGAATGGAAAGTAATGGTGGCCATGGTGTGCCCTTGGCTATTGGTGTGGATAGTGAGCTCAAACCAGTGTCCACCTTCATGAAACAGAAGGCAGGGATCCATTGCAGACTGTTGAGGGAATACTTCATAGTACTATGAAGAATATTCTTACACAGGCAAAAGTAACAGGTTCACAGCTGATTATTGATTCTGGGTGATTGTTATGGGCTGTATTGTACCCCTGCCCCCCAAATTTATATATTGAAGCCCTAAGCCCCAGTTCCTCAGAATGTGACTGCAAGTGGACATGAGGTCTTTCAAGAGATGATTAAGTCAAATGAGGTAATTAGGGTGGGCCCTAATCTAATATGACTGGTATCCTCCTGTGAAAAACAATTTTGGACACACAAGGATACAATGGTGTGCACATAGAGGAAAGATCGTGTGAAAACACAATGAGATTATGGCTGTCTCCAAGCCAAGGAAAGAGCCTTCAGAAGAAACTAACTTGCCAAGATCTTGATCTTGGACATTGACTGTAGAATTGAGAAAATAAATTTCTCTGGTTTAAGCCACCTAGTCTGTGTATTTCGTTATGGCAGCCCTAACAAACTAATGCAGATATATAAGAAACATGATCCCTGCCCTTTGACCTTACAGAGAAACACAATCCATTTTATTCCAAACAATAAACTGCATGAAAGCATAAAGCTGTATCCTTAGTCTGGCACATAATGGTTGCTCAATAATTATCTCTTTTTTTAGATTTTAATTATTTTTTAGAGAGAGGGAAAGGGAAGGAGTCAGGGAGAGAAACATCAATGTGTGGTTGCTTCTCACACATACCCCACCAGGGAATTGGCCCACAGCCCAGGCACATGCCATAACTGAGAATCGAACCGGTGACCCTTTGGTTCACAGGCCAGTGCTCAATCCACTAAACCACATTAGTCATGACACAATAATTATCTTTGAAAGAAGGCATGAATAATCAAGAAAGGTATTTTATTTGCACGTACAATCTCAGGTTATTCTATATATAGTGTGGAATACAATAATCTTCCATTTCTGTGAATTTCTCCTGGAAGTAGTAATATACTACTCAGTTGCTATGATTCTATTCCTACCTATAAATTCCTGATATAAGCCCATAATTTCTATATTTCTTCATATAACCAGGTGCCAACTACAGCATAGTTCAGTCAGCTCCTTCATTTCCTCCTGGTGAATAAAAGTCAAATACAATCCTGATTTAGTCACACACAAGTTTGTTGCTGCCACAACAAAACACACTGTCTGATTTCCTAGGTCCCTTTGTTTTTATAATACATGTAATCTAGGTTCATTGTATTTTCAAACAATCACAAAACTACGCATAGAAGGAGTTATAGCAAAAAACAGTGCTGCCTTAGAGGGTAAAATCAATTAAGGCTATAGTTCATACTTTGGCTATAATTTCCAATAAATGCAATATAAGATATGACTAACTACACTGAATACATTTTTCAAATTTGAATTTGGTGATTTAAAGAAAAACTGGTGGGCAAAGAATGTTTTTCAGAAATAAGAGTCAAATGTCGAAGATTCTGGAAGAATGGGAAATTGAAGAGTTGAGTCAGACCTGGAAGATAATGGTTAAGTTTGAACTGCACAGGTCCACTTATAGACACATTTGTTTCAATAAATATGTACTGTATTGTAAATGTATTTTTTGTTACTATCTTTTTATATCAGGATTTTTTTTAGTATCTTAGCAACCTTCTTTTATTTGTATTTTATTTTATTTTAAATATATTTTATTGATTATGCTATTACACTTGTCCCATTCTCCCCCCTTCATTCCCCTCCACCCTGCACACCCCCTCCAACCTTCATTCCCTCCCTTTACTTCATGTCCGTGGGTCATATATATGTTCTTTGGCTTCTACATTTCCTATGCTATTCTTAACCTCCCCTATCTTCTTCATACAACTTATGCTACTTATTCTCTGTACCTTTTCCTTCTCTCTCCCCACCCACTCCCCCGTTGATAATCCTCCATGTGATCTCCATTTCTGTGATTCTGTTCCTGTTTTAGATGTTTGCTTAGTTTGTTTGTCTTTGTTTTTGTTTTAGGTTTGGTTGTTAATAACTGTGAGTTTGTTATCATTTTACTGTTGATATTTTTATCTTCTTTTTCTTAGATAAGTCCCTTTACCATTTCATATAAGGGCTTAGTGATGATGAACTCTTCTAACTTGACCTTCCAAGTTAGATAAAAAGTACCAACAGTAAAATGATAACAAACTCACAGTTATTAACAACCAAACCTAAAACAAAAACAAAAACAAAAACAAACAAACTAAGCAAACAACTATCTGGGAAGCACTTTATCTGCCCTTCCATTCTAAATGATAGCTTTGCTGGATAGAGTAATCTTGAATGTAGGTCCTTGCCTTTCACGACTTGGAATACTTCTTCCCAGCCCCTTATTGCCTGCAAGGTTTCTTTTGAGAAATCAGCCAACAGTCTGATGGGCACTCCTTTGTAGGTAACTGTCTCCTTTCCTTTTGCTGCTTTTAAGATTCTCTCCTTATCTTTAATTTTGGGTAACTTAATGATGATGTGCTTTGGCGTGTTCCTCCGTGGGTCCAACTTCTTTGGGACTCTCGGCTTCCTGGACTTCTATTTCCTTCACCAGACTGGGGAAGTTTTCCTTCATTATTTGTTCAAATAAGTTTTCAATTTCCTGCTCTTCCTCTTCTCCTTCTGGCACCCCAGATTTGGGTGTTGGATCTGGTGATTTGGATATTGGAATGTTTAAAGATGTCCTGGAGGTTCCTAAGCCTGTCTTCACTTTTTTTGAATTCTTGTTTCTTCCTTTTGTTCTGGTTGCTTGTTTATTGCTTCCTTCTGGTGCACACCATTGATTTGAGTCCTGGTTTTCTTCCTGTCACTGTTGGTTCCCTGTACATTTTCCTTTATTTCATTTAGCATAGCCTTTATTTTTTCACCTAATTTGCGACCATATTCAACCAGTTCTGTGAGTATCCTGATTGCCAGTGTTTTGAACTGTGCATCTGATAGGTTGGCTATCTCTTCGTTGCCTTGTTGTATTTTTTCTGGAGCTTTGATCTGATCATTTAGGCCATGTTTTTTTTGTCTCAGAGCTCCTGTTACGTAGTAAAGGGTGGAGCCTTAGGTGTTTAACAGGGTGGGACAACACATCACTGCACTGTGACGCTATATGTGGGGGAGGGGTCCAATAGGAGACAGTGCTGCTTGCTCCACTCTGCTGGTTTTCAGTCACTTCCCCAGCTACCCACCATCAAATTGTGCTTTTCTGGTGCTGATTCCTGGGTGGTTGGGTTTGTGTACATTCTAGGACCCTGTGGGTCTCTCCAATGAACTCTCCTACGAGGCTGGGAGTTTCTCCCACTGCTGCCTCAACCGCACAGATGTTTTCAATCAGAGATTTGAGGCCTTATTTCCCTGTACTGGAATCCTGAGTTGCATTGTCTGTCTTGCTCCCCAATTGTTCTTTCAGGTTTATCTGCATGCAAATGTGGGACCATCCAGTCCACAATCTGCTGCTTCCCTAGGTCTGCCAGCCACGGCCTTGCCACCAGTCCTCTCAGCCAGGCTGCCCATCTCTGCTCCTCCTACCAGTCTGGATGAATGTTTCTTTAACTCCTTCGTTGTTGGATTTCCATAGAGTTCGCTTTTCTATCAGTTCTGGTCAGTTTTTGTTTTTAAATTTGTTGTTGTCCTTCTTTTGGTTGTGCGAGGAGGCACAGCATGTCTACCTATGCCTCCATCTTGGCCAGAAGTCCTAATCATATTTTATTGCTTATGCTATTACAGTCATCCTGATTTAGCCCCCTTTGGCTCCCTCCACCGAGCACTCCCCATTCCCTCAGGCAGTACCCACACCATTGTTCATGTCCATGGGTCATGCATATAAGTTCTTTGGCTACTCTATTTCCTATACTGCACTTTACATCCCCACGGCTTTTCCTTTCGGTAACTATTTGTACTTTTTAATCCCTTCACCTCCTGACCCATCCTCCTCCTCCCCCCTCCGAACTGGCAACCTTCTGGTAACTAACTTCTTTTCTCTTGTTTTAAGAGTCTTTATCTTTAACCTTTGGCCTTTTAATAATGATCTATCTTAGAGTGGACCTCTTTGCATCCATCATAATTGAAACTCTGTGCTTCTTGGACTTGCACATCTATTTCCTTCACTGAATTAACAAAGTTTTCTTTCACTGTTTTTTCAGAAAGATTTCCAATTTCTTGCTCTTTCTCTTCTTCTGGCATACTTATGGGGTCAATGTTGGACCTCTCAAAAGTTGTCACAGAGGCTGTTTAAAATATCCACAGTTTTTTGGATTCTTTTTTTCTTGTTGTTCTGCATGGCTGTTGGTTCCTTAAGTTACAAATCATTCATTTGATTCTCTGGTTCATTCACTCTACTGTTGTTTCTTTATAAATTATTTATTTAAATTAGTGTATCCTTCATTTCTGACTAGGTCTTTTTTATGTTGCTGAGGTCCTCACTAAGTTCCTTGAGCATCCTTATAACCAGTGTTTTGAACTCTGTATCTGATATACTGCTTATCTCCATTTTGTTTAGTTCTTTTTCTGGAGTTTTGATCTGTTCTTTCATTTGGGCCATGTTTGTCTCCTTGTTTTGGCAGTGTCCTTGTGTTTGTTTTTATGTATTAGGTAGAACTGCTTTGACTCTGTGTCTTGGTAGTGTGGCCTAATGTGGTAGGTGTCCTGTAGGCTCCAGTAGCACAGCTTCCCCTATCACCCAAGCTGGGTACTCAGAGTGCACCCTTTGTGTGGGCCGAGTATACCCTCCTCTTGTAGTTGAGCCTTGATTGCTGTTGATAAGTCAATGGGAGGAATTTACTGAGGCCAGTCACCTGCAAGGACTGGCTGTGACCCCTGACCACCAACCTCCACACTCCATGGAGGCAGCTGTGCAGGGGCAAAGTGGTGGTGCTCCAGTGTGGTCTGTAGCTGTCCACTGGATACACTGGCCCTGGGGTTTCCCAGGTGGTGTGGGCCAAGGTAAGCTGTATTTTGCCTGGGGCACCCTGCGTGAGCTATAAATCAATCTGAGATGGCAGCTACTTGTGCTGAGCTTAGACACTTCCAGGTGAAGCCAAGCTGTGACTCTAGGGCTCACTGAAGCCAGCTGTTGCTTGTTTGATAGGATTTAGGAGCTAAAACCAGCCATTCATTTGGAAAAGCAGCTTGCAGGGGCAGGTAAATTGGATGGGGCGGTGACTCAGTGGATCTCCAAGATGGGTCACACAGTGTCAGCCAGGTTGATGGAAGTCTCAGCTCTGACACCAGTGTACCAGCTCTGTGGGGGGAGGGCTCAGCAAAGAGACAATGGCCTCTGTTCACCCTGATGCCAGACACTTCAGTCTCTCCCTGTATAGCACTGGTGCCCTTCAAGCTGCCAGCCCAGTGTTGGGGCTCAAAGAGAGCAAGTCTGAGTAGGTGAGTCTATGTGTGGGTTCCCCAAGAGGAACTGCTTAGGGCTCCAGCAGCCTCCTGCATTGATTCAATCCCTGATGATTTTTGCAACTAGAAGTTTGGGGACTTGTCTTCCTGGCACTGGAACCCTGGGCTTGGAGGCCTGGTGTGGGTCTGAGAGTCCTTACTCCCATATCCCTCCCAAATTTTTATCCACATGGGTGTGGGGCCAGCCCATTCCACATCCATGACCCTCTTACCAGTCTGGATGGATGTGGTTTCTTCAGTTACACAGTTGTCATACTTCCATTCAACTCAATTTCTGACATTTTTTAGTGATGAATGTTCCCCATTTTAGTTGTAATTTTGATGTGATTGTGAAAAGAGGTGAGCGATGTCTGCCTATATTGCCATCTTTACCAGAAGCCCAATTTTCTAATAATATTTTTTCTAGATTACTCTATTGTAAGAATATAGTATATAATACATATACAAAATCTGTATTAATCACTGTTACCAGTAAGACTTCTCTGGTCAAGAGTAGGCTATTAATAGTTGTTTTGGAGGAGTCAAAAGTTATATGTAGATTTTCAACTTCATGAGGGGTCTGTGCCTCCAAACCCTCCCCCACCCTGCATTATTCAGGGGTCACCTGTATTCACTGTCACCCATTCCTTTCCTTCCATTCACCCACTCATTGAGGTTCCCACTACTCCACAAAAAAAAACAATTCCTATTAAAGTCATCAATGATTTTGTTATGCTGTTCGATGGCCAATTCTCAGTTCTCATCTTGCTAGAAGCATTTGGCACAGTTGATGAGACCCTGCTCCTTGGTTCAGTATCTTCAATTGTCTTCCGGCCCCCACATTCTCTGGGTCCTTTGACCTCACTGAAAGATCATTCTCAACCCCTTTTCCTTGCCCCCCTCTCTTCCCAGACCATTTAAAATGGGAGTGCCCAGGAAAGGTCCATGGTCCTCTTGTCTTCCTTATCTACTCTCACTCCCTTGTTGAAGTTTTAGAGTCTATGTGTGTCTATAAATTCCTTTCTTTCCTGATGTATTACTGAGACTTTTCTAGATTTCAAATTTGACTTTGAATCATTTGCCTTTATAAATATGAAGACATGGTTTCATTGTTTCCTGGTCTCCCACATTGCCCACATTGTTGTATAAGACCAGATGTTAAAATAAGTCCTGATCCTTCGTAGTTATTCTCTTCCTCTTTTTTTTCCTCTAGAAGCTTTTAGGGAATCTATTTATCCCTGAAACTTCAGACCATGGGGACCTTTATTCATTCATCATGGTGGGTACTTTCTAGGCTTTGTCTCTCTGAAAATAAATACTTTCAGACGTGGAATATTTTCCCGTATTATTTCTTATCTCCTTTTGTTTTCTATTTTCTCCCTTCTATTATTTGGATTTTGGACTTCATGTATAAAGCCTATTATCTGCTACTCATTCCTCTACTATTTTCTTATTAATCCTCATCTGAGGATATGTTTGATTTTTAGAGACAAACAAAGGGGGCAGGGATAGAAAGAGGAAGAGAGAGAAACATTGATGTGAGGGTGAAACAACAACCGGTTGCCTCCTGTATGCGCCTTGACTGCACCCCTACCAGGGATCAAACCTGCAGCTTGGGTATGTGCACTGACCAGGAACTGAACTTCCAACTTTTTGGTGCACAGGATGACACTCCAGCCAAGCCAAGATCTCTACTCTTTTTTTTTTATTATTTCTTTGCCTTTTTGTAAAATTTTCCTGGCATAAATACCAACATCTTTATACAATTTTTCCACTACCCTACCTTTAGTGCTGAAAAGATTTTTCTTGTTCTTGATTGCTCCTTTATATAATATCTGGTTCTTTTCGGTAGTATTACTTAGTAATGTAATATATGTGTATTTTTTTCCTGTTCTTCGAATCATCTATTTCCTCCAGAAATTTTTTCCCATTTGTTTTGGGCACTTTTCACAATGAAGACTTTTTCAAAGAGCTGGTGATGCTTTTCTGACTTCATATTTAAGAGTGAGACCTTAGACTGATCAGCAATTTAGCTTGAGTAGATTTGTTGATTCTTGGCTTTATTGTTGTGAATTGTGTCTGCCTCAGGAAGTCATTACTCTGAGTCTATTTGCTGCATGAGAAAATCATCTCCAAGTTTCTTGCCTGACTGCTGGCCTTCTAGAATTTAGATATAAAAGGGGAATGGTGTTACAACCATTAAAAATGAATATTTCGTGTAAACTTCCTGTTTATACTCCTCTACCAACACCACTATGCCTGGTAGCTCCAAATTCAGAGCTTTTGTGGGTTCATTTTCTTCTGAGAAAAAAAACACTCCAGTCTCCTGCTACAAGATGGGCATTCTTGGTAAGATGAGGATGTTTGCCAGTTTTATGTCCACTGTCCACCAAACCCTATTTTTAGCCCTGTGCCTTACCTCATCTCTGCCTACTCCAGTACCTTGCACCTTCAAGTGTGAGACTTACCACAGTTGTGTGAAACAGATAAGCCTTACATCTCATCAGGTGCCTCTTTGTAGGTAATGCATATATACTTGCTAAGTCAGTTGTCACTCCCATTTGCTTTTCATCTTCTAAGACTTCATTTAGTTTGCCTTTGTTGTCTCTCTGTTATTTCTTTCATTTATTCATTCAAAAATAAAACTGAGTACCTACAAGTGCCAGACACTGTTCTAGGTGCTTAGGATATAATAACAAATAAAATATTCCTTTCATTTTGGCACTTACATTTTAGTAGGAGGAAGCAGATTTTTTTTAAAGGACAATAAATTATATGGTATGTTAGACCATAACTGTAGTTATGGTCTGAATGTGTCCCCCATAATTTCATATGATGAGATCCTAACCTCCAAGGTAATAGTATTAGGGGGTGGGGACTCTGGGGTGATTCAGTCATGAGGGTGGAGCCCTAATGATTATAATTAGTGCCTTATAAAAGAGATCTCAAAGAGCTAGCTCATCCCTTCTGCCACATGAGGTTACAGTAAAAAGACAGCTCTCACTGAGGAAGTGGGCTCTCACAATATACTAAATCTGCCAGGATTTTCATATTGGACTTCCCAGCCTCCAGGACTGTAAGAAATAAATTTGTGTTGTTTATAGACCATCCAATTTATGGTATTTTTGTTATAGCAACCCAACTGATCTAAGACAAGTGCCATGGGAAAAATACAGCAGGATAAGGACGATAAGATGTTCTAGGGCTGGAGGAGGTGTGGTCTGTCATTTTAAATGGGGTCAAAGTAGGCTTTATTAAGAAGGTGACATTTGAATAAAGCAGTGGTTCTCAACTGAGGGCAATTTTGCCCTGCAGGGGACATTTAGAAAGGTATGCAGACATTTTTGGTTGTCACCACAAGGGTGATAGTTGGGTGGTGCTACTGGCATCTAGTGGGTAGAAGTCAGGGATGCTTTTAAGCATCCTACAATGCTTGGGACAGCCCTCACAACAAAGAATTATCCACCCCCAAATAACAATAATGCTAAGGTTGAGAAACCTCAGAATTAAGACTTAAAAGGAAGTAAGGGTATGAACCCACACATGTTGCAGGTTCCATCTCTGGTCAGGCTGCGTGTGAGAGGTAGCTGATCAATATTTCTCTCTCACATTGATGTTTCTCTCTCACATTGATGTTCTTCTTTCCCTCTCCCCTCCCCTCTCTCTAAAAATAAATAAATACAAATAAATAAGAGTCTTTTTTATTCGTATCCTTCATAGACTATCCAAAAAAAAAAAATCCAAAATGATGGAAGACTCCCAAACTCTTTTTATAAAGCCAGCATCATCCTAATTCCAAAACCAGATAGAAACACAACAAAGAAAGAAAACTTCAGGCCAATATCGCTGATGAACACAGACGCTAAAATCCTCAATAAGATATTGGCAAATTGCATCCAACAATACATTAAAAAGGTCATATACTGTGACCAAGTGGGATCCATCCCAGGGATGCAAAGATGGTTCAAAATTCACAAATTAGTAAATGTAATATATCACATAAACAAAAGCAAAGACAAAAACCACATGATCATATCAATACATGCGGAAAAAGCTTTTGATAAGGTACAACACCCATTTATGATAAAGGTACTCAGAAAAATGGGAATAGAGGGAGCATTCCTCAATATAATAAAGGCCATATATGAAAGACCTACAGCCAACATCATACTCAATGGGCAAAAACTAAAAGCTTTTCTACTAAGATCAGGAACAACACAAGGTTGTCCACTTTCACCACTTCTATTTAATATAGTATTGGAAGTTTTAGCCTCAGTAATCAGGCAAGAGAAGGAAATAAAAGGCATCCAAACCAGAAAGGAGGAAACAAAACTGTCATTGTTTGCAGATGACATGATAGTATACATGAAAAATCCTATAGCCTCTACCAAAAAAACTGCTCAACCTCATAAATGAATTTGGCAAAACAGCGCTTTACAAAGTCAATATCCAGAAATCAAAAGCATTTTTGTATACTAACAATGAATCAGCAGGAGCAAAAATCAAGAAAAAATCCCATTTGATATAGCAAAAACAAAAATAAAATATCAGGGAATAAACCTAACCAAGGGGGTAAAAGAGCTGTATGCAGAAAACTACACAACACTGAAGAATGAAATCAAGGAACACACAAACAAATGGAAACATATACTGTGTTCATGGATTGGAAGAATTAACATCATCAAAATGTCCATACCACCCAAAGCAATTTACATATTCAATTCAATGCCTATTAAAGTAACAATGACATACTTCACAGACATAGAAAAAAACACTTGAAAATATTATATAGAACCATAAAAGACCCTGAATAGCAGCTGCAATTTTGAGAAAGAAGAGCAAAGTAGGAAGGATCACATCTGATATCAAACTGTAGTACAAGGCCACTGTAATCAAAACAGCCTGGTACTGGCATAAAAACAGGCACACAGACAAATGGAACAGAACAGAGAGCCCAGAAATAAACCCAAGTCTCTACAGTCAATTAATATTCAACAAAGGAGACAGTAACGTAAAATGGAGTAAAAATAGCCTCTTCAACAAATGGTGTTGGGAGAACTGGAGAGCTACATGCAAAAAAAGAAAAGAAAAGAAAAGAAACTGGAGCACCAACTTACAACATACACCAAAACAAATTTAAGGTGGATAAAAGACTTAAATATAAGCCATGACACCATTAAAGTCCTGGAGGAGAACATAGGCAGGAAAATCTCAAATATTCCATGCAGTAATATTTTCACTGATATGTGCCTTAGATCAAGGGACATAAGGAAAAGAATAAACAAATGGGATCTCATGAAAACAAAAGCTTCTGCATTCCTAAAAAAAAAAAAAACAGCATTGAAATGAAAAAAGAACCAACTGCATGGGAAAACATATTTGCCAATGATACCTCAGGCAAGAGTTTAATCTCCAAAATATACAAAGAACTCACATGACTCCAGTCTAAGAAGACAAGCAACCCAATGAAGAAATGGGCAAAGAACTTGAACAGACACTTTTCCAAGGAGGACATACAGAGGATCCAGAGACACATGAAAAGATGCTCAGTATCACTAGCTATCATAGAGATGCAAATTAAAACCACAATGAGATACCACTTTACACCTGTCAGAATGGCCATCATAAACAAAGCAACAAACAACAAGTATTGGAGAGGTTGTGGAGAAAAGGGGACCTTAGTTCACTGTTGGTGGGATTGCAGACTGGTACTACCACTATGGAAAACTGTATGGAACTTTCTAAGAAAACTAAAAATGGGTCTGCCTTTTGATCCTGTAATTCCACTGCTAGAATTGTATCCTAAGAACCCTGAAACACCAATCCCAAAGAACCTATGCACCCCAATGCTTATAGCAGCACCATTTACAATAGCCAAGTGCTGGAAACTACCTACGTGCCCATCATTAAATAAATGGATCCAAAACTATGGCACATTTACACAATGGAATTCTATGCTGCAGAAAGAAAGAAGGAGCTCCTACCCTTTGCAACAGCATGGATAGAACTGGAAAACATTATGTTGAGTGAAATAAGCCAGGCAGTGAAAGACAAATACCATATGATCTCACCTTTAACAGGAAGCTAAACAATAAAACAAACAAGGAAGCAAAATATAACCAAAGACACTGAAATAGAGAACAGGCTGACAGTGTCCAGAGGGGAGAGGGGAGGGAATTTCAGGGGAAAAGGGAAGGGTTTACAAGGACATGTATAAAGGACACGTGGACAAAAACTAAGGAAGGTGGAAATGGGAGGGAGGTGGGGAACACTGGGTGGGTGAGATAGGGTGGAAGTAAAAAACAGAAAACTGTACTGGAAGAACAATTAAAATAAATTTAAAAAATATTTTTGGTTAATGGGAATGTTCTATATTATTAAGTGTACACTTAAAAGAGGAAATTTTACTGTATGTAAAATGCACCTCAATAAACCTTAGTTTTAAAATAGAACAAAAAATAATTTGAATTATAAGGATTTTTTCCTGAATATTATTTAAGAGAAAATGTCTGGCAACTCAAAATCCCTCCTTCAAAGAGGCATATACAGATGTGGAAAAGCAAAGTACTTCAAGCTCAAAGCCATTTTTAGGAGAAAACTTATTTCTGACTTCCAGCTAAGATGGAGGCATAGGTGGAAATACTGTACCTCTTCACACCACCAAATTTAAGGACAACAAAGATTTAGAAACAAAAACACAACCAGAACAGACATTAAATTGAATTGTACAGAAGTCCAACAAGAAGGAACCATTCATCCAGACCAGTAAGGGGGTCAGAGTCGGCTGTGAGTGGAGAGGGATCCTGGTGGGAAGAGGTGGTGTTTAGCAGAACCAGGTGTGGGGAGGAAATGAGCAAACCCAATGAGATGGGCAAGGCGGTTGGCTGACCGCGGACACACATTTACGTGCAGATAAACAAGGCAAAAAAAAGGGGCAGTGAGACAGACTGCACAAACCAGGGCCCCAGGGATGGGAAATAAAGCCTAAAAGCACCAAGTGAGAAAACTTTTGGGGATTGAGGTACCGAAATAAGCTCCCAGCCTCACAGGAGAGTTTGTTGGAGAGACCCACAGGGTCCTAGACCATACACAAGCCCACCCACCCAGGAACCAGTACCAGAGGGCCCAATTTGCTTGTGGGAAGTTGCAGAGGGGAGGGAAATCCGAGAGAGCAGACCAAGTGCCATTGCTCCCTCTCTGACCCCGCCCCCACATATAGCATCACAACCCACCAACTGGGCTGCCCTACCCTGGTGAACATTTAAGGCTCCACCCCTCACTATGTGACAGGTGTGACCAGACAAAAAAAAAATGGTGCAGAGTAACAGATCAAAGCCCCAGGGCCAATACTTTTAAGCAACCAAGAGATAGCCAACCTATCAGAGGCACAGTTCAAAATGCTGATAATCAGGATGCTCATAGAACTGGTTGATTTTGGTCACAGAATAGATGAACAAATGAAGGCTACACTAAGTGAAATGAAGCAAAATGCACAGGAAACCAATAGTGATTGAAAGAAAACTGGGACTTAAATCAATGGAGTGGACCAGAGGAAGAAAGAGACAACCAAACAAAAAAGAAGGGAGAAACAAGAATTCAAAAAAATGAGGAGAGGCTTAGGAACCTCCAGGACATCTTTAAACGTTCCAACATCCCAATTATAGGGGTACTAGAAGGGGAAGAGGAAGAGCAACAAGTGAAAAACTTATTCAAACAAATAACAAAGGAGAAGTTCGCCAATCTGGCAAAGGAAATAGACTTCTAGGAAGTCCAAGAAGCTCAGAGAGTCCTAAAGAAGGTGGACCCAAAGAGGAACACACCAAGGCACATCATAATTATATTAGCCAAGATAAAAATGAAGGAGAGAATCCTAGAAGCAGCAAGAGATAAGGGGACAGTCACCTACAAAGGAGTTCCCATCAGACTGTCAGTGGATTTCTCAAAAGAGACCTTACAGGCAAGAAGGGGCTGGAAGGACATATTCCAAGTCATGAAGTCCAAAGACTTACATCCAAGATTGCTCTATCCAGCAAAGGTTTCATTTAGAATGGGAGGGCAGATTAAGTACTTCTCAGAAAAAGTAAAGCTAAAAGAGTTCATCATCATCAAGCCCTTATTATATAAAATGTGAAAGGGACTTATCTGAGAAAAAGAAGATAAAAATATGAACAGTGAAAAGACAGCAAACTCACAATTATTAACAACCACACCTAAAACAAAAGCAAACCAAGAGGACAGCTAGATCAGGAGCAGAGCCACAGAAATGGAGATCACATGGAGGGTTAGCAACAGGGGAGTGGGAGGAGGAGAGTGGGCGAGAAGGTACAGAGAATAAGTAACATAGACTATTGGGAGAAAATAGACAGGGGGAGGGCAAGAATAGTGTGGGAAATGTAGAAGCTAAAGAACTTATGACGGATGGACATGAACTAAAGGGGGGAATGTAGAGGGAGGAGGTGTGCAGAGTAGAGGAGACTGAAGGGGGGAAATGGTACAACTGTAATGGCATAAATCAATAAAATATATTTTTAAAAAGTCATTTCAAAAAAAGAGAAAACCTATTTCTTAGCCATTAAGAAGCTTATTCTGAGCTACTATGTACTATTTTATCTCATGCTATAGATATGCAATATGATATCTATTTTGTTTAGATTTTAAAAGGGAAGTAAAATATAGTGGGATTTATTTTTTTGTTACTGAACACTAGAATGATAACATCATATATTTATTTAATTCTGTACCCTTCCCTTTCCTCTCCATCCTTGGTTTGTTATTTTTACTAGCCATGGCCATCAACTGACCTCTCCAATTTCCTATGTAGTACCCCCACCATCTTTGGATTGCCATCTGGAACTTGGTTCACAGACAAGGTAGACTTTTTCAGTAGACATTGGTGACAAGCTGGAGGAGGCAGGAGAGGAAAGGGGAAAGAGGTCAAAGGAAACCAAAGGCAACAATATAGGGAATGAAAGAATGTTCTCTGGAAAAAAAACAAATAATAAGTGATGTTTGCTTGTAAAGTATGGCATAGGTGAAAATCCATGGCTGAGATCAAGATACTCCATAGACACTTCATGGCAGAAAGGTGTTCCAATCTTGCCATAAAGCAGGAGTCAGCAAACTTTTTCAGTAAATAGCCAGATAGTAAATAATTTTAGGTTTTTCAGGCCATATGGTTCCTGTCACAACTACTTAACTTTGCCATTGTAGTGTGAAAGCAGCCAGATACAATGCATAAACAAGGGAGTTTGGCTGTTCCAATAAAACTTTATTTACAAAATCAAGCGCAAAGACAGATAATAGCCTGTGGAGGGTTTTGAAAGGGGTTTTGCATCAGAGAGGCCTGCCTGAGTGTAAATCTCAGCTCTGGTGCATTCTAGATTTGTGTCCTTGAGTGAATTACTTAATCTTTCTGAGCAACAATGTCTTCATATGTAAAATGATAGAGCTTAACCCCCAGAGTGACTGAAAACAGTAAGCAATTACTGTGATCACTTAGCAGGGAGTCAGGTCCCCAGCAACTGACCAAGAGGTGAGGGCTTACAGAGGGTATGATAGCATGGAGAAGACAACAAAGCCCCTCCAATTTTGGTGCAGCTGTTGTCACTTTCACTCTGTTGATCATTTGGAGGCAAGACTCTAGTCTTTGTAAAATTTTGTTCTGAGCTTCAAATTTCACCTGCAAAAGAATGTAAGTAATAAAACAGAATACTTTTGCAATATACCTCAAAAAATAGAAAACAAAAAGGTAAGAGAAGGTTGTTCCACAGATTTTGGGGTCATGGTCTCAGGAGATAAGGAGTCCAGAGTGATGGAAAAGCAACATACCTAATAAGGTATTGGGGAAAGGTCCAGAGTGAGCTCTTGTGTAAGCTCACCATTTTATCAGACCTTTCAGACTGAACACTCATGCTGTCTGAGTGCTGTCCAATAGAACTTGCCATGGTAATGGAAATATTCTATTTTGATGTAAGACTCTATGTAATATGACAGCCATTAACCACATGTGGCTACTGAACACTTGAAATGTGGCTCATGTGACTGAGGAAGTAAATTTCGAATCTCATTTCATTTTAATTAACTTAATATAGTCAGCTCTGCTATAATGTAACATTAAGTGTTCCTACACCATACCATGCAAAATCATGCAAAAGAAATAACAGAGCTCATGGGGGAAATAGAGTTGGGCACACACATTCCAAAATTTTATTAGTAATACACACATAAAAGATAAGAACCTAATTAAAATAGTATAGGTTTACATGTTAAATAGCTAAAAATTGAATATATTACTACAATAGAATGGCACTTTGCCCTGACAAAGACCTGAATTTTGCTTATGGAAGTAGCTGCCCACCTGTAACTTATCATGAGGTGGTGAAAGGAGAGTCATGTGAGTGGAATGGAAATTTCTAACAGCAGATGTGAATGGGTATGGCTCATAACACACTCAGCGAACTGAGAGAGCAGCAGATGTCTGAGGTGTGTGTGTCTGTTCATTTAATGTATTTTCATGGAACTCGGTCCAGCTGGGTGCAGTTTCCTTCTTTCATCTGGTGTTCCTTAGAAGTGATGAAATCACTTCTAAGCAAATGTGAAATATATATTATGTTCAAATTGTTTCCTAATATATCAATCTGTTGGAACAAATTTCAATTTTCAAAGCAAGCATTATAGCAGAATTGACTTACATTTAAATAGCCACATGTGGCTAAAGCTGTAAGAATAATAAAAAAAAGCAAAGAAAGGAAACAAGCCTTTATACATGGCTTTAGAGTTTGGAAGACATACCTGGCCTAAAGTTAAAATTTTTGAGTTGTTAGCACATTGAATTTAAGTACTCCTTGGTGTGCCTGTGTAGAGATGTCCAGTCAAGTGTCTTACAAGTCTAACATGATTCACTTGATGGAATTGAGGAGTGAAGACTGAAGCTGCATACCAACCTTAAGTTGTTCTTTCATAGCTTAGCCTCCAGACTGGTGTCACAACATCAGCCAGCCTTGAATAAAAAAATTCAGGCACTAAGTTCATTATGTAAATATGTATTATGTACTTACAATGTGCATCATACTTCCTGCCACCATTTCCTCTAGCATTTTTCTTATCATTCAGAAGACCTAACTCTCATGCTCCTGAGGAGACAGTCTGGGAGAAAAGACCATTTTGGTGCTGTACACTTCACAAAGCAGAACAGATGGGAAAACCTAATATAAGAAAAATCAAGATTTATCAGGAGGTAATTAATCATATTACAAAAGGCTCTGCTGTTGGGTTCCTTTAAATAGCCTACCTCCCTAATGCTTTTAAAATATAATTTGATTTGACCTCATTGCCCAGGAGAAATGCCCAGTAGCTCTGACAGTACTTCAGCACCACTGCAGGCTCCAGATGGGAGGTGGCTTATGCAAAACATATTAACAAAAAATCCTAAAAGTCACTGCAGCTTTTTCTGGGGAAAAAATGGCAGCAGAGTAGGACAGAGAGACTCCAGTTCTCATACCCCTGGGAGAAAATCCTGGCAGATCTACTGAGGAACAGCGCAATCAATTCCCCAACCAACAATTCCCCAGCACTTATGAAAATAAGACACCAGAGATAGTGGCGGACCAGAGAGCTACAGGTGTGTGGGGTCTCAGGGACGTGAGTAAGGATGGAAGCGGCAAGGCCAGCGGCACTCAGCTGGTACCTAGCTGCGTCTGAGCCCCCGCTGCTATACTAAGGGTGCAGAGGCTTCCTTCTGTGGCCAGCGACAGGGGCATCTGCCACAGAGGACTCATCGGGAGCCCGGCACCTGTGAGTAAAGATAAAGGCGGCAGTGGCAGGGCCGGCAGCCCTTGGCCAGCACCTAACAGCTTGGGAGCTGCCGCTGCCACTGCACGCCGCTGCAACCACAGTTGGGGTGCAGAGGCTTCCGCCTGCGGCCAGCGTGGGGGGCGTCTCCCACGGAGGACTCATCGGGATCACGGCACCCGGCGGAGCCTTGGGCCAGCTGCGGGGTCCTTGGAAGAGAGCTGGCCCCCTCCCTCCCCATCTAGGTGGGGCTGGGTGGCAGAGACATGTCTGCCTAGGTTCGCAGGGAGGGTAGCAAGGACAGAGGGCCATGGTCACTTACGATCTCTGTGCTCGCCAGCCCACCAGCCCGCCAGCCCGGGAGATTTGAGAGGAGCATTGTCCTACCTGGTCGGGTTGGGTATTGGGCTGGGCAGAGAGGCAGGCTTTCTGGAGAAGTTTTTATTGGAAAGTGGACTGAGGTGTTCTCCTGCGAAGGCAGCTTGACTTGCTTCTAACCCAGACACAGGACTGGGAAGGACCAGAACCAGATCCCGTGGGGGCAGCCTGTCAGATGGGTGGGAGCCGGCACCCCAGTCTGGTAGCTCGGCTGGAGCTCAGATGTCTGCCTGCGCCTACAACTCAGCCCACAGAGAGGTCCTGCTGAAACCAGAAAAACCAGATTGGACACTTTGAAACCAACAAGGGAGGGTGTGGATTTTGGGGTTTTTTTTTTTTTACTTTTTTAAACGTTTTTTTTTTCAGTAATCGTATATATTTTTAAATTTTATTATTGCTTTATCTCTTAATGCTTTGTTCCTCTCCTTTCTTTTTTTCCTGTATTAGTCCTTCTTTCTTTCATCCAAAAATTATCAGTTTTTCCTCTCTTCTCCTTCCCTTTTTTAAATGTTTGTTTGTTTGTTTGTTGCTTTCTATACCACTGTAAATACTTCACAACACATCATTGGGGTCTTACAGATTCCTGAATTCTACTACTGTAGTGATTACTACATTCCACTTTACAGGTTCCGGAATTCTATTACTGTAGTGATTAACTATACTTTTTCACACGCTACGTCTATTTACTATTCTTTACTCTCACCTTACCTCAAAACCTGACCACCTGCAACCTCACTGGTTTCTTGATCCAACTCACAAGCCTTCCCTCTCCAACAAGAGACTTATATTTGGTCCCTCTTTTCTTAAAAGTGGCAAGCTGGGTCGAAGATTACAGTTAAAACGATATATACCCTAAAAATCTTCTATCTCTTCTTTACCGGCTGTGACTGTAAATATCATAAAGTACTCTCCTGCTGTCATAAACCATTTTGCCTCCCCCTCCAACTGATCACACACACAAAGAAAGGAGTAGGTGGAAGTGGAGAACATCAAGATACCTGCAGGGGACTACACCGCTGAATTTCACAGGAATTCTACCACAGAAGTTTACACCATAAACCTAGGGAGTCAGAACAGATCAATTTAAGAAGCTGAGGCTAACAAGAAGAGTCTCACAAACAATGGGAAGACAAAGAAACAATGCCCAAATGAAAGAAAAATGTGGAAGTCTCAGAAAGAATGTTAGATGAAATAGAGGCAGGTCAGCTATCAGATATTGAATTCAAAGCACTGGTTATCAGGAAATTCAAAGAGCTCAAAATGTGCTACCAGAAACTAGACGGGAGCTACAATGAACTTTCCCCAAACTATATCAACATGAAAAAGGAAATAGAAACTATCAACAAATGCCAAGAGGAAATACAGAATACAATTTCTGAACTGTAGAACACAGTACAAGGAATGAAAAGCAGGAACGATGAGGCAGAAGATCAGATCACTGAGTTGGAGGACACAGTTGAAAGAATCTCCCAGAAGGAGCAAGAAAAGGAAAAGAGGCTCAGAAAGAATGAAGAGGGATTAAGAGAAATGAAAGACAATATGAAACGTAATAATATCCGAATAATAGGAATACCAGAAGGAGAAGGAGAAGAACAAGGGATAGAAAACCTATTTGAGAAAGTAATGAGAGAAAACATCCCGAATTTGATGAGAGAAAAAGTCACACAAATCCAGGAATCACAGAGAGTCCCAATCAAGAGGAACCCAAAGAGGCCCACTTCAAGACACATCATCATTAAAATGGCAAAATCTCAAGACAAAGAGAGAATCTTAAAGGTAGCAAGGGAGGAAAAGGAAGAAACATACAAGGGAGCCTCAATAAGGTTAGCTATTGACTTCTCCATGGAAACACTCCAAGCAAGAAGAAAATGGCAAGAAATATTTCAAGTAATGAGAACCAGAGGCCTACAACCAAGGCTACATTAGCCAGCAAGTCTCTCAAATCAAGATAGAAGGTCAAATAAAGAGCTTCCAATACAAAAGAAGTCTAAAAGAATATGCCTCCACCAAACCTGCTCTACAAGAATTACTAAAAGGACTGCTTTAAGGAAACAAGTGAAAAGAAATAGAGACAGAGAGGAACTCAGGTACAAAAATGGCAATGAATAAGTACCTATCAATAATAACCTTAAATGTAAATAGATTAAAAGCTCCAATCAAAAGACATAGAATAGCTGAATGAATAAGAAAGCATGACCCACACATATGCTGCCTACAGGAGACCCACCTCAGGACAAAAGACCATCACAGATTAAAGTGAAAGGCTGGAAACAAATTTTCCAAGCAAATGGACAAGGGAAAAACCTGGGGTAGCAATTCTAATATCAGACAAAATAGACTTCAAAAAAAGTTCCATAAAGAGAGACCCAGAAGGTCACTTCATAATACTCAAGGGAAGAATCCACCAAGAACATATTAACATCATAAATATATATACACCCAACATAGGAGCACCGAAATATATAAGGAAAATCTTAGAGGACTTCAAGAAAAATATTGACAGCAACACAATTATAGTAGGGGATTTTAACACCCCACTGTCAAAAATGGACAAATCTTCCAAACAAAATATCGACAAAGATAGAGCAGCACTAAACAACACCCTAGATGAAATGGACTTGACTGATATATATAGAGCCCTTCATCCCAAAGAAGCTAAATACACATTCTTTTCAAATGCACATGGAACATCTTCCAAGACAGACCACATGATAGGACACAAAATGAGCCTCAACAAATTCAGGAAAATTGAAATCATACAAAACATTTTCTCTGACCACAAGGAACTGAAATTAGAAACCAACCCCAAAGAAAATAAGCCCCAAACACCCAAAATCATGGAGACTGATAGTATGCTATTAAACAACGAATAGGTCAAGATTGAAATTAGGGAAGAAATCAAAAAGTTTCTGGAAACAAATGAAAATGAACTCACAACAAACCAAAACTTATAGGACACAGTGAATGCAGTCTTGAGAGGGAAGTTCATAGCAATACAGGGATACCTAAAGAAGATAGAAATATTTTTTAAAAACAGCCTAACCCTAAACCTGCAAGAACTCGAGGAACAACAACAAAGACAGCCCAGAGCAAGTAGAAGGAAGGAAATAACCAAGATCAGAGCAGAATTAAATGACATACAGGCTAAAAGCACAATTCTAAGGATCAATGAATCCAGGAGCTGGTTTTTTAAAAAGATAAACAAAATAGACAAGCCTTTAAGTAGGCTCATTAAGAAAAGAAGAGAGAGGACACAAATAAACACAATAAGAAATGAAAGAGGTAAAATTACAATTGATACCACAGAAATAGAAGGGATTGTAAGGAATTACTATGCAGAGCTATATGCCACCAAATTTGAAAACCTAGATAAAATAGACAAATTTCTAGAAAAATATAATCTTCCGAAACTCAATGAAGAAGAAGTAGAAAGCCTGAACAGGCCAATAACAGCAGATGACACTGAAGCAGAAATCAAAAAATTCCTCTCACACAAAAGCCCTGTACCAGATGGTTTCACAGGAGAATTCTACAAAGCTTTTAAGGAAGAGCTAACCCCTATTCTTCACAGACTATTCCAAAATATCCAAAATGATGGAAGACTCCCAAACTCTTTGTATGGAGCCACAATCATCCTAATTCCAAAGCCTGATAGAGACACAACAAAGAAAGAAAACTTCAGGGCAATATTGCCGATGAACATACATGCTAAAATCTTCAGTAAAATATTGGCAAATTGCATTCAACAACACATGAAAATGATCATACACCACAACCAAGTGGGATTCATCCCAGGGATGCAAGGATGGTTCAATATTTGCATATCAGTAAATGTAATACATCACATAAACAAAAGCAAAGACAAAAATCACATGATTATATCAATAGATATGGGAAAATCTTTTCATAAGGTATACCACCCATTTATGATAAAGGCACTTAGCAAAGTGGGAATAGAGGGAGCATTCCTCAATATCATAAAGTCCATATATGAGAGACCTAGAGCTGACATCCTACTCAAAAGCTTTTCCACTAAGATCTGGAACAAGACAAGGTTGTCCACTTTCACCACTTCTATTTAATATAGTATTGGAAGTTTTAGACTCAGCAAACAGGCAAGAAAAGGAAATAAAAGGCATTCAAAACGGAAAGGAAGAAACAAAACTGGCATTGTTTTCAGATGACATGATAGTGTAAATGGAAAATCCTATACACTCTACTAAAAAACTCCTCCAACTAATAAGTGAATTTGGGAAAACAGTGGGTTACAAAGTCAATATCCAGAAATCAAAGGCATTTTTGTATACTAACCATGAATCACCAGAAGAAGAAATCAAGAAAAAAATCCCATTCGATATAGCAAAAACAAAAATAAAATATCTGGGAATAAATCTAACCAAGGAGGTAAAAGACCTGTATGCAGAAAACTACGCAACACTGAAGAAAGAAATCAAGGAAGACACAAACAAATGGAAACATATACCGTGTTCATGTATTGGAAGAATTAACATCATCAAAATGTCCATACCACCCAAAGCAATGGACAGATTCAATGCAATACCTATTAAAGTACCAATGGCATATTTCACAGACATAGAACAAACACTTCAAACATTTATATGGAACCATAAGCGACCCCGAATAGCAGTTGCAATGTTAAAAAAGAAGAACAAAGTAGGAGGGATCACAATACCTGATATCAAACTGTATTACAAGGCCACTGTAATCAAAACAGCCTGGTACTGGCATAAAAACAGGCACATAGACTAATGGAAGAGAACAGAGAACCCAGAAATAAACCCAACTCTCTACAGTCAATTAATATTCATCAAAGGGGGCAGTAACATAAAATGGGGTAAATATTGCCTCTTCAACAAATGGTGTTTGGAGAACTGGACAGCTACATGCAAAAAAATGAAACTCGAGCACCAACTTATATCATACACCAAAATAAATTCAAGGTGGATAAAAGACTTAAATATAAGCCATGACACCATTAAAGTCCTAGAGGGGAACATTGGCAGGAAAATATCAGATATTTTATGCAACAACATTTTTATTGATATGTCCCCTAGAGTAAGGAATATAAAGGAAAGAATAAACAAATGGGATTTCATGAAAATAAAAAGCTTCTGTGCAGCTAAAAAAACAGCATTAAAATAAGAAGACAACCAACTGTATGGGAAAACATATTTGCCAATGATACCTCAGACAAAGCTTTAATCTCCAAAATATACAAAGAACTCACACGACTTCACTCTAAGAAGACAACTAACCCAATTGAAAAATGGGGAAAGGACTTGAACAGACATTTCTCCAAGGAGGACATACAGAGGATCCATAAACACATGAAATGATGCTCAATATCGCTTGCTATCAGAGAGATGCAAATTAAAACCACAATGAGATACCACTTTACACAGGTGAGAATGGCTATCATAAACAAAGCAATAAACAACAAATGTTGGAGAGGTTGTGGGGAAAGGGGGACTCTAGTCCACTGTTGGTGGGATAGTGGACTGGTACCACCATTAGGGAAAATTGTGTAGAACTTTATCAGAAACCTAAAATTGGACCTGCCTTTTGACCCAGCAGTTCCACTGCTGAGATTGTATCTGAAAAACCCTAAAACACCAATCCAAAAAACCTATGCACCCCAATATTCATAGCAGCACAATTTACAATAGCCAAGAGTTGGAAGCAACCTAAGTGCCCGTCAGTAAATGAATGTCCTGCCCGACCCTGCTCGCTGCTATCTCCGCCCCTGTTACCATCCCCGTTGAAAGGTTAGATGTAGTCGGACTTCCGTATAATTCAATTTTTCTGTTCTTTGGCTGTGTCTTTGTTTCTCCCAACCTTTGTTGTATTCAAACTTGGTTGTGGGAGAAGGCACAGTGTTTCCACCTATGCCTCCATCTTGGCGGAAGTCCCCTCTCTCTAGATATATTTCTATGTCCAGTCCCTCTCCATATTTTACCCTCCCACCCAACAACCAGCCAATTAACTAATTTTCAGGAAGTGCTTACTATATGCAAGGCACAGTGCCACACCAGGTAGTAAAGTAGTTATAACGGTTACAATGTCATTGCAGAGAACAAGTGCAAAGCCAGAAAATATGTAATTAAAATCATATCCTTGGTTCATGATAAGTGCTCAGGAAAGGTTCCCAGAACAGGAAGCCTTGCACCAGGGCTTAAGGGACAGCAGGGAGGTGAATCAGATGTTTGGAGGACAGTAGGTTAGACTGAACTGTCTAAAATGCCAGTTATTTTGGGGAGTAGAGGGAATAAAAGTGAAAAGTTACATTAGTACATGATCTAGAAGAACTTTGTTTAAAATTTTTATTTTGATCTTGGAGAGAACAAGGGAGGGAGGAAGGGAAGAAACGAGGAAGAGAGAGGAAACATCAATTTCTTGTTCTACTTATTGATGCATTCATTGGTTGCTTCTCCTATGTGCCCTGACCAGAGATTGAACCTACAACCTTCGTGTATCCAGACAACACTCTAACCAACTAAACTATCTGGTCAGGGCTGGAAGAACTTTAATGACTGAATAAAATACAGACTTTATGCCCTGGTTGGTGTGGCTCAGTCGACTGAGCATCAGGCCTCTGACACAAAGGGTCACTGGTTTGATTCCCACTCAGGGCACATGCATGGGTTGCAGGCCAAGTCCCCAGTAAGGGGCATGCAAGAGCCAACCACACACTGATGTTTCTCTCTCTCTCTCTCCCCCCCTTCCTTTCCTTTGCCTAAATATAAGTCAAGTCTTTTTTAAAATAAGTAAATAAAATATTTTAAATAAACATATAGACTTTATTGTGAGTTGATGAAGGCTTTGTGTATAGAACTAAAGATAAAATAGGGAGGTTAGTAAGAAGCAAATTCATGTTTAAGGCATGTGTTTGAAATGGTAGGGAAACGGCTAAATGGAAATATCTAACAAGTAGGGAAGCAGTACTACACATCAGCAGAGAAGTCAGGGCTAGAGATTTGGTTGTCTATACCAAGTACAAGCTCTAAGTTTTTTTTAAGAACTTGCAAGAGAATATCAAAAGGTCAATGACTAAACCTTGGAGAAAGGCAATATTTGGGGAGCAAGAAGAGATGCTAGTTACTCAGAACCAGAAGAATGCAGAGGTTGGAGACCAAGGGAGATGCCTTTCAGGAAGGCACTGACACATCCAGTAAGTCTTGAGGCCAAACAGAGAAAGGAATTAAAACAACAGGAAGTGATAGACAGTAGGGACAAATGAGTTTTCAGATCTCAGGCACACAGACCCTGAAGTTAGACAGACTTTGGCGGTCAGTTCACCAGCTCCTTCACTTACTACCTAGGTGGTCTTTGACAAGTTATTCAGTTCCTCTGATCTTCCATTTTTTATCTGTAAAATGGAGATAACGACAGTAACTATTTCATATATTGGTTGTAAGAGTTAAATAAGGAATAATTAATAAAATACTTAGCAGAAGATTAAATCATAATAATGTTTGTAAAGCTCTAAGCAGTGTCAGGTACCTCGCAAAAACTCAGTACTGTCATGATGTTTAAAGACAGTATGGGACTAAGTGGCAGTGGCAAATACTGAAGGAAGGCAGCAGGGGGAAGGAACAGTGGGAATAACTGAGGAAAAAGCTGGAAAAGTTACAATGGTGGGGGACACTTTGGAAAAAAGGAATCTCTCTGCCTCCAACACAGGATTTTGTGTTGTAGCCCATTTACCTTATATTGCCTAATCATTCATTGCTGTGGACTTTTTTCAGTACCCAGGACATGTGAATGGACTTGACCAGATACCTTACTGATCTGCTGTGAAACTTCCTTTTGCTCCTGCACTCTACCTTGATTTAATCCCAATACAAGTCATACCTTAATTCAGAATATCTATTTAAAAGTCCAACATATGTAATGGATTTACTAACTAAGATTTGTCCATATCTCCCTCTGTTATTCTGAAATTAGTATGCCATGATCACTAGGTAACTTAGAGGATGCTGACAAGGGTGCTATAATACTTTGCCCATATACCATTTTGTATGTTTATAAAGTACTAAAAAAAGTAATTGTCATAATATGAAAGCACTTAGGGGGGATTTAAAATTTCTAACAGAATAAATTTAAGCTGTCACAGAGTTCAGATGTTATTGATACCATCTTCCACCCAACTCCCAGGAAGAGGCAAATCATTAAAAACATGGATTTTGAAGCCATGTTGCAATCCTAGCTCAGTTTTTCACTACCTCTGTAACTTTGTGCAAGTTACTTAAGCACTATGACTCTCAGTGAGACTATCTATAAAAATAGGACTGATAATATCTACCTTTCAGGATTGTGGTGAGAATTAAACACAGTCATATATACAAAGTGCTCAGAATGTGTTGAACAAGGAAAGCATTCAACATGTGTAGCTGCCCTTCCTTAGATTCTGATGTGAAGATGTCACTTGACTTCTTTGTGCTTCAACATGTTCAACCTGCAAAACTGGAGATGTAATAAAATATGTAAGTGGTACAAGGATAAGTACAATTATGTAGGAAACTTAAAAAACAACACACGCACACACACACACAACCCTTCCTAACTTTCTGCATTAGTGCCTGCTGGAACATGGTGAGGGTGAGCTTCAGGCCTTCCCTGGACCACCTGTTAATACTATCAAAAGTGTGTGACTTATGATAGACATTTTCCCAAAGTGAGAAAAATGTATGTACTTAATATTTTTAAAAAAACAGCAAAATCCTGAAAGGAAATGAGTGAAGAGGCAGGGGACAAATAATAAAGAATATTTTTCTTTGGTGGGTGGGGTGCAGGCAAGAAGGCCCAGACTGGAGGGAGAGCAATTGGTTCTGGTCCAGGAAAGGGTCTTATCCCTCCAGCTGACAGGGAAGGATGAAGGGAGCTCCAGGCCCATTTGGGAGTTGACAAAGAAGAGACAGGAATGGTGAGGAATTTATAGACAGTTGAATTTAGACTTTGAGACTTTTTTGTGAGTGTGGGGTGCTCTCACTGGTAACTGCCACCATGAAACTGTGCTCTACTTGCCCTGTACCCCAGCAGAAGACCCTTTCTTGACATAGGTTTCTTCCTCCACATTATCAGACATTGTCTAAAATAGGATCCCATTATTTTAGGGTGCCAACCAGCCATTTTTCCTAGTAAAGGGCCTTTCATTATATATAGTAAATTCTACAGTGAGATACATTTTTTCAAGGCAGCAGAGTAATACTAGTCAAAGTGAGTTATGTTTCTTTGTTTCATGTCGAGAGGACATTTGTTCACAATGGTTTTTCATGTTTTAAATAAATACTTGGACAAATTTTTAAAAGTGTGTGACAACTGCTCTTTCTTCTTCAGGGATCTGAAAGGGACCCAGAGTCCAGAGATGCTAGTTAGAAAGATAGGCTAACTTTCTAGGGCTGGAATGGCTAACCTACCTGAAATGCTCAGAGAAATGCAAATCAGAGACTATGTGGTGGGTAGATCCGAAGAGGTCCAAGGATCTCCGTGGAACAAAATGTTCAAGTACAGGCAAAGTCTTGCTTACACTCTTTGTTCACCCTTTCTTTAGTTGGCCTCACTCTAGACAAGGTTCCTGGCTAAAGAAGACAGGTATATATGTTTACTGCTTGGTCTTGACTGCAGCCCACGTGCAAGTCAGTCAGGTCCTTCCTTTCTCCACCAGACTATTTCATCAGTCCCTCCATCCCCCTCTCCTTTGGGCAAGCTCTTCCCACCACATCTGTAGGAAGGCTTCACTAGGAAAGGCTGCTACTGAACCTGGGCGGGGTGCAGGGCCCCGGGAGGTCTGGAAGAATCTGATGGAAGAGTTGGGAAGGAAGTCAGAGGACAGGGGTACTCTAGGCTAAGGGCGACCTTGTGCAGCCAGCATCGAGTCTGTCCGGACCCTGTTGCCACCGCTGCCAGCCTTTTGATCGCGCCCCCCCCCCCCCCGCCCGTCGGCAGGGCAGTTTGGCGCAGTCAGCAATTTTCAGTACAGTAACAGTTAAATTGGGTTTTCCAGACTCTCCCTGTATCCCCTCACTTTCGTAACCAGTAAATCCGCTTACAGACGGCAAAGAGAAAAACCAGCAAGTGTCCCACAGCGCTGCCACCAGGTAAGTCATTTCCTGGTGCGCAGGCCACAAGGAACTCTGAAGGCAACCGCAGCCAACCCCCTCGCATAAGCGTGGCTCCTCCCAGGAGCCCGCTGGCCCAACCCGGCAGCTAGTCTCTGAATGCCTCTCTCTCCACTCTGTTAGGGGAGCTTCTCTAGAGACCTTCTTCAGAAGCACTCCTCGCCCCATTCCCCTTCCCTTCGTTCCACCCTCCCCGAGACCCATCTAACCACCTGCACTTCACACTGTCCTGTTGGTGGATTTGGCTAAACCTCGAAAGTCACAAAGAAATTAGCTTTAAAGTGTTAATACCTACCCCTGGGTGCTTGTGATTTAACTCTTTCAACTAAAAGAATATATTTTAATGGTAGAATTGCAGGCATCAGAACCACAATGGTTTGAAGATGAGGGTTTTCTCAAATCGCAACCTTTTATAAAAGGCAGCCCTATTTGGGGCCATAGGCTTTTTTCAGGCATTCCTTCTCCCTCTATTTGATATTGCACCCTAAAAGTATTATGCTATTATGGCAAGGTAAACCTAGTTTCTTAAGTAGACCCCAGGCAAGGCTACTAAATACTAAAACCTCAGGGAAAGAATTCTTTTCTTCAACTACAGAATTCAGAAGGAGGCCAGAAACCACTAGTTCATTTACCACCTCATGTACATTCATTCAATGATTCCTCTAATTTTTCAAGGGTGCATGAGGCCAGCCAAATGGGTAAGAGAACATTGAAAGATGCACACATGTATGTGTTTGAAAAAATGTTGCTTTAATAGAGTAAAATTTACAGCACGTGAACCTACATGTAATTACACTTGCCATTCCTGATAGTAATTGGGCTTAAAAAGAAAACTCTCTATAGTCAACATTTCAGTTATTTATTTATTTGGAGCATAAGAAGCCTGTTATATGCTAGGCAATGCATTAGCTCTAGTGAGTACAGCAGTAAATTAAACATGGACCAGTACCTCAAATAACAGCAAACATTAAGTCACCTAGACCAAGGCTCAAAGCCCAGATCTGCCACTTATAAGCTGTGTGAACTTGGGCAAGTTGCTTAATTGCTCAGTGCTTCAGTTTCCTCATCTGAAAAAATGTCCATAATAATTGCACCTGCCTCACAGAGTTGTGGTGAAGATTAAATAATTTAATACATACAAAGTGCTTACAATGGAGTAAGCACACACAGTAAATGTTGCCTATTATCCTTCAAAATAATTTTATATACTATGTGTATTTACACACATGCAGATACATGCATATATACCTTTTAAAAAGGCAGGGATCCTTTGCCCATTCTAAAGCCTGGAGCTGGCAAACTGTGGCCTTTCTAACTGCCCTCCTGGCTCTTAAGCAAAATATGAGCTCAAACCACTGCTTTGGGTTTGTTAGCCTGCACAGCTCTGTCGAGTGAGAACACACTAGATTGCACTTTGGTTCTCTTTTCCCTTTCTGCTCTTTTAGTTGCCACTTACGGGAATAGCCAGCTCTACTCTTTTCCTTGCCTCTTCTTTCCCTTTCTTCTCCCCCTTCCCATCTGCTCCTTTATCATTTCTTTTTTAAGATTTTTATTTATTTATCTTTAGAGAGGAAGGGAGAAAGAGAAGGAGAGAAATATCAGTGTATGATTGCCTCTCATGAGTCCCCTGCTGGGAACTGGCCTGCAACCCAGGCATATGCCCTGACTGGGAATCAAACTGTGATCGTGTGGTTTGCAGGCCGGTGCTCAATCCACTGAGCTACACCAGCCAGGGCACATTTCTCATCTTGGCTTTCTGTGTTTCTCCTAGCACAGAGCCAGGTGCCAAGTAGGAGCTCAATAAAGATCTGATGAGTTAAACGGACTACCACCTTGTCTACTGAAAGGGAGAGAGCTTATCTTCACTCATCCTACCACCACCTATTCTGAGCATCCAAGCAAACTGATTTAAAGCAGGTCTATAATTGGAGAAGGAAGACCCTAAAGAGAGAAAAGAAATTAAGGAAGCTATAATGTAATCATTTAGCTACTAACCCTTTTATATTTATTTAATCTGATGAAGTATGTTCTTCTATAAAAGAGAAATCATTGCATATGTAAGAGGGGAAAGAACTATCCCATATTAAAGAAAAGGTTAGACTCTTCAACCAAAAAGTTAATAAATGGATATGTCATAGGTGAGAAGCAGTGTTGTTGAATACAATAAGAACTGAAAACAAGGTAAACTTTGCTTAACTTTATCAAGCAAATAAAATCACAACAAAATGAAATGTCTATAAATTTGTCATTCTTATTTTGGTCCAAGCAAAACATTTCCAAGAGGCTACAGCATTAGCTCTCAGGAATGACATGTATTAAAATCACTTGGCAGTTAGGGCTGGTTTGGTTCCATTAACCACATTCTTCATGTATGCTTTCCTTTCATCTAGGATTGTGATAGAGGCTCTGAGGGATACACACACAGACCATGTCCTTGAGATTGTGTAACCTGGTGGGAAGATAAAACACATAAAGTGAGAATACATAAAAATGGGCTTTGGTAATTCTAGGAAAGCAGTGATCTTGGAAGAGAATGTGAGAAGTGACTTAATGCATAGGATTTGAATAACCTGAAAGGAGATTGAGGCTGAAGCATGAAAACATAAATGAGCAATATGTGTTGCAGGTCCATGAGGAGGCAGGTCTAGCTAGATGGGGGAGTGGTCTGGAGTCACTGGAAATGCAGCTGATCAGATCAACAGATTCAGAAAGATGATGAAGGTCCTCAAGTGCTGGGATGAGGGGTTTGGTCAAGTTCCTTTAACAATGAGCTACTAATGAAGAGTTTTTTCATGAGATGTTTCCAGGAGAGAACTCTAGGAGCCATGCGTAGGATGGATTTTAAGGTGCAGTAACTTGGAAGCTGAGAAAGACTGTTGCAGTCATCAAGATGGGAGGTGCCAACTCTATGAACTATGGCAGGTGACACTACATTCTACATAAATAATTTATGTAGATTTTACTACATAAACCATATTAAGGTTTATTTCTCTCCCTCTCTTTCTCACTCCCTTCCTCTCTCTCTAAAGTAAATAAATAAAATCTTTAAAAAATTTAAAAAGAATTCCGCATTCAGTATGATCTGAAATTTGTGAATAAACCTTAATATGGTTTATGTAGTAAAATCTACTTCCATGATAGATTTTTTAAACTGCTTTTCAGTTTAGAAAGTCCTCTTCCATCCAAATTTCAGAATAACCATCTTTATTTTATTTTAAGGCTTTTACAACTTGATATTTTTGACTTTCAACTAATTCATCTGGAATTTCAGTTGATGCGTGGTAGTAAGGCTGAAATTTGAATGGGCATCAACTGGGGTGCTTGTTACAAACCCAGATATTCCTGAGCCTTAGCCCCTGAGATTTGGATTCCATAGGTCTTAGGTGGGGCTCAGGAACCTTCATTTGTTACAATCACCCAGCCAATTACATTGCAGATGAGCCCCATCCACATTTTGAGAAATTATTTATAGAATAATTTGGATTTTCTGCCTTTTGACCCAGCAATTCCAATGCTAGGATTATATCCTAAGAACCCTGAAACACCAACCCAAAAGAACCTATGCACCCCAATGTTCATAGCAGCACAATTTACAATAGCCAAGAGCTGGAAGCAACCTAGGTACCCATCAGTAAATGAATGGACCCATAAACTATGGCACATTTACACAATGGAATTCTATGCTGCAGAAAGAAAGAAGGAGCTCCTACCCTTTGCAACAGCATGGATGGAACTGGAAAGCATTATGCTGAGTGAAATAAGCCAGGCAGTGAAAGACAACTACTATATGACCTCACCTTTAACAGGAACCTAAACAACAAAACAAACAAGGAAGCAAAATATAACCAAAGACACTGAAATAGAGAACAGGCTGACAGTGACCAGAGGGGAGAGGGGAGGGAATTTCGGGGGAAAAGGTGAAGGGTTTACAGGAACATGTATAAAGGACATGTGGACAAAAACTAAGGAAGATGGAAATGGGAGGGAGGTGGGGAGCATGGGTGGGTGAGCTGGGGTGGGAGTAAAGGACAGAAAACTGTATTTGAACAACAATTAAAATAAATAAATTTAAAAATAACCTCCATATAACAAAAAAGTAATTAAATTAAATCATAAGCAACAAACAAACAGAAAAAGATATACAGGTATGGAAAAGGGTCATTTACTGTATAAAGATCTTACATAAACTGATATGAAGAACACAACCTCAACAGAGACCTAGGCAAAGACATGGAGAGATGATTCCCAGGAAAACAAATGTAAGGTAGGCGTGCCCTCATTGGGACATAGCCACTTGAATCTCCTTTTCAAATGAATTTTCTTCCTCCTAAACTCTAAGGGTTCCCATGAGACTTGCAACCGGGGAAGTAATGGGCAGTGGCAGCTCACCCCGGGCTTACCTCCTGAACCTGTCTCCAAAGCCCCCTTTCTTTGACTTTCTACTGAGCTGACAGCAGTAGCCCAACCTGGGGTCTCTTCTCCTGCTTCTATCCTAAGCTATTCCTTGTTTCACTGTTCCCAGCTTTAAAAAATGTACTCTCAAAATAAAATTTTAATAAAAGGAATATAAGGTAAAAAAAAAGAAGTGTTTTGTTCTACCTCACTGGTAAGGACAGAGCATGCAAAGTATATCAAGTAGATAGTATTATTTTACCTATCAAACTGGTGAAGATTTAAAAAGCACTGATAGTCCTCAAAGTATATAAACAGTAAGGCAGGCTCTCACACACTGCTGGCAAAGTTGGAAATTGATACAGCCTTCCTGGAAAGCAATTAGAAGGAAGAGCCTTTAAAATTTTTATAACATTTGCCCCCACAATTCCATCTCTAGGAATCTATTCTAAGAAGTAGAGATGTAAACAAAAACACATGTGAAAGTGTTTCATGATTAAAAATAAAAAGCGTTTTTAAGGCCCAACATTAGAGAAATGGGGAATGGTTGCAAAAATACGGTCTCTCCATAGACTATTGCAAAGCCACTAAAAATTACATTCATAGTATTGTGTTAGAAGTTAGGATGTCATTACCTTAAGGGTTTGAGGGGTGGATGGCAGAAGGCATTATGGAGCTTCTTAGAGCTCATAATATTCTATTTCTTCATCTGGGTGCTGTTCATACAGGTGTGTTCACTTCGTGAAAATTTATTGAGTTGTATGCACTCTTTGGATATGCATACTTCTCTGTACGTATGTTATATTTCAATAAAAATCTAGCTTAAATTTTTGTCTTTTAAATGTTTGTAATGATCTGCAAATATGTGAAGAAGGCAACTGTAGGGTAGGTGGAGGCAGTCTGGCTTCCTCACCCAGGTGTCTGCATAGCTAGGGGAAGCAGTATTCCCATAGCCTTGGAGAGGCCTGAAAACTGATGTTCCTATAGCCTTGAGACTGGGTCTGATAAACTGTTCCCATAACATGAAGTGGGCTCGCATGCACAGAATTATGTTATGTTATGTAATGTTCTGGCATCTTGTGAGCTTCGTTCCCCTCTAATACTTAAACAGGTAGGGACTCCCTGCTGGGGCCGATGATGATGAGAGACACAGAAGGGGACAGGTGCCATGATGGGTGCCACACTGGGGAGCACGGGCCATGACATGAGACATGCAGATAGACACACAGCTTGCAGCATGTGTGGGATGTCTGGCATAAAGGCATGCCAGACATCCCAACGGCTCTGTGAATATTTTTCTGTCTGCATGAATACCATGAACCTGCCTGATTTTGAATGGTGGCAACACAGCATCCTTAAGTGAAAAGGGTAGATTAAAGAATTGTGCATTCAGCCCTGGCTGGTGTGACTCAGTGGATTGAGTACTGGCCTGTGAACCAAAGGGTCACCTGTTCGATTCCCAGTCAGGACACATACCTGGGTTGCAGGCCAGGTCCCCAGTAGGGGGCACATGAGAGGCAACCACATAGTGATATTTCTCTCCCTCTCTTTCTCACTCCCTTCCTCTCTCTCTAAAGTAAATAAATAAAATCTTTAAAAAATTTAAAAAGAATTCCGCATTCAGTATGATCTGAAATTTGTGAATAAAAATGCATTCAAAGGCAATATGCCAACTGTTTAATCTAGGTACTGTTTACTTTAGATAGTGAGCTTGGGGGTGATTCATTTGTCAGCTTATTTTCCATTTCCACACTTTCCAAACTTTTACAATGGACAGGCATGACACTGATAATATAGAAAAAAGTAAAATATCGGAGAAAAAAGTAAGTTGATGAATCTTGGTGAAAGTCCCATAGACCAGACTGTGAAACTGAAAAGTAGATTTTATCAGTTCCCATGGAAGTGATTTAGACTCTTAGAGACTAATCTACACTAAGAGGTTTTATAGGAAACTGGCTTACAAGCCAAGTGCTGGTGAAGAATGTAGTTTCTAGTGACTGAAATAATCTTATCTCCTATCTGGGGTTATACCTACCAGCTATTAATGTACCTGTGAAACCAAACTAGAAATCAAAAAAGGTCACTTGCAATTTGAGCATATGGAGCTGAATAGTTTTGAAGGCTCTTTGAGTAGGTTATTTTAGGGTTTGCAGGGGTTTAAGATTTTATTTATATACTTTTTTAGAGAGGGCAAGGGAGGGAGAAAGAGAGAGAGAAATACACCAATGTGTGTTTGCCTCTCATGTACTCCCTACTGGGGACCTGGCCAGCAACCCAGGCATGTGCCCTGACTGGGAATCAAATCGGTGACCCTTTGGTTTGCTGGTGGGGGCTCAATCCACTGAGCCACACCAGTCATGGCTGACTAGGTTATTTGTAACACATCTACCAGATCACTGTTCCTGTTACTTGAACAGTACTGGATAAACACTGACTCTCCCATGTTCTTTTTTCCACCATCTCTAACTACTTAACAGAATCATCTATCATTACAATATTACCTGACTCCTTTCCTCATTATATGTTACAGTTGCCAAACAGCTCATCTTATATGAATTGCATTCTAGATTGGTAGCTCCTAGGTGAGATGCTGGAAAGCATCTTAATTTCATCTGCAATATATCTACAAATTATATTTCCAAAAAGTTACTTCAGAGAAGAATTAAAGATGGCTAGTTTCATCCACTGTTGAGCTTTAAAATTTTTTTCAATTGAAGCATCTATCATTTCTTGATTTATGTGTCTAATATTTTGTGAAGTATAACTCTTCAGTTTGGAAATACATATTACTTTTGGGGCCCTTCAGTTTATGCTAAACATCAAGGGTTTTGTCAATAGTACTTAAGAGAATGGCACTGGCACTTAAAAATAGGAAAGTCAGAAGGGGAGTCTTTCAGGAGAGGGAGATGATAGTGGAGCATCAAGTGAAAGACCAGTGGGCATGTGGAGAAAGTGTTAACATAATAGGAAAGCTCTAATGTTTTATGTGGGAGGTATTACCCTGGAAACTGTTACCAAACTATCTAGCTACCTTTATGTTCTGGTTGCTAGGATAACAGATACATCAGATTTACATGGCTGGTGCTGATGTTCATTTTTTCACTTAATAAGGTACCAACACTTTGCTTTTTATAACGTTGAAATTTGCAACTCAGTGTCAATAGCATTCCAATTATGGCTGCTCATCCTTCAGAGCTATATATAGAGAAATAACATGGGGCACCTATCCCATGTTCTGCTCCACACCAAAATGCCATCAGTGCATGAACTTCAGCTTCATTCCTGGATTCAGCATCAAGGGCACAAATTCTAGAACTACCAAGAGGCTATAATTTCAGTCCTCTCCAAATCTCCATCCTCAGCCACTCTTCTCTGCTTTCTTACCTTATACTATGCACTTGTATATTTTAAGAGCCATTATTAGGTTCAGTGGAGTGGTAGGACTACATTGTTTTCAAGGTGTCCCCCCTTATGTTCAACAATTCTGCGAAGGAACTGGTAGGTGAAATACTTTCTGCTCTATAGCCATTGAGTTGTTTAAGATGTACTATTTGGTTTCTGATCTTGTAAATAGAATATTTTCTAAATAAATTCAATTACATTGGAAATGAAAGTGATTATCCAGACAGCCCTTATAATAAATACAGATTAAACATTTATCAAATCCTTACTCTCTGTTCTTTGCATTGAGCTCAGTGCTCCATGTGTGCTATCCCATGTAAGTACCTTTTACAGATAAGAACATCAGTAACTGTATTTTACAGATGAGGTAACTGAGACTTAGGAATCAATAGCTTGCCCAAGGTCACATAGTAACTGGTAGAACTAGAACTTGAATTCAGCTGTCTGATGCCTGTGTCTCCACTTTTAATCTTTTAATTTTTAACCAGCAGTTCTCAAATATAACTGCATGTCAAAATTCCCTGGAGGGCTTGTCACAGCAAATTTCTGGCTCCCATCTCCAAACTTTCTGATTCATCTGGTTCTGGGCCAGGGCCTGAGAATTTGCATTTGTAACAAGTTCCCAGGTGATGCTGATGTTGCTGGAGTGAAGGACCTTCACTCTATAGTCTGTGGCCTTTAGTCACAGGCAAGAGAGATTACAGTTATAATGAAGCACCCAAGGGTTGCTCTCTCCTCATGGCTCAGTAATCAGGCATCCTGGGGGTAGGGTAAGTGGAGGCAGTCTGGCTTCCTTTGCCCAGGTGTCTGGTTAACTAAGGGGAGCAGTGTTCCCATAGTCTTGGAGGGGCCTGAAAAGTAGTGTTCTCATAGCCTTGAGACTGAGTCTGATAAACTGTTCCCATAACATGAAGTGGACTTGCATTTGCAGAATTACATTATGTAATGTTCTGGCAGTTTTCTGGCTTTGTTCCCCTCTAGTACGTAAATAAGTAGGGGCTTCCCACTAGTTAGACACTCAGTTTGCAGCATGCATGGCTCGCCCACCCATGAATAAAGGCATGTCAAGCATCCCTATGGCTCCGTGCATTTTCTTCCATCTCTGAGGCAAGATCGGATCTGCTTGGCCTTGATCAGTTGCAACACACCAGGTAAGTTCTGAGGTGTCAGTTTCAGTTACTTTTCCTGCCTCTCCAGGAAAGCCAGACAATTGGCTAGAAACACACCATGGAAAAGAACACAGCACATAAGGAGTGCTCACGAAACATAATATATGTAGAAAGAGCTGGATACATCTGGGTTAAGCTCAGATTCCAACTTAGTCCCGACAGCTACAAAGAGCTGATGCATGTATAGTATCATCTTGGTTTTCTTTTGGAAACAACTCAAAAAGCTAAAGTTGAAGAGCAGTGTTCACTGAGTTTAGCTACTTATCAGTTGGGGTTATGATATAACTGACACATTCAGCCTGATGCCATGTAGTGTCTTGATTAGCACTAATTGTGAAGCTGAGGAAAAAGCCATTACTGAGCAAACTCTTTTTAGGGATTGTTGTTTAAGCTGTATGTTGCCTTCAGGAGACAGAGAGAGGCATACATTGAACATAACACCCATCCCACCATAACCTTGTTTCTCTTTTCACATTTCATGCATTTTCCACCACGTGCCTTGTACTTCCCTGAGATAGAGTAGGTTTTGAGGCAACAAAGCAGAGTGCAGTGCTCATTAGTGTGGCTGCACAGTAGAATCTCTTGGAAAGCTTTTCAAAAATACATGTACTGGGGACCCTACTCCAGACCAATTAAATCAGAATCTCTGCAGATGGGCCTTGCTTATATGCATTAAAAACAAATTTGCAGTAATTCTAATGTCAGACAAGGTTAAGAATCAATAATGGTCCTAAAATAGGCTCTGCTGTTGTGCACACTTCATTTCTAGCTCTGCCATTCATGAGAAAATGACCTTGGGCAAATAGCCTAACCTCTCAAATTCTCAATTTTCCCATCTGTAAAATAGGCATAATAATAGAACCCACTGGACTTGTTTCATAGGGCCATCTTGAGGATTCAATTGAGTGGTGTATATAATGCACTATAATTCTACAATGTCCAGCACGGAGTCATCACTTGCTACATGGTAGATACTGACAAAATTAAGGCATCACATTTCAACCTACAGAGCCATTCATGAGGCTGTGACCCTATGGGAGGTCTGGGCATTGTACCAAATCTGCTGTGGATCTCACAATCTTTCAGTTAGGACCACTGTGACAAGGCAAATGACTCTGCAGAACATCTACCTTGCAAACATCTGCCATAACAAATGGGGAAAATGATTTTTATTTGGATAAGACACCAAGTATAAGCAAACCAAAAATAAAGTAACATTAATACTCCAAGAGACCAGCCCACAAGGTAACTCAAGGAAATAATAGACCACTTGGTGTTTTCAGGACATATTTTGAGAACTACCAAATAATCCAAGATGGTCTGCACTGTAACTGATGGCCTCACTAGCTGTTACCCTAGAATTTCTAGAGTATTCAGGGGTAACAATCCAAAAAACCTTCATACCTGTTGCCTAATGTCTTACAGGTTCACACATTTATATTAACTCTTCACCCTTTGTAGGCATGTGAGTTCATGATTCCTAGTGCAGAAACCACCCAGAGAACTTGACACTTGAAGCAAAAAGGTACAAACATCCAAGTGGTAGGAAGGATGTAAGGAAAGAAATGTATCAAACAGAAATTCTCAGGCCCTAATAGACATTAAAGAGGACCACTTCTTTGTAGGGACCAGTTATTAGATCTCAGTTAAGTTTTAAGTCAAGTTTAAAAATCTAGTATTCTATTTCACCTCGAGAGCCAAATAAAGATAAAATTTGCAATCTCATGGTGAGTCTCTGTTAGCAGCCAAAGATAAGACACATGAGACTCATATTCATTGCACCCTGGTCAGTGTTTTTCAAAACAGATAAGGTTCACATCTATAAGCATAATTTACTAATGTAATGATAAAATGATCCATGGGAAATGTAGAAACTCCGGGTGAGGGAGATGCAGAGAGAAAATGAAAGGAAGCTGCTGGAGAAAAGACAAGGCACTCATTACCATCCCCACCTGCTTGTGGAATGGGATTCCCTTTTATTCTTACAGAACATAAGCAGCTATGTATATATCTACCCTATACAGGAGCCCCACCTTCTAGTCCCAGCATGTGGTCTTGTAATCAACCAGATCAAGGGTTGTCCACGTGGAGTCTTGATGCATGATCCAATAATTAGTGTTGAAGGAAACATGTTTTTATTTACAGGATTCCAACCTCAGGTCGGGTGGAGGGGTGCTGAGAGTACTACTGCTTAGAGCCCTGTTCTCCAACTAGATCCAGCATTTCCCTTCCTCCCCACAGGCTAAAGCCAAAACCATGCCCAGAAGTTCCCCATATCCTTATCTGCTTTTAAGCTGGATGCACAAACAGATCTCCATCCTCTCTGGAAGGTGCTCTTGTGTGTTTCAGAGTCACCATCCTCTTGCAAAAGCTCTACTCTTCAGGATCTGAGGTGTGCTGTTCTCAGCCTCCATGCTGTGGTTCAGGGAAACATGTGCCATGTTACACTGGGTCATGGTGGAATCCAGGGAGGCACACATCCTAAGAGAGCGGCTTCTTCATGAGTCCTTCAGAGAAGCAGAAGTCTGCATTCCTGGTCACAGTTCAATTCAGTTCAACTCCAAGCATCTCCCACAAATCTATGCTTGGTTAGGCTGCCCCCCACCCACAGCTCCATTGGCTCTCTCCTTACACCCTTTCCTCTTACGTAGCTTCTACTACTTCACTACAGACCACATGCCTGCTGCTCTTCCTACACCAGGCCACATGGTGGAATCCCCTTCTCTTTCAGAGTGCCCTAATTTTAAATGCTCAGCCAAGAATTTCTTGTGTGACCTCATATCCAGCACCTCCTATGATGTGCTACTTTTGCCAGTCCCCCTGTATCTTTCATCTTCTTGCAGCTGCCATCTTTTTTCAGGGCAAGAGTTCCCCATGACACAGGGACATCAGCCTCCCCTGGCTATGTCACATCACTATACTTTCTGAAAGTCATGTACATCTTTTGCCTAGGGTGGGAGCAAAGCTATCAATTTATCATTGTTAGGCAAAGTATCTTAAACCATATCATCCACTTGTCCTTCCCCCAATCAAGGTTTGTGGGGAATATTTCAGAGGATCTCTGTGCCATACCCCATTACAGCCTGAGTCTGGTGGCTACAAACAAAACCATCAATAGCACAAGAGTCTACACCACCCCTTACCCCCCTCACACAAGCACACCCCACTCAGTGATAGGTTGGATGCAAGGAGCTGCAGGATCCAGGGGTGAACCCTGATGATCCTAAAGCACAAGGGTTCACCTTTACCCAGGTAGAATCTTGAGCTCTTGAGATGAGTAGGGGGAAATATTTGCGTGAAGGAATCAGAACAGATAAGGAGTGACAAGGACAAGTAGAAAAACAGACAGGTGAGGGAGGGAGTGGGAAAATGACTGCCTGCTCTATCACTCACTTGAGGTAGGGAACTTTATTGGGTGAAATTGCTCTTTTACTACAGTCAAAGACAATACTAGGTTGCTTCCATTTACAAGTGCTTAGTAGTGTTCTGGGTAAAGAATATTATTCTTAACAACTAGGTAAGCAGGGCTTCTGTTCAGGGCTTAAGGGACTCATTCTTTAGAGCAGGGGCATCCAACTTTTTGGCACCTCTGGGCCACATTGGAAGAAGAGTTGTCCTGGGCACACATTAAATACACAAACACCAATAAAAACTGATGAGCAGGAAAAAGGTCCATACATAATTTTCATGATATCCACCACCACAGACAAGCAAAAAACGCATCACGTAATCCTAACTATGCAGCGGCTCTTTCAATAATCTTTTAAAATCATTGAGCAGGTCCCAAGTTTGTGATCACTATATAGAAAATGTACATTTCTAAGTAATAAAACTAAGTAATGTTTTAAGTAAATTTACAATCTTGTGTTGGGCCACATTCATAGCTGTCCTGGGCCACATAAGGCCCACAGGTCTCAGGCTGGACACTCCTGCTTTAGATGATCCATGGTATTGCAATTACGCAAAAATTAATTCATTAAATGACACGTGGGCACTTGCATCACTCAGGATCCAGTACACAACACATAACCCTAAACCTATCATGTCATGATTAACATCATTCAACTATAAGGGCAATATTTCACATCTCTTGCCCCATGTACTTGAAACAAAAGGCAAATACATCCAAGTGACATGAAAGTTTGTCAGTTATACTGCTGCTGATGTTAGACGCCGCTTTGACATGCAGGGAGAACTTAAGCAGAAGTGTTTAGTAAGAGAAAAAGACAGATTGATTTGTCAAGTTCTTCCTCTCTCAATAGTGATAGACTCTCCCATAACAATGATTATTTCCCAATAGTAACAAGCTTTGGCACTGCTTCTCTTTGTGTTCCAATTCATGGTTCCTTGACAGTGTGGTAAGTGGGCAACAATTTGTATTCTTTCCCTAGGCCAGGGAAATGTTAGAAGCTGGCCTGTAGCTAACACAGTAAGCTGTGAAAGAAGAAGTGTGGTATAACTCCTGGAAGGGAGACAAAAATCATCATTATTTGCAGCTGATTCAGTTGTCTATCCAGAGAACACCCAAGGGAATCAATTGAATCATAGATTTAACAAGAGAGTTCAGAAAAGAGTTCAGCAAAGTGGCTGAATACCAATCAATAATTTTTTGTAAGCCAAAAACAACCAGTAAGAGATATAATACAAACAGAGAAAAAAATTCCATTCATGATGAAGAGAAAATAGCATAAAATCCCTAGGAATAACTTTAAAAAGTGAATAAGCTATACAAACAAACAAACAAAAAACCCAAGTATATCTGTATATCTCTCAGCAACTGGGATTTGAGTAAATGGAAATTGATGCCATATTTCTGGATGGAACATGTATGAAGGACACATGGAAAAAGCCAAAGGAGGTAGGATTGAACGTAGGAGCTGGGGATGCTGGGGTGGGGGAGAGTTCAAGGGGGAAATGGAGACAACTGTACTTGAACAACAATCAAAAATAAAACTAACAAAATGATAATAAAGTAAATAAATAAATAAAGGAAAAAAGAGATCAACTTTTAAAAATTAATTATATGTTTAATTCAATCCAGTCAAAAGTCAAAGTTATTTTACCTTGATAAAGTTATTTTAAAGTTGACCTAAAAGAATAAATATGGGAGAATAGAAAATAATTTTTGAAAAAGAAGAATAATGATGGGAGACTTGGCTTATAAGGCATTAAAATATATACATAAGTTATAATATCTAAAACATTATAGTGCTGTCATAAGAATCAACAAAGAGATCAGCAGGACAGAAAAGAAAGCCTTGAGACTGACCTAGTAAAAAGATAAGAACCTGATATACAATAAAGGAAGCATCATGAACAAATGAGGACTGAATTAGTCATCAGTATTAAATGTAAAAAAAATCACACAAGATAGCTTTAAGAAAATGTAGGCAAATGTTTGATCTTGAGAATGGGAAAAACTTTCTAAGCATAAAATATGGAAAAATCATAAAAGTATTGCTAGAGTTGACTCCATCAAATTTAGTGGCAAACAAAAACTGGGACAAAAATTTAAAACATGACTGATGTCAGTATGATATAAAGAGTTCTTATGAAATAATTTAAAATACCAATACTCAAAATAAATGGAAGATATATATATATATGTATATATGTATATATATATATATATAACTAATAAATGTATAACAATGTTTTAACACACAAATATTCCATGAAATACAAATTTTTAAATGAATGAAATTAGTGAAGGTGAAAAATTGAAATTCTCAATGCAGATCTGATATGGTGAAGCACACACACACTTCTATACTGCTGATGGGAGTGTAAATTTCCTTTCTGAAAAGCATTTAAGTAATATGTATTAAGAATTTTTTACACCCTGGCCACATAGCTCAGTTAGAGCATTATACTGATACACCAAGGTTGTAGGTTCAGTTCCCAGTCAGGGTACATATGAGAATCAACCAATGAATGCACAAATAAGTGTAACAACCAATTGATGTTCCTTTCTCTCTCTCTCTCTCTCAAATTAATAAAAATTTAAAAATTTTAAAAAGGGCCTCTTAAATATTCATATCCCCATTTTTGCTGGGGTCCACATCAGCCTCATGGTTGCCTTCAAAGGGCCAAATGTACTTTCAATTCCTTTTTTAAAAAATTTATTTATTCAATTGTTGTTCAAGTACAGTTTTCTGTATTTTACTCCCATCCCAGCCCACCCCCACCATGCTCCCCACCTCCCTCCCATTTCCACCCTTCTTAGTTTTTGTCCATGTGTCCTTTATACTAGTTCCTGTAAATCCTTCCCCTTTTCCCCTGAAATTCCCTCCCCTCTCCCCTCTGGTCATTGTCAGCCTGTTCTCTATTTCAGTGTCTATTTGTTTATATTTGGCTTGCTTGTTTGTTTTGTTGTTTAGGTTCCTGTTAAAGGTGAGATCAAATGGTATTTGTCTTTCACCACCTGGCTTATTTCACTCAGCATGCTTTCCAGTTCTATCCATGCTGTTGCAAAGGGTAGGAGCTCCTTCTTTCTTTCTGCTGCATAGAATTGCATTGTGAAAATGTGCCATAGTTTTTGGATCCATTCATTTACCGATGTGTACCTCGGTTGCTTCCAAGTCTTGGCTATTGTAAATTGTGCTGCTATGAACATTTGGTGTGCATAGGTTCTTTTGGATTGGTGTTTCAGGGTTCTGAGGATATAATCCTAGCATTGGAATTGTTCGGCCAAAAGGCAGATCCATTTTTAGTTTTCATGGAAAATTCCATACTGTTTCCCATAGTGGTTGTACCAGTCTGCAATCCCACCAACAATGAACTAAGAAATCAAAGGCATTTTTGTATACCAACAATGAAACAGCAGAAGCAGAAGTCAAGACAAAAATTTCTTTGATATAGCAAAAAGAAAATAAAATACCCAGTAATAAACCTAACCAAGGAGGTAAAAGACCTGCATGCAGAAAACTACTCAAAGCTGAAGAAAGAAATCAAGGAACACACAAACAAATGGAAACATATACTGTGTTCATGGGTTGGAAGAATCAATATCATCTAAATGTCCATACTACCCAAAGCAATTGACAGATTCGATGCAATACCTATTAAAGTACCAATGGCATATTTCACAGACATAGAACAAACACTTCAAAAATTTATATGGAACCTATGCATCCCGATGTTCATAGCAGCACAATTTATGATAGCCAAGAGTTGGAAGCAACCTAGATGCCCATAGGTACATGACTGGATCAAAATGCTATGGTACATTTACACAATGGAATTATATGCAACAGAAAGGAAGAAGGAGCTCCTACGCTTTGCAACATCATGGATGGAACTGAAAAGCATTATGCTGAGCAAAATAAGCCAGGCAGTGAAAGACAAATACCATATGATATCACCGTTAATAGGAATCTAAACAACAAAACAAACAAGCAAGCAAAATATGACCAACGACACTCAATTACGGAACAGGCTGACAGGGTCCAGAGGGGAGAGGGGAGAGAACCACAGGAGAATAGGGGATGGACTCACATGAACAAGTATAAAGGACACATGGACAATAACTAAGGTGGGGGGCGGAGATGGGAGGGAGGTGGGGAGCACTGTGGGGTAGGGCTGGAAATGTAAGACAGAAAACTGTACTTGAACAAGAATTAAAAATAAAAATAAAAATAAAATAAAAAATAATAAAAAAAGATTTAAAAATGTATGTGGAACCATACACAATCCCGAATAGCAGCTGCAATTTTGAGAAAGAACAAAGTAGGACGGATCGCAATACACGATACAAAACTGTATTACAAGCTCTCTGTGATCAAAACAGCCTGGTACTGGCATAAAAACAGGCGTATAGACCAATGGTACAGAATGGAGAGCCCAGAAATAAACCCAGTCTCTACAGGCAATTAATATTCGACAAAGGGGGCAGCAACATAATTTCAACTCTTTAACAGTTAAGGAGTAGTTACAGTTATACAGTCCTAAAATTATTTCGGCCCTTTGAAGGCAACTGCGAGGCTGATGTGGCCTCTGGTGAAAATGAGTTTGACACCTCTGTCTTAAATGAACTAAAGGAACAGCAGCAGAATACTGAACAACAACACAGGTTTAGGTTGAATACCCCAAAAGGTGACAGCCCTGATCTGAATTCAGGGAACTGCTTCAGTCCTTTCTCCATTTCCTTATGCATAAATGGCAAGAATTAACAGTAGTAAACTGACAATATATGCAAGTCACTGAGCATACTTTCTGGCATCTTCTTAGTAATAAGTAAATGTTAGCTCTTAATATATATTTCATATATATGAAATAAGAAGTTTGTAATTTGGATCCATTTTACTTCTAGAAATTATCCTAAGGAAAAATTCAGGAATTCAGAAAAATTATTATATACAAGAATATGCATCACATCTTCCCTTGCACAAGGAAGAATCATAGAAACACCAATATTTAACAAGAAGAGAGCAGTTAAATTAATTATATTACATGAAAATGATGCTGATGTATTATGTAATCATTTTAAAAGATTTTGTTTTTAAACACGGTCTAATGATATGGCAACATACTAATACGTGAAAAATGGTATAAAACTGACTCTATAGTAGGTCAAATTTTGAAAAAATTATTTATATCTATTTTGTACTTACAGAGATACTTAAGAAAAAGGTAAATTAAAACATTGACCAAAATATTAACAATGTTTATCTTACTCCATGTTGGGATCAAGAGTTATTTTTCCTTCTACTATTTATTACTCAGTATTATATACCTTTTATAATGGGTAGTATTATTCCCATTATCATATAATTTGAAAGGGAAGAGTATGTACTCTGTGTGTGTGTGTGTGTGTGTGTGTGTGTGTGTGTGTGTATAGATCAGTTGCTGGACTACATAAATGGACTTCTCTCTTTTTTTTAAAGATTTTATTTATTTATCTTTAGAGGGGAAGAGAAGGAGAGCGGAAGAGAAATATCAATGTATGGTTGCCTTTCGTGTGTCCCCTGCTGGGAACTGGCCTGCAACCCAGGCATGTTCCCTGACTGGGAATCAAACCACGATCATGTGGTGTGCAGGCCCGTGCTCAATCCACTGAGCTATGCCAGCCAGGGCTGGACTTCTCTAAGTGCTCACTTTACTGCAACAGTCAATGCAGGACATTCAGAAGACAAATTATTTTTAAAAATTGCATTTTGGTTTATTCTTTCCAGTCTTTCCTGAATGTAAAAAAATTCCCTCCTCTCTAATACACCTTACTTTCTTCTACACAACAAGCACATTGGGAACAGGGTCTATAACTCATTTATTTGTGTATTCCTACAGTTTCTAATTCTTTGTATGCACATTGTATATGTTATAGGCTGAATTATAATCAGAAAAGGGTCTGAAATTCTCCCACCATACGATATATATGATTGCTAGTCTTAAAGTATTACCACTCCCAGTGATATTTGCATTTAAAATCATCAGTTTTTCCCAACAAAGATTTAAGATCTGGTGCACAAAAGGTGTTGCTCTAGGTACTATGAGAATGTGTGTGTGTGTGTGTGTGTATTTCCTACCTTTTAAATGCTTATAATCCAAACTAATTACAGACTGGATTTGGAAGCCAGAAGAAGGAAGAAGTGAACTACATCCATTGAGGAATCAAACATTAGACACTTGGTAGGCAATTGACTAACATGGAATTCTTACAACAAATCTTTGAGGCAGAATTTTCACCCATATTTTATAAATGTGGAAATGGAGGCTCAGATAAGTTAAGTGACTTATCCAAGTTCACAGATTTAATGGCAGAGTGGGGATTTAAATCCTAACCCTTCTGAGTCTGACTCCAGACTGTTCTCTTCTCCTTAATGAACGCTGCTTTTCAAAAAAGGTGTGTGGGCATGTACATATAATTACAATGCTAAGCAGTATCAGTTAAGTGCCATACTAATGATGTAAATTGTTATACAAAAAGGTGGTTAAGATCCCAGGCTCTGGAAATAATTACTTCGGTTTGAATTCTGGCTTTCCATTTATTAGTGTAAACTCTTGGGTAAGTTACTTATTTAACTTCCCTGTCCTTCAGTGTTCCATGAATGAAATGGGAGCTCATACCTTGCTCACGGTGTTGCTGTAAAAGTAACTCTGTTATACAAGTAAAGGGAAGTGTCTAGCATTTAGTAAACAGTCAATAAATATTGGTTATTATTTCAGGAAATCAGAAGAAGAAGAAATCAAATCCAGCTGGGAATGGATCAGGTAAGGGTTTATGAAGGAGGTGATATTGAAGAAAAGATTGAATGTTAGTGAAGAGTGGTGGAGTAGGGAAAGGTATGTAGTGGAGGTGGGATAGCTCAGGTTTGTATGGGGCCACGAGTAGATAGGACATGAAGGGGTGGCATGTGGCAATAAGAGCTATTGGAAGATAAACTGAGGGTCATAAATGCCAAGCTTAAAACACTGCAGTTAAACTACTGGGCAATTCTGAGGACTAACTATTTGATAAAGGGAAAGAAAAAGAAGAACATGAGAGAAGTTAAAAAAAGGACTGATAATTAGAGGATTACATAGATGAAAAATGAGCCTGATGGGAAGTGGTAGAAATGAGGTCTTCCCTAATCCTCAATTCAGAGGTAGCTCAAGGAGTGAGCTCCAAACCTAACCTACCTTTTCCCCATTTAAAACGTGAAGTTTCCATCTCAGTTAAGGGATTCTTCTAACTTTGAAGACTGTGATTTTGGCCCGTGAGGAGCGAGCGTAGGGCATTAGGACCCAGCGATTGTTACAGTGGGAGAGGTAGAATCTCAATCTTTCAATTTGTCTTTCAAGCTCCCTCCTCTCCCTTTGTCATTCTAGTTGCCTGCTGCTTCCGCAGCTTCCCTCTAGCTTTCTGTGTTAACTGCTAGCCTTAGACAGACACACAGGGTGGGCAAAGCAGAGGATTATTTGGGACCCACCTTGGTGACTCCATGGCGTCCCCCAGAACCGTAACTGTCGTGGCCCTCTCAGTGGCGCTGGGACTCTTCTTTGTTTTTATGGGGACTATCAAGTTGACCCCAAGGCTCAGCAAGGATGCCTACAATGAAATGGTAAGTGAAGCAAACGGGTGATGAGGAGCGCACCCCCAAGGGATAGCGAATACCTCTCCCCTTCTTTCCTTCGGAGGCCACGGTCCCATCTCCTTGACCCCCACCCCCACCTGGACCCTTCAGTCTCCTCAACAACTTTGCGGCTCGGAAGGAGCAGCTGGACAACAGCGATTTCATTTGTGGGCCATGCTGAGCAACTGTTCTGGAGCCACTGAATGCCAGTTGGGGGAGGGGTTGCCCAGCGAGTACCCCACACCCGCAAGTAATGCAGAAGGCTGAGACCTGCGTAATACCTGTCAGTGGCAGTAACCCTTCCCTTCTTTCAGCATAACCAAAGTTGGGACAACCAGTCTGCAAATTTGATTCCTTCCCTTGGAGCTAAATGTTTAGCAAGCTGGAGAGTTTATTTGTCATCAGGAAGAACAAAGGGGAAGAAGGGAAAGGGCTGCGGGAGAATGGGCTACTAAAATGAACAGTTTTTAGGGGAAGGAAAATGTACTCCTCATCGCAGGTGGAGAGCTGATGGTATTCCCTTAGCAGCCTGCGTGTGTGTCTTTATCCTTGAGATAAAGCAGTCTTGGCCCAAATAAGGTCACCAAGAGCTTGCTTCCTCCTCTTCTCTCAGGGGGAGAGCTGGATGTTTTACTTTGATTTGTTTTGTGTGCTAATCTGCACAATCTGCAAAGCCTCCCTTTTCTCTCTAGTAATAGCCCATAATTCCCACCTTGCCTCCTGTGGTTGCCCAGGGCCAGGCCCTCTCACAGAGTTAGAATTACAGAAGGTGACTGGTCAAAACATCTCCTCTGAAACCTGGGGGCTGGGCTGTTCTTCCCAGTTGGGTGCGAAGAGGACTTGTTCCTTTGCTGTGGAGTATGAGGAGATGGCAGGTGATGTTTCCAGCACTCTAGCCTCTTTCCATTCCATCACTTTGCCTCTTTATTTTCCCATTCCAGCTGAAGGGAACCTGCTTCTCAGTGTGTTTTTTTTGTTTGTTTTTGTGCCAGAATGCCAGTAATAAGAGGGAGCCCATTACTGGGCTCTCAAGATCAAGAAGGAAAGGAGCTTAGGGGAGGAACAGGAAGGGAGAGAGAAAAGAGGCATGAGGAATTCCTCTTTAGGGCTGTGGCAAAGAGGAATAGCTGCACAGATTGATAGGAATACACAGCAATCCTGAAGCCCACTGCAGAGCCTTCCAAGGCCCCTCAACGTGAGCTGCAAATGACTGGAGACTGGCAAATTATAAATGCTCAGAAAATGTTAGTTGGCAGGTCTGGCTTCTATCTCAGGGTTCCAGGTGGTGCTTTCCATGTCTCCCTCACTGCAGGATCACCCTGGGGTGGGAGAAGGTGGGCTGCTATTCAAGGGCCTAGGTCTAGTCCTAGTGGCAAATTCTAATGTGTTTTTTTTCTCCTTTCTCCTCCTCCCAACATGTTTGACCAGATGAAATTGAAATCAGGTCAAAATGAGTATCCAAGGTAGCCTGTATTGTGTATGTGTGTGTGGGGGGCGGGGGTGGGGGGGGCAGGTAGCAGAAGCCACCAAAGGCAGAGGGACTAGGTCGAAGGGAAAATGCCACTACATTTTGTCTTGGCAGTAGTAGTGTGTGGTATTAGATTATAAATAGATGAATATGGTCTTACTTTACTTTTCACATATTTATATATTTGTGTGTATGCACCTTAGGTATTTTTAAGCTTTCTTTTTTCTTGGGGACACAGTACCCTTCCTCAGTATACTCCCTGTCTCCCAGACCCTGCTCAGCTGATTTACAGCACCCCCAAGCTTCACTTCAAGCGCAGTGTAGGCTCCAACTAACATGGAGTCACTGGGAAGCTTCTACCAGCTTGGCAGGAGCTCACAAAGAAGACCAACCACAAATGGGTTTACAGTAGGTTTCTTCCTAGGGAGTGGAACTGTCTACTTCAGTTGAATAAAAGGCAGAATAAACATATATGAAGACTTCATATCATACAAAGGAACACATTCAAGTAGGTATAATCTAGTATAGCAGTATAGAACCTTTGTGTGTGTGTATTCACAATTCCATGCTTCTGTGCTCAGGGCCATCTGGAGGAAATGGAAGAATTATATTTAGCTGGGAAGTAGATTTCACAGTAGTATGAAGCTTGAGGGGGATTTTTAGATTACCCTTTTCTAGGGTCCCCTCCTGCATTGAGCACTAGGCCTCAGGCTGGAGATGGCTATCTGGGATAGGGCCCACTGAATAGTGCTCAGGCTGGCCCAGCTTTATTCTTGAACCCATAGTAAATAGGTAAAATTAAGTTTTTCAGTTCTAGTCCAAAGAAGGTATTCAATTTATATTTATTGAATGGATGGATAAATGAATGAGTCATTGTAGCACTATTTTGGCTGGTCATCACCCTTCAGAATTCTCTGGTTGACTCTCAATTATAGTCTAGAAGCTATTTCTGGATTCCTAGAAGGGAGCTACAGCCCCTCAGGATCCCAACCCTAGATCAGCTGACATATTATCTGGGATTTTCTGTTTTCCATTTAGGAATGATTCCTCTGCACTGATGGAGTTAGTCTTGTATTGAACTGCAGGGCTTTTCTTATAAGATCTCAAATGTTGTTGAAATATTATTCTTTAAAACATTTCTGTGAGGTAGATGCATTTTATTATTTATTCTTATTTTACAGATTGTTAACTGATCCAAGATCATAGGTAGGCTGTTGTTGGAGCAGAGATTAGAAACCAAGTCTGTGACCCAGCACTCTCAGAAAAGACATTAAATGGTTACAGCTTTTTGGATGTCAGGACTTACAACTGAAATTTTTAAAATATTTTATTTATTTATTTTTAGAGAGAGGGAAAGGGAGGGAGAAAGAGAGGGAGAGAAACATCAATATGTGGCTGCCTCACACATGCCCTCTCACTGGGGACCTAGCCCACAACCCAAGCATGTGCCCTGACTGGGAATTGAATGAGAGACCCTTTCATTCGCAGGCCAGCACTCAACCCACTGAGCCACACCAGCCAGGGAAAAACTGATTTTTAAACATATCTGGCATATTCTCTCTTCTTTTTTGTATCAATTCAACTGCCCCAATCCATACCTTGGGGTTTCATTTTACTTTGAAACCAATTTTTCAAATTCAGATTCTTTCCATTTCTGCCAACTTTTTTTTCTTGTTCTAAAGCCATTAGTGCTATGCTTAGGTGTTATCACCTCTCTGAATAATCACTATTAAAAATCAAACAGAGAAGCAACTATGAATTTCTTTCCTGTCTCTCTCCACTGGGGAAGCCAAGAGAAATTATTGGAAATTGAGTCATACAGGTTTGGGTTCAAATCCTGACATTCTCAGTGTCTCGGTTTCCTCATCTGTAAAATGAGGATAATAATACCTACCTCAGAAGTTTGTTGTACATATTAACTGACATTACATGTGGAAGCATCTGGTTAGCTGTTCAAAAAATGTTGAGTGACATGGTAGTGATAATAAATTGTATTTTATGTAGTGGATTCCTGACTAAGTTGAGGGATTGAAATCAGGCATCTAGACTAGTTTAAAGGATTAAAATCAGGCATTTAGAAGAGCAAGATGTTATTTTCATTTGTCCTGATGAACAGACGATGCAATCAGCTAATATTGACAACTCCACACTTGCTGCTGGGTAATGCACATTGGATCCCATGAAGAATTTGCAGGCACCTCTCTTGAATAGCCCATTTTGTGTGTGTTGTGCCATATCTCCTCCAGATTTAGCAAGTTGTCATTAGAATATTCTAAATTCCATGTGAATTCAACAAGACCAACCACTTCCTCAACTAAATAAATGCCTTCATTAATTCACTTGAAATTGGGAGAGAGCTCTTACAACTGCTGCTAAGCAGTTTCCTGTGCAGTGTTAAGAAAAATATGAATGGTTCACTTGCTGTACATTTAGTATTAAGCTCTTTCTAGGAGACGTTCCATCCTATAAGCACAAGGGGCCACACATAGAATAGTAAGAAAACACCAAAAATCCTGCCACAATGAAGCCAAGGGATTTTTGGCCTTCAGAAAGACAGAGCAAGTCTCTGCTTCTTTGCATCCCCTCACAGGGAGGGTTTGTTGATTTGATTGATATGCTTAGCTATAGTTAAAGTGCCCTCTTGTTTGTGTAACCCTGGGGAAACACTCCAGATATGTTTGGGCAGTTTATTTAATGTCTGTAGGTAATATTTTATGCCTCCAATCACTGCCACTAATTGTTTTCCAAATAGGTAATATGATAGTAATTCACTGATGCTTATACTGCTTTCTGAGGCTTCATAGTACATTTATTCCCTCAAAGAGGAAGGTGACCCTGAGATGTAAACTGACTGCTTATTTCACACAGCTAGCCATCCTAAGCTAAACTACATTGGTGCTTATGCCAGGGAGCGTATAGCCCCTTAGTGGTCAAGAACTGTGCTTGTTTCAGAATGATTTTTGACTGACAGTAGAAGTCAGACTCTTTTTGCCCTATAATGCAATCAGGGTGATGTCCACCTTTGTTAGTAGGACCAGATTTCAAGCTTCCTCTTTAGGTGAGCATTATATGACAATGGTTATATATCACATATTATATATAATATATTTTATATAGTGCTTTAAAAGCATTTACCATTCATATACATATTTGGCACTTAAACATGTGATAGCTTTTTATTGCATTTAAGACATGAGCTTGCTCTAGCTGTGTGGTTCAGTTGGTTGAAGTGTCATCCTGCACAAAGATTGCGAGTTTGATTCCTGGTCAGCGCACATACTCAGGTTGTGGGTTCTATCCTCTGTGCATATGGGATGCAACTGATCCAACTGATCAATGTTTCTCACATCAATGTTTCTCTCTCTCCCCGCCCCACTCCTTCAAATCAGTAAACATATCCTTAGGTGAGGATTAAAAACAAAAACAAAGGATCCCTGAGTCACATGTGGCTTGTTCTCCAACAGAGATTCAGGGAAATCATACTTGAGTCAGTAAATATTGCAGCACTTATGTAGGCTTTATGGCTGAATTTTTTTAAATTAATGAAGTTTATTTTGGGGAGAGCAGTTATAGGTTATAGAAAAATTGAGCAGAAAGTACAGAGTTGCCATATACCCGCCTTCCCCCTATTATTAATATCTTGCATTAGTGTGGTACACTTGTTACAATTGATGAGCCAATATTGATACATTATTATTAACTAAACTCCCTAGTCTACACTAGGTTCACTCTTTTGTGTTGTACATGAGATTTGATGAGTATTTAATTATATGTATGAAATTTTTAGCAGTACCCTCTTCTGCTTTCATATAGTTTTTTCCCTGTAAAATTTATTGAAGTATAACATACATACTGAAATGTACACATTAAGTGTACAGTGCAAGGAATTTTCAGAATACTCCTGTGTAACCAGTACCCATATTAAGAAACAGAACATAATCAGCACCTCAGAAATCCCTCTTATGGCCTCTTCCAGTTACCACTTCCCCAAGGGTAATTTGTATCCTGACTTCTGACAGCATAAATTAGTTTTACCTGCTTTTGACCATTTTATAAATGGGATGATGCAGTATACCAGCCAAATTATTATTACTTTTACTTAACTGGCATAAGTGAATTAAAGTGGACCAAACCACTTGCCCCCATTCCCATTTTATCCTGGTATCTGGTTTGGATCTATTATTAATTATTATCAAAGATAAATATTATTAGACAGTTCTGAGCTGTTCAAGTTTAATGTCATTAATATGAGATCATGGACCCTGGGGCGTTGTGAAGAATAAATGACAAGCCCTGGCCGGTGTGGGTCAGGGGATTGAACACCTACCTACAAACTGAAAGGTCAATGGTTTAACTCCCAGTCAGGGCATGTGCCTGGGTTGTGGGCCAGGTCCCCAGTTAGGGGCATGCAAGAGGTGACTGATCCATGTATCTCTCACATATCAATGTTTCTATCCCTCTCTCTCTCTTCCTCTCTTCTTGTCTCTCTAAAAATAAATAAATAAAATTGTTAATTTTTTTATTTTTTAAAAGATTTTATTCATTTATCTTTAGAGGGAAAGGGAAGGAGAGAAGGTGAGAAATATCAATGTGTGGTTGCCTCTCGTGGGTCCCCTGCTGGGAACTGGCCTGCAACCCAGGCATGTGCCCTGACTGGGAATTGAACCACGATCATGTTGTTGGCAGGCCCGCACTCAATCCACTGAGCTACACCAGCCAGGGCTTTTAAAAAATTTAAAATAATAAATGACAAAAAATTGTATGACTACAGAAAGACTCCATATGCTCTTGATTCATGTGTGAAACATATCTCCTCCTACCACAAGAATGGACCTGCCTGATTCAACTCTATTATCATTAAAATAATTACTGTGGCTTGCAAATATATGGATTTCTAATTGTGTATTTTATTAATGATAAAATGTGTGCCTGTGGACCTTGATTGAATCTATGATGCTATGATTCTTTCACTAAATCTCCAAAATGCTTATTTAATTTACAAAAGGGGAAACTGAGGTAATAAAATACATAGTAATTTCCTCCAAGCAATTTAGGGACAAAAGGACGATTGGAATTTAGCTTATCTTAAGAATCCCAGTCAAGGATGTTGCTGGATAATTGCCTTTGATTAAGGGACTTGAAACATTCTCTTTCCTGCTTCCTTCCTCTGAAGGAAATTATAATTACAGGGTCTGGGTCATTGCAATGGAAAAGCAACAGACCTAAGGAAGTGAATTGCAAGAGCTTTTTGGGAAAGTCACTCATTTAACTCTCTTTATTCTTATCAGAACAATGAAAGATCTAGTTACCATAGACTCAAGATCTGTGGCCCTTCCATTGTTAGAACTGAGGTGGCCCAGACTAAACATTGATGAAACTGGCAATCCTTTGATGTCTCTATCCTACCCTACAGGAGCAAGAATAAAGGGCTTCCTATGATGTCAAGACTCCATCTAAACTTAGTTCTATCTCTAACAAATTCAGAATTCCCTGTCTGGAGCCTGGAGTCCTGGAGAATAGATGCTATCTGTACCTACTTAGCTTCGAATTAAACATTTCATGACATGACTTATCCACATGCAGTTTCTTCTTGAGAAAAGGAGGAAAGAAGAAACAGCTAGCTGCATAAGAATATCCATAAGCTGCAGTTTAAACAACTGAAAAAGTAATACCCAGTAGCACCAAATAGAGAGAAAAAGTTCACTAGGGTTATAGGAATTCAATTTAAAGGCCCAGAATTTGGTCCCAGGCTATAGATTTCATGACAGTATAGATCATAATCTATTCTTGAATAATGAGTGGTTAGCCCTAACCAAAAAAGGAGCACTTTCCAAAAGCCATTCAGCCAGCATCTGGAAGGCTTGGTTCTAAAATGACAGTAAGAAATTCTTCTTCCCTCCTGTGTTCATCATGTCAGAAACTTACACCTAGGATTTAGGAATCGCTCCTTGGGAAGCTTTGTGTTACTAGTGAGTATGGTCCTTACTTAAAAGTGTTAAGTAAACCCCTTGAGTCTAGATTTCTTTCCCTAATGTCCCCTTGTTACTGTCACCAGAATGCAGAGGCGGAGAGAGTGGGCAAGTGGCATCTAGATTAACAGTGATGGAAAATGGGCAGGCTTCTCTCCACCACCAAGTGACCTAACCCTCAGCTCTGCTCTGCTCCACCCATGTCGGTCTGGCTCAGTTCAGCCCAGGGTTTTACTCTGCCTACTGGTCATCCTCTTTCCTAATTTCTCTCTGAAAATCCCTGATTTAAACTAAAATGGAAAGAGGAAGGAAGAATGAATAACATTTTGTATTTCCTTACATGCTCAGGAACAGGATAGGGACTGGGGTAAGGTGATTTTAAATAAAGACAGGATCTGACAGGAATGTAATTAGGAAGAGGTGAGTGAGGCAGTGTTGGGCAAGTGCAGAGTTGGATCCTGTCTTTACTTAAAAATTCGACATTGTTTGTCATGGATATTATATCTTTATCAATCAGTATTTTTGGTACTGTCTTAAATTTTGTATGCAAGGCAAATAGCTTCACTTACGTCACCTTAGTCACAGCCCTGCTAAGCAAAATGAAGCTCAGAGAGGTCACCTAATTTGCCTATGGACACTCAACTAGAAAGTGGCAGAGATGGGATTTGAACCCAGGTCTCTTTGAATCCAAACCCACACTTGTTTCACTAAACTATCAGTCTTTCTTTCTTTTTTTTTAATCTTCACTGGAGGATATGTTTATTTATTTTAGAGAGATAGGAAGGGAGAGAGGTGGACAGAGAGAAACGATGTGAGAAACATCAATCAGTTGCCTCTTGTAGGCGCTCTGTTCAGGGATCCAATCCACAACTTAGGCATGAGCCCTCACGAGGGATAGAATCATCAACCTTTCCTGGTGTATGGGAAGATGCTCCAACCAACTGAGCCACCTGACTAGGGCTAAACCGTCTTTTTTCATTGCTTTTAGAGAGAAAGGGAGAGAGGAAGGGATAGAGAAAACCATCGATGACAGAGAGAAGCATCGATTGGTTGTCTCCCACATGCGTCTGGACTGGGAATTGCACATGCCCGGACTGGGGATGAATACCAGATTGAACCCGAAACCTAGGTATGTGCCCTGACCAGGAAATAAACACACAGCCTTTCAGTTACTGGATGACGCTTCAACCATTTGAACCACGCTGGCTGGGGCTAACCCATCAGTCTTTTACCAGTCCTCACAGAGGATTATCTTGTGCCACCCATGTTAATTAATCCATGAAATAAGGGTACATTCATTTGTCCAGAAGTGAGAGAAATGACTTAACATTTGTTCCAAAACTAGAAAATGTGAAACTATTCTAAGTGCCAGATGCCACTGAGAGGTCAGTTTGACTTTCTGCCCAATTCTCATAGTATTTGTCTTGCATTTGGCACATCCGACTCTTCTTTTTTTCTTTTTTTTTTAATTACTAAAATTTAGTTGGCATACACTATTACATTAGTTTCAGGTGCACAACACAGTGATTCTACATTTATATACCTTACAATGTGATCATCACAATAAGTCTAGTAACCGTCTCTTACTGTACAAAGCTATAAACAATATTATTGATTATATTCCCTGTTCTATACACTATATTCCCATGGTTTACTTATTTTTTTAACTGGAATTTTGTACCTCTTATTCCTCTTCACCTTTTTCATTTATCCTCCCACCACCTCCCTCTGGCAGCCCTCAGTTTGTTCTCCATATTTATGAGTCTGTTTCTGTCCTACATGTAAGTGAAATCACATGGTATTTGTCTTGCTCTTGTTTCATTTAGTATAATACCCTCTAGGTCCATCCATGTTGTCTCAAGTGGCACGATTTCATTCTTTTATATTGCTGAGGTGGGATGAGAATCATCTTTATCCACTGATATATCAATGGACACATAGGTTGCTTCCATATCTTGGCTGTTGTAAATGAACATAGGGATGCATATATCTTTTCAGACTAGTGTTTTAATTTTGTTGGTGAGGATGTGAAGAAAAGGAACCCTTGTGCACTGTTGGTAGGATTGTAAATAGGTTCAGTCACTATGGAAAACAGTATGGAAATTGCTAAAAAATTAAAAATGGAACTTCCATATGATGTAACAATTCGACTTCTGGATATTTATTTGACTAATCTCTTCCTAAAACCTCTCTTGGTCCCCATGCCCCTGTCTCTGCTAGTTTTCCTTATACTTTTCTGACTACACTCCCTTCTACTTTGTGGACACTCTTCCTCTCCTCATTTCTTAAATGTCTGTCACACATTTTTCCACTGTATACATTCTACCTTGGCATGCCAAATGACTATCAATTCTATATTTTTATCCCAGACCTCACTTACTTACTGCCTACCAAATAACTCCAGTTTGTTGTCTTCAATACAGAAAAACCCAAATTGAATTCCTCACTCCCTTCTGCCCCCTGCCCCCCACAACCGGTTCCTCTATGTGTACTCCCAAACTTCTATTCAGGCACCCAAGCCAGAGACCAGATAATCTTTCTTGACTTCTCTTTCCCTCAATGTTCACATCCAATAAGACATCAAATTATGTTAAATTTGCATCCAAAGTATCCTTGACTTTGTTCCCTTCCCTCTATTCTTACTGTTATTACTCTAGTCCAGGTCTCTCATCTGGTTTCCTTGCTCCCATCCTTCACATTTTTCCCAGAGGGAGTTTCCTTAAAAGCAAATTATGTTACTCCTCCTGGATTATAGGATAAAGTCCACCTCCACAAGATAACATATGTGATCTGATTCATATCCATCTACCCTGTCTCATGTCTCCCCTCTCTACCCCAACCTGTGCTGAACTGGGGCAGTATTTACAACAAACCAATCTAATTTGTTTTTAAAGGTCTTAGCTCACCTAGCTTCCTGTGCCTATAACAACCTTCCCTTATCAGTCTTGCAAACACCTACTCTTCTTTTAAGATTCTACTCTAGCTTTTCTCAGTCTCCATCTAGGAAGACTTGACCATTTCCTCTGGTGCACCTCCACTGTACCCACTAACATAATTTTATTCAGCACTCATAATACTTTGTTGCACTTATGTATTTGCATAACTATTTTTCCCCTTATGAACTTAAGTTTCAGGAAGGCAGGGTCTTTGAATACTCGATACCTGTATTCAGAGTACCTAGTCCAGTGCCTAGCATAAGGAGACAATAAATATTGAATGGACTAATGGATTCTTAATAAAAGCAAAGCAGTGGGGCAACCTAATAAGACACTTAATAAAATCTCATCAATTTACTCCAAAATAAGGATCAGGCCATTCTGAATAGTGAAATATATGATTATCTATCACTCTAAGATCCATATAATTCTATTACTTTGTAATATATCCAGTGACTCCTTCTTCTGTCCTATGATGTCTCCCTTTGGGCTACAATTATATATTGTACAGACTTCTATTATACAGCACTAATAATGATGCTCTATAGTGCTGTTTATGTATCTGTTTCCCCAAACTAGACCAAGAGCTTCTTGACCCAGTCTTAATCATCTGTGTATCTCCATCAAATAATCTATTGTAGGTCTTCAATAAATATTTGTTGAATTAAAATTAATGAACTTGAACCAGGCAAATCAAAATAGTAGCTTGTAAAGGCCTGGGGATTTATCTCAATGACCATGAGAATGACTTCTGTGTTACTATATTTTAAAGATACATGAGGGGCTAACATTTACATACATTTTTAATTTTATTCTTGCTTAGGACACACTCTTATTTTTTTTTTACAAATTCCAAAAATATAAAGTCCAGCTCAGCCGAAGTTTCTGAATTATCACAGATTCCAAATTAGGGAAGCCCAAATTAGTGAGGCTTTACCATACTGTGTCTTGCCTTGTTTCATTTTTCCTGATATTCATATGCATCTGGGTTTGGGCAAGGTAGGCACTAGAAAATATGGACATGGTTAATCTGTACCCATTTTATGGGCCTGGTGAATTTTCTTTTAATTTCTTAATGTGGTTCATGATTTATAATCAGAAAAGTTTTAAACTATGAAGTCAAATGCTCTTAGCTTCCATGCTGTTACTATGGTTTAAATCACAGGGATCTCAGCAGATTACTTGCTTTTTTCTTTATCTTAATTACAAGGCTTTTATTTAGGGGAACAGTAAAAATGGGACACCCTTGGCTGGTGTGTGAAGGGAATGGTGTTTTCTGCATTCTAATGTTAACATCATAGTTAATGCAGCGATTTCCTTATGGTATTCTACTCCAGAAACGTGCTTACAAGACCTATGTCCGAGCCCTTCCTCTGCTGAAGAAAATGGGGATCAATTCCATTCTCCTCCGTAAAAGCATTGGTGCTCTTGAGGTGGCCTGTGGCATTGTCATGACCCTTGTGCCTGGACGTCCCAAAGATGTGGCCAACTTCTTCCTGCTCTTGCTGGTGTTGGTTGTGCTCTTCTTCCACCAGCTAGTCGGTGATCCTCTCAAACGTTATGCCCATGCCCTGGTATTTGGAATCCTGCTCACCTGCCGCCTGCTGATTGCCCGCAAGCCTGAAGACCGCTCTTCTGAGAAGAAGCCCTCACCCCTTGGAAGCGTGGGAAATGCAGGGAAAGCTGAGGAGCAGCCCTCTTTATATGAGAAGGCCCCACAGGGAAAAATGAAGTTGTCATAGGAAATTGGAAGTGAAAAAGTGAACCTTCCAGGCAGTTGCCTCCATGACACCCAGGAAGATGTCAGCGTGTGTTTTTCATTTGATTTATTTATCTTAGGAGAAAGGGAAAAATATAATCTACAAGTTCATGGCCCTGTTGGCTTGTGTACACCTATACCCTAAAATGACCTCCCCACATAGACATATATATGCCACCTTTAATCACTCTTGGGCAATTCTCACATCTTGCTGCATGTACATGTATATGGCTAACTATTGAAGTGCTTTTGTGAGATGGACTCCAGGGAGCATGTGACTATGAGATAGTATGTGTGGGAAAATATATTTACTGTGTGTGTGCATGCACGAGTGGAGGAGAAGGCTCTGACCTTGAACTAATCCTGCATAGGTATCATCCCCTTTATAGATTTGAGTCTAGTGAAGACAATAAAATTAACCTCCTGTAAGGAGAATCCTACTTTTGATATAAAACAAATTATGAATTCCCATGGGATGGGGGAATCCCCTCAATAGATCAAGCTGAAAACTTGAACCTACCACTTTAAGAAAAATTTCCTTCAATTTGAGGTAGTGAGTTATGTGTAAAATTAATTAGCCTCTACTTTCAACAGTTGTTTAAATTTTAAATACTCCATACTGAGTTTAATTAAAATAGGAATATATGCAGTCAGTAGATAATCTAATTCTTTAGGTGATGAAACTGGAAATTTCACCTTGCTTTTGTCCATCTCCAACCTACAAAACTCCTTTACCCACAGTTTGAAACTGAAGCAATAAACTTGGAGGGTTTTTTGTTTGTTTGTTTTTTCTTAAGCCAAAAGCTGCCTCATTTCCACCATTCTCAGCAACTACCCAGGATTTGGCAGCTTCTCCAGTGTTGTGTTTGAGGGAGCAGTGATTATTCCTGATAGAAGTCTGAATCTCAAACTGTTCTCTTAAATCATCTGAAATTTGATCAAAGAGCTATACCCAGTGTTTCCCTGGCAAATAGATTTACTACTCCTGTTGAATCTTCGCTTGAGTTTGCCAGTGTAAGCACAGATATAAGTTACCCCTCAAAGTTGTCTCCTCTACACTTCTTTATCATTCCGGTGGGTGGAGTTTAGCCGGGGGAAAGACATTTGATATGGGTTAATTGGATCCAGCAGTGTGAAAATTTGCTTTCTTTATTACTTACTGGTGTTTCTCCTTGTTAGATGTGCTTTGATGGATTTAATGTTATTGTGCCAGGGATGGGAAAAGGATGGGGGTGTTGTGTGTGTGTGTGTGTGTGTAGTAAAATTATTGTATTTCTTCACTGTCATTGTTCTCATTGATTGATACACGTGTCTTATATCTCTCATTCTTTTAAAATAAAAATTGAAATTTGGAGGAAACTGTTGGGACAAATAATGGAAGTCTGGAAAGCAAGAGTCATATCAAGGGATTCGGTCTCTTTTTCTCTCCCTCTCTCTCCAACTGGATGAGGGAGAAGAAAGAGTATAATTACTTATACTAATGAGGCTACCAACTTTCCAATCTCATTTAAGTTCCTCCACACCTCTGTGATGTCAGCACATAAAATATTGATAGAAAGCTATTGAATTAGTATCCCAATACAATTTCCAGTTTTGGGGAATTCTGCTTCATTAAGTGATGCCAAGGGAAGGTAGAAGAATTAGTTCAGAGAAAATTTCAGGTATATTAAATAAAGGTGAGCCAGTATCTCTCACTATATGTGTCCACAAAGTGGCACAAGCTCTAGTGCCATAGTCTTGTCACATTAGGTGAGTTATTTTACCACTCAAGGTCCCAGTTTCATCATTTACAAAAAAGAAGAGGATTGAAGGATTAAAACCCTTTCCAATTTACAATTGAGTCTATAAAATGCTTTAAAGTATAAATGACTTGAGAAATGTTCAGTTAGTAGAAAAAGCAAGATCAACTACTATGAAAGTATTGAACACTCAGTTTTCATGCACGATTAAATAAGAGTTCATGAAAGTGCACTGAAAAACCATACAAATATAAAATGTGGTAAAAAGTCATTTCCACTGTAGTCTCCCAAATACACCAACTTAATCTTTGATTCCTCATCCCTCCCTAAGATTCTTCCTATAGTTTTGCCTACAATATTTGGGTATATTTTGGCCTCAAACAATTAGCGAGAGCTGTTTATATCTGTCCTCTCTGATTCCTACTCTAGTAGGAGATTAAACTAGGGACTAAGTTTAGGTCTCACACTAAGCTCATTACTGTTTTCACCAATTTCTTCTAGGTTCATCACCCCTCAAAGTTAGGAATATTTACATACATGTCGACTGGCTGGTTATATGCAAGTTACCACATCTGGTTTAAGACACATGTTCTTAGCAAGCCCTGCTAAGGGTACCCATCCTTGGTAAAAGGAGGGCAGATACAACCGTTTTCCCCTCCCACCTCCTAGTTCACATCCGGAAAAGGACAGCTTTAGAGGTCACAGGCCCTTTAACCTAAGTCTATTGCCCAGCACGGGAGGTGGGGGGGGGGGGGCGGTCTTTACTGCAAAATTTGCAGTTTCATGTTTTCCTATCAAGTATCGAAATTTGGAGTCAATTTGGGCAAAATGGTCACTATAACTAATCATGTTAAATTCAAGAACCTACACGCTGATTGTTCTGTTTTAAGCAAAATGACGAATGCAAACAGTTTTTAGAACAGCAGGAACGCCAGCCAATCAGCTGGCTCCCGCTGCAAAGGTCAATTCACCACACGCCCTGGGGGCCCGAACGGTGGGACAAAGGACAAAACGGAATTGGGTCTGCGTCAGTCTTGGCGCGCGAGCCGCCTCGCGACGTTAAACTTTAACCTAACCAATCAGACTTCAGCAGAGCTCTCAGCTCTGCCAGGCCGGCTCCCGCGTCACAAGGGAAGAGCATGCGCATGGGAGGCACGCTTATTTGAATCCTGGAGGGGATCTTTGAACTCCGGAGTTTCAGGGATAGAGGAATGCTTTGGGTAAGGTACTTTTAAATACCGCGCAAAAGGGGGACTCTGAGATCAAAGGGGATCTCACTGACTTCCGAGCAGGACTAGCCTGCAAAGTGTGGCTGGGGTTGAGTCTTCTCCCCAAACCAGGAAGAGCCAGGGGGAGTCTTGGGAAGCTATGGGACCGGTCAACCGAGTGGGGTCAGAAGCTATTTGCCTGCCCTTCGGTAGGAACCTAGACAACTGCTTAAAACCTGGAACCTTCCACTGGGTTTGGTACACATATTGCTCTCCTGCTTTGGCCTCATCTGTTCTAGGGAGGTGGAATTGAGTATTATTCCAACTATCCCCTTAGTTTTTCTTATTTGAAGCCAAAGATTTAGAAGAATTCTGTGTTCCTCTCTTCCCTTTTCCCCACCTACATCCAGTATTTTATCATGGTCTTGCCCAGTCTATCTCCAAAACATATCACGATACTATCATTTTCTACCTCTTCCACCGCTGTACTTTAGACCTAGTTCAGATTACAGTTATATTTCTTCTGGACTTCTGCAAGGCCCTTTTAATTGATCTGTTTCCACTCCTTGACCCCTAGCATTCTATTCTTCACACTGTAGCTAAAATAGTCTTAAAACCTAAGCCAGATTGGTATCACTCCCCCTGCCTAACACTTCTCCTTTCCCCAGTAGTTCCCATGGCACTTAAAATCCGAACTCTTTACTCTGGTTTCCTTTCTGACTTTATCCCCCATTATTTTCTGCCTCTTTCGTGTCGCCACTTCTTACCCCCGCTGGTGCTGCTGCTGTTTTTCCAACACGCAAAGCTCTTGCTTTAAGGTCTTAGCAAATCTTACTCTTCCCTCTCCATGAAATACTCTTTCAGGACATCTTCAAGTAGCTGGTTCCTTGGCATGCAAATGTCAGTTTAAAGGTCAACCAGGGAAGCTTTTTCTGCACACTTATTCCAAAGTAGCTTCTCACCCCTACCTCGTTTCTATCACATCATTGTATTATATTCCCTATTAGCTATGTAGCGCATTGTGCCATATATGATGTGCATTTTTTTGCCCAAATTTTTGCGGGGGGGGGGGGGGATGAGNGCCGAGATGAGCATTATACATGGGTAGTACCTGAAATACCCTGTATCTCTTCTTGTGTTTTGTAACTATTTGTTACCTAAAATATCTTGTACCATGAAATGTTCAAAATAAATACTAAAATTCCTTTATTATAAAAGACAAGTATCTAAATATAAATAAATAAATTGAATTAAAAATTAAAATGAAAGATTTTTTTCTGAATGTTTGGGCCAAAAATGTGGGTGCATATATACATGGTAAAATAAGGTACTTATTTAGTATTGACTGTCACGCTCCTCACCACCCTTATAAGTCTTATGAGAGCAGAGACCTTGACTATTATTTTATACTGGTAACTAGAACTGTGCTTGGCATATAGATGATGTTCATTAATTATTTATTGAATAAGCAAATTAATTAATGAGGAATTTTTTTGTTCTTAGAATCCTTAGTTTGCCTACCTGAAGTTTGACTTTTGAACTACAGTTATAACTAAGCACTGGCAAAATAGGGAGTATAAAAGATAAATGCAAAATCAAGGAAGGGTGGAGAAAAATAAGAGTGATTGGAGAAAGTAAGATTGAGTTCATAAGATAGTCTAGTTTTGGACTCGTTTATGTCATATAGCCATTTTAAGAGAACTTGCTATGTTACCTGTATTCGTACTGTTTTTTCTCCCTCTAAAGGAAGGCCAGTTCATCTGATGAATGTTACCCTGGAGAGTTATTTCTCTCTATTCCCATTTAAGTCAAGGGCTTTCTGAGAAAGCTAACCTATAGGTTTTGTTGCCCAGATTTTTGTCAGGTTATTTGTTGTGTACTTGTTGTATGTTAGGTACTGTGTACTGAATTTTGGGAATATAGGAAGATACTGTTCCTGTCTTTGTGGGGTAAAAAGGGACAGCTTGGTTGATTAATGGTAATGACACTTGTTTCTGTATAGAACATGCACAATAATGTCACCTCAAAAGAGAGTTAAGAACTCTCAGATACCAAAGAGAACTTCACGACGTAGTAATAGTTATCAGACTAATCTCTTGGCCTGGAAATTGAAAGAGAACCTAAGCAACTCAAAGAGCATCTCGAAACATGGACAAAACAGTCCAGTGGAAGATTATGAACATGCTGATGCTGATGAACTAACAGAAGATGCTCTGAAAATAGCGATGAGATACTTTGAGAAAGGTAAGACAGATTATTTTCCTTATGAAAGTCCTGTTTCTGTCAAAATATTCTAGACTAGTTAAAGAACTTTAATGGAGAGCATATATTTTTTAAGATTTTATTTATTTATCTTAGAGGGGAAGGGAAGGAGAGAGAGAGAGAAAGAGAGAAATATCAATGTATGGTTGCCTCTCATGTGTCCCCTGCCGGGAACTGGGAACTGGCCTGCAACCCAGGCATGTGCCCTGACTGGGAATCGAACCGCGATCATGTGGTTCGCAGGCCCGTGCTCAATCCACTGAGCCACACCAGCCAGGGCGGGGAGAGCATATTTTTGCTCCTTCATGCTTTTGTCTGTTTAACAGATGTTTAGTGAGCACCTACTTACCGCATATCAGTATGCTTGGTACAAGGTATATGATAGCAAAGCACATTTCTGGCAGAGCAGTTTCCAAACTGCTGCACATTGGAATTACCCAGGAATCTTTCAACACACTAATGCTTGGCATCTACTCTTAGACAATATGATTTTTTTGGTACGAGATGCAACCTGGGCACTGGGATTTTTTAAAGTCTCCTTAGGTGATTTCAAATTTTGGGAAACACTGTCCTAGTATTGACACAACTTATAGTCTAAATTCAATGCTTTTAATTAGTTTAGAGCAGAGATGTCAAGGCATAATTTAGTTTTCCTCACTGAAGGTGCTATTGCTGTTAAATATTCTAGAGTTTTAAGGCTTTGAAGGGCTTTTAGGAGGGCCTTTTATACATAAAGATATTCCTTTAAAATATCCCAAGTTGTAATTACTGAGGCTGGAGACTGAATTTTAAACTTCTCATTAATATGGTTCTTTTTCCAGGTTCCTTTAAAACTTCATGGAATAAAGATAAAACCTTGGAAAAACACCTGAAAACTGTGGAAAATGTGGCTTGGAAGAATGGGTTAGCTCCAGAAGGGATTGACATTCTATTAAATGTGGCACTTAGTGGCAAATTTGGTATGTCAAGGGGATACATTTGTCATAGTTTGTTACTAGTTTCGCCCCCAGACTTTGAATTAGATGGCTCATTAGAATCAGTTGCAATTCTTTTTTACTATTCTATTTACAGCACCAAAATGGAACTTTCTTATATTCAAACTATCTTATGTGCCAAAAGTTTCTGTATGAATGATGAAAATGGCTAGTTATCATATAACTTTACAAGTAAAATGTAAACACTCTTGTCACCAAATGCATGGGAGCCATTTTCAGTATTTCTCTTAAGAAGCGTAGATATAATTTAAGTAATGTTGCTGGAAGGCACCTTAAGAGATCACTTGGTCTACTTCTTCACTTTTAGGTTCACTTATCCAGCATCTGTGACCATAACAGTCAAGATGGGTTTTATTTTTTTGTACAAATGTTTCCTGTTCTAAATTAATTTGGAATGGGCATGGGGGTGGAGTTCTTAGGAAGAAATAACATCTGGCCAGTATTGTTTTTACTTGAGAAAGATGGGTTTTTTTTATTTTATTCATTTATTTTTAGAGGGGAAGGGGAGGAGAGAGAGAGAAATATCAATGTATAGTTGCCTCTCGTGGGTCCCCCGCTGGGAACTGGCCTGCAACCCAGGCATGTGCCTTGACTGGGAGTCGAACCATGATCATCTGGTTCGCAGGCCTGTGCTCAGTCCACTGAGCTACACCAGCCAGGGCTGAGAAAGATGTTTTAAGCTACTTGTATCCACATTGCAACTTAGAAGGTACTTTAGATCCTGTACATCTTCATTTAAAAATGAGGAAACTCAGGCCCAGAGTGGTTAAAGAAACTTGGTTAAACATCAGAGCTAGAACTGGAGAATTTAGATCTTCTAACTCCCTTTCTAAGGTTTGTACTGTGCCACACTGCTACCGGGTTTTCTGCCTTTTTTTAAAAAAAAATTAAGACTATCAAAACTGGCCCTTGCATATTGCGTTTCTTTGTGTATACCCTAGTATCATGTTTACAGGTGTGTGTGCATGTGTGTTTAAAGCAACAACACATTACCAGCTGAATTCAGTATGAGTCCCAGGTATTTTATTTCTCTGCTTTTACCTGATGAGTTCTCTGTGTTTTCTAGAAAGTTAAATTTGACCTAATAAGATTGGCTCTTCTTGTTTTAAAGATTTTATATATACATATTTTTAGAGAGACGGGCAGGAAGGGAGAATGAGAGAGGGAGAAACATCCATGCATGAGGGAAACGTTGATTGATTGCCTGTCCCATGCCTGAAATTGGGGACCTGGCATGCAACCTAGGAACGCGCTCTGACCAGGAATCCAGCTGGTGACTTTGCAGTTTGCCGGATGATGCCCAACCCACTGAGCTATACCAGTTGGAAGGGCAAGGTTCTTCTTTTAAGTGGTTTTAGATTGTTGGGTTCTGATATCTTCCCAGGAATCCGTGTTTAACTGATCAGTGTCTATCAAGAACAATTCTCTTTCTCCCTTTTCCCCTTAAAACATGTATGGAAGGTACAGGTGTTTTCTATTTTGGAATTTCTCTTTTCTTTCTTGATATCTCAGAAATTAATGGTTAGAACATTTCTGTGATGTTTGTCAGGTCTTGTGGCAAATATATGCCTCTCTCAAAATGCATGCCCCAGATTTAGAAACTTGAATATATGATTTATAAAGCAGTCTCTGGCTTTTTAGTATAGCTTTTAATTTTTCTATTAAGGTGGAACTTGATGATGTGAAATGTGACCTCCTTAACTGCTTTTTCCCCTTTTAGTTATTTCTATGATATCCCTCATCACCACTAGATTTTTACATGTAGCTCTTTTGCTGAGCTGTAATGCATATTCAGGGGCAGGTGTGCTACAAATGTTGTAATTAGGTACAAAGAGACTAGACTCTTTAGAAATTAGTTAAACAGTCATTGGGAAGTAAGAATACAGCCTACTGAATCCCCCCTTTGAATCTGGTTCATGTGTAAAGTGTCACAGGGTCAGACTGTTTTAAACTTTAGAAGGGTTAGAGGGTGAAAGTGTGGGAGAAAAGAGAAATAAAAACAAGAACCATAGGAGTGGAAAGCAGAGGTTTTTATTCCTGTGATTCATTATCTGTTTTCACTTCTTGCTTCCTTCTCTATAGAATGATGAGGTAAAAATTGATGAGATACATTATTGTAAATTATGCAGGATGAATAAATCTAGAGATCTGTATGATAACTATAGTTAATAATACTGCAGTAAATACTGGAAATTTTCTGAGTAGATTTGAGGTGCTCTTACCACATGCAAAAAAAGGTAGCTATGTGAAGAGATAATGTTAATTAACTTGACTGTGGTAGTCATTTTACTCTGTATATGTATATCATATCATCATGTTGTACATCTTAAATATATACCACTTTTATTTAAAATGTAAAATGATATGTGTGTCCCTTTACACTTTAAATAAAGGTATACATGCATTATAACACAGTGATCACATCCATTTGCTGAAATAATGTAAAATAAACTTGTATGTTTCTGAAAATGCTACTTACAGGATTATTAAGAACAGCATTATTTCAGTGAATGAATGTGATCACTGTGCTATAATACATGTGAAATAGTGTTTAAAGATGTGTTAAATGTACCCAAGAATGCTACTTGTGGGACAAGTTGAGAACGGTGTTATTATAGTGAGTGGAGGTGATTGCCACACTTTTAGCCATATAAAACTGTGGTTAAAAATGCATGCATCCAAGATGCTTTTGTGAATTCTACTTGCATAAGTGGAGAACAGTGTTTTTTCAGTGAATGGTTGTGATCACCACAGTAGAATGCAAATAAAACAGTGTTTAAATACAAAAAGGAGTTAATGAGATGCTTATTTAAATCTTGAAGTCTTAATAAGTAGAAGTTGATACAGGATGTATACAAAGCTACTTGCAACATCACTTCTCTTACCAGATGGAAGGATATCATAGAAGCCAGAGAGTATGATGGAATAATTGGACCAGTGTAGAATATTACTGCCATCTAATTCCAAAAATAGCTGTTCCATTCTATCCTCTCCCCTTTTGGGGGAGGGATGGAGAGTCCAAATATATTTATTTGTTCTTAAATAAATAAATATTTATTTAATAGCAGCTCGTGTAAGATGTCTGTCAGTTTTAAATAAATCAGAATCTATTCTGCCATTATAAAATATAATAACAAAAGAATAATCCTTGAAATTTTCCTGTGAGTAAAGACTTCTTTTGAGGTGTAATTCACATACCATAAAATTCACACTTTTGAAGCGTGCATCAGGGTTTTTTTTAAACATTCACAGAGTTGTGAAACCATCTCCTCTCTCTAATTTCCAAACATGTCTTTAACCCAAAAAGAAACCCCGAACTTATCCTCATGTTTTAAATAGAAATATCAGAGCCAAAGATTTTGCTTTATAGTTTACATTAGAAGTTTAAGGTACATTTTGATTTCAAAATGTGGTAATAATGGTAAGAGATGTCAAATATCTCTTTGCCTTCAATGTAAAGTGAGGTGTTTTTTTTTTAGAACGGAGAGTGAATGATAGTAAGGTAAGTATCAAGATACCAAAATGCAGTTTAATTGAGAGTTTGTCTGCTTCCCAGGGAGTGCTGTAAACTCTCAGATATTGAGATGCATGATTCCAGCAACTCTAATATCAGAAGAATCTGTGGTTAAGGCGGTCTCCTGGCTTTGTACTGGCAAGTGTTGTGGTAGCACCAAGGTAATCTTTTTGTTTTTATTTTTCCTTTTTTAAGTTATTTTTTATCCATTATGCTATTACAGTTGTGCCAAGTTCTCCCCCTTTGCTGCCCTCCACCCAGCATCCACCACTCCCTCAGGCAATCCCCACACCTTTGTTCATGTCCATGGGTCATGAGTATAAGTTCTTTGGCTCCTCCATTTCCTATCCTGTACTTTACATCCCCATGGCTATTCTGTAACTATTTGTATTTCTTAATCCCCTCACCTTGTCATTCATTCTCCTACACCCACCTCCCATTCGGCAACCATCAAAATGCTCCCTGTATCCACGATTCTGTTCTTGTTTGCTAAGTCTATTTTTTAGATTCAGTTGTTGATAGCATGTTTTTTGGACTATAAGATGTGCATTTGTACCACATTTATTGCTTCAAAAAAATTTTTTTTCCATTTTCCTCCTCTAAAACCTAGGTGCATCTTACGGTGTGGACCCCAGACACACCTAGGTTTTAAAGGAGGAAAATAGGGGGATTTTTTGAAGCACAAAAAATATGGTAAAAAAAGGGTGTCTTATACTCCGAAAAATAGGGTTGGTATTTATTCCCATGTTATTGTTCAAAGTTTTGATCTTCTTCATTTTCTTAAATAAGTCCCTTTTACATTTTATATAATGGTTTGGTGCGGATGAACTCCTTTAGTGTTTTCTTGTCTGAGAAGCTCTTTATATGCCCTTTGATTCTAAATAATAACTTTGCTGAGTAGAGCAGTCCTGGCTATAGGTCCCAGCTTTTCATGACTTTGAATATTTCTTGCCACACCCTTCTAGACTGTAAGGTTTCTTTTGACAAATCAGCTGACAGCCTTATGGGAACTCATCTGTAGATAACTACTGCTTTCCTCTTGCTGCTTTTAAGATTCTCTCTTTATCTTTAACCTTTGTCATTTTTATTATGATGTGTCTTAGAATGGGCCTCTTTGTGTCTATCTTATTTGGTACTCTATGCTTCCTGGTCTTGCATGTCTATTTCCTTCACCAAATTAATGAAGTTTTCTTTTCTTCTATTATTCTTTCAAATAGTTTTCCAATTTCTTGCTCTTTCTCTTCTACTTCTGGCACCCCATTCATGCAAATGTTGGAGTGCCAGGAGTGCTCCCAGAGGCTTCTTACACTGTCCCCATTTTTTTTTTTGGATTTTTTAATCATCTTGTTGTTCTGATTGGTTGTTTTTTGCTTCCTTGTGTTCCGAATCATTTATTTGATTCTTGGCTTCATCCACTCTACTGTTGTTTCCCTGTAAACTGTTCTTTATTTCAATTAGTGTATCCTTCATTTCTGACTGGATCTATTTTACACTGTCGATGTCCTCACTAAGTTCCTTCAGCATTCTTATAACCAGTGTTTTGAACTCTGCATCTATAGATTGCTTATCTCCATTTTGTTTAGTTTTTTATGCAGTATTTTTTAAAGATTTTTATGTATTTATTTTTACAGAGAGGGGACGGAAAAGAGAAAAAGAGGGAGAGATACATTGATATGTGAGAGAAACATCATTCGGTTGCTTATCACAAATGCCCAACTAGGGACTGGACCCACAATCCAGGCATGAACCCTGACTGGTATTTGAACCAGCGATGTTTTGGTTCACAGGCTAGTGCTCAATCCACTGAGCTACACTGGCCTGGGCAGGAATTTTGACCTGTTCTTTCATTTGGGCCATGTTTATTTGTCTCCTCATTTTGGCAGCTTCCCTGTATTTGTTTCTATGAATTAGATAAAGCTGCTATGACTCCCTCTCTTGGTAGCATGGCCTAATGTAGTAGGTGTCCTGTATGGTCCAGTGGCACAGCCTCCCCATCACCCAAGCTGGGTACTTCAGATGGGCCCTTTGTGTGGGCTGAGTATACTCTCCTTTTGTAGTTGAGCCTTGATTGCTGTTGGCAGGTCAATGGGAGGGATTTGCCCAGGCCAGTTAGCTGCAAGGACTGGCTGTGACCACTGAATACCAACCTTCTCACTTTCAGGGGAATCAGCTGTGCAGGGGCAGGGTGGTGGTTCTGCAACGTGGTCTATAGCTGTCCACTGGGTACGCTGGCCCTGGGGTTTCCCGGGTGTTGCAGGCTAAGATCAGCACTGGTGCTACACTGCCTGAGTTATAAAGCATTCTGAAATGGCTGCTACTTGTGCTGGGATTGCAGATTCCCAGGTGAAGCCAAGCTATGAATCTAGGCTGACTGCTACTGGTACCAGGCCTTAGCAAGATGTATAGGGGCTTGCGGCTCACTGAGGCTGGCTTTTGCTAGTTTGAGAGGGTTTAGGAACTTGTGAAGCATGAGCCAAGACCAGTCATTCATATGAAAAAGTACTGTGAACAGCTTGGGTAGCCCTGTAATTTGGGTGGAATGGAGTCCCGGGGGATCTCCAGGGTGGGGCATATATTGTTAGCCAGGTTGATGGAATTTCAGATATGATGCCTGCCTATTGGCTCTGTGGCTCTGTATAGGGAGGGTTCAGAAAAGTGACAGTGCCCTCTGCCTGCCTTTTTGTCAGGGGGAAGCTGACCCCAGTTCATGCCTTGATGTGAGACACTTTGGTTCCTCCCTATATGCCACTGGTGCCTTTTAAGCTACTAACCTGTTGCTGGAGCTCAGAGGGAGTGAGTCTGAGTAGGTGAGTCTGTGTGTGGGTTCTTTAAGAGGAATTGCTTGGGGCTACAGAACTTTCTTCCACTAACACAATCCCTTCTGATTTTTGCATCCAGAAGTTATGGGGACTTATCTTCCTGGCAGTGGAACCCTAGGCTGGGAGACCTGGTGTGGGGCTAGGATTTCTCACTCCTGAGATATCCCTCCTGAATTTTTATCCACCACACATGGATGTAAGATAAGCCTGTCCTGTGTCTCCACCCCTCCTACCAGTCTGAGTGGATGTGGTTTCTTTAATTCTGTAGTTGTCGGACTTCATTTAACTCTAGTTCTGATAGTTCTAAGTGATGGTTTTTCTATAGTTTAGTTTTAATTTTGATGTCATTGTATGAGGAGGCGAGCCATGTTTACCTGTGCTGTCATCTTGACTGGAAGTTGTCCAAGGTAATCTTTTTAAACACTTTGATGATAAGTTCTTGAGAGCCACTTAAGGACTGGCAAGGAAGAGCCACTTAGAGAGTAATGGCACTGACCTTTTGTGCAAAGCCTAAGGATTTGGAGCAATGTAGCTTGATGCAAGGACTCTGTTCAAATGGAAATTATTACTGAGAAATAAAATCTATTATCCTGCTTTGTGCTAGGCATGTGTGTCCATCCCTTTGGCATCTCTACGACACAATGGAAGAAGAGTTGTCTTGGGCCACACATTAAATACATTGCAACATGTAATCACAAAAACAAAAAACAAAAAAAATCTAATGTTTTAAGTAAATTTATGACTTTGTGTTGGGCTGTATTCACAGCTATCCTGGGCTGCATGCAGCCCACAGGCTTTAGGTTGGACACCCCTGTTAGAGACTTCTAAAACAGCCCTGAGTGGAGAAATAAGTTCTATTGTGCCAGTTATATTTCTCTAAAGATAAACATTTTGTCTCTTAATAGATACTTTTTTATCGTTGGCTGGTTGCAATGTTTGACTTCATTGATCACAAAGAGAAAATTAACTTGCTCTATGGCTTCTTTTTTGCTTCATTGCAAGATGATGCACTGGTAAGTACAAATTGGACATCATGCATCGATCAAATGGTATGTGCTTATATATTGATGTACCACATGTCCTTCAAAGTGCCACACAATGTTTTTTTACTTATTTGAAAAGGTGTCAGACATAGAAAAGTATTAAGATAACATTACACCCTTGCTCTTGTCTCAGATGAACAAATATAATTTTCTACCATATTAACTTTATATCTTTGTTCAAGGAAATAAAATGTTACAAATAGATAACTCCACATTAGAGTTTTTTTTGCAATGATTGCCATCTTTCCTGTTTTGAACCACTTCCATGGGGTCCTTTGGGTCACTTATTGTATACTTTCTTTTTTAAAATGTATTTTATTGATTATGCTATTACATTGTGCCATTTCCCCCCCATTGATCCCCTCCACCCTGCATACCCCCTCCCACCCACATCCCCCCCTTTAGTTCATGTCCATGTATCACAAGTTCTTTAGCTTCTACATTTCCCACACAACTCTTGCCCTCCCCCTGTCTATTTTCTCCCCACTATCTATGCTATTTATTCTCAGTACCTTCTCCCTGCTTCTGCTCCTCACACTCCCCAGTTGCTAACCCTCTATGTCATCTTCATTTCTATGGTTCTGCTCCTAATCTAGCTGTCTTCTTAGTTTGCTTTTGTTTTTGTTTTTGTTTTTGTTTTTGTTTTAGGTGTGGTTGTTAATAATTGTGAGTTTGCTGTCATTTTACTATCCATGTTTTTTTTATCTTTTTCTTAGATAAGTCCCTTTAACATTTCATAAAATAAGGGCTTAGTGATGACGAACTCCTTGAACTTGACTTTATCTGAGAAGCACTTTATCTGGCCTTCCATTCTAAATGAAAGCTTTGCTGGATAGAGTAATCTTGGATGTGGGTCCTTGTCTTTAATGATTTGGAATACTTCTTTCCAGCCCCTTCTTGCCTGCAAGGTCTCTTTTGAGAAATCAGCTGATAGTCTGATGGGAACTCCTTTGTAGGTAACTATCTCCTTATCTCTTGCTGCTTCTAGGATTCTCTCCTTCATTTTAATTCTGGGTAATGTAATTATGATGTACCTTGGTGTGTTCCTCCTTGGGTCCAACTTCTTGGGGACGCTCTGAACTTCCTGGATTTCCTGGAAGTCTATTTCCTTTGCCAGATTGGGGAAGTTCTCCTTTATTATTTGTTCAAATAAGTTTTCCACTTGTTGCTCTTCCCCTTCCCCTTCTGGTACCCCTATAATTTGAATGTTTGAATGTTTAAAGGTGTCCTGGAGGTTCCTAAGCCTTTCCTCATTTTTTTGAATTCTTGTTTCTTCATTCTTTTGTGTTTGGTTGTTTCTTTCTTCCTTCTGGTCCACTCCATTGATTTGAGTTCCAGTTTCCTTCCCATCACTCTCAGTTCCCTGTGCATTTTGCTTCATTTCACTTATTGTAGCCTTCGTTTTTTCATCTAACCAAATTCAACCAATTCTGTGAGCATCCTGATCACCAGTGCTTTGGACTGTGCATCTAATAGGTTGGTTATCACTTCATTGCTTAGTTGTATTTGCTGTGGAGCTTTGATCTGTTCTTCCATTTGGGCCATTTTTTTGTCTCGTCCCACCTGTTACATAGGAGGAGGGGAGCCTTAGGTGTTCACCAGGGTGGGGCATCCCAGTTGCTGGGTTGAGATGCTGTATGTGGAGGAGGAATCAGAGGGAACAATGGTGAGAGAGGGAACAAGCTTTCTCACAGAAAGATTGCTCTGCTTTCTGTGAGATTTCAGTCCCTTCCCCACTTCCCCCAAGCAAACTGGGCCTTTCTGGTGCTGACTCCCAGGTGAGTGGGCTCGTGTATGGTCTAGGACCCTGTGGGTCTCTTCATTGAACTCTCCTGTGAGGCTGGGAGTCTCCCCTGGCACCTCAACACCCACAGGTATTTTCAATTGGTGTTTTGAGGCTTTATTTCCTGGTGCTGGGACCCTGGGTTACGTGGTCTGTGTTGCTCCCCAGTTTTGCATGGTTTATCTGTGCATGAATGTGGGAATGCTGGGTCAGCCAGCTGTCTTGATTGTAGTGCCTTGCTTCACAATCGCTGCCTCACTGGGTCTGCCTGTTGCCACCCTGTGCTCAAGGTCTGCTAGCCGCTGCCTGCACACCCAGCGTCCACCTACTGCCATCATGTATGCCCTGGGTGCCTTGTGTGGCCGGTGCCACTGCTTTTTGTGCAGCAACCCCTCTGTGCTCGGCTGCCCAACTCTGCCCTGCCTACCGGTCTGGATGAATGTGTCTCTTTTAACTCCTTGGTTGTCCAACTTCCATACAGTTCAATTTTCTGTCAGTTCTGGTTGCTATTTTGTTTCTAAATCATTGTTGTCCTTCTTTTTTTTTGTGCGAGGAGGTACAGTGTGTCTTCCTATGCCTCCATCTTGGCCAGGAGTCCTCTACACATTTTTTTAAAAAAATTTTTTATTGAAGAGAGAGAAACATCAATTTGTCATTTTACTTATTTATGTATTCATTGGTTGCTTCTTTTTTTCTTCTTTAAATTTTATAATGGCCTGGAAATGGTATAGAATAACTACCAAGTCACATAAATTATCTGTTAATGTTTGTGATCCCCAAAAGAACTCTATTGGCCCATGCAAACCACATGTGAGTTTTCATCCACCATCATCTGGGCATGTGACTGTGTGGGGGCTGTGGACCCATCTTTTTTTTTTAGATTTTATTTATTTATCTTTAGAGAGGAAGAGAAGGAGAGAGGGAGAGAAACATCAATGTATGGTTGCCTCTTGTGTGTCCCCTATTTGGAACTGGCCTGCAACCCAGGCATGTGCCCTCACTGGGAATCGAACCTTGATCCTCTGGTTCACAGGCCTGCACTCAATCCACTGAGCTACACCAGCCAGGGCTGTGGACCCATCTTTATATGGTCCAGAAATAAAGGTGGCTGCCATGTTTGGCAGGCTTCAGATCTCCTTTTACCTCTGGGGAGGGCTCTGGTCTTGGTCTTGAGTGGTAGGGATTCTCCCATAAAAGTCACTCTATTTTCACTTTGGTGACCTTGGACAGCTCTCTCAGGTCAGGTTGCCCCCAGCCCAGCTTGTCAGCACACACTTGTCAAACTTTGCCTACTGTTTACTATAGCAACATAATGGCTAGAGGCTGAAATAATTTATGCAGATTCAGTATTCTGTAAAAGGTTCTGCACAGTGATGCTATATCTGCCTCAAGAAGTCAAGAGTACAGTTGTTGACAAGCTTGCCTTCCTCTAAGTAGTGCTGCAGGTCTTTCTTCCCAGCGGCGCAGCATGAACTCCTTGTTCCATTTATCACACTGAGCTCCATAGTAATGGGCCGCAGCTTTAAGCACAGCAGAACTGACTTCACCTCCTGCACTTTCAGATCCTCCAGAGTAAAAGCTCCACTATTTCTGGCATGATGTTGGTGACGAGGCAGCCACAGCTGCATTGCCTCCATCTCCTTCATTGGTTGCTTGTTGTATGTGCCCTGACTGGGGATCAAACCTGCAACTGTTATGTATCAGGATGACACTCTAACCAACAGAGCTACCTAGCCAGTGCTACATTTTCTTGATTAACAATGTAAAATTCTCATAAGAATTAATAAGCAGAGGATTGCTTTTTGTGAGATGCCAGTAGACTGATTTTTTATTAGAAAGAATAACTACTCACATTAAAATCCTTAATAACTACAAAAGCAATGTACTGTTCAACTGGAAGATTTTCAAGTACTATCTTTGCAGACCATGAGAACCTCATGAGAGGGGAAGGGAGGGAGAAAGAGAGGGAAAGAAACATCGATGTGTGGTTGCCTTTCAAATGTCCCCCACTGGGGACCTCACCCACAACCCAGGCATGTGCCCTGACTGGGATCAAACTGGCAACCTTCTCATTCACAGACCAACACTCAATTCACTGAGCCACACCAGCCAGGACTGATCTACTATTTTCTGATACTTTCCCACTGTCTTATTTTGGGTTGATTGTAGTTTTCCTCCTATTCTAGTTTTGACATTAACACATTCTGTGTGTGTTATTATACCTATTTTAACATGCAAATTTGGGAGTCTAATGTAAAATGTAAAACAGCCTCAGTCTTTTTACTGTATTTTCCTTTTTGGAAAATATTTACATTTTATAAAATATATCAGTTATGACCCTGGCTCGTGTGGCTCAGTGGGTTGAGCACTGGCCTGTGAACCAAAGGGTCACTTGTTTGATTCCTGGTCAGGGCACATGCCTGGGTTTTCGTCCAGGTCTCCAGTAGGGAGCACACTAGAAGCAACGACACATTGATATTTTTCTTCCTCTTTTTCCCTCCTTTCCCTTCTGTATAAAAACAAAATGAATAAATAAATAAATAATTTAATTAATTAATTAAAATGTATAGCAGTTATGTAATGAGTTTATTATTTTGATGAATTAAACATTAGATTTTTTCTCAGTTTTAATTTTTAATGTTTTTTACTTAAAATCTAAAGGTAACCATTATCTTTATCTTCATCTAGAGTGATACAAGGACCTTAGAATGCTTTAATTCTGAACATACCCTTCTCTAATTTGAGTTAATCTAATCTAATATGTATTATTGTCTCATTTTAGTTCTTGCTCTTTCTTCTTCATCTTCCTCCACATACACATAAAGTAGATATTATTCTTATCTTCATAGTCGATGTTTGTTTATATTTGCCTGCATATTTACCAGTATCTTTGCATCTCAGACCTTCAATCTAGATCATTTTCCTTTTTCTAAAAAGTATAACCTTTAAAATATTCTTTCAGTGAGAATCATTTGATGTTAAACTCTCTGTTTTTGTCTGGAAATGTCTTTACTATGCCCTTGTTCTTGAAGATTGGTTTTGCTGTGTGCAGGACTCTGGGGGGACAGTTAAATTCCCTAAAACACTGGCAATGTTATTCCACAGGTGTCTTTCCATTCTTGAATCAGTCTAATTTTAATCATTCCTTTTTTTCCTCTCTGGATACTTTTTTTAAAACAACTTTATTGAGGTATAATTCGCATGCAATAAAATCCATTCTAGTAGCATATAGAATTCACTGCTTTTTAGTATGTTCACAGATATGTGCAACCATGAGCATAGTAAATTTTAGAACATTTTAATTACCTCAGAAAACCCATACCTTTTATCTGTCACCCCCTATCTTTCTATTTAAGGTTTCCTAAGGAACTTCTAGTCTGTTTTTTGTCTTTAGAGATTTACCTATTTTGGAAATTTCATATAAATAGAATCATAATATGTAATCTTTTATGACTGATGTCTTTTACTTAGCATAATGTTTTCAAGATTTTATCCATGTTGTAGCATGCAGAAGCACTTCATTTTTTAACCGCTTATATTTTTTCTATAACACCAAATTTATCATTTTAAGTATTTTAAGTGTATAATTCATTGGTATCAAGTACACTCACAATGTTGTAATATAATATCACTACTCTTTCTGGAACTTACTGCTCTAAACAGAAACTCTTTATCAATTAAGCAATAACTCTGCATTCATTCTCTTCCCAGCCCCTGTAACTTCTAATCTACTTTCTGTCTATGAAATTGCCTACTCTAGGTACGTCTTACAAACTGAATCATACAATATTTGTCCTTATGTGTCTGGCTTCTTTCGCTTACCATATCTTCAAGGTTCATCCATGTTTTAGCATGTATTGGAACTTCATTTTATGGCTGAATAATATTCCATTGTATGAATATGCCAAGCTTTGTTTATTCATTCATCTGTTAATAGATTCTTGGATTATTTCCACTTTTTGGCTAAAATCAATACTACAATGAACATTGGCATACAAGTATATGTTCAAGTCCCTGTTTTGGATATATACCTAGGAATAGAATTGCTTTATCATATGGTAATTATATGTTTAGCATTTTGAGGACCCACCATACTGTTTTCCATGGTAGCTACACCATTTTACCTCCCCACCAGTAGTGTATGAGGGTTCCAGTTTTAACACATCCTAACTAATACTTATTTATCTGATGTTCTTTCTCATTATCCCCATCCTAGTGAGTATACAGTGGTATTTCATTGTGGTTTTGATTTGCATTTCTCTAATAATTAGTGATGTTAAACATTTTTATTATTGGGTCTTATTATTATTATTTTAGATATAAGTCCCTTACAGATATATGATTTATCTGGGTGGTACAATGAAGCTAGAACCACATTTAACTCTTGAATTGATGTTTTGTCGGTCATATCACTAGTGTAAATTCAAACTGCAAACCTACATAGGGCCTAGCATGTGGTTTATAAATTCTTGTGAGAAGAATGTACTGTGGTACACAAGAGTGAAAAAATGATGATTAGTATGTATTTGACTCTTCTTTACTTTTTGAAAAAAGTTTTTCTTTATTGATTTTTTTAGAGAGAGAAGAAGGGACAGAAAAGAGGTGAGGGAAAGAGAAATGTTGATGAGTGGCCTCTCACATGCACCTGAACTGGGGACCAAACCCACAACCTAGGCATGTTTGAAAAAGTAGAAATATTTGTTCTATATCTGTGAAATATGTCATTGGTATTTTAATTGGGATTGTGCTGAATCTATAAATTGCTTTGGTAGTATGGACATTTTAATGAGGTTAATTCTTCTTATCCATGAAGATGGCATGTGCTTCCACTTATTTGTGTCTTCTTCAATTTTCTTCATCACTGTTCTGTAGATTTCTGAGGACAGATCTTTTACCTCCTTGGTTAGGTGTATTCCTATGTACTTTATTTTTCTTGTTACTATATCAGATGGGATTTTTTTTCCTGATTTCTGTTTCTGATATTTCATTGTTGGTGTACAAAAATGCCTTTGATTTCTGAGTACTGACTTTGGATTCTGCTCTTTTGCTAAATTCATTTATTTGGTCAAGAAATTTTTTTTGGTGGAGTCTATAGGATTTTCTATGTACACTGTCATGTCATCTGGAAAACAGTGAAAGTTTTTTTTTCTCCTTTTCAATTTGGATGCCTTTTATTTCTTTTTTCCTGTCTGATTTCTGTAGCTAAAATTTTTCATATTGTGTTGAATAGAAGTGGTGAAAGTTGACACCTTTGTCTTGTTCCTGATGTTAATGGGAAAGCTTTTAGATTTTGCTCATTGAGTATCAAATTGGCTATAGATTTCTCATATATGGCCTTTATTATATTTTGGTATGCTCCCTGTACTCCCACTTTGCTGAGTGTTTTTATCATAAATGGGTGCTGAACTTTATCAAATACTTTTTCTGCATTTATTGATATGATTATGTGGGTTTTGTCTTTCCTTTTGTTTATATGCTGTATTACATATATTGATTTAAAATACTGTACCATCCTTCCATCTCTGTGATGAAGTCCACTTGATCATGGTGTATGACCTGATCAATGTATTGCTGGCTGCGGTTTGCCAATATTTTGTTGAGGATTTTAGTGTCTATGTTCATCAGCAATATTGGCCTGAAATTTTCTGTCTTTGTTGTGTCTTTATCTGGTTTTGGTATTAGAATGATGCTGGCTTCATAAAAAGAGTTTGGAAGTCTTCCATCATTTTGGATATTTTGGAATAGTCTGTGAAGAATAGAGGTTAGCTCTTCCTTAAATGCTTTGTAGAATTCTCCTGTGAAACCATCTGGTCCAGGGCTTTTGTGGGATGGGAGTTTTTTGATTACTGCTTCAATTTATTCTGCTGTTATTGGTCTGTTCAGGCTTTCTGCTTCTTCTACATTGAGTTTTGGAAGATTATATTTTTCTAGAAATTTGTCCATTTCACCTAGGTTTTCAAATTTCTTTAAATACAGTTCTTCATAGTAATTTCTTACAATCCTTTGTATTTTTGTGGTGTCAGTTGTAATCTTTCCTCTTTCATTTCTGATTGTGTTTATTTAGGTTCTCTCTCTTCTTTTCTTGATGAGCCTGCTTAAAGGCTTGTCTGTTGTTTTTTTTTTATCTTTTAAAAAACCAGCTCCTGGATTCATTGATCCTTAGAATTGTGCTTTTAGTCTCTATGTCATTTAATTCTGCTCTGATCTTTGTTATTTCCTTCCTTCTACTTCCTCTGGGCTGTCTTTGTTGTTGTTCCTTGAGTTCTTATAGGTGTAGGGTTAGGTTGGTTTTTTTTGAAATGTTTCTGTCTTTTTTAGGTAAGCCTATATTGCTATGAACTTCCCTCCCAGGACTGCCGTTACTGTGTTCCATAAGTTTTGGGTTGTTGTGTGTTCATTTTCATTTGTTTCATTACAACTTTTTCATCACTTTCTTGTTCTCATTGTTCCACCATTCATGGTATAATAATATGTTATTCAGTATCCATGAATTTGACTGTTTTTGAATTTTTTCCTTTGGCGTTGGTTTCTAGTTTCAAGCTATTGCGATCTAAGAAAATGCTTGGTATGATTTCAATTTTCTTGATTTTGTTAAGGCTTGTTTTGTGTTTTCATCTGATCTATCTTTGAAAATGTTCTATGTGCATTTGAAAAGAATGTGTATTTTGATCCTTTGGGATTAAAAGTTTCATATATGTACATGGACTTCTAGAAGGAGTTTATGAATTTTTGTTAGGTAGAAGTTTTTCTGTTTTTCAAACTGCAGTGTTTTATATTTTAAAAATAAAATTTAAAATGGCATCACAGGATACCAATTAAAATTTGTTTTTTATCGCCCCGGCTGGTGTGGCTCTGTGGACTGGGCACCAGCTTGCAAACCAAAGGGTCACTGGTTCAATTACCAGTCACGGCACATGCCTGGGTTGCGGGCCAGGTTCCTCAGTCGGCGATGTGAAGAGACAGCCACGCACTGATGTTTCTCTCCCTCTGTTTCTCCCTCCCTTCTTCTCTGTGCAAAAATAAATAAATAAAATATTTAAAATGTGTTTTTTATCACTACTGTGTAATATGAAAAAGACAAGCTTTGTTAAACTATTTTCCAATGATATCCTGAAGCCTTTTCACTTAATCAGTATAAAATTGACATTTGAGGAGATTTTGTTGCTCTTGTGTTCAACATATATTGTTATTTCTCCCTTTTTAAAAGTTTTTTCTCTTTTAACAGTGCCCTTATGTCTGCCATTTCTTATATTTACTTACCAAAAAAGATAATGGTGAGTATTTTTATCCCAGTTATATTACATTCACTGTGTTGAACTAGCATTTGTATTGCCTTTATAAAGTTAACTACTAGCATTAGTTCTATGACAGAGTTTTGTGGGAATTGTTTTTTAGTACTTTTATCTAAGCATTTGCTTAATTGTTTAACTGGGGTGTTTATATTCTTGTGTAGTAACAAGGAGGTGTATGAGCCATATCCATAGTATTTTTTTTAACCTTTTCTAGTCAAACCATTTCGTGTGAGAAAACTGCTTGATCTTCAGGCAAAAATGGTGAGTACCACAAAGGCCCAGAACTAGCCAGTGATAGTGATAAATATTGGGCTAGGCTTTGGAGATAGAAAAGGGAATGAGTCATTACCTTCAATCAACTTTTTGTCTAGGCAACTCAGTCAACAAAATTAAACTGAATCAAACTATGGTCAAGGAAGAGAGGTGATCCTTGAGAGACATTTTAAGGCAGGAGTGTCAAACTCATTTTCACCAGGGGCCACATCAGACTCGTGGTTGCCTTCAAAGGCCTGAAATAATTTTAGAACTGTATAACTGTAACTATCCTTAACTGTTTAGGAGTTGAAATTATATTTGGCCCTTATCGAAGGCAACTTTGAGGCTCATGTGGCCCCCGGTGAAAATGAGTTTGACACTCCTGTTTTAAGGGATGAATAGTGTTTAACTAGGTCATGAAAGAAGAGCAGGGCACTCCTGACAGAAGGAATAGAATGAGCAGATGTGTAGATGTAAAGCTGTTTGGGGAACTGGGTTGGTGTGGCTGGAAAATAAGCGTCAGGGTATAGTCAGAAACAACTACTTTATTTTATTAAAATAAAGTGACCAGTTTATTTTTGGGTGCATGTATGGGTGTAATCTAGGAAAGTGGTCTCTTATGGATACTTACACTTCAGTATATCCTCCTGACCGTTATCTCTTGCCCTTATAGCTGTCTTGCATTGTTATTTCCACTATGCCTGTAAGGTAACAAAAGTCTGTGAAGCTTTGGGTACAACGCACTAGGTAGTTGTAGTGCGTATGCCTAACTCCTGAAACCTTCATGACCCACCTGAAAACATTCAGATTTAATGAAAAACACAAACACATGTCCACATTTATGCTTCTCCAGTGAGAGGTTTCCTGTTGGTACAATTCAGTGATCTTCTTTTATAGCTTCCTGTTTTGGTTCTGTGGATACCGTATTTTCTTTTAGCTCTGAGAGGATATTAATAGTAATGTTTTTGTCCAGATTGAATCTTACTTCACACTAACAAAAATTGTGAAAATGATGTGCTTTTTTGCATGTTAACACCAAAACATTTTAATAGAATAAGAAAATTCTTACCATAAATAAGATCTTGCGGATTTGTATTAAGTGGAACAAAAACCATATGTTCAAATGAATGATTTTGTACATTAGTGTGTAAAAATTTTAAACCCATAGTTTTTCAATCCATTTATTTACTGAAGTGCAGAAAACTGTACTTGAACAATAAAATAATTTTAAAAAATTTAAACCCAAACATTAATTATATGGCTTTATTATCAACATTCTGTATAGTACATTACTAAATTATTCCATTATCAATATTCATTTATAAAGACGTATGCATAAATGGCTTTGATTTTGGTGAATTTGTTCAAATTCAATAATGTCAAGCCAAGAAGACATAGCCATGCCTCCCATGTAACCTAACATATAGAATGGCAATAGCCATAATGAGCACATGTTAACAAATGTATTGGATTTGTTGGAATTGTCCTTGTGTTGGTGAACATGGATGGTGGGAAGCAGAGCAAGCATGTCAGTATTTTATAAGTGCCAGGACCCAGTGAGAGCAATCTTTGCAACAGGAAGGAGGGGGAGTTGGATCTATCTTAAGGGTTGGTGAGGGTGGTTTCTAGGATTCTCTCTCTACCAGGCACAAGCCTGTGTGACTTGGGCTGTGATTTTTTTTTCTGTTCTCAAATTTGTCTCTGTGACCTCAAGAGTTCCTTTCTTTAGTTTATTTCATGGTAGAGGCTTCTCTCTAATGCCTGGTAAACATTTTTTTGTTTATATTTAATTGTAAAGCGCTAAAATGGTGATTGGAAACTGGTGTGTGTGAGAAGGACTTGTCTATTGCAGGATCTTAATATATCTTTCATTGGGGAGCCACACCCCCAATGATTGTGTCACTTTTCCCAGAAATGAATTCTGTCTCCTGCCTAGAGGTTGTATTAGTTAGGCTTCTCTAGAGAAACAAAACCAATAGGGGGTGTGTATGTATGTGTTATTTGTTTATTTTAAGAAATTGGCTCAGAAGATTATAGATGCCAGTGAGTACAGAATCTTCAGGGTGGGCCAACAGTCTGGAGACTCAGTAGAGCTGCTATTCCAGTCCAAGTCCAAAGGCAGTCTATTATAGAATCAGGAAGAACTGTTGTTTCAGATGCAGTCTGAAGGCACTCTGCTGGAGAATTTTCTCTTGCTTCCAGAGGCTCATCTTTTTATTCCATATAGGCTTTCACCCGATTGAATGAGACCCACATGCATTATGGAGGGCAATCTTATTTACTCAAAGCTTATAGACTTAAGAGTAAATCATCAAAACACCTTCACAGAAACACGCAGAATACTTCGGCACCCCATGGTCTAACCAAGTGGGACCATCACAAGGATAGGAACCTGGCTACTAAAACTCTGAGACATAAGCAGTGGAAGGGGATGGAGAGAAGTCCTGGTACACACTATCACAGTTGTGCCTGCTGTCTAAGTCCAGCTTTATTTTCAGAGAGTAAAACCCTCATGTTTGCTTATAAGTGTAGTGAAGGAATTTGTAGTTCTAACTGCTTCTTATGTAGGCTTTCAACCGATCCTCCTGTTTTTTGCCACTCTTGCAGCTCTACTTTTCAGAGGCATCTGGTTCTACAAATTCCTGAGCCTTTCTGGGAGTTCTCAAGCGTGAATCTGCTGCTTTTGAGGTTTTTTCCTATTGCTGCTTTAGGCTTCGTTTTCTCTGTTCTGCTAAGCTGATTACTATTTGTTCATCTTCATTCTAGGTTCCAAAATCTTTTTGAGATCTCTCATTTGCTATTGTCTCATCTCTCATTCACCTAAACTTGTGTTTATGCCTTCTTAATTCCTTTACTTTTTAGTGGGGCTTTAGGAGGGCTCAGAGTTAAACATGTAATATGTTTAGTATACCATATTTAACTTTTTACAAAAATAATTGACTTTTAATAAAAGGTTTATTGAAACACAATTCACATACCATACAACTCACCCATTTTAAGTGTATAATTCAGTGCTTTTTAGTATAGTCACAAAACTATGGAAAGTCTTTTTAAAAAGAAAAAGGTGTTCACTTTGTAACAACAAAGACAGTTTCAGTTAAGTAGGCCATAAATTCTAAAGTTCTCTCCACTACTAAGTAATTGCTCTATCAAAAAAGCATTTCAGCTGAAAGCAAACACTCTGATACTAATTGATGAGTACAGAGACCAGAAGATGCTTCAGCATAGACAAATTAGGCCATTTTTGTTTTGTTAAAATAAATTTAATTTTAAGAAGCTGTTTTTTTAAGCCCCATTTTCTGCCTTCTTTATTTTGTATGGTATTTGAGTTAACAAAAGTGTAATGTAACAAAACAATTGGGTTACTTCCTTGGAATTCATTTTGGTGGTATGCTTTCTCTAGATAGCCAGATATATCAAACATAAGTATCCAGCAGTAATGACTTCTGTCATTGTAAAATTAATGTTTTTCATAAGACTTGTTTCAGTTATAGGAAGCAGCTTGGCTACCACATACCAATTGTTAGATTTCCTAATCCATTATTTAGGAATTATGGTAACAGTAGATTAATATTTCCTTTGCTCTATTTTCCTGGCTTCCCTTTTTGACTTCTCACATTCCTGTTCAAATCAAGAATGAGTATCCCTGACTGGTGTGGCTCAGTGAGTTGGGCATCTTCCTGTGAACCAAAAGGTCACCAGTTTAATTCCCTGTCAGGGCACATGCCTGAGTTGCTGGTCAAGTCCCTGGTTGGGGGTGTGCAGGAGGCAACCGATTGATGTATTCTCTCCCTCTCTTTCTCCCTCCCTTCCTCCCTCTCTAAAAGTAAATTTGAAAATCTTAAAAAAAAAAAGATTAGTGAACTTTGAATCCTGAATATGCTCCAAGTGCGAGTAAGCTGTTCTAGCAGGTATCGCTGGTAACCTTAAGGCATAGGTAAATAAAAGAGAGAAAATATAAGGAAGAATTAAAATAGGGACAAAGCTCATAAAAGAGAAGATAATAAGTTGGTGAAGGTTGTTTTATGATAGTTGTTTTAAATGCCTGGTTATTTATTCCTTGATTTTCTGTAGCATCTTTCCATAATGATATTGCATAGTAAAATGAGGGTCTGAATATGTGTTTAATTTGTTTATTCTGTTGTTACTCTTTTTTCTTACTGACCACAGAATTGAAAATTGAAAACTCTCATTTTTATTTCAGGGAATGCAGCCTTATCTCCATGCTTTGTTGTCACTGTATAAGTTCTTTGTTCCCACTTTGATTTCTGTCTCTTTGCCTATAAAGAAGAAGGTAAGTGATTGAGGAGTGATCAATTATATTGAGATTGAAATATGTTATTTTTTATTAATTTACCAATTTGGACTGAACTGTTTATATATACTGTTTTAAGATCTAGCATTGTGGCAGTGTTTCTGGGAAGTTTTTTTTTTAGGGATGGGCACTTCATTTTGATTCCACTTAATGTATTTAATAGATTCTTAATAGATAAAAAAACTTTAAATGGATTTGCATGGGTACAAAGTATTTTATAATCAATATACTTTCAATTAATGAGTTTTAGATTTTATGTTGCTTCAACTTACAGGTACCTACTCTCATATGTACTTTACGTCCAAATTTATAGATATATTTTAAGAATTCAGAGAACCTGTGGAAGACAGCTCTAGTTGCTGTGAGGCAAAGGAATCAGGGACTTTCTTCAGAACCTCTAAAGCTGATGTTAGGTTCAGCCAATGTCCGTCCTGGAAAAAGAGTAAGTATCTAAAACCTCAGATGAGTTTGTGATGAATTTTTTTTATTAAATCCAAACAATAACCATTTGTATGTTATAAGAGATTATAGATATTTAAATATGGTTTTATTACTTAAGATTCTATGCAACCCACATTCAGACTTCATTCATTGAACCACATTAGCAACTTCTTTTACATTTATAGTTTGTAGCCTGTTTAGTCCATTGATAGATTATTTTATTGTCTTTCTCCTTTAGAAATGGAATTCTCACTCACTTATACCAGTGCTAAATTCTAGTAGCCACAGCAAAGAATATGGAAAGAAAGGAATGTGTCTTTCTGATTATCTCTGTAGTAATACACCATTTCCAGTAGAACAGCTTAAAAGCTTCCCTCAACTCTTGCAGAACATTCACTGCTTAGAGGTATGTGACTGAACCATGTGCTGATTTGCATTTTCCATTTGTTCTACATGGCCTATCCTTCTGTTATATATTTCCTATCTGATGATTTGCTTGTTGCTCTGACCTATAGTACATTACTTTTTGCATACTTAAGTTGACTAATTTTTCTGTCTTTGCAGCTGCCTTCTCAGATGGGTGCAGTGCTGAACAATTCTTTGCTACTTCACTATATTAATTGTGTCAGAGATGAATCAGTTTTACTGAGGCTGTATCATTGGTTGAATCAAACATTACAAGAAGGTAAAAACTGCCCTGGCTGGTACAACTCAGTGGATTGAGCGAGGGCCTGAGAACCAAACAACTGCGGTTCGATTCTCAGTCAGGGCACATGCCTGGGTTGCAGGCCAGTTCCCAGCAGGGGACACACAAGAGACAACCATTGATATTTCTCTCCTTCTCTCCTTCCCTTGCCCTCTAAAGATAAATCAATAAAATCTCTTTAAAATGTTCAAAAAAGAAGGTAAAAACTGATATTTAAAAGTTGGATAATTAAGGAAGGAACAACAGTTTACAAATAGGTTCCTTTTATAATTGTGCCAAATCCTAGACAGGAGGAGATGTAATTATTACTTGGATAATAATCGTAAAATTACAACAGTGCTTCCATTGTTGCAATTTTAACATCAGTAAGAAGGGAGGTGTGTTGGTAAGGAAATACTGCTGGATGGCCACCAAAACTCATTGGGTAGCTCCACTTTGATGACCATCACAGTCCACAGCTTTTTTATCTTTCTATGTCCAGCCATTAAGCCACAGATTCTACAGATCAGTGCTAACCAAACTCAGGAGACTGTTGTATAAGCCAGAATATCACCTTATTATTTCATACCAGAAGTGATTCTGGTGACCAAAATTGTTCATGTCTCTCAACTAGAGTATCTCTTCTTTGCTATGAGTATATATGGGAGCAAAATGAGTCATTAGATGATTTCTTAATTATAGAATTGAAGGAAAGGGCAGCGAGGGAGTTTTTCATCCAGGCCATAGTAAATCTTGATCATTTCATTCCTCCACAGAGTCAATTTCTCTGAAGATAGTATTTTGTTCACCAGATTGTTTCTTACCTGAATGAGCAATTCCTGACTCTTGGAGTGTTTAAAAATCAGTTTTAGTCAATTCCATATTAACTCTCCCTTTTCTGCTCGAGTCTTGTACAGTTAATTGGATTTCTACTTACTAATGTCCTACCACTCTTAGATTTCCCCAGGTCACCCTAATTGAAGTTTAGGGCATTCAAAAATTTAAATTCATATATTTATAGTTCTTGGATCACTATGTGACATAAAGTTGTTCACATTGCTTATATGTAAATTTTAGCAGTTCATTTTTTTCATTATAAGCTTTCCCCCTATATTACCAGGTTTTTGAGGAATATCTCACTAGTACCTCCACATACTTATTGCAGTCTGTAGTGTGAGTTGGCTAAAGTGTAAAAGATTGATGGCTTATTTATATTTATTTGCCATGTATTTGTTGCTTTATAGTTATGGTAATTATGTTTTGTGTAGTTTTAATTGCTGTGCTGCCAGATACTTATGTTTAATATTTATGCTCCAGAATGCCTTTGGTACAAGGTGAATAATTATCAATGTGAAAAAGAATTTACCAGCTTCCTGGACACTATCATCAAGGCAGAGTGCTTCTTACAAGTAAGAGTCCACTATTGCAGACTCCACCACTTCTTAATAAAATGTATTTGGTTATGCATTGAAAATCTTTTCTGCAGTGCTTGACATCTTTTGTAAGCCATATTTGCTCAATTCAAAACTCATAAATAGAGCTGAATTGAGTTGACATTTGTCTCCATATGGTTGAATTTGAAGAAAATTATTTGTTAAATAATGCAAATAAGAGAGAATGGCCTATAATTTAAAAGAACAAGCTGAAGATGTAAATGGATATGTTCAATTAATTGAATTAGCCAGTTATGATCAACCTCATGGGGTCACTTCTTGTGTTCTTATAATCAACAAACATTTTTTAAATGTTGAGATGTTCCAGCTAATTAATTATTTGGCCTGGATAATCCTGAGTTGTATTTGAAGCTGCAACTCAGGTATCAGCTCTATGAGGAAACCTCTACCCAGTGCCCCAGTATACGGGTTAAATGCTTGTTCAGTGTGCCCCCTTAGCTCTCTTGTGGTTACCTGTATTATGACTTTCAGCATCTATTTTTCTGCACATTATGACCTCCTGGTGGGTTGGGACCATGTCTAAATTTTCTTCCTGTACGAGTGTTAAGCTTGGTACCTGGTACAAAAGAGATGCTCAATAAATGTTTGCTGAATAAATCTTTAGGATTGGGCATGAAACTATTGAATTGGAAATTGGGGGTGGATGATGCTGGTGCGGAGAAAGGAATAAATTTAAGTTGACTTTTTAGGTTTGCTGCTTGGGAGGATGATGGTGGCATTCAATGAGAAAGGGAATATAGGAGAAGCAGGCTTGGAAGGAAAGATAAATTTGATTTAAAAGATACATGTGGGGCATCTGAGAGGTCGTAAGTAGTAGACAGTTAAATAAGGCTTCTAGAGTGCAGGAATGAGAATTGGGCTTGAGATGCAGATTAGGATTGACAATATAGATGGTAGCTTTAGCTGTTATGGATAAGATTGTCCAGAGAATTGATGTCAAGAGAAGGTCTGGAAGAGAGTTCTGGTCTATTAAGGCTCTTAAGGCTCAGGGCAGCAAAGGACAAAAGGAAAGCCTTATCCTCACTTTGGTGGAAATGTAAACAGCATAGACAGTCCAGGTGGAGCTGCCTAGATTTTGGATATGATCCATGGTCTCTAATGAAGGTTCACTCTTATTATATAGCATTGCATACATTTTGTTGACTGTTCACATGACTGCGTGTACTCCAAAAGAATACATTTTTTCTGTCTTTAAAACTACTTCATAAGTTGACTTTTTGCCATCTTTCCAATTGATGAAGTTTATGGTATTTGAAAACTATGTTCATTAAAGATGGTAATATATCCAAATATTGATCATCTGAGCCTTATTATGGGGAGGTCTTATACCTAACACAAGGATTTTAATTATGTTGATGACAAAATTAGTCTAAGAGTAAAACTGCTGTATCGAAGAATATAGCAGTTTTTGCTATATTCTTCTCTAAACTGGTTGTTTAGAGAGCAGTTAAGACTAAAGAGTTCCATAAGAGGTTTTATAATGAACTTGTGTTACAGGAGGGGTTTTATTCTTGTGAAGCATTCCTATACAAGAGCCTTCCTCTCTGGGATGGCTTCTGCTGTCGATCACAGTTCCTTCAACTTGTGAGCTGGATCCCTTTTACTAGCTTCTCTGGTATGTATCATGAAAATTTGGAATAATATGTAATTCAATGTATTAATTAAAAGGCTTCTGAATAATCTTTTTTTTTTTAATTCCTAGAGGTGAAACCATTTATTTTTGACCATCTGGCACAACTCTTTTTTACATCAACCATTTATTTCAAGGTAAAAAAAAACTATCTTGCTTACATTCAGTAGGGAATATTATCCTATGACCAGTGGTACATGATTCCAAACCCACATTATGTCATGGTTTTCTAATAGGATTCTGTTGGACCTAGATTTGAGGTACTGCATCCCTGAAATCAAAGTTAATGCATAGTTTTCTGTTTTTAATGGTTTTGTTGTATGTAGTTTTCTTAAACTGTTTCCTCTTGTAGCAGATGACAAAGGGAATAAACAGGTTGCAAATAAGTATTAGGAAAAACAAAGTGGGAAATACTTAAGCCTGTTTAGTTCGATTGTTGTTGTTGATATATTTGTGGATACACTTATTCATTTCACCATTATTTATTAAGCACCCATTATGTGGTAGACACCCTTTTTGACTTTGGGAATACAGTAATGACCAAAGAAAACAAAACTTCCTCTGACATTCATATTATATATTTATAATATAGTTGTTTTCTGCTAATAAAGTTATCTCAACCTTATATGATAAATTATGTTACTATTTTGGGGAATTCTCAAAAAAAACCATGTGGCTTCCAGGAGTTCTACCAGAGTTTGAGAGCCACTTTCTTATAGAATGGTTATTCCTATTCCAAAAGAGTGACAGTATAACTAATATTTCCTTTATAAATTTTTCTTCACCTTAAATCACCTATTGTTGGCCACATTTTGAGGAAAAAATATGTTATTCTGGAGTTTGTCATAATCAAATGGCATTTTACAATTTCCTGTCACATTAGCTTGGATTTGAAGTTACTTATATTATTTGTGATTTACTATTGGGCCAATAACATTCATATGACAATACATACCACTTCTTCCAGCTAATATAGTTTCAGGGTTTAATTTTACAGATGCTGTGATTCTCTTCTGAACTTCTAGTATGGTTATCCTTTGTTTCTTATTCCATCAGTCTGGAGAGCTACTTATCTATAAATATTAGGTTGAACCATATGAAATTGCCATTTTTGTAGATAATGGATATTTGACAATTAGCAATTTTATATGGTCCAGCCTAATAAGTAAATGGACATTTATTCACACACACACACACACGCACACACATACACACATACATATGTATTTATATTTGAGAGTGGGAGGTGGGGAGAGGAAGGAATGGAGAAAGGGAAATAGACAATGGGCCAAGGACAGAACTCGAGACTACTCATTATTTAATTTTCAGCTGAAAAAGAGAGTCTAATGAAGGAACATTTTCAAGAAGTGCTAAAATGTAATGTCATCAACCAATGTTACTCAAATAAATTTAATTTTTAAAAAGTATGTAAAGAACCAGGACAGCAGTAGTGCCAAGCAAACAATACAGGATATCAAGGAGAGAAATACTATTGCTATATATTCAAGGCCCAGAAAGATAAGGACCAAAAATTTTTCCTTTGCAATTGAAAATCCAGAGATTTTAGCTGCTTTTATGAACAGTTTCATGGGAGTGTGGTAGAGGCCAGAATGTGAAAGTTGAGGAGTCAATGAGAAGTGAAGATAAGTCAATGAGTATAGACTGTGTTTCAAAAAGTTTGGCTAAAAAGATGAGGTATAGAGATAGCTATAGTGGGACTTTGAATCAAGGGAAACTTGTGGGTATTTTTGTCTTTTGTTTTTGTCTCCATAATGTTAGAATCCTGAGCATGTTTATTGATAGAAGGACCCAGTTGAGAAGAGGGAGAGTTTGAAAATGGAGGAGGGATGAGGAATAAATGGTGGTGCAGGGATTCAGAGAATACATGACAGTACTGGTTTAAGAGTAGATAGAGGGATTTGCTTGAATGGATGTTGAGGGGTTGGCAGATACCACTTATTCTCTAAGCCTGTGGACAAGGATTTACACATAGGAGGGTATACCCTCATATATATTTGTATAGTTGGAAGAAAGGGCAAAAAATTGAAATACTTCGTGTCTAAAAATGTTAAATTTCTCAAAATAATAAGTGAGTTGTAGAGGTCATAAATGAATAGTGTGTTCACAAAGGTATTATGTGCCTAGAACAGCCACTGAGAAAAATAGGGGACAGAACCGACTGAAGACAGATGAAAGGATTAAGATTCATTTAGGGCTCAGATGAAGTTGGAGGCCATAAATTTGGAGTGGTGCCAATCTGTATAGTTGTGTATTTTCCTTCAGCTCAGATGTAAGAGCAAACTAAGTTATGAGGTTGAATCAGTTAGGGTTTTGCTAGTAGGTACAGTGAATGGCAGTTGTGATGGATAAGTATGATAGATAGAGATATGGATAGAGTAGATAGGTAGATGAGGCCAGGAAAAAACTGGAAAGTGACATTAACAATCAGGGGATTGAATGCCTCTGAAGTTAAAGAGCAAGAATAACTAGTTGGAGTTGATGGAGTAAGAAAGCTGGAAAAATAGGAGGTCATAACAAAGAAAGGATAATAGTAGATTTTGGTAGTGGTTCCATTTGCATTATGATAAAGTTTAGTGTGTGGGTGTATAACTAAGGTCGACTGACGGTGAAGGTTATTTGTTTTGAGGTCAAAGAACTGTGAAGCTGAATGAAGTATTGGTTGGAACATCTTCATGGACGCTGACAACTGAGGTGTTGATGCCAGGACTTGAGGCAGAGAGTGCCAAGGTTTTCAATGAATGTAGATGACTTACCAACAGATAGATAGAGATAATTCAGTTTTAGGAATGAATTAGTAAAAGTAAAAGTTAGTATAGTTGGATAGTGTAAACATCACGGGAGAAAGGGATTTTTATGTAAGGAAGGAGGATTAATAACTTGGAAATAGTGTTGAAGATGGATAGCTTTTGTGTTGTATTAAAAAACCAAAGTAAGTGTACTCAAATTCATGAGAAAAACTGACTATAGGAAAGTGCAATCTGAAATGGGGCTTTGATAGTAGCCTAACAAATTTAGCTAATGTTACTGCTAATGAGATTCTGTAGGTCAAAAAATATTTGTAAATATTCTAAAACAAAGCATTTTTTTTTCCTGTGGCGCCTGATTAAATTGAAGATCCATTTATTTTTTATATCTTTTTAAAGCTGACTCTCTTTATTTATTTATTTTTTAATCCTCACCTGAGGACTTTTTTTCATTGCATTTTTAGAGAGGAGGGGAGAGAGATAAACATTGATGTGAGAGAGAAGTGTTGATCGGTTGCCTCCAATATGTGCCTGGTCTGAGAATTGCACATACATGAACCCACAGTCTAGGTGTGTGCTCTGACTGGGAATTGAACCCACAACCTTTTTGTTATAGGATGATGCTCCAACCAACTGAGCTACACCAGCCAGGACTGACTCCCTTCTTAAAGAGCGATTTATTTCTGATTTTATATTTACCTTTTAAACAATAAAGTAATTTATGAAAAATAAAAAATAAAATAAAAGTTAAAAAATGAAAGAAGGGCTTATATTTTGTTTTCATATCAGCAGTAAGGAGCTGGGGCACTGCTTACCTCCAAGTGTTGAAGTGGGATGTGGAAATGTGTTTAGAGGAAGCAGTACCCTGGCTGGGTGGAGAGGGAGAGTCAGAATGCGATGAGAGTAAGAAAGCAGAGAAAGCATTCTTTGAAGATAATGAAGGTGTAGGTTTAGATTACCATGGGTTAGAGGTTCTGGAAACTGCAGTTGAAAGATTTGGGAAGGATGGGATCAGTGAAAGGGGGAAAGAAGCACAGAAAAGTATAGAGTACAAGAAAGGATAGGTGACTAAAGGAGCTTTCATTCATACCTCAAAGTGATATGCCAATTTCTTTTTGTTTGTTTTTTTTAATTTTTTAGAATATTTATTTATCTTTAGAGGGGAAGGAGAGAGGGAGAGAAACATCAATGTATGGTTGCCTTTCATGCATCCCCTGCTGGGAGTTGGCCTGCAGGGAACCAGCCTGCAACCCAGGCATGTGCCCTGACTGGGAATCGAACCGCGATCCTCTGGTTCACAGGCTCGTGCTCAATCCACTGAGCTACACCAGCCAGGGCGCCAATTTCTTTTTGAAATGTCCAAACCTATAGAGAATTTGTGTAAGAGTTTATGTGAGCCAAACTGATGATATGCTGGGAAGCAAGATCTGATGCTCCAAAGTGACAATCGGTTTATTTTCTGCATTCAGAATTAATGAGGGAACATAAAGAAGTTTACATGAAGGTGGGAGAAAGCAACATAGAGATTGGATTACAGGATAATTAACAAGATTATGTGCTTTCTTGAGAGTGGTCTGGAAAAGAGTATAACTTCTGGCATTTTGAAGATATGTTAACCTAGATGTGTAAGAATAATAGTCAGTACTTGTTTAACCCTGTGGAGATTGCTGTCAAAAAATTGCAGCACACATCATATGTATCTGAGAGATACATTCATTACTAGGATGTGCTGAAATGCAAAAAAAAAAAAACACCTGCAAGTTTGCATTTATTATATTTATATAATAAAATGTATGATTTTTAAATTTATTTTCAGTTACAATCTAGAAATTATTGAAGAAATATAAAAACATAAAGGTTAAAGATTTTTCTTTTCAAATAATGGAAACAGGGATATTGCTAAAAATACATTAATTAATCAGAATCTTCAATTGGCTTTGCAAAACCTTTGTAACAGTTATCGCAAACAATATTTCTATCTATGCTCAAGGAATAAATACTTTTTACCACACTTGCAAAAATATTTCAATAAGCAACTCTAGTAGTATTCACTGAAGTTCTTCAACATCTCTTGGATTATCGAATTGATACATTTTTTCTAGCCATTTTCAACTGTAAATGAGAAAAAAAGCACAACACTGATTTCAGAGTTTGTAATATCTCAGATACAATTTACTATCGAGTATCACACACCCTTATGAAATATGTATTACAAACAAACTGAGGACTTAAACATCACGCCTTAACATTAGTCACATATAAATGCATAGCTAGTCATGACTTTGAATCTTTGCAGCTGATATATGTAACAATATTTAAGAAAAAAGTTTATTTGTATTTCTCAGATTAGCCACGACCTCTGCGGGATTAAAAAAACTTTTACTAATGAGCCCTGGCTGGTGTGGCTCAGTGGATTGAGTGCTAACCTGCCAATCAAAAGGTCGCTGGTTCAATTCCCAGTCAGGGCACATGCCTGGGTTGCAGGCCAGGTCCCCACTAGGGGGAACACGAGGGGCAACCACACACTGATGTTTCTCTCCTCTTTCTCCCTTCCTTCTCCTCTGTCTAAAAATAAATAAGTAAAATCTTTTTTAAAATTTTGCTAATGAAATTATAGGCCTGGGGTGTGACTACTCATCATGACCTGCATAATTAGGAATTTGTGATAGGATCACCCTGTGAGGTTACTTTCAGTCACTGAACTTATATTGGGTTTGCAAAAGTTAGTTTTTCCCATAGGATGACTCTACCAGTGCTTAGTTGTCTGTAACTTCATTTGAAACAATTTTGTTAGATTGTATTGTGACAGCTGTCATATCAGTATGCATTAAAAAAACTTACTGAAATTGGTGAATTTTTGTGTTGCCATTTTAATATTGAAGATGGAAGAAAATATGCAACATTTTCAGTATATTATGCTTTATTATTTTGAGAATGGCAAAACACAAGTGAAAAGCCAAAAAAGATTTGTATGTTGTATGGAGAAGGTGCTGTGACTGATTGAATGTAGCAAAAGCAGTTTGCAGAGTTTCTTGGTACTATTGATATTTTGGCCAAATAATTCTTTGCTGTGGAGCTGTCTTATGCATTGGAGGATGTTTAGCAGCACCCCTGTCCTCTACCCACTAGAAGCCAATTGTTGGAGATAGCTGACATACTTAGAATATCCAAATCAATACAGTTAGTGGTCAAAATGAAAAATGTGTCTTTTACTTTACTGAAAAAACAAAGCGGAGTTTTTGGCCAACGCAATACATATCCTTTTTCATTTACCTTCTAAAAATACTAATTGAACTGTTTCTATGAAGTGTCAGTGAGCACACTATTGTTGAAGATGCTTAGGTAGTATCTAGGTGATTATTTATTAAGGATGTTTAAGAAAGCTTTTCTGTATTAGTTTTTGAGGTTGTTTGGATTACTTTCAAATTTGTAAATATTAGGATTTATCCTCATGAATGCCATAAACACACTTCTGTCCAAGCTATTTATGTATGTCAATGAGGTCTTGGAAAATCAAGGCAAAGCCAGAGAAAAGAAAGACTAGAATTGTTTATTTTCTATCATCACAGAAGATGAGATAAATTTTATCACCATGAACAAAGGAGTAAATTGTAGCTGTAGGTACAAGGTGAAAAGAGTAGGAAACTCTTACCTGTAGCAACTTCAAAGGATCTCTGAGGAGACAGTAAGGAATGGGGGTGATGTTGTATTTGATGATGTAATATATGTTATAAATGAATGTAATTTAGAAAAACAAGAGTCTATTCCTTGGCTGATAAGCTAGGGACAGTCCAGTAGAGCAAATAGCAAAATAAACTTGTACTATATTTGCATTTATCTGTCTCCTGGAAACTAAACAGGTTTGAGCAGCAGTATTGAGTTCTGAATTGTATGCAGTCATCTCCATGTCCCTTCCACTTCTAAGTATCTGTTTTAGATGGTTAATTCTCAACACTATGGTATATGGTATGTCAGAATGGTTTTACAAATGATTTTTTTTTGTTTTGCCCCCTCAGTGTAGTGTTCTTGAGAACCTTAAAGAGCTACTGCAGAATTGGCTTTTGTGGCTTTCTATGGACATCCACATGAAAACTGTGATGGATAGTTCTCTGTGAGTTATCTTACAAACCTCCACAAGAGATGGTCTGTATACAAATGTTTGTATATAAAGTTTAATAGTATAGCATGAGACCTAATTGTTTTATGTAAATGCTTAGTCCTGTTCTTCTGAAAGACTTTGTTATTTTTCATCTTCCTCTTTACAATCCTTAGAGGAAGTATAATAAATCAGAAAGCAAACCCTAAGCAAGAGTTAATGTAGAAAAACAGTGGAGAGCTGATGTTAGAACTTTTGACTTTGGATTCCATTCAGTTTGGCTCACTTTATAAAATGTATTCTTGTATATGTAAAGTCAATTTTGATGCTGGCTAGGAAAATCTGTAATTTTGCTGTACAGTTTTGTTTTTTATGTCTCTCTGATGTATTTTGGTGATATACATTAATTTATTTTCACTTTGGGATGAAAAAGAGCATCGAATGTTTCATTATGTTGTTTATTGTTAACACTGTGTGCTTCACTCTCAAAGTGAAAGTAAAAGACTGAGCTTCAAGGAATTGCCTAATTAGGTTGTTTTTATTATACCTAAAATCTTTGGCTTCTCCTATGTTCTGTTATCAGCCACATTATTGTTTTAAAAACTTTGTATTAAAGAAAATAGTATATTACTCCTATGTGCCTATCACAGTTATCAAAACATGGTTAACTTTTTTTTATCTGTAACACCTCTCACTTGCCTCCTCATCCATGTTAGATTTTTTAAAGCAAAACCCAGACATAATTTCAGCTGTTGAAAAATGATACCAGTATAACAGCTAAGAAATTAATAGTTCTGAATATCTTCAAATATCTAATCAGTGTTAAATTCCCTACATTATCAGTCACATTCTTTATTAAATAAGGGCCCATAGCTTCAATTATAAAAAGCTGGTAGTTAGCTTGGTTAAAAGAATATCCCAGACTTATTGATATGAGAGTAGAGAATAGAGAATAGAAGCTTCTTGGAAGTAGCTTGGGAAATTGTTTTTAATTCTTTATTTTCATTACTGCAATACTTCTGTATATCATGTATCACTTTTAGAAGTAAATGGAGCGTTTGTGGGTAGTGAAAGTGTCTTGTAAAGCAGTGCTTCTCAAAGTGTGGTCTGTGGACCAGCACATCAGTGTCACTTGGGAACTTGTTAGAAATTCAAATTCTCAGGCCCTACCCTAGACCTCCTGAACTAAAACTCTGGTGGGAGGGCCCAGTAATCTGTGTGTTAATAAATGTTTCCATAATTTTGATGCAAGCTAAAGTTTGAGAACCACTATCATGAAGAAATTTCATTTAAATGCTTAACTTTTTTGAACACCTGTATTCTATAATCTTTGGTCAACTTGCAAGGTAAGTCTTAGACACCCTGATATAAATGCTTTACAATTTCTGTATTTTCTTTTCAAAAATCCTAGGATCCTTTTTTTAAAAGCAGAAACATCAATGTGTGGTTTCCTCTTGCACGTTCCCTACTGGGGACCTGGCTTGAAACCCACATATGTGCCCTGACTGGGAATCGAACCAGCAACCCTTTGGTTCATAGGCTGGTGCTCAGTCCACTGAGCCACACCAGCCAGGGCCTTGGATCATTTTTTAATTAGTGTCGTACATTTCGGGAGGGCATTTAAAAAAGAGCTCTGCTTTCCAAAATTCTTAAAACAAGCAAATGGTCATAAATGTAAGTAACTTTGCTTGTTATAGTACTACTTGTCATTATATAATATAGCTCTTATAAGTTCTCAGTAATTCCTTCTATTTTGGCGATATGGATGTAATGAAATATCTCCATCATATGACCATATGACATTACTGTCAAAGAGGGAGTAAATTGTAGTTGTAAATCACAAGGAACAAAAGGTAGGAAACCATTCTCAAAAGTGGTTCTGGCTGGGGGGACACATTTTTGGTTGACAGTGGCTGAGATGAGTGTTCCCATTAGTAGTAGATGGGAGCAAGAGGTATTAAACATGCTGCAGTGGGTGGGGAATAGGAGGCAGTCCTGAACATCAAATTGTTTCATCCGAAATGCCAGCAGTGTCCTATGGAGATACACTTCAAAGGATGCTTTTCTAAGCAGTCTTCATTGTTCAAATTATTTCAGTTGCATTCAACAACTGCTGCCAAAATTCATAGTTAAGATACAATTTTGCAAATGCCTGGTTGACTATATGGATACCTGCTTATTTGAAAGATCTCCTAGCCTTTCCCTGCTCTCTCTGGCACTGAGGATCATAGTGGTAGGAAATGGTAAAGTCATTATTATCTTTCAAGATCTAAGATAATATACTATTCCTTTTTCTATCTGCATAACTGTTGTTGGCCACCTAGATCAGGGTGTAAAGCTATGAAATCACATTTCTAGGTTTTTTCCTAACACACTCAACAGTGAATTGAAGGACAGGAACAATTAGATGGATGAATTGAGCAGTTATACCCACGATTTAAAGAGACACAGTTCAGTGATTTGGAAAGAATATAAAATATACAAAAATGGCTTTTACTAAAACAATGTAAAATGCCCAAAAATTATTAATTCAGTTTTAGGAATGAATTAGATTCCATTTAATTAAGATGAAAATATTCCTAATAGCATTTCAGGTCAGGAATTCAGGCAAAACTAAGTTTTGATTTGTGTACTTGGTAACTAATTTGCTGACAGCTATGGTTGCTGGACAATATATACTAACTACTTTGGCTTTTATTTAATATTGTATAAGGTCTCTCTGGAGCTTAATCCTTTATCTCTCTGGTATTTACTAGATTGATTGCTGGGGATCTTCTATGAATTAATTTTAATGGTTCCCTAGAACGCTGTGTAGTTTTGTGATTAATTACTGTGATTTAAAGGTGAATTATATATTGAAACACTGATCATTTTCTGAAATACCTAACAGTTTTTTGTTATATATTATTCAGCTTTGCCTTGGAAATTGTTAGGAATTTTGCTAATATGGCTCTGATTGTCATGATTTCTTGTTGCAGAGAGACAACTTTCAGTGGATCCATGAAGTCTGTGTTTGAACTAATTCACTATGTAGGGTGGCTGTCCACCAATGCATTGCGCTTGGAAAGCAACAGTACTTTCTTGCTGCACTTTGTTTTGGATTTCTATGAGAAGGTAGTGTATATCCCATTTACCCTGTTTAGATTTTTGGGATGGCTTTCTGCTTCACTTCTCTGTTATTTCAAATTTTATTTACAGTCCTTAATTTGGGCTATGACATTATTAGCATAGTTAAAATAAGCTACACATTTTAAAGTTAATGATTATATTCTCACCTGAATAAGTGACTTTCATAAAACCTAGTGGGAAAACAATTTTTTTTTAAATTCCAGGTACCTCTTTAGTAGAAATTCTCCTGAATAATGCTGGCCTTAGACAGAAGTCTGTCTCTAGCATCACTTTTTGCTCATCCTTTATATGTCCCCATCCCCTGGAAAAGGTCAAAAGTACCCTCTTGTTTCTTGAGCTCTCTACCCCCCACCTTTCAACTGTGTTTTTTTCTCCCAGTACTTATTATTATGGTACTCTTCTATTCTATAGTATTCGGCCTGGACAGAACTAATATCCAGGAAGTAGCCACTAATCTGTTTTCCTGGCTTCCTGCATGCTTTTGTTTTTCAGGTTGACAGCTACCTAATAGGATAAATCAATATTTATGGAACTTAAAGAAATGCTCTACTTTCCCCCAACTCTAAGATCTCTCCCCAGAAAAAAAAACTTTTTTAATATAGTTTATTGATTATACCATTACAGTTGTTCTATTCCCCCCTTCATTCCCCTCCACCCGCACACTCCCTCCCCCACCATTCTCCCCCCCACTTAGTTTATAACCACGTGTCTCAAGTTCTTTAGATTCTATATTTCCCCCACTATTCTCGCGCTCCCCCTATCTATTTTCTACCTACCATCTATGCTATTTTCTGTGCCTTCTCCCCCCTTCTCCTCCTCCCACCCCCCTGTTTCTAACCCTCCATGTGTTCTTCGTTTCTATGGTTCCACTCCTGATCTAGCTGTCCTCTTGGTTTGCTTTTGTTTTGGGTGTGGTTGTTAATAACTGTGTGTTTGCTGTCCTTTCACTGTTCATATTTTTCATCATCTCTTTCTTATATAAGTCCCTTTAGCATTTCATATAATAAGGGCTTGGTGATGATGAACTCCTTGAACTTGACCTTATCTGAGAAGCACTTTATCTATCCTTCCATTCTAAATGAAAGTTTTGCTGGATAAAGCAATCTTGGCTGTAGGTCTTTGAATTTCATGACTTGGAATACTTCTTTCCAGCCCCTTCTTGCCTGTAAGGTCTCTTTTGAGAAATCCGCTGACAATCTGATGGGAACTCCTTTGTAGGTGACTGTCCCCTTATCCCTTGCTGCTTCTAGGATTCTCTCCTTCATTTTTATCTTGGCTAATGTAATTATGATGTGCCTTGGTGTGTTCCTTCTTGGGTCCAACTTCTTTGGGACTCTCTGAGCTTCCTGGATTTCCTGGAAGTCTATTTCCTTTGCCAGACTGGGGAAGTTCTCCTTTATTATTTGTTCAAATACATTTTCCACTCGTGGCTGTTTCTTTCCCCCTTCTGGTATCCCTATAATCCGGATGTTGGAACGTTTAAAGATGTCCTGGAGGTTCCTAAGCCTCTCCTCATTTTTTTTGAATTCTCATTTCTTCATTCCTTTTTGGTCGGATGTTTCGTTCTTCCTTCTGGTCCATTCCATTGATTTGAGTCCCATTTTCCTTTCCATCGCTATTGGTTTCCTGGATATCTCTCTTCATTTCAATTAGTTTAGCCTTCATATGTTCCTCTAATTTGTGACTGTACTCTACCAATTCTGTGAGCATCCTGATAAATAGTGTCTTAAATTGGACTTCTGAGAGGCTGGCAATCTGTTGGTCACTTAGAGTTATTGGCTCTGGGACTTTGAGTTCTTGCACCATCTTTTGGGCTGTTCTTGCCTGTTAAGTAGCAGGAACGGAGCCCTAGGTTTTCACCAGAGCAGAGCAACTCAGTCGCTGGGTTGTGACATTGTATGTGGGGGCAGGGTCAAAGAGGGAGAATGGCTTCCCTCCGGGGCCTGCTGCGGTGACCCCCACAAGCACCGCATCCACCACCCTCACCAGGGCCACGCGCCTCGCTCCACTGCACGCGAGTGTGCCACCACTGTCAGCCCTCCACCACTGGGTTCGCCCCCTGGGGCCTGCGTGGTCCGTCTCACTGTGCGCGAATGTGCGACCTTGGTCAGTCTGCGCCGTACCCCGACTAGGTCTGTCCTTCCCGACCCTGCTCCGCTGCTGGCTCTGCCTCTCTTACCGTCCCCGTTGAACAGTTCGTAGCTGTCGGACTTCCGTATAATTCCGTTTTCTGATCTCTGGGTGTGTGTTAGTTCTCCAAAACTTTTGTTGTATCCAAACTTGGTTGTGGGAGAAGGCACAGTGTTTCCACCTATGCCTCCATCTTGGCGGAAGTCCCCCCCAAAAAAAACTTTTAATGATCTAAAAATAATCCACTATCATAAGGTTGATATTTGGTGAGGTACATTTTTAAGCAGGCTTGTGGCTACCCTATTGATGAATCAGGCACACCCCAACTTGATGTCATATTCATGCTTATTCTCTACTGGTGATTCTTTTAGTAAACTTGTTTGGAGCTTCTGAGGGATAATCCATATACTGATGTTATATTCTCTCCAAAAGGTGTGTGACATATATATAAATTATAACCTTCCATTAGTGGTGTTGTTTCCTCCTGGAATTTTCTATCTTGCACTCCTCAGTATGGATTCGAGTATCCTGAACCAACTCTGTTACATTATGCACAGGTACAAAACCTTTTTACCATTTTGTGAATTAGTACATTATAATTTTATCTTTATTTTTGACTATATAATTAATTATAATTTGTAAATACACAATAAATTTATTGCATATAATGCATTAAACATATAATGCAATAATACATTTAACAAAATAAAATTATTATCTATCTTTTCTGCTAGGGAGTATGAAATAGGAAACATGGCTTTTTTGGGGGGAATGACCTTCCAGTATAAGCTATTTTAACTGTGTGTTTTTTAATATCACTGTGGGGCATATAGATTAAACATTTTTAGTTAAGGATCTTTTGTGCAATGGTACTGCTGCACTCACCATTGTTAAATTCATCACTGTCTTAAAAATTAGTCATTTGCTGACATCTGATTTAGCTTTTCTGGTGAAAAGAACATTTTTCTGGGAGATATAGGGATCTGTTGCCAATTATATGAAACTAAGTATTATTCCTTTAACTTATGGACTGAAATTACTCTTTTTAAAGTCCTTAAGTGTAGACTTCTTTGACATAACTTGCAGGACTATGCCAAAGTTAAAGTGTTTAAAAATGAATTAGATAATAGTTCTCAAGCATGATAAAAAAATTACATTTTAAGTTTCCCCTTTTTTCTTCTGTACCTGTTTCTACATTAATATAATATGTTTTGTATTAGTGACTGACTGCTTTTGATTCTCTATTAACTTTTAATAGTGAAACATTAAAAGAATTTTCTTTATTTTTCCTTTTCATTGAAGTATAATCTACATACATTCAAGTGCATATCTTAAATATACAATACAGCTCATTATTTAAGCCTTTGATGGTTTTTATTTCTTGAGAAGAATGTATCATAAAAGACTTACAACCTTAACTACACAGCTGGATATTTGTGTGTGTGCACATGTACATATTTAAAGTGTATGCTTTTGTTTATGTTTACATTTCAAAGGCTTTTAATATTAAACATTTCATTTTTTTCATCCTTTTAGATACCGTAATAATTTAATAGCTGCAAAGAAAAATGAGTTGGTACTAAAGGTATGGATGATAAACCTGTGTGGTCACCATTGTTTAAAAATCGAGTGTAGATATATGTGATCTTTGGGGAATAAGAAGGGAAGGGAGAATAAGTGATGATGACATTTTTTCCCTTTCCCAACAGATAAAATCAGAGTTCATATTCAGCAGCAAGACCTATCAAGAATATAATCACTATTTGACAGCCATGGTTGGTTGCCTATGGACATCCAAACCTTTTCAGAAAGGATCATATTTCGACCCAGAAGTCTTTAAGAAAATTGGAGTTGCAAAGTATAAAACCAGTTTAAATTTAGTCCATCACCCTGCTCTATTGAATTACGCTATTTCCTTTTTGCTAAAGGTAAGGATAATTAAAAGATTTTTATATTTTGTATAGGAATACTATGATGGCAGAAATAGAAAATGCCATAATTTTAGTGTGTTTGAATTGCAAAATGTGTTTAGTCATTCCTTTTTTAGTTCCAGCTAAATTTTGGGCATTGTGGTAAGCTCGGGATTCAAAGTTAAGTAAGCCCCTATCCTCCAAAAGCTCCAAGAGCAGGGACAGACTTGTAAATATTACTACATTACAGTGTGGGAGGTGAGAAGAGGTACAGTTGTGAGAAAGATGGGGGAGTGATTATTAGTTCATTTCTGCTTGGGTAGAGGTGGTACCAGGTAAGAAAATGCTGCAGAGAAGTGGAAACTGTTATAAAATCTGTTTAGACAAGATGGAAAATGTAGGATGGTAATATCATAATTAGAGTTGGAGTGTTAATCAAAGACTACTAATTTAATGGATTGATGTCAATATGCAGGCAGATTTAGGTGAGGCTCTTCTTAGGCCTTGATCATCAGCCCTATCATTTTAGTACTATCTTAGTGTTATTTGAGTATTGACTCACGAAGAACTCAAATAGTGTATACATATCCAATGGGTGGGTGACACAAGGTGAGATTCCAAATACACCCACATATTCTGGATTTAAAATTCCCTTAATAGACTGGGACATCGACAAATCTGACAAAATGGGGGACAATGTACAGAATGGAAGAGATATTCATTGAATAAATATTGAATGTATGCATGTGATGAACCAGATATTGTGGTGAACAAGATAAATCTGTTGTTGCCCTCATAGAGCTTCCAGCCCAGTGGAGGGGCAGTCATTACAGACATCTTAGAATTAAAAATGCTGGGTAATATGGGGAAAGTATTGAAGATGATAAAAAAATTTATAAGGGTGCCAACCCAGTTCAAGCTTTACAGAAGTGATGCTAATTAGAGTTTTTTGTTTGGTTGGTTGATTTTTCTTTCTAACTCATTTGTTCTCTGACACTGAATTAGATATTCCAGGTCAAAATCAATTCCCTTAAATCAGAGCTTTTCTGACCTTGACACTATTGACATTTTTAAAAAGATTTTATTTATTTATTTTTTACAAAGAGGGGAAGAGAGGGAGAGAAACATCAATGTGTGGCTGCCTCTTTTGCACCCCTCACTGGGCACCCAGCCCACAACTCAGGCATGTGCCCCAACTGGGATTGAACCAGTGACCTTTTGGTTCTCAGGCCAGCGCTCAGTCCAGTGAGCCACACAGGACTAATTGGAGTTTTGAAGGATGAGCATGAGCTTGTCAAGGCAGAAGCAGTATTTGAGGTAAAGTGCAGGTAGAGGAGGAGACAGCAAGCTTCTTCCATAGAGGGCCAGAGTGTATATATTTTAGGCTTTGCAGGCTATGTGGTCTCTGTCAAGAATATTCAATCTTGCCATTGTAACATGAAAGCATCCATAGATAATGGATAAACAAATGAACATAGTTGTGTTCCAATAAGGTTTCTTTACAAAAACAGGTGGTAGCCTGGATGTGTGCTGTGGACCCTGGAGTGCTTGTTAGAAACTGCCATGTTGGAGGAACTTAAGTAGAATTATAGGGCTTGAGCAGGGATTTTACCCTGAGTGGCAGCAATACCTAGGGTGCCTCTTCAAAGTATACTTTTTTTTTGTCATTGTCCAGTTACAGTTGTCCCACATTTTTCCCCATCGCTGAGCCCTACCCCATCCCACCCACTCCCACAGTCAGTCCCCTCCCATTGTCCATGCCCATGAGTCCTCTATTCATGTTCCTTTTCTTGTCCCTTCCCCTTTCTCCCCCCAGTACAATCCTCCCCCGACCCCTCTGCTCACTGTTAGTTTGTCCTTTATTTCCAAGTCTACACTTCTATTTTGCTTGCTTGTTTGTTTTGTTGGTTAGGTTCGACTTATAGGTGAGATCATATGGTTTTTGTCTTTCACTGTCTGGCTTATTCCACTTACCATAATGCTCTCCAGTTCCAGCCATGCTGTCACAAAGGGTTGAAGTTCCTTCTTTCTTTCCACTGCATAGTTTTCCATTGTGTAAATGTACCATAGTTTTTTGATCCATTTATTTACTGATGGGCACTTAGGCTGTTTCCAACATTTGGCTATTGTACGTTGTCCTGCTATGAACATTGGGGTACACAGGTTCTTTTGAATTGATCATTAGGACTCTTAGGATAAAATCCCAGCAGTGGGATCCCTGGATCGAAAGTCAGTTCCATATTCAGTTTTTTAAGGAAATTCCGTAGTATTTTCCACAGTGGCTGTAGCAGTCTGCATTCCTACCAACAGTGCACTAGGTTTCCCTTTTATCCACAACCTCGCCAGCACTTGTTGATTTGTTGATTTATTAATGATGGCCATTCTGACTTGTGTGAAGTGATATCTCATTATGGTTTTAATTTGCATCTTTGTGATAGCTAGTGATGCTGATCATCCTTTCACATGCCTGTGGGCCCTCTGTATATCCTTCTTGGCAAAGTGTCTGTTCAGGTCCTTTAGCCATTTTTTAACTGGATTGTTTGTCTTCCTGGAGTGGAGTTGTTTGAGTTCTTTACATATTTTGGAGATCAAACCCTTGCCTCAGGTATCATTAGCAAATATGTTTTCCCATACAGTTGGTTCCCTTTCCATTTTGTTGATGTTTTCTTTAGCCATGTAGAAGCTTTTTAGTTTGATGTAGTCCCATTTGTTTACTCTTTCCTTTATATCCCTTGCTGTAGGGGATGTATCAGTGAAAATATTGCTGTCTGGGATATCTGAAATTTTACTGCCTATGGTTTCCTCTGGGACTTTTATGGTATTGCAACTTATAGTTAAGTCTTTTATCCATTTTGAGTTTATTTATGTGTATGATGTAAGTTGGTAGTATAGTTTCATTTTTTTGCATGTACAATATCAGACCTTCCAACACTATTTGTTGGAGGGGCTATTTTTACTCCATTTGATGCTTCTGCCCTCTTTTTCAAATATTAACTGACCATAGAGACATGGTTTATTTCTGGGCTCTCTCCAATATTATTTTGTACTAGTTGCAGGTGTTAAGTTCACCAAACATTGTTTTATAATCTGTGTCTGGTGATTCCAATATTTGGAGTTTTTGTGTGTCTGTCTGTGTTACCTCCTTTTTCTGTTGCATCTTCATCATGTTGCTTAATTTCTTTGTGTGCTTGGTTATATTTGACCATGTACTAGATACCTGAAGTATTTTTGTACAAGGGATTAGAGATTAGAATGATATCTTCCTGTAGAGATATCTTTCATTTGTTTTTCACAGGTACCTGAGGGTATTCTTCTTCTGCAACTAGTCTCATCCAAGTTCTATGCCCAAGGTTCCCATACCTTTGACAGACTGCAAATGAACTCTTACCTTGAAAGCATTGGACTTTGCATTACTAGTTCAAGGTGGGGTTTGCTTTATACGAGTTCCCACTTTTGGCAAACCCTGTGCCTTGACTTTAGTCAGCTTAGTCCTTCAAGGCTGTAGAAGTACAGCTCAGTTTGCAGCTGATTCCTCTGGATTGACAAATGCCCTTAGGCCAAGAGTGATTTTGAGTATTAGGTTTACCTCTCTGGGTTCCATCTTCCACATTTTGGCTTACTTAACCATAGATTTTGGCATTCATTACATTGTGTTATCTCTATTTCTTTTTTTACATTTTTTTATTCTGTGAATTTTAAACATAAAAAAGTGGAGAAAATATTATAATGAACTCCCATGTACCCATCATTCAGTTTAGTCTCTACTCCCACCCAGTTTTATACTCTTCAACATCCAATTACTTTGAAGCAAATATCAAATGTTACAGACTTTTACTGTAAATGCTTCATTATATACCTCTACATGATATGGGCACTTGCAAATTTTTCTGCCTTGGCTAGTGTAGCTCAGTGGATTGAGTGCCAGCCTGTGAACCGAAAAGTTGCCCTTTCAGTTCCTGGTCAGGGCACATTGCCTGGGTTGGAGGCCAAGTCCCCAGTTAGGGGCATGCGAGAGGAAACCGATCACATCGATGTTTCTCTCCATCTCTTTCTCCCTCCTTCCCCGTCTCTTTGAAAATAAATAAAATTAAATTCAAGATGAAATTTTTTTAATCTTTTTTAATTTAATTTTTTCATTTACATTACTTTTATTGTGTATTTTCTATTACCATTTATCCCCCTATACCTTCTTTTACCTCCACTTTTCCTGCAATCACTACACTGTTATCCATGTTCATGAGTTGTATTTTTTCCTTTTTGCTCCATGTCTTCTTCCTTTTTGAAACAACTGTCTTAAGATATGTAATTAAAATACCATAAAATTCACTCATTTAAAGTTCACTGACTTTTAGTAGAGCTATGTATCCATCACCAGTGTTTTAGATTATTGGCATTTTCCCCAAGAGAAACCCCATTCCCTTACCCATCATGCCCTTGTCTCCCCATCCACCCAGTCCTAGGCAAGCAGTAATCTCCTTTATATCTATGCAATTTTTCTTATATTGGCAATTGATAAAAATAAACTCATATAATGTATGTATTTTTTATGACTGGCTTATTTCACTTAGCACAATGTTTTCAGAATTTGTCTGTGTCATAGAATGTGTCAATACTTTGTTACTTCCAAATATTTCTTTGTGCGGATATTCTACATTTGCTTATCCATTCTTCAGTTGGAAATTTAGGTTATTTTCACTTTTGGCTATTATCAGTGATTTTTTCTATAAAGCTTTGTGTACATCATTTTATGTACACCAATATTTTCTTTTCTTTATGCACTTAGGAGTGGGAATGTTGCAATTTATAGTATCTCTGTTTAACTTTTGGAGTAACTTTGAGACTGTTTTCAAAGTAGATGCATCATTCTACATTCCTAACTAGCACTATGCTAGGGTTTCATTTTCTCCATATGGTCCCTAATATTTGTTATCAGTTTTTTATTCTGACAATCCTAAAGGATGTGAACTGGTATCTCATTGTGGTTTTGATTTGCATTTCCCTGTTGGCTGTTTATGTTCAGCATTTTTTCATGTGCTTACTGACCATTTGTATATATTCTTTGGAGAAATGTTTATTCAGATGCTTTGTCCATTTTTATTTAGGTTATTTGGCTTATTACTATTGACTTATACAAGTCATTTGCATATTCTAGATTCAGTACACTTATCAGCTATGTTATTTGCAAGTTTTCTCCTATTCTGTGGGTTCTTTTTGATATATTGTTGGTACCTTTTGAATGATAAAAATTCTTAGCTTTAGCCTTCCAGCCAATATGAAGGCATAGGTAGAAATACTTAGCCTCCTTGCACAACCAAAAGAAGGACAACATCAAATTTAAAAACAAAAAGTAACCAGAACTGCCAGATTGAACTGTACCAAGGAGTTAAAGAAGAAACATTCATTCTGATTGGGAAGAGGGACAGAGATGGGTAACTGGATTGGTGAGGATACGTGGCAAGGCCGTGGACTGGGAGGAACAACTGGGAAATGAAGACAGACCACACAACCCAGGGTTCCAGTGTGGGCAAATAAAGCCCCAAAACCTCTAGCTATAAAAACCTGTGTGGGTGGTGGCGGTGGCATGAGAAATTCCCTGCCTCACAGGAGAGTTCACTGGAGAGACCCATGGGGTCATGGGTCTCTCCAGCAAACACAACCCATGCACCTGGGAATAAGCACCAGAAGTGCCTGATTGGCTTGTGGGTAGCAGGGGAAGTGATGGAAGGCTCACTGAGAGCTGAGGAATTGGCACTGTTCCTTCTCTGACCCCTTCTGCACATACAACACCACAACGCAACAACATGGGTTGCACAACCCTGCGGAATACCTAAGGCCCCTGTTACATTGTAAATGTAACAGGCTTGCCGAAACAAAAAAAAAATGTGACCCAAATGAAAGAACAGATCAAATCCCCAAAAAGAGAACTAAACCATGAAGAAGTAGCCAAACTATCAGATGCACAGTTCAAACCACTGGTAATCAGGATGCTCACAGAAATGGTTGAGTATGGTTCCAAAATAGAGGAAAAAGTGAAGGCTATGCAAAGTGAAATATAGAAATATATAGAGAGAATCAACAGTCACAGGAAGGGAACCAGGGCTCAAATCAATGATTTGGACCAGAAGGAAGAAACAAACTTTCAAACACAACAGAATGAAGAAAAAAGAATTCAAAAAAATGAGGAGAAGCTTAAGAACCTCTGGGACAACTTTAAGCATTCCAACATCCAAGTCATAGTGGTACCAGAAGGAGAGGAGGAAGAGCAGGAAATTGAAAACTTATTTGAACGAATAATGAAGGAGAATGTTCCCAATCTGACAAAGGAAATAGACTTCTAAAAAGTCCAGAAAGCCCAGAGAGTCCCAAAGAAGTTAGACCCAAGGAAGTACACACCAAAGTACATCATAATTCCATTACCCAATATTAAAGATAAGGACACAATCTTAAAAGCAGAAAGAGAAAAGGAGACAGTTACCTACAAAGGAGTTTCCATAAGACTATCAGCTGATTTCTCAAAAGAAACCTTACAAGCAAGAAGGGGCTGGATAGAAGTATTCCAAGTCATGAAATGTAATGACTCTATCCAACAAAGCTATTATTAAAATGGAAGGGCAGATAAAGTGTTTCCCAGGTAAGGTCAAGTTAAAGGAGTTCCTCATCACCAAGCTTTTATTATATGAAATGTTAAAGGGACTTGCCTAAGAAAAAGATGATAAAAAATATGAACAGTAAAATGACAAGAAACAACTATCAACAACTGAACCTAAAAAAAAAAAAAAAGCAAAAATTGAAATAGGAATGGAATCACAGAAATGGAGATCACATGGAGGTTTATCAGCAGGGATGGACAGGGGGAGAATGTGGGAAAAGGTACAGGGAATAAGAAGCATAACTGGTAGGCACAAAATAGACAGGGGGAGGTTAAGAATAGTATAGGAAATGGAGAAGCCAAAGAACTTATATGTACGACCCACAGATGTGAACTAAGGAGGGGATGGGATGCTGGTGGGAGGGGTGTGTAGGGTGGACAAGAATAAAAGGGAGAAAAACATGCAACAACTGTAATAGCATAATTAATAAAATATATGTAAACATTTTTTAAATTCTTAATTTTGATGGACTTCAATTTATGAATTTTTTCCTTTTATTACTTGTGCTTTTTTTTTAATGCCTTCCCATTTCCTTCTCCTCCCAGTGCCTGGCAACCACCACTCTGTTATCTGTTTCTCTGAGCTCGGTTATTTTATTTTCATAATATAAGTGGTATCATATGAATAGTTCCTTCTACGTTCCACTTATTTCACCTAGCATAATTCCCTTTGGGTTTATTCATATTGTTTTTAAGTGGCAGGATTTCCTTTTTTAAGTCTGTATAATATTCCATTGTAGGTATATGTGTGTGTGTGTGTATATACTACATTTTCTGTATTCATGTATTGATGGATATTTAGGTTGCTTCCATGTTTTGGAGGCTGTGAATACTGCAGTGCAGATATCTTAAGATCCTGATTTCAGTTTCTTTGGGTTTGACTCTGCATCATATGGTTGTTCTATTTTAATTTTTTGAGGCAACTCCACACAGTTTTCAGTTACACCAATTCACATTCCCGCTAACAAGCTTACAAGGGTTGCCTTTTCTCCACATCCTCACCAACACCTGTTGTGTGTGTGTGTGTGTATAGTTTTTTAAATTTAATCTTTTTTGTAGTCTTTCCATTACCCTTTAGTTTCCTTATATTCCTCTCCCTGCCAGCAGTCACCACAGTGTTATCCATGTCCACGAGTCTTTTTCCCTTTTTGCTCACTCCCTTTACCCTTCACTTACTCCCCCCACTAGCTGTCATCATGCTCTCCATCTGTGAGTCTGTCCCCATCCTCACCTGAGGATATATTTATTAGTTTTAGAGAGAGGGGAAGGAAAAAAGGAAACATTGATTTTAGGGGGAAACATTGATTGGTTGCTTCCTGTATGCATCCTGACCAGGAATTGAACCCTCAACTTAGGTATGTACCTGGACTCAAATAGAACCTCACGGCCATTTGGTGTATGGGATCATGCTCCAACTGAGCCACCCACCCAGGGCTTTTTTGTTGTTGTTTTTATAAGTCGTTTTAAGTGCCCTGGCTGGTGTGGTTCAGTGAATTGAGTGCTGGCCTGCAAACCAAAAGGTTGCCAGTTCAATTCCCAGTCAGGGCACATGCCTGGGTTGTGGGCCAGGTCCGCTATGGGGCGTGCATGAGAGCCAACCATACATTGATGTTTCTCTCTTTCTCCTTCTCTTCCTCTTTCTCTAAAAGTAAATAAATAAAATCTTTTAAAAAGTCATTTTAGCAGTTTTAAGGTGATAAATACCTCATCTTAGTTTTGATTTGCATTTCTCTGATGATTAGATTTAGTGAAGTTTACTGTCTTTTCATATATCTGTTGGCCATTTGTATGTCTTTGGAGAAATGTCTCTATTTCCCTTGCCCATATTTAAATCATCACCATTTTCTTTTTTTATTTTTTGTTGTTAAGGTGTAGGAGTTCCTTATTTATTGTGAGTATTAGCCCTTTATCAGGTATATCGTTTGCAAATTTTTTTCTCATTCAGTATGACTGCCTTTTTATTTTTATTTTTTTCCTTTGCTGTACAAAATTTTTTTAGTTTGATAGTATCCTTCTTGTCAATTTTTGCTTTTGTTGTCTGTGTGTTTGGAGTCCAAGAAAACATTGTCATGCTCAATATCCAGAAGGGGTTTTTTTATGTTTTCTTTTAGGAGTTCTATGATTTTAGGTCTTATGTTTAAGTCTTTAACCCATTTCAAGTTGATTTTTGTGAGTGCTGTAAGGTAGGGGTTCAATTTCATTATTTTGTATATGCATACCCAGTTTTCCCATCACCATTTATTGAAGAGACTATTTTTGTAATTGTGTGTTCTGGGCACCCTTGTCAAAATCAGTTGACCACCTATGCAGGAGTATATTTCTGAGCTCCCTATTCTGTTCATGGGTTTATACTGTTTTTGATTACTGTGGCTTTATCTATTTTCTAAATAGATAACACCTTTATCTAAAGGTGTTTTGTGGTTATATCCAACTTTCATGATTTTTTTTTCTGTTTCTGTAAAGAATGCCATTGGGGTTTTGATAGAGATTGCATTAAATCTGTATATAGCTTTGGCTAGTATGACCATTTTAGCAATATTAATGTTTTGACCTACGAACATGAGATGTCTTTCCACTTATTTGTGTATACTTTAATTTTTATCAGTATTTTATAGTTTTCAGTGTACAAGTCTTTCATGTCCTTGGTTGAGTTTATTCCTAAAGATTTCATTCTTTTAAAAACTATTGTAAATGATATCATTTTCTTAATTTCCTTCCTGTTTTATTTTTTAAAGATTTTATTTATTTTTAGACAGAGGGGATGAGGGAAGAAAGAAAGGGAGAAAAACATCAATGTGTGGTTGCCTCTTATGTGGCCCCCACTGGGGACCTGACTTGCAACCCAGGCATGTGCTCTGACTGGGAATCAAACCAGTGACCCTTTGGTTCTCAGGCCAGCACTCCATCCGCTGAGCCACACCAGCCAGGGCTACTTCTTGTTTTATTTTATTGTACCTTTTTCCATTGCCATTTAGTTCCTTACCCTCCTTCCACCAAAAATCACCACACTGTTATCCATATCGATAAGTTCTTTTTTTCTTTTTGCTCAATTCCTCCACCCCCTATCTTCTCCTCCCCCCATTAGGTGTCATCCTGCTCACCATCTATGAGCCTGTGTCTGTTTTCCTTGTTCAGTTTGTTCATTAGATTCTATATATGAGTGAAATCATATGGTATTTGTCTTCCTCTGACTGGCTTATTTCACTTGGCATAATGTTCTTCAGGTCCATCCATGCTGTCACAAAGGGTAAAATTTTCTTCTTCTTTTTACAAATGAGTAATATTCCATTGTGTAAATGTTCCATAGTCATTTTATCTACTCATCTACTGATGGAGATGTGGACTTTTCCCATATCGTGCCAATTGTAAATATACTGCACTGAGCATAGGGGTGCTTATTTTCTTTCAAATTAATGTTTTGTGTTACTTCGGGTATATGAGGTCTGTCTAGAAGGTATCCAGCCATGTCATATGAAACAGTTATTTATTGAAGAAGGTACAAGATACAAGAAACACTGTACAAAGACAGTGATGCCTCAGTCCCCTTGAAAGTAGGCACCTTGGGACCTCACATAGTTCTTCTAGCGTCTCTTCCACTGTTCAAAACACTCTGCAAAATCCTTTGTTGAAATTGCCATCAGCTGCCCCATGATATTTTCCTGAATCTCCTTGACAGTCTGAAATCTCTTCCCTTTCAAAGGTGATCTTAGTTTTAGGAAAAGCCAGAAGTCCCAGGGTCCCAAATCTGGGGTGTAGGGAGGTTGAGTCACCTTGATGATGGAATATTTTGCCAAAAAACTCTGCAGGCCTTCCAGAATGTGGATCACTTTCAACAGATTCTTGACCATCTTTGAAGCATTTGTACCACTCTTTTTTATTTTAATTTAATTTTATCTTTATTTATTTATTTTACTTTTTTATTGTTCTTCAATTACAGTTGTCCCAATTTTTCCCCCATTGTTCTCCCCTGCCCCACCCACTCCCCACCTTTCACAGTGAATCCCCGCCCTGTTGTCCATGTCCATGGAACCTTTATACATGTTCCTTGACTAGACCCTTCCCCTTCCTTCCCCTATTATGCCCCTCTCATTGCATCGTCTCCCCACAAACCTTCTGAATCATCCAAATAGTTTCTGCATAGGAATGTTCAAGCTTAACACAAAATTTGATACAAATTAGTTCATCTACTCATTCAGTCATTTTGAATGTGATACCACTCAGTACACATGCTCACTTAATGGTGTCTACTGCCCCCACTGACTACTACAGTGAAGTTGACATTGTTCACACATGAGCATTCCAGTGTACTGTTCTTGGCTGCCAGGTTATATCAGTGTCTTGCAAACTGTTCTCATTATAGTAACAATGGCTGGACTTTTTCCGGACAGACCTTATATTCCCAAAAGTGGGATTGCTGGGTCAAAAGGTGGTAGTGTATTGCTTCTGCTTTTTCATGTCAGAGCTAAGAAATCACTTCCTAACCTTAGATCATAAAGATTTACTTCTATGTTTTGTGTCAGAGTTTTATAGTTTTAGCTCTTATATTTAGGATTTTGGTTCATTTTATATTAATTTTTGTATAGGATGTGATATAGGTATTCAACTTTGTTTTCATTTGGCTGTTCAGTTGTCCCAATACCATTTCTTGAAAAGACTATTCTTTTGTTGAATTCCTAACTGTTTATTTGTTGTTATTGTAAATAGAATTGCTTTATTAATTTCATTTTCAGTTGCTTATTGCTGCTGTATAGAAATAAAACTTATTTGTTAATATTGATCATATATCATGAAACCTTGTTAAACTCATTTATTAGTATTTATTGCTTTTCACTGGATTCCTCGGGGCTTTCTGGCAGCAGATAATTTTATTTCCTCATTTCAAGTCTGGATGCCTTTTATCCTTCCTGTTGCCTAATTGCATTCCCAAGAGCCTCAGGCACAATGAATGTTGAAGAAAGTAGCAAGAATGGACAGGTTTACTTTTTTCTTGATCATGGGGAAAACAATTCAGTTTTTTACTGAAGTGTGATGTTAGGGGTTTCTGTGGATGCACTTCATGAGGTTGAGGAACTTCCCTTCTATTTTTTAGTTTGTTGAATGTTTTTTTATTATGAAAGAATTTTGGATTTTGTGAAAGACTTTTTCTACTTCTACAAACATGATGAAGAGGGTTTTCCCTTTTAATCTGCTGATAGGGTATAGTACATTAGTTGATGTTCAAATGTTTAACTCTACATTCCTGGGATAAATCCCACTTGGTCATGAAGAACAATCCCTTTACATGTTGCCAGATTCTGTTTCCCAGCAGTTTGTGGAGGATAAGGGTTATTGATTTTTCCTTGTAATGTCTTTGTGATTGGTTTCGGGTTAATTCCATCCTCACAGAATAAGTTAGGAAGTGTTCTATTTACTACTCTTTGGAAAAGTGATGGGCGTTGATTCTTTATTTTTTATTTTTTTAATATATTTCATTGATTATACCATTACGTTTGTTCTATCCCCCCCTTCATTCCCCTCCACCCTGCACACCCCTCCCCCTTCCCCCCCTTTAGTTTATGACCACATATCTCAAGTTCTTTAGATTGATTTTTTAAGTGTTTGGTAGATTTTACCAGAAAAACCTTCTGGTCCTGGGCTATTTTTAGTGGGAAGGTTCTAAATTACTGTTCAGTCTCTTTTCTTGTTGGAGGTCCATTTTAGATACTCTGTTTTTTTTGACTCAGTCTCAACATTTAGTTGTTTTTCTAGAATTTGCCCATTTCAGATAATTTATCTGATTTATTGGTATACTTTACAGTGCTTTTTTTTTTAAAGTTGTTCAAGGTTTTCCTTTTTTTATTTCTGATTTAAGTAATTTGGATTTCCTTTTCTGTTTCTTTCTCTTTCTCTCTTTTTTTCTTATTTAGTTTAGCTAAAGATTTGTCAATGAAGTTGATCTTTTCAAAGAATCAGCTTTTAGTTCATTGCTTTTTCTCTAAAAATTTTTTTAAAGTTTTAAAATTGTGATTAAATATACATAAAATGTAAAATTTAGCATTTATCGTATTTTTCGGACTATAAGATGCACTTTTCTCTGCCCAAATTTGGGAGGAATAATGGTTGTTAATGTTGCTGTTGAGTTCTATTTACATTTACATTGGTGAAATATTATGTCATTTATGTTATTAAATATTTTACTACATTTTTGGCTTTTTTTCCTATTTTCTTCCTCTAAAACCTAGGTGCATCTTATAGTCTGAAAAATATGGTAGCCATTTTAAGTATACAGTTTAATGATATTGAGTACATTCACACTGTTGTACTACCATGCATAGAATTCTTTTCATCTTACAAAACTGCCTGTATCTATTAAATAATATCTCCCTATTTGTTCCTTCGCATAGCCCATTGCAACCTTCATTCTACTTTAGTCTTTATGAGTTTCACTACTTTAAGTACCTCATATCAGTGGAATCATACAGTATTTGTCCTTTTGCAAATAGATAAATTCATTTAGCATAATGTCTTCAAGGTTCGGCCATGTCATAGCATGTGTCATAGTATCCTTCCTTTTTAAGGGTTGTGTGTATATACCACATTTTGTTTGTCTGTTTAGCCTTCAATGGGCACTTGTGTTGCTTCCAACTTTTAGCTATTGTAAATAGTGCTTCTGTGAACATAAGTATAAAATTATCTTTCCAAGTCTTTGTTTTCAAATTTTTTGTGTATATACCCAGAAGTAGAGTTGCTGGATCATATGGTAACTGTTGGGTTGGCCAAAAAGTTTGTGTTTTTTCCATAACATAAAAGATACATTTGTTATTTTCACTAATTGTTTTATTTATTTGGATACTTTGAGTATGTTGCTTATTTCCCACATGGTAGCATGTTGATTGTTCTCAATTAATGTCTCTATTTGATTGATATCAACTTCAGCTGATCTACCAAACTGTAGAGTATCGTCAAGCGAAAACTCTCCAGCACAGAACTTCTTAAACCACTTTTGACACATTCAAACAGTCACGGCACCTTCTCTATACACTGCACAAATCTTGTTTGGTGTTTCAGTTGCACTTTTGTGTTTCTTGTAATAATAAAGCATAATATGACAAATATGTTACATATTTTCTTCGATCTTCAATATTAAAATGGCTACACAAAAATTCACAAATTTTGATTAAGTTTTTAAAATGTATACTGCTGTGATAGCTGTCATAATACAATGTAACAAAATTGTTTGAATGAAGTTAGAGACAACTAAGTGCTACTAGAGCCATCTTGCAGAAAAAAACAGCTTTAAAAAATATATATTTTATTGATTATGCTATTACAGTTGTCCCATGTTTTTTCTCCCCTTTATTCCCCTCTGCCCTGTACCCCTCTCCCACCAGCATCTCCCCCCTTAGTTCATGTCCATAGGTCATACATATAAATTCTTTGGCTTCTTCATTGCTTATACTATTCTTAACCTCCCCCTGTCTATTTTGTTCCTGTCAGTTATTATTCTTATTCCCTCTACCTTTTGCTGCTTTGAATATTCTCTCCTTATCTTTAATCTTGGGTAATATAATTATGATGTACCTTGGTGTGTGCTTCCTTGTGTCCAACTTCTTTGGGACTCTCTGAGCTTCCTAGACTTCCTAGAACTCTATTTCCTTTGCCAGATTAAGGACGTTCTCCTTCATTATGTTTTAAAATAAGTTTTCAATTTCTTGTTCTTACTCTACTCCTTCTGGTACCCCTGTGATTCAGATGTTGAAATGCTTAAAGTTGTCCCAAAGGATCCTTAGCCTCTCCTCGCTTTTTTCAATTCTTTTTTCTTTTTTTGAAGATTGATTTATTTATTTATTTATTTATTTATTTATCTTTAGAGGGCAAGGAGAGAGGGAGAGAAACATCAATGTATGGTTGCCTTTTATGCGTCCCCTGCTGGTAGTTAGCCTGCAAGGAACCAGCCTGCAACCCACGCATGTGCCCTGACTGGGAATCGAACCGTTATCGTCTAGTTCACAGGCCCCGAGCTCAATCCACTGAGCTATGCCAGCCAGGACCCAATTCTTTTTTCTTCATTCTGTTCTGATTGGATGTCTCTTTCTTCCTTCTGGTCCAAATCATTGATTTGAATCCCGGTTTCCTTACCCTCACTGTTAGTTCCCTATAGATTTTCTTTTATTTCATTTTACATAGTCTTTGCTTTTTCCTCTATTTTGGGACCATACTCAACCATTTCTGTGAGCATCTGGAGTACCATTAATTTGAACTATGCATCTGATAGGTTGACTGCCCCTTCATTATTTACTTCTCTTTTTGGGGATTTGATCTGTTCTTTCATTTGGGCCTTTCTTTTTTTTTTTTTTTTTTTTTTGTCTTACTGAGCCTATTACATTGTAAGGGACAGAGCTTTAGGTATTTGCCAGGATGTGGTGAACCATGTCACTTTATCATGGCACTATATGTGGAGGAGGAGCCAGAGAGGGAACAATGCCACTTGCTCAGTTCTTGATAGGGGGCCATTCTGGTGCTGATTCCCGGGTGCATTGGTTTGTGTACATTCTGGGACTCTGTGGGTCTCCCCAACAAACTCTCCTGTGAGGCTGGAAGTTTCTCCTGCTTCCATAGCCCCTACAGATTTTTATAGCCAGAGGTTTTGAGGCATTTTTTTCCTGGGCTGGAACCCTGGGTTGTGTGGTCTGTCTGGCTCCCTAGTTTTTCCTCTCGAGTTATCTGCACACTAACGTGGGACTGCCTGCTCCACCAGTCGCCACCTTACCATAAGTCCTCTCTGCCCCTGCTGCCTGTTTCTAATCCTTCTTACCAATCTGAAAGGGTGTTTCTTCTTTAACTCCTTGGTTGTCCTACTTCCATACAGTTTGATCTTTTGGCAGTTCTGGATATTTTTTGTTTTAAAATTTGCTGTTCTTTGGTTGTGTGAGGAGACAAAGTGTATCTCTCAACAAATTATTTGTCCAACCCAATATTTTTACTTTCTAGAGGAAATAACATATTGTTTTCCATAGGCGTTTTCATATGAATTTACATTTATACTTGCAGCGTACAGGGGTTCTAGTTTCTCCAAGTTCTCATCAGCACTTATTTAATTTTTTGGGTTTTTTTTGTTTTGTTTTTTGGGATGATAGCTATCCTAATGGTTATGAGATGGTATCTCATTGTGGTTTTAATTCTCATTTCCCTAGTAATCAGTGTTGTAGAGAATCTTTTCCTGTGCCCGTTGTCCATCTGTATATCTTTGGAGAAATGTCTATTTGAGTCCATTGCCCATTTTCAAAATCAGGTTATTTAAGTTTTTTTGTGGTTGAGTTGTAGGAATTCTTTATGGAAAAAGTTTGGGTATTACTCCTTCATTAGATACCTGATATACAAATATTTTCCCCCATTCTGCAGGTTGCCTTTTCATTCTGTTGATTGCTTCCTTTGATGCATAGAAGTTTTAAGTTTGATGTAGTCCTGTTGCCTAAGTCTTGTCTATTTTTGCTTTTGTTGCTTGTGCTTTTAGTGTTATATCCAAGAAATAACTGCCATAAAATTCAATTTCATTAAGCTCTTCTCATATGTTTTCTTCTAGGAATTTCATATTTTCGGTCTTATATCAAGTCTTTATCCATTTTGAGTTAATTTTGTATATGGTATAAAGTAAGGGTCCAACTTCATTCTTTTGCATGCTGATATCCAGTTTTCCCAGTGCCATTTGTTAAAGAGACTGTTTTTCCCCATTGAATGGTCTTGAAACCTTTGTCAGTGATCATTAAACCATATACATGAGGATTTATTTCTGAGCTCTCTATTCATTTTCACTGGTCTGTATACCTGTCTCCATGCTAGTACCACACTGTTTTAATTACTGTAACTTTTTATTAAGTTTTCAAATCAGGAAGTGTGAGGCTGTTTTCATATTCTTTCTTTTAAATTATTTATTTATTTATTTTTAGAGAGGGAAGGGAGGGAGGGAGAGAGGAAGACAAACATAAGTGTGTGGTTGCCTCTCAGGTGCTCCCTACTGGGGACCAGGACCTCAAACCAGGCATGTGCCCTGATGGGAATTGAATCAGCAACCCTTTTGCTCAATCCACTGAGCCATACCAGCCAGGGCTGTTTTTATATTCTTGATTTCATTTATTTTTGCTGTAATCTCTATTATTTACTTCTTTCATGGTTTGGGTTTAGTTTGTTCTCCTGCTTCTAGTCTCTTAAGGCAATAGGTTAGACTATTAAACTGAGATCTTCCTTTATTTTTTATGTAGGCATTTGCCTACATTTCCTATTACTACAAAGGAATAAGTCATGGCTTACATGCACCAAACACTTGCTTTTCTAGTGGAATTTTAGTAGATTTTCCTAAATGAATATTTTTATATTAGCTATATTCCTTTAGGACAAGTTCCAGAGACTTTATTTATTTATTTTTAAATATATATATTTTATTAATTATACCATTACAGTTGTTCTGTTCCCCCCTTCATTCGCCTCCACCCACACACCCCCTCCCCCACCATTCTCCCCCCTTAGTTTATAACCACGTGTCTCAAGTTCTTTAGATTCTATATTTCCCCCACCATTCTTGCCCTCCCCGTATCTATTTTCTACCTACTGTCTGTGCTATTTTCTGTACCTTCTCCCCCCTTCTCCTCCTCCCATTCCCCTGTTGCTAACCCTCCATGTGATCTTCATTTCTATGGTTCCACTCCTGATCTAGCTGTCCTCTTGGTTTGCTTTTGTTTTAGGTGTGGTTGTTAGTAACTGTGAGTTTGCTGTCCTTTCACTGTTCATATTTTTTATCTTCTTTTTCTTAGATAAGTCCCTTTAACATTTCATATAATAAGGGCTTGGTGATGATGAACTCCTTGAACTTGATCTTATCTGAGAAGCACTTTATCTGTCCTTCCATTCTAAATGAAAGCTTTGCTGGATAGAGCAGTCTTGGATGTAAGTCTTTGGATTTCATGACTTGGAATACTTCTTTCCAGCCCCTTCTTGCCTGTGAGGTATCTTTTGAGAAATCTGCTGACAGTCTGATGGGAACTCCTTTGTAGGTGACTGTCCCCTTATCTCTTGCTGCTACTAGGATTCTCTCCTTCATTTTTATCTTGGCTAATGTAATTAGGATGTGCCTTGGTGTGTTCCTCCTTGGGTCCACCTTCTTTGAAACTCTCTGAGCTTCTTGGACTTCCTGGAAGTCTATTTCTTTTTCCAGACTGGGGAAGTTCTCCTTTATTATTTGTTCAAATAAGTTTTCCACTTGTTGCTCTTCCTCTTCCCCTTATAGTACCCCTATAATTCGGATGTTGGAACGTTTAAAGAATGTCCTGGAGGTTCCTAAGCCTATCCTTATTTTTTTTGGAATTCTTGTTTCTTTATTCTTTTCTGGTTGGATGTTTCTTTCTTCCTTCTGGTCCACTCTATTAATTTTAGTCCCAGTTTCCTTTCCATCACTATTGGTTCCCCGTGCAATATGCTTCATTTCACTTAATGTAGCCTTCATTTTTTCATCTAATTTGTGACTAAAATCAACCATTTCAGTGTGCATCTGATAGGTTGGCTATCTCTTGGTTGCTTAGAAGTATTGGCTCTGGGGCTTTGAGCTGTTCTGCTTGAGCCATAATGTTTTGGTCTGTTTCTGCCTGATATATATGAGGGGTGAAAGCTTAGGTGTTCGCCAGGGCGGGTCAGCCCAGTCGCTAGGTTGTGTCTGGGGGTGGGGTCAGAGAGGGAGCTATGGTGTTTGTTTTGCTCTCTCTTGGAGAGAGAGCCTCTTCCCACAGGCAAATTGGGCCCTTTTCATGCTAGTTCCTGGGGGGGTAGGCTTGTGTTCATTCTAGGACCCTGTGTGTCTCCCCAATGAACACTTCTGTGAGGCTAAGAGCCTCTCCCAGCACCTCAACCCCCGAAAGTTTTTTCAATCGGTGTTTTTAGGCTTTATTTCCCATTACTGGGTCCCTGGGTTGCACGGTCTATCTCACTGACAGTTTTTAAACCTGCCTGGTTTCTCTCCACGTGAATGTGTGTCCGCAGTCAGCCAGCCACCGTTTAAGCCTTACTGGGTTTTCATCCCACACCTGCCCAGGTTACCAATCACTGCCTCCTCCTGCGAGGACCCCTCTCTGCCAGCCGCCAACTCCACCCCTCTCACCAGTTTGGATGAATGGTTCGTTGTTGGACTTTGGTACACTTCACTTTTCTGTCTGTTTGGTTGTCTTTTGTTTCTAAATCTTTGTTGTTTTTAAATTTGGTTGTGTGAGGAGGTACAGTGTTTCCACCTATGCCTCCATCTTGGCCGCAAGTCCACTCTCAGTTTCTTGAATATCCTTTTAGGAACATATTTTATAGTATGTAAATGATCTTTTTCAGCACCATTCACTATACATACTTTTCTTTCTCTTCATTTTTTGATTCAGTGTCTTGACTTTTGCTTCATATCTGTACATAAAGGGCTACCTCATTTTTTTTTGATGTGTCTGTAGTATTTCATTATGTAGATTTAACATAAGTTAAGCAGGCATTTTATAACTTGAGCATTTAAGTTGTTTGTAATCTTATTGTTAAATTATTCTCTAATGAATGTTCTTGAACTATATGTATCATTTCAAATATATATGTAAGTGTGTCTGTTGGTTAAAATTGCTGCAAGTGGAATAGCTTTCAAAAAGGTATAAATTTTTGAATTTTATTCAGTATTGTCAAATTGCTTTCAGTAGATATTATCCCAATTTACATTACTGCTAACAAAAAATGGTTCTCAGTTTCTCCATACCCTGTCAACCCAGTTACATCGAATTTAGAAAAGTATGTAATGAATCATAGACTAGAAGTGATTTTTATACATCAGTTCTTTTTTTCTCCCCAACTATGTGTGTGTCTTAGTTATAAAACTCAGTCTGTATAGTAGTAAATATCAGGTTGCACATAGGTAAGCAAATTTGTTTTGAGTGATCAGGAGTTAATGTATTCTTTTAAATCAGAAAATGTTTTTCAAAAATAAGGAAAGTTGGTTCTGGAAGGATAAATTATACTAGCACGGAGCACATTAGGGAGAAGGTGAAATTTCCATTTTTGTAAATGATACTTTTTTCTTTTTTAAAATTTTTTTAGTTTAATTATTGTTCAAGTACAGTTTTCTGTCTTATATTCACAGCCCTGCCCACCCCTCAGTGCTCACCACCTCCCTCCCATTTCCACGACCCTCCTTAGTTATTGTCCATGTGTCCTTTGTATTGGTTCCTGTGAATCCTTCCCATTTTCCCCTGTGATTCTCTCCTCTCTCCCAACTGGTCCCTGTCAGCCTGTTTTATATTTCGGTGTCTTTGGTCATATTGCTTGGTTGTTTGTTTTGTTGTTTAGGTTCCTGTTAACGGTGAGATCATATGGTATTGGTCTTTCACCGCCTGGCTCGTTTCACTCAGCATAATGCTTTCCAGTTCCATCCATGCTGTTGCAAAGTATAGGAGCTCCTTTCTTCTTTCTGCTGCATAGAATTCCATTGTGTAAATGTACAATAGTTTTTTGATCCAGTCATTGACCGATGGGCATCTAGGTTGCTTCCAACTCTTTGCTATCGTAAATTATGCTGCAATGAACATTGGTGTGCATAGGTTCTTTTGGATAGGTTTTTCAGGGTTCTTAGAATATACTCCTAACAGTCGAATTGCTGGGTCAAAAGGCACGTTCATTTTTATTTTTCTTAGAAAATTCCATACTGTTTTCCATACTCGTTGTACCAGTCTGCAATCCCACCAACAGTGAACTACGGTCCCGTTTTCCCCACACCCTCTCCAACATTTGTTTTTTTGTTGCTTTGTTTATGGTGGCCATTCTGACTGGGGTAAGGTGGTATCCAATTGTGGTTTTAATTTGCATCTCTCTGATAGCTAGCAATATTGAGCATCTTTTCATGTGTCTCTGGATTCTCTATATGTTCTCCTTCGAGAAGTGTCTGTACAAGTCCTTTGCCCTTTTTTTAATTGGTTCGCTTGACTTCTTAGAGTGGAGTCGTGTAAGTTCTTTGTATATTTTGGAGATTAAAACATTGTCTGAGGTATCATTGGCAAATATGTTTTCCCATACAGTTGGCTGTCTTTTTATTTTAATGCTGTTTTCTTTAGCCATGCAGAAGCTTTTCAGTTTGATGAGATCCAATTTGTTTATTCTTTCCTTTATGTCCCTTGCTCTAGGGGATGTATCAATAAAAATATTGCTGCCTGGAATATCTAAGATTTTCCTGCCAATGTTCTCCTCTAGGGCTTTAATGGTTTCATGGCTTATATTTAAGTCTTTTATCCACCTTGAATTTATTTTGCTGTATGGTGTAAGTCAGTGTTCAAGTTTCATTTTTTTGCACGTAGCTGTCCAGCTCTCCCAACACCATTTTTGGAAGAGGCTATCTTATTCCACTTTCTGTTACTGCCCCCTTTGTCGAATATTAATTGACTGTAGAGAGTTGGGTTTATTTCTGGGCTCTCTCTTCTCTTCCATTGGTCCATGTGCCTGTTTATATGCTACTACCAGGCTGTTTTGTTACAGTCACCTTGTAATACAGTTTGATATCAGGTATTGTGATCCCTCCTACTTTGTTTTTCTTTCTCAACATTGCAGCTGCTATTCGGGGTCATTTATGGTTCCATATAAATGTGTGAAGTGTTTGTTCTATGTCTGTAAAATATGCCTTTCGTACTTTAATAGATATTGCATTGAATCTGTAAATTATTTTGGGTAGTATGGACATTTTGATGATGTTAATTCTTCCAATCCATGAACACGGTATATGTTTCCATTTCTTTGTGTCTTCCCTGATTTCTTTCTTCAGTGTTCTGTAGCTTTCTGCATGTAGGACTTTTACCTCCTGGGTTAGGTTACCTCCCAGATATTTTATTTTTGTTTTTGCTATATCGAATGGGATTTTCTTGATTTCTACTTCTGCTGATTCATTGTTGGTATACAAAAATGCCTTTAATTTCCGGATATTGACTTTGTAACCCACTGTTTTGCCAAATTCATTTATTATGTTGAACAGTTTTGGGGTAGAGTTTATAGGATTTTCCATGTACACTATCATGTCCTCTACGAACAATGACAGTTTTGTTTCCTCCTTTCCAGTTTGGATGCTTTTTATTTATTTTTCTTGCCAGATCGCTGAGGCTAAAACTTCCAATAATATATTGAATAGAAGTGGTGAAAGTGGACAACCTGGTCTTGTTCCTAATCTGAGTGGAAAGATTTTACTTTTTGCCCATTGAGTATGATGTTGGCTGTAGGTGTCTCATATTTGGCCTCTGTTATATTGAGGAATCCTCCTGCTGTTCCCACTTTTTTGAGTGTCTTTGGGTGTTATACCTTATCAAAAGCTTTTTCCGCATCTATTGATATGATCATGTGCATTTTCTGTTCGCTTTTGGTTATGTGATGTATTACATTTACTGATTTGCGAATATTGAACCATCCTTGCATCCCTGGGATGAATCCCACTTGGTTGTGGTGTATGATCATTTTCATGTATGGTTGGATGCGATTTGCCAATATTTTATTGAGGATTTTAGTTTCTATGTTTTTCAGAAATATTGGCCTGAAGTTTTTTTCTTTGTTGTGTCTCTATCAGGTTTGGGCATTAGGATGATGCTGGCTTCATAAAAAGAGTTTTGGAGTCTTCCATCATTTTGGATTTTTTGGAATAGTCTGTGAAGAATAGGTGATAGCTCTTCCTTAAATGCTTTGTAGAATTCTCCGGTGAAACCATCTGGTCCAGGGCTTTTGTGTGATGGGACATTTTTGATTAGTGCTTCAATTTCATCTGCTGTTATTGACCTGCTCAGGTTTTCCGCTTTTTTTTTCATTGTGTTTGGAAGATTATATTTTTCTAGAAATGTGTCCATTTCACCTAGGTTTCCAAATTTCTTGGCATATAGTTCTGCATAGTAATTTCTTACAGTCCTTTCTATTTCTGTGGTATCAGTTGTAATCTTTCCTCTTTCATTTCTTATTGTGTTTATTTGGGTCCTCTCTCTTCTTTTCTTAATGAGCCTACTTAAAGCTTGTCTATTTTATTTATCTTTTCAAGAAACCAACTCCTGGATTCATTGATCCTTAAAATTGTGCTTTTATTCTGTATGTCATTTAATTCTGCTCTGATCTTGGTTATTTCCTTCCTTCTACTTGCTCTGGGTTGTCTTGTTGTTGTTCCTCGAGTTATGGCAGGTGTAGGGTTAGGTTGTGTTTTTGAAATATTTTTGTCTTTTTTAGGTAAGCCTGTATTCCTGTGACCTTCCCTCTCAGGACTGCATTCGCCGTGTCCCATAAGTTTGGGGTTGTTGTGAGTTCATTTTCATTTTTTTCCAGAAATTTTTTGTTTTTTTCTTTAATGTCATTCTTCACCAGTTTGTGTTTAATAGCATACTATTCAGTCTCCATGATTTTGGGTGTTTTGAATTTTTTCCTTTGGGGTTGGTTTCTAATTTCAGTCCCTTGTGGTCAGAGAAAATGCTTGGTATGATTTCAATTTTCTTAAATTTGTTGAGGCTTGTTTTGTGACCTATCATGTGGTCTCTCTTTGAGAATGTTTCATATGCATTTGAAAAGAATTTGTATTTAGGTTCTTTGGAATGAAAGGCTCTATATATATATCAGTTAAGTCCATTTCATCTATGGTGTTTAATGCCGCAATATCTTTGTTGATATTTTGTTTGGAAGATCTGTTCATTTTGTGACAGTGTGGTGTTAAAATCTCCTACTGTAATTGTGTTGCCGTCAGTATCTTTCTTTAGGTCCTCTACGATTTTCTTTATATATTTGGGTGCTCCTATTTTGGATGCATATATATTTATGATGTTAATGTCTTCTTCGTGATTTCTTCCCTTGAATATTATGAAGTGACCTTCTGGGTCTCTCTTTGTGGCCCTTTTTTGAAGTCTATTAGGGCTGATATGAGAATTGCTACCTCGGCTTTTTTTTCTTTACGTTTGCTTGGAAAATTTGTTTCCAGCCTTTCACTTTTAGTCTGTGTTGGTCTTTTGTCCTCAGGTGGGTCTCTTGTAGGCAGCATATGTATGGGTCCTGCTTTCTTATCCATTCAGCTATTCTATGTCTTTTGATTGGAACATTTAAACCATTTACGTTTAAAGTTATTATTGAAAGGTACTTACTCCTTGCCATTTATGTACCAGTGTTCCTCTCTGTCACTCTCTTTTCCTTCCTTTCCTTAAAGCAGTCCTTTTAGTATTTCTTGTAGAGCTGGTTTGGTGGAGGCATATTGTTTTATACTTCTTTTGTCCTGGAAGCTCTTTATTTGGCCTTCTATCTTGATTGAGAGCCTTGCTGGGTCAAGTAGCTTTGGTTGTAGGCCTCTGCTTCTCATTACTTGAAATCTTTCTTGTCATTCTCTTCTTGCTTGGAGTGTTTCCATTGAGAAGTCAGTAGCTAACCTTATTCGGGCTCCCTTGTATGTTACTTCCTTTTTCTCCCTTGCTGCCTTGACGATTCTCTCTCTGTCGTGGAATTTTGCTATTTTAATGATGATGTGTCTTGAAGTGGGCCTCTTTGGGTTCCTCTTGGTTGTGACTCTGTGATTCCTGGATTTGTGTGACTTTTTCTCTCATCACATTAGGGAACTTTTCCATTGTTACTCCTTCAAATAGGTTTTCTATCCCTTGTTCTTCTTCTTCTCCTTCTGGTATTCCTATTATTGGGATAGTATTACGTTTCATATTGTCTTGCATTTCTCTTATTCCCTCCTCATTCTTTCTGAGCCTCTTTTCCTTTTCTTGCTTTTTCTGGGAGATTCTTTCTACTTTGTCCTCCAACTCACTAATCTGATCTTCTGCCTCATCAATCCTGCTTTTCATTCCTTCTACTGTGTTCATCAGTTCTAAAATTCTATTCTTCATTTCCTCTTGGCCTTTGCTGATATTTTCTATTTCCTTTTTCATGTTGATATAGTTTGGGGTGAGTTCATTGTAGCTCCCCTGTAGTTTCTGGTAGCTTGTTGTGAGCTCTTTGAATTTCCTGAAAACCAGTGCTTTAAATTCAATATCTGATAGTTGACTTGCCTCTATTTCATCTAACATTCTTTCTGAGACTTCCTCCTTTTCTTTCATTTGGGCATTGTTTCTTTGTCTTCCCATTGTTTGTGAGACTCTTCTTGTTAGCCTCAGGTTATTAAATTGATCTCTTCTGTTTCCCTGGGTTTGTGGTGTGAATTCCTGTGTTAGGATACCTGTGAAATTCAGTGGTGCAGTTTCTTGTAGGTATCTTGATGTTCTCTGCTTCCACCTACTCCTTTTTGTGTGCGTGTGTGATCAGTTGAAGGGGGAGGCAAAATGGTTAATGACTGCAGAAGTGTATTTCATGTTATTTACATTCACAGCCAGTAGAGAAGAAATAGAAACTCTTTAGGCCCTTCAACCCAACTTGCCACTTTTAAGAAAGGATGGAATGAAGATTAAGTCTCTTGTTGGGAAGGGAAGGCTTGTGAGTTGGATCTAGAAAGCAGTGAGGTTGCGTGCGGTCCGATTTTGAGGTAAAGTGAGAGTGAAGAATAGTAACTAGTTTTAGTGTCTGAGCAAATAGATTTAATCACTACAGTAATAGAATTCAAGAACCTGTAAAGTGGGCTAATATCAGAGAGATGTGTTATGAAGTATTTACAGTTGTATAAAATAGTTATTATTTACAATAATAATAGAGCAACAATCATATTACAGACTCCATGTGATCTGTCTGAATGGGGTGTATAGAGCTTTGGGTAGTGTGCCAGAGGAAAACATGTGGCGTGAAGAATAGAAGGTTAGCAAAACACTGTGGAGGAAAGAACCGGGGAAATCTGTCAAATAATACAATATAACCAGCGAAGACTAAGAAGCTTATGCAGAAAAAGGAGGAATACAAAGATACTATTAAAATATAAGAGAAATGAGAATAATGAAAAAAATAATAATACAACTATGCAGCAACTTGAGGCTTCTCTGCTATAGTAAAGTGAAATTTGTCCCTCTATCTCTATTGTGGAGATTCACCCTCTCTGAGTCCCACTCTGGTCCTTTCGCAGTTCCCAGTTATTTGTGTCTCTTATGGATAAAGAAAACAAAGCAACAAACAAAGAAACACAAAAAACGGCAGGAGAAAGGAGGAATAAGTGATAAGTTTGAGAAGAAAGGAAGAGGGATTAAATCAGGAAAAAGAAAGGAGAGGAACAAAGTATTGAAAGATAAAGCAATAAGCCTTGGCTGGCATAGCTCAGTGGATTGAGCGCGGGCCTGCGAACCAGACGATCGCGGTTCAATTCCCAGTCAGGGCACATGCCTGGGTTGCAAACCGGTTCCTTGCAGGCCAACTACCAGCAGGGGATGCACAAAAGTCAACCATACATTGATGTTTCTCTCCCTCTCTCCTTCCCCTCTAAAAATAAATAAATAAATAAAACCTTTAAAAAAAAGAAAGAAAGATAAAGCAATAATGAAATTAAAAATATATAAGATGACTTAAAAAATTGCAAAAAAAAAGTTGCTAAAAAAAGAAAAAGAAAAAAAAAACAGGGGAAAAAAAACCCTTCCCTTGTTGGTTTCAAACTGTCCAAACCAGTTTTTCTAACTGCAACAGGACCTCTCTGTGGGCTGGGATGCAGGCTCGCATGCACCAGCACACGTGCCAGCCAGGCTACCAGACTTGGGTGTGGTTGCCCGCACACCCCACATGCTGCCTGTGTCCTGGGGATCTGGCATGGTCTTTCCCAATCCTGTGGCTGGACTCAAGTCCTTCCGCCCCTCCTCTGGCTTGCTGCTGGGCTGGGTGGTAAGTAAGGCAAGCTGCTATAGCAGGAGAACACCTCAGTTTACTTTCCAATAAAGACTTCTTCACAAAGCCTGCCTGTCAGCCCAGCCCAATCCCCAGGAGACTGGTGACGACAATGCTATTCTCAATTCTCCCAGGCTGGTGGACTGGCAGGCTGGCGACCACAGACTCTGCTGTTGAACACAGCCCTCTGTCCTTATTACCCTTTCTGTAAAGTTAAGCAGACATGTTTCTGCCTGGTATTGCCCAGCCTTGCTTAGACAGGGAGGGCAGGAGTCAGTTCTCTCCCACGTACCCTGTAGCAGGCCCAAGGCTCCCCACAGAGTCTGCTGTAGATACTCCAGGTGCAGGGCTTCTGAAGCACCCTCCATAGGAGATGCCCCTGGTGTTGGACCCAGACCGAAGTCTCTGTATTCCGGCGTCTCTGTATCCCTGCCACGGCAGCGGCACTGAGGCTGTTAGGCGCTGGCCGAGAGTGTTCTTCTGTCTTTTCTCATGTCTTGGAGTCCCCACTGACCTGTAGCTGTCTGTCCCTCTGTCACATTCTCTGGTATCTTATTTTCTTTTTTAAAAAATATATTTTATTGATTATACCATTACAGTTGTTCTATTCCCCCCCTTCATTCCCCTCCCCCGCACACTCCCTCCCCCACCATTCTCCCCCGCCCCATTCTCCCCCCTTAGTTTATAACCACGTGTCTCAAGTTCTTTAGACTCTATATTTCCCCTACTATTCTTGCCCTCCCCGTATCTATTTTCTACCTACTGTCTATGCTATTTTCTGTAACTTCTCCCCCCTTCTCCTCCTCCCACTCCCCTGTTGCTAACCCTCCATGTGTTCTTCATTTCTATGGTTCTACTCCTGATCTAGCTGTCCTCTTGGTTTGCTTTTGTCTTAGGTGTGGTTGTTAATAACTTTGAATTTGCTGTCCTTTCACGGTTCATATTTTTCATCTTCTCTTTCTTATATAAGTCCCTTTAACATTTCATATAATAAGGGCTTGGTGATGATGAACTCCTTGAACTTGATCTTATCTGAGAAGCACTTTATCTGCCCTTCCATTCTAAATGAAAGTTTTGCTGGATAAAGCAATCTTGGCTGTAGGTCTTTGGATTTCATGACTTGGAATACTTCTTTCCAGCCCCTTCCAGTCTGATAGGTACTCCTTTGTAGGTGACTATCCCCTTCTCTCTTGCTCCTTCTAGTATTCTCTCCTTCATTTTAATTTTGGCTAATGTAATTATGATGTTCCTTGGTGTGTTCCTTCTTGGGTCCAACTTCTTTGTCACTCTCTGAGCTTCTTGGATTTCCTGGAAGTTTATTTCCTTTGCCAGATTGGGGAAGTTCTCCTTTATTATTTGTTCAAATACATTTTCCACTCGTGTTTGTTTCTTTCCCCCTTCTGGTACCCCTATAATCTGGATGTTGGAACGTTTAAAGAATGTCCTGGAGGTTCCTAAGCCTCCCCTCATTTTTTTGAATTCTCATTTCTTCATTCCTTTCTCGTTGGATGTCTTGTTCTTCCTTCTGGTCCATTCCATTGATTTGAGTCCCATTTTCCTTTCCCCCGCTATTGGTTTCCTGGACATCTCCCTTCATTTCAATTAGTTTAGCCTTCATATGTTCCTCTAATTTGTGAGTATAATCAACCAGTTCTGTGAGCATCCTGATAAACAGTGTCTTGACCTGTGCTTCTGAGAGGCTGGCATTCTCTCGGTCACTTAGAGTTATCGGCTCTGGGACTTTGAGTTCTTCTTGCGCCATCTTTTGGGCTGTTCATGCCTGTTCCGTAGCAGGATCAGAGCCCTAAAGTGTTCACTAGAACAGGGCAACTAAGTCGCTGGGTTGTGACGCTGTATGTGAGGGCGGGGTCAACGAGGCGCAATGGTGTCATGTCCGCTGCCTCCCTCCACTTCCCCCACAGGTGCAGCAGCTGCCACCGTCACCGGGGCCCCCGCATTTCGTCCCACTGCACATGATTGTGCCACCGCCGTCAGCCCTCACCCCCCTGGGGCGTGCTTGGTCCGTCTCACTGTGCGACCGCAGTTGGTCTGCCCCAGACCCTGACTGGGCCCGGGCCACTTGCATGCCTAGGTCAGGGGATCTTTCCTGCCCGACCCTGCTCCGCTGCTGGCTCCGCCCCTCTTACCCTCTCGGTTGAACGGTTAGTTGTTGTCGGACTTCCATATAATTCAATTTTCTGTTCTTTGGCTGTGTCTTTGTTCTCCAGTCCTTTGTTGTATTCAAACTTGGTTGTGGGAGAAGGCACAGTGTTTCCACCTATGCCTCCATCTTGGCAGAAGTCTCCTCTTATTTTCATAAATGCTGGGGAAGTGTTGGTTGATTACGTTGTTCATTAATAGTTCTGCCAGGACTTTGTCCCAGGGGTACGGGAACTGGAATCTCTCCATCCCACTCCGTCTCCATCTTCGAGCATCTCTAAATGATGATATTTCTTTACGGTTCTGAAAATACTAGGCTTAAATGCCAGCCTTAAAATAGTTCCTTTTGAGTGTAGATTATCACGAACAAACATCTCACTATCTAAGTATCTTACATTTGAGATGGTAAAAATAATATTAATACTGTATTAATACAATTTAATTCTGACAGTTTTACAGAATTATCACATTGTAAATATTTCAAATTAGCCATATTTTAGAGATAATTCAGTAGATTTAATTTGACCAATCAGTTCTCAGTATCAAAGAGCTAAGCTCACCTTTTGAGTTGGAATATTTTGAATATTTATAGAGCCTACATTTCAGGAAATTCTGAAACTCTAGGCTTTTTTTGAATCATAAATTACCTTTGAATTAATAGCTACTTGTTTGTTTATTCAGTCAACAAATATTTATTTAGTGTCCACTATGCTTCTGGCACTTGGAATACAGTACTTAAGAAGATAGGTACCATCTCTATCCAAATGGAGTTTATATGCTAATGGGAACAAACAATAAGCAAGAAATGAAATAAGTAGACATAATTATTTTAAATTTTGAATAAGGCTATGAAGGACATAAACAGGGTGGGGTGAGAGAAAGTGACTTGAGAGTTGTTAGGGGTGGGTGTTCAAGAAGGAGATGACATTTGATCTGAGATTTCCTCTAGAAAATAAGAATAAGTCAGCCTAGAACAGATGTAAAAACAGCATTCCAGGCAATGGGAATAGTAAAATAGCTCAAGGAGTTGAAGAAAAAAAAGGCAGCCAGTTTAACTTAGAGCTTAAGTAACAAGAATTAGAATGGAATGAAATAAGGTTGGAGAGACACAGATCTATTAGGACTGTTATGGAAAACAATCAAAAGATTTTCGACAAGGGGTGTAGAATGGTCTGAGTTGATTTTCAATATAGATCACTTTGGCTTTTTCATGGAGGATAGAGTTATTTTAGAAAAGGAGGTCCCAGTCATAGTAGAGGCACCAACTGGGAGAGAATGTTGGTGGAGTCTAGACAAGAGATACTAATAATGATTTGTATGTAAGTGGTGGTAGTAGCAATGGAGAGAAGTGGACTGACTTGATATATTGCAGAAGTACAACAGACAGTACTTGATAGTTTGATTGGAAATGGAAATGGCAAAAAGAAAAGGACTTTTGGGTTTTTTTAAGTTAAGCATTGGGTTGATGGTGGTTCCATTTTTAAATAAGAGGAATACTGATAAAAAAAAACAGGAGATGTTATTTGGTTTGGGCAGAAGGCAAATTGAGAATCAAGTTCTGTTTTGATTTTAAATTTGAGATGTCTGCAAGACATCCAGGAAGAAATATAAGTAATGTAGGTTGTTTGAAATAGGGGCTTGGAGCTCAGGAAAGAAGTTGGAACTAGAGAAATAAATACGGAATTCATCAACATGGACTATATATCATCAGTTAAAAAAGCAATTTTTTTCTTTTTATAACTTCTCAGGGATCAGATTTTTTCTTCTGATTGATGTCAGACAGACAGTAATCAAGATACAGTTTTCATTTGCTGTTTTGGAGTGTGTGCAGGCAGATTGCCATAATCAGACCCTGCAGAATGGATGTTAGCAGCTTTAGGGAAAAATTGGAGACTATTGGAGCACAGTTTTCAGTTTCAAAAACCAAATGACTTGGAGGAAGAGGGGAAGCAGCAGGGAAAAATGTTTTGGACTTTTCTTGAAACAGGAGCCAAAAGTATGTTAGCTTTATATAACCGGCACCCTGGCACCAGTAGCTTTTAGTTCTTTTGACAAATGTTGCATCATCGCCACTCTGGTACAGCAGGTGCTATGTTAAAAAAAAATTATATATGATTAAAATCTACCTATATCTAACACTGTTTAAATCAATATAAAATAAAAAATTCTAAGTATTCAGAAGGCATTATGTTATATATACTTTGATAGGCAAAGTTTCCTCTTAGTAGTGTATAAAATATATTGTTTGTTAGAATTGATAACTTTTCAGTGAAATATAGTAAGTAGGTGGTAGATAGTTAAGACCAGGGACACAATGGTCTGAATTTTCATAAAGAATTACAGAGTTTTATAGAATCTACTGTGTACATAGAGAGTCTTACCACACTTCCTCCTCATCCTTCAAGATTCAGTTTGGGCTGGTGTGGCTATGGATCGAGTGCCAGCCTGTAAACCAAATGGTCGCCTATTCTATTCCCAGTCAGGGCACATGCCTGGGTTGTGAGCCAGGTCCCCATTAGGGGGCATGCAAGAGACAACCACACATTGGTGTTTCTCTTCCTCTTTTTCTCCCTCCCTTTCCCTCTGCCTAAAAATAAATAAATAAAATCTTTTTTTAAAAGCTTCAATTCAGGTATCTCATTCCTCAGAAAAATTCTTCTCTCTGATACTTTCTGTCTCCACCCCAGTGGCTGAACACAGATTTTTTTTTTAATGAGGCCCTAGGTTGGCAAAATGGTACTCAACTTTATCCGCTGTCGTTTCATTTTCCTTCTGTTAGTGCTTCTAGGAAAAAATATGAAAGGTTATATTAAGTATTCAAAAGGAATCTAAGAATGATGATAGGAACACAATATAGCAATGAATCAGTGAAGAGCCATCTTAATTTTCTGGTAATTTTTGCTAACTACATATTTCTATCCTCATATGGCCTCACATCTTTATTTTTTTATTTTTTATTATTTTAAGGAATGGCCAGAAGAAAGGACAGTAAACCTGAGCTCCATTCGGGTAAATGAATTTATTTTATCATGTTTAGGGATTTCATACAGCTTCATTTCATCTAAAGATTTCATACTTTAACTGTTCCCCAAATCTTAAGTCTGCTGCCTCCACCAAGTCAAAGTGAAATGTTTATCTTCTGAATTCATTCCCATGACTTCTATGTTAATTTATTGGCACATACCTTTGCATGGGTGTCCAACCTTTTGGCATCTCTGGGTCATACTGGAAGAAGAGTTGTCTTGGGCCACACTTTAAATATACAAGCACTAACAAAAACTGAGCAGCAAAAAAAAAAAGGTTTTAAGTACATTTATGATTTTGTGTTGGGCTACATTCATAGCCATCCTGGGCCACAGTTTGGATACTCCTGCCTATAGTCTTCTCTAAAAATATAACTATTGGTAATTAGACTCTTCTTGGTGTGACCGTGTGTCTCATTTTAGAGTATAGTTGATGTGTTCAAACTGTAATTATAATAAGGTTGATTTAGCAAACCCAAACACAGTTGTCTCATTATTATAGAAACTCTAAGCTGTATGTATTTAATATAGTCAGTAATATAATATGACTACTCTTATGTTATCCATTTTACATGCTAAATTCCTAACATCTAAATGGGTGCTAAATTCCTAGCATCATTCCCTAAGTGGAAATGATGATTCATTTCCATTTCCTTACTCAGTTGAACAGCTAAATTTTTTGCAAACTTAGTAAAAGAAATGTGTAGCCCTTAAACTTTGGGTACTTTCTGATTTGACTATAACTTAATGACTGAGTTCCAGTTATGAATATGTGTCCTCTGAGCTAACCCTTGATTTGTGCATCTGGGTATTGGGACCTTTTCCTAGATAAAAAAAAGACAAGGTAGAAGATATGCATCATGAATATTCAATAAGTAATTTCCTCCTTTTTGTGCCTACAGGGAAAGAAATGGAATGGGTATTTGGACTATTTATTTTCAGAGGGCTTACAAGGCTTGAAACATTTCATACAAAGCAGTATTTGTCATTCCTCTGTCCCCTGATGAGACAGCAAAAACCCTATGATCAACATGAAATGAATGCTGAGAGAAACAAACCAAGCATACTGGACTAAATTCCTTCATTGTTGCTAAAGAGGCCAAGTGGCTCAACTTGAGTTTCCATATTGTTTTCATCAACAGACTGCAATCCTCAGGGAGTGATTGGACTGGCTTTCAATCATGGCCCAGGAGAGCTTTGATGCGGCTTTGTCAAGATCTAGATTCTTTAATGCACTAGTGAAAAATGATTTAATCGTCAGGCTCTGATTTTTACCAAATTATATATAAAGATATGTCCATTATGTGGTGGGATTTTTCACATTCTTGTGGTATATAAGCTGCCTTGATGGATGATGACAGGCAGTAAACAGTGGCATTTAAGCCACAGACACAATTATGCAAAATACTTTGCTGCCTCTATGAATTTTGCCATTTTTCTGACTGAACAATAACACCAACACCAAGTTAACAAGTAGTTGGTTGATTCCTTGGCCTTCACTGGTAGCAATTTGATGAAAGAAGGAAGGAAAGAGAATTATGGGGTAATCAAGACATTCCTATTTATTACTGCTTTGATTTCATGAAACTGCTCTATTTTGTGTATGTATATGTATTTACTCCATTTTGTGTATTTAAGCACTAACTGCAACTTTATTTTCAGGGGTGATTCTGAAGCTTTTTAAAAGTTTTATAATAGCTAGAATATCTTGTTGAAAATGCTTCAGTGCTACTGAATAACTCTCCTTCTTTTAATAAAATTCATATCATTTGAGAGAAATCAACCCGGAGGTTTTTTTTTTTATTTTAGGACACATTTTTTTATTTCTTTGTTTTTCTTTTAAAGGAAAACAAAACCCTAAAATATATTATTGGATAATATTCAGCATCAAATCCCATGTATTCATTCATTTTTGGATTCAATACATATTTATTGTACTTGCTATATACCAGGTACTCCTGTTTGCTGGTTATGCAGCTGTGACTAATATAAAGTAGCAGTTTTTGTGGAATTTACTATATCCCATTGGAAAAGACATACAAAAATGTAAATAAATATAAAGGTAAGGCACTGTAAAGAAAAAGCAAGGAATGGGGACAGAATGCTGAGAGGGATGCTATTTTAGATAAGGTGGTCAGAGAAGGCCTGTTTGAGAATGTGACTTATGCAGAGGCCCTAATGAAATATGCGTATGAGCCAAGTGAATATTTGGGGAAATAACATTCTGGGCAGAGGTAAAGGCAAGTGAAATGGCTTAAAAATATTAACATACTTGGGCCTATTTGAAGAATAGCAGAGAGGCCAGTAAGGTTAAAACATAGTGACTAAAGAAGACCAATGGTAAGAAATGAAATGGGAAAGCCAGAGAGTAGTTCATGAAGGTCTTTTTAGCCCAGAATGGATAGGTAATAGGAAGCCATTAGAAGAATTGAGAACAGAGGAGTGACATAAGTTGACTTACCTATATGGAACTGCAGTGTGAAGATTAGACTGACGAGGATTTACGGTGAAAGCAGAGAGACTAGGTAGGTTATTTTGCTATTCCAGGCAAGGGTCTTAGGTTAGTGTGGTTGATGAGGAAGAGCTGGTTAGATATTGGCTTTTGCCTCTACTTGAAAGACAGAGAAGGTAGAATCTGCTGATAACTTGAGTATTGGGAGGGGGAAAGAGGTGGGTAAAGGATGACTCCTAGGTTTTGACTGAGCAACTGGGTGAGTTCTGGGATGCAGAGATGAGGCATACTGGAAGAACAGATGTGGAGGAGTGTGGAAACAGGAGTTCTTTTGTGGCTATGTTAGGTTGGAGGTGCTGAGTAGTCAGTTGAATATCCAAGTCTAGATTTCTAGGTGCAAGTTGGGAGTCGCGAAATTAATTTGAGACTTACTGATTAATCACCATGACATTGGATGAGATCACTTAGTACAGCTGGAATACAGAGGGTGACAAAGGACTGATCCCTGGGGGTGTGCCAATGTTAGAAAGCAGAGAAGGGGAGGAGCCAGCAAAATATTGAGAAGGACCCTCCAGTGAACTAGAAGAAAAGTAAGGAACTGGTGTGCTGGAAGGCAAGTGAAGAAAAGGTTTCAAAGGAGTATTTAATGATGTGGAATATTGCTTGTATACCTAGGAAAAAGAAGCGTTAGCTGCTTCAAAGTAAGTGTGATAGCTTCCCCAATAGGTAACCTCATAGAGTTCTATTTTTTATGTTTGTGCTTCAAATAACTTTCCATATTGTTTTCAGAATATAATATTTTGATTTTTAGATCAAAATGATGTTGAACTTGCAGTTGTGAAAAGGGACCAATTTAACCACTAGTGATCTTCAGATTATGAAGGAAATTTTTCTAAACTTATGTTTCAAAACAAAATTTCCCTTCAGTTTGTTATTTGTTCAATAATTATTCCCTGGAAATAATTGCCCAATTATTTTTTGCCCCAATTTTTGTTCTTGATCAATGTTTTAATTCATTTAAGATTAGATATATGGCTATATAAGCCATACCTAGTTATCTGAAAACTCTTTTTTGAAGATACTGCATGGCAAAGTAAAACAAGATTAATGTAAGAATAGCTGTTTTCCTTTGGTAGAAAAGATGTTAGAAAAAATAGAAAAATTTTATTTATTATCCCAATTGTATAAAAGAATATTTTCTTTAACTAGTATTTGTGTAAAATTGTCGAAGTCATCAATATTGACAATGTTCAGTGCTAAAGTTGTTCCTATATTTGTAACATTTATTTTCCTTTTTAACATCACTTCTTTTTCCTCTTTGTCTTTGGAGTGATCTGGAAAGGAAAGTAGATAAGTCTGGTCCTCACATAACTTTTATTAACATAGTATAAATTCTCTTTACATTTTATATCACAAAGTGGTTTACAGGAAGGAAAATATTCTCTAAAATTTGTCATGTGAAAAATTCTATTTCTAATAAGTGTGGGTGCTGTGGATTAAATGTGTCCCTCCAATTTCATATGTTGAAGCCCTAAACTTCAATGAGATGATATGTAGAGAGAAGGACTTTGGGAGGTAATTAGATTGTGAAGGTGGAGCCCTCGTGAATAGGATTAGTGACTATAAGAAAGATTCGGTCTTTCTACCATGTGAGAACATAGCAAGAAGGCAGCCATCTACAAGCTAAGAAGAGGGATTTCAGTAGAACTTGACATGCTGGCACACTGATGTTAGACTTCCATCCTCCAGAATTGTAAGAAATACATTTGTTTTTTTTTTTAAGCCACCTAGTCTGTGGCATTTTTGTGAAGTAGTGGATACTACTTCACACACAGTTTTGTTATAACAACCCTATCTAAGACAGTTAGCAACAGTATATATTCCTGACCTGAATTGTCAGTGCTCTCTGAGTGTTTTTAAAATACTCAAAAGAGGATATTTTCCCAAGGAGCAAAATAGGACATGTGAATTAAGGTCTACTTTTGAATATGTCATAGGAAAACAAAATTTTTCAGCTTACCAGGAAGATATTAATTTATCTAACTAGATTTGGTATACAGAGCTAAAGGCTTAATTTCAAGGAGCCCTTCTGTTGCTTCCAGTACTAGGTTTGTTGTTAATGAATTGTATGACCGTGGAAGTCACATAAGTACTTAGCTTTTTTATTCTTTCATTGGTAAAATTTATATTTTAATATCTATTTTCAAAGGTTTGGCATATAACATGGTAGGAAATCTATAAAATTTCATTGAGACACCAAAAAGGGGAAAAAAGGTATAAAAGTTATTCCAACTTTTCAAGTATATACAATCAAAGTACAACTTACAGAAATGTAATGAAGACTATCCAGAAGGTCACTGAGGTAATGTGTTTTCTATACTTTACTTTCTGGGTGAACAGAGGATGCCTGAGCCTTTCTTGAGAGATTGCTGAAAGTAAGAATGAATAAATACCTATTTAATAATTTGACATCCTGGGAACTTATGAGTATTTCAGCCTTGGTTATAATAGCACAGTTAATATCATGTGTGTTCATGTATTATTTAATACTCAGTTTTTATGTGTTATGCTTTCCCATTGTATCTATTGGTTGGCAACTTTTTGGTACCTGAGGTAATGAGGGAAAACAAAGTATATAATTTAAAAAATTAGACATTAATTTCAACTTTTAGAAATTAGAACCGAATTATTTTTCTATTATAATCAGCTATGCGGACCAATTTAAATGCACAAACTTGATCGCCAGTTTGCGAATAGTCATTTGAAAATTTTAATGTGACGACTTTCTGAATGGCAATTTGTAGAGCCCAGTGGAACTTCTCCCTAGAGAAGTATCTACTTGGTCAAAATTAGGAAAGATAATCATTCAAAATCTCTGGAGAATGCTAAAAGGATTTGCAGTGAATTGAAAACAATTCACAATCTGTAGAACCAGTAATGGTAGTAGGAGTGTGTAACTTCTGAGCTAGTGGCTACACCCATCTCTGCACCCAACTGTGTGTTGCAAAAGAGGTATTCCAGTATTCTTAGTAGCCAAGTGACAGCTCCCGTCTCTCCCAGATACTGTTCCATAATAACAGAGTTTCTGCCAAGGAGGGGTCAGAGAACACCTAGAAGACTGGCAACACCCTAGCTCTGCCTAAGAAGCCTAACTATTTGGATTATGGAGCAGTTTATGTCTCCAAGGAATTGTCCAAAAGGATAATCAGCCAACAATTAGTAGAGGCCAGAAGCATAGTATGATATCAATAGAGCCAAACCAGCCAGGGAGCTTATCAGGGAAATCAGAGAAAGAGATAGCAAAGGAAACCCGGTGATGTGGAAGAATGTGCACATACCTAAAGTGACACTCAGAGGAGCAACTGGAGAGGAAACTTTTGCTATTAATCTTTGACTAAATGTAGGACAAACTTGAAAGTTCCTGAAGTATAAAAGCAGTATCTAAGCAACAAATAACAAACAGCAATAAATGAAAATCTTATTGATTCAATGGCTTAATCACAATGTTGATCAATCAGTGGCTGATGGCTAAACTAAGGGATGACCCATAGGGAGCCAGGTTTAAAGATAAAAACAAGAAAAAAATGTAATAGGAAAATTGGAGGTTGCACACCTGTTGGGGAATAGATTTCACAGATTTAGACCAACCAAGTTACTAAACAACAGCAACAAACCTCACGGCAGGGACAATCAGTATCCAAAGTTGCTACAATATATTACCTAAACTGTCCAGATAAGTAAAAAGTTATGAGACATGCAAAGAAAGGAAAAAATACATTAGGAATTGCCTTTGATGAGGATCAGATGTTGAAATTAATCTTGGTAGACAAGGACTTTAAAGCAGCTATTATACATATGTTCAAAGAACTTAAAGAAGCATTGTTTAAATTAAAGGAGTGTATGATAGCAATGATTTATCAGAAAGAAAATATAAGTAAAGGATAGAGTGCCTAAACCCCAGATGGAAATTATGGACTTGAAAAGAGTCAAGAAAAAATGGACAGTGCCTTAGAGAAATGTGATACACCATTAGGTACACAAAGAGTCATAATGGGTCTAACAGGAGGAGACAAGGCACAGAAAAAACTAGGAAGAAATAATGTCTGATAATGCCCCAAATTTGATGAAAAACAACCTACACATTAAAGAAGCTCAAGAAAATACTGGCAAGTCAAATCCCACAACATATAAGAAGGATTATACTTGATGATGAACAGGTTTATTCGAGCAATGCAAGGTTGGTTTAATATCAATGTAGTATATCAAAGCATTTGAAGAAAGTAAAAGTACATCTAATAAATGCAAATACATTTCATATCATAGATGAGAAGACTTCCTAAATTGATCTATAGTTTCGATGCATCCCTATATACTCCTAGCTGGCATTTTTTCCAATTTTTTTAATTTAATTATTTTTCAAGTACAGTTTTCTGTCTATTACTCCCATCCCATCCCACGCCCATGCTGACATTTTGCAGAAATATTCAAGCTGATCATAAAATTAAAATGGAAATGCAGGTTGCCATAAATAACCAAAACAATCCTGGAAAAACAAAATTGGAGACCTCACAATTCCCAATTTCAAGGCTTAATAAAAAGTTACAGAGTGCTGGCCAAGATGGAGCCATAGGTAGAAACCTTTTGCTTCCTCTCACAACCAAAAGGAGGATAACAACCAAACTAAAATCAATAAACAACAAGAAGTGCCAGAAAATCAAACTGCATGGAACTCCAACGACCAAAGAATTAAAGAAACAGTCAACCAGACTGGTAAGACAGGCGGAAGAAGACAACCTCTGGCAAGGTGGTGGACCACACAGGCAGGGCTGCCTGAATGGAAAACTAAGACTCAGAGCTGACAGTAGACTACAGTGGGAGTTGCCATGGTGGGAGAAACTCCTGGTCTCATGTGAGAGTTTGTTGGAAAGTGGGGCTAGAGCCCAGCAAGTGAGCTGCATTGTTCCCTCCCTGAGCCCTCCCCCACAGACAACACCACAACACAGCAAAGAGGGCTGCCCTGCCCTGGTGAATACCTAAAGCCTTTGCCCCTTACAACTTAACAGGTGCACCAAGGCAAAGAAATATGGCCTATATGAAAGAACAGACCAAAACTCCAAAAAAAAAAAAAAAGCTAAGCAATGAGGACATAGCCAACCTATCTGATGGAGAGTTCAAAGCCCTGGTAATCAAAATGCTCACAGAACTAATTGAGCTTGGTCACAAAATTAAAAAACAAATGTAGGCTACCCAAAGGAAATAGAGCAAAATATTCAGGGAACCAACAGTGACAGGAAGGAAACCAGGACTCAAATCAACCATTTAGAACAAAAAGAAGAAGTAAACATCCAACTGGAACAGAAAGAAGAAATGAGAATTTTCTAAAAAATGAAGAGAGGCTTAGGAACCTCTGGGACAACTTTAAATGTTCCATTATCTGAATTATAGGGGTTCCAGAAGGAGAAGAACAAGAGCAAGAAATTTAAAAACTTATTTGAACAATGAAGGAAAACTTCCCCAACCTGACAAAGGAAATAGACTTCCAGGAAGTCCGTGAAGCCCCAGAGAGTCCAAAAAAAGTTGGACCCAAAGAGGAATGCACCAAGGCCCATCATCATTAAGTTATCCAAGATTAAAGATAGAGAATCCTAAAAGCAGCAAGAGGAAAGGGAAGAGTTACCTACAAAGGGGTGCCCATAAGACTATCAGCTGGTTTCTCAAAAGAAACCTTGCAGGCATGAAGGGGCTAGAAAGAAGTATTCAAAGTCATGAAAGGCAAGGACCTACATGCCAGATTACTCTATCCAGCAAAGCTATTATTTAGAATGGAAGGGCAGATAAAGTGCTTCCCAGATAAGGTCAACTTCAAGGAGTTCATCATCACCAAGCCCTTATTATATGAACTGTTAAAGGGACTTATATAAGAAAAAGAAGATGATCAAAACTGAACAGTAAAATGACAAGAAACTCACAACTATCAACAACTGAACCTTAAAAAAAGGAAAGCAAAACAAAAAGTAACAACTAGAACAGGAATAGAATCAGAAATGGACATCACATGGAGGGTTTTCCATGGGGAGAGGGGAATAGGGAGGAAAAGGTACAGGGAATAAGAAGCATAATTGGTAGGCACAAAATAGATGGGAAGAGTTCAAGAGTAGTATAGGAAACAAAACAACATGTACAACCCATGGACATGAACTAAATGGAGTGAATGCTGAAGGGTTCGGGGTACAGAGCAGAGGGGGCATAAAGGGGGAAAATTGGGAAAACTAATAGTATAATCAAAGTATACTTTTAAAAAGCTACAATAATGAGACCATGTTGTACTAGCATAAGGATACATATAGACCAATAGCATAAAATTGAGAGTCTAGAAATAAACCCACTCATCTAGGGTCAATTTGATTTTCAACAAGGATGCCAAGACCATTTCAATAGGGAAAGAGCAGCCTTATGAGAAAGTAGTACCGGGACAACTGGGTATCACAGGCGAAAGAATTGGGTTAGACCCCTGTGTCAATCATATATAGAAATTAAATGAATTACAAACCTAAATGTAATATTTAAAACTCCTAGACAAATTATAGGAGAAAGTCTTCTTGACCTTAAGTTAGTGATTTTGTAGCTATGTAAAAAGCAAAAACAATAAATAAAAAACTTAAATTTAACATCATCAAAATTTAAAACTGCTACAAATGAGACCACTAAGAAAGTGGACAGAAAATACACAGAATTGGAGGAAATATTTGCTTATAGTATCTCTGATAAGCGGCTTGTACCCAGAATATGTAAAAAGTGCTTAAAACTCAATAATAAAGTCTACCTGATTAAAACTGGCAGGATCCAAATACATATTTCTCCTAGATATTTCTCCCCAGAAAAGTATGTGAATGGATAATAACAACATGCAACAAAGCTAATGTCATTAATTATTAGATATATTCAAATCAAAACAACAATGAGCCCTGGCTTAATGTGGCTCAGTGGATTGAGTGCCAGCCTGTGAACCAAAGAGTCGCCATTTCGATTCCTAGTCAGAGCAATTGCCTTGGTTGTGGGCCAGGTCCCCAGTAGGGGGCATGCAAGAGGCAATCACACATTGATGTTTCTCTCCCTCTCTTTCTCCCTCCCTTTCCCTCTTTCTAAAAATAAATAAATAAAATATTTATAAAAATAAAATATATTTATCTTGGAAAAAACAGTGAGATACTACTTCACACACATTAGAATGGCTATAATAAGAGAGACAAGTGAGGATGTGGCGAATTGGAACATGCATTGCTGACTATAAATAGTGTAGCCACTTTGGAATACAATTTGGCAGTTCCTCAAAAATCTGAACAGAGAAATACCATATGACTGACCAGTTTTACTCCTGAGTATACCTAAGAGAAATAAAAACCTGTCCTCATAAAAACTTGCACAGCAATGTTCATAGCATTATTTATAATAGCCCAAAGTGGAGTCAACCAAGTGTCAATGGATGAATAAATAAATAAATAAAATATGCTATTTTCATATAATGGAACACTGTTTGCCACCCCCCCAAGTGGACTAAGGTAGTGTCTGACAATGGATATGAGGTTTCTATTTAAGGTGACAAATGTGTTATTAATGATATAAATATAATAAAAATCACTAAGTTTGATTTTAAATGGATGAATTTTATGTTATTAAATTATATCACTGAAGTTAAAACTTGTATGAACTGTGGAAAAATAATGAGATGAGTAATATTACAGATCTTGTGTTTGCATAATGACTATCTTTTATATAATGACATTATTTTATTTTTTAAAGATTTCATTTATATACTTTTAAGAGAAAGGGGAAGGGAGGGAGAAAGCGAGAAAGAAAGACCAACGTGCAAGAGATGCATTCATTGATCACCAGCTGGTGCTCAATCTACTGAACCATACCAGCCAGGGCAATGACATAATTTTAGAAAAATTATAGCCATAAAATCATTGTTTGCTTCTCTTCTATCTCATACTTTGTCCTCTTACAGTCTAGGACATTGTGAATACGCAAGGAGCATTATATGGTGTGATTGTGCAGCTATCAAGTACTTTCAAGAATTCTTTAAGGTAAATATCAGATTTACATTTTTTAGATAGTTTAGAGTCAGTAAGGAAAATAGATACAGTGTAATGACTTTCTAAAATATAGATAAATAGCCCTGGCAGGTGTAGCTCAGTGGATTGAGTACAGCCTGTAAACCAAAGGGACACTCCTAGTTGGGAAGTTCGATTCCCAGTTGGGGCACATGCCTGGGTTGTGGGCCAGGTTCCCAGTAGGGTGGCACATTAGAGGCAAACACACACTGATGTTTGTCTCTCTCCCTTCCTTACCCTCTCTATAAAAATGAATAAAATCTTTTTAAAAATATAAATAAAGGAAAGTAGGTATTGAATTTGTGGGGAAAAAATCACTGTAGTATTATTTCTTTTTTAAAAAAGTATTTGGGGTGATTTAGAGGTATTTCCATATTTTTCTACCAAAAATAAAATATATAATATAGCTATAATGGCAATATCCAAGCAAATAAAACATAATTATTTTTCTTACAAAAAAGTTGACACATCTCTGTGTGTTGAGCACAGGCTGTGAACCAAGGGGTTGCCAGTTTGATTCCCAGTCAGGGCACATGCCTGTGTTGTGTGGGCCAGGTGCCCAGTGGGGGCCACATGGGAGGCAACCACACATTGATGTTTCTTTCTGTCTCTTACTTCTTCTCTTCCTCTCTCTCTAAAAGTAAATAAATAAAATCATTAAAAATTTTGTAGTTAATTTTCTCTATTCTAAATTGACGATAGAGCCAAACTGAATATTTTAAATAGAATTTGGAAGTATTCACATTTTAAATGGATAACTGTAAAAAATGTATTAATCTATTTAATTTCAGGTGAGAATGGTAAAGTTTAGATTTATTTCAATAACTTAACGAGCTTTTAAGATGCTCTATTTAAAAATATTAGTCATGTTTACAATTCCATGTTGCTGCAGAATCTAGGATAACCTAACATCTTCCTCTGCTGGACATTGACCTCACTGCAAACAAGTAAGTATCTTGCCTTTCCTACAACCTTTAGAAGTCCAGAGAAAACCAGAGTAAGGAAAATGAGTAAGGTGTTGACCTGAATGGGGAACTGGAGTATAATTCTGCTTCTCTGCCCTTCCTGACTTCAAAGAGCCATTTCCTTTGTGCTGGGAAATGAATTGAGCTGAAGGAAATTTTTGGACTATGAATTAGATTCCAGGCATTGGACAGTAATTGAGTCTTGCTGGGATTCTACACTTCTTGAAAAACCCTCTCCCTATGTAAGAGTAGACATATCAACTAATAACTAATTATATTAGCTCCTTTTGGCCTGGATCTTGTATTTTTGCTTAATATTAATGAACATTAAACTTTTTTCTTAGCATTTTTTCTTTTTCTGTAACCAATAGATTTAACTTTGATTTCTTAAATGTTTCATATTTTGTATTTTTATATTATTAGTTCTTTAAGCACTTTATAAGACTAGTTTTGATAAGACAACTGTTTTACATTTCATTACTTTTTCGTTTTTATTTAATTTAATTTAATAATTTAATTTTATTATTAATCTATTACAGTTGTCCCAATTCTCTCCCATTGGTCTCTTCGGCCCTGCCCACCCACCCTCCACAGTCAATCCCCACCTTGTTGTCCACGTCCATGGGTCATTTATACTTGTTCATATTTTTATTTTTTTATTTTATTTATTTTTTATTTATTTTTAGACAGAGGGGAAGGGAAGCAGAATGAGAAAGAGAGAAACATCAATGTGTGGTTGCCTTCACATGGCCCCCACTGGAGACCTGGCCCGCAACACAGGCATGTGCCCTGCGAAACTTTGTTTCGCAGCCCACACTATACTTGTTCTTTAACTAGGCCCTTCCCCTTTTTTCTTCCCTTATCCCCTTCCACCCTCCCTTCTAGTCTCTGTCAGTTTGTTCCTTGTTTCCATGCCTCTGGTTCTATTTTATTGTTTGTCTTTTTCATTCATTAGGTACCTGTTATATGTTAGATCATATGGTGTTTATTTTTGGCTGCAAGACTTATTTCACTTAGCATAATGCTCTCCAGTTCTATCCATGCTATCATGAAAGGAAGGAGTTCTTTCTGCTGAGTAGTATTCCATTGTGTAAATGTACCACATTTCTTTGATGCAGTCATTTACTGATGGGCACTTAGGCTGTTTCCAGCACTTGGCTACTATAAATAATGCTATGAACATTGGGGTGCATAGGTTCTTTTCAATTGGTGTTTCAGGATTCTTAGAATATAATCCTAGCGCTGGAGATGCTGAATCAAAAGGCAGTTCCATCTTTAGTCTTTTGAGGAAATTCCACACAGTTTTCCACAGTGGCTACACTAGTTTGCATTCCTACCAACAGTGTACTAGTGTTCCTTTTTCTCCATGGTATTGCCATCCCTTACTGTTTGTTGACTTGTTAATGATGGTCATTCTGACTGGTAGGAGGTGCTATCTCATTGTGGTTCTAATTTGCATTTCTCTGATAGCTAGGGATGTTGAGTCTACAGTCATATGTCTATGGGCCCTCTGTCTGTCCTCCTTGGAGAATTGTCTGCTCAGGTCCTTTGCCCATTTTTTCATTGGATTGTTTGTCTACCTGGTGTGGAGTCATGTGAGTTCTTTATATATTTGGGAAATCAAACCCATGTCTGAGGTGTAATTGGCAAATATGTTTCCCCATAATGTTGGTTACATTTTCATTTTGCTAATATTTTTTTAGCAGTTCAGAAGCTTTTTAATTGGATGTAGTCCCATTTCTTTATTCTGTCCTGTATTTACCTTGCCTTCAAGGATGTATCAGTGAAAATATTGCTGCATGGGATATCTGAAATTTTACTGCCTATGTTTTCTTCCAGGACTTTTATGGTGTCACTGCTTATGTTTATGTCTTTTACCCATTTTGAGATTATTCTAGTATGTGGTGTAAGTTGGTGGTATAGTTTTATTGTTTTATTATACTAAATTCCAGATCTCCTAGCCCCATTTGTTGAAGAGGCTATTTTTACTCCTTTTTATGCTTCTGCCCCCTTTTTCAAATGTAAATTGACCATAGAGACATGGGTTTATTTCTGGGCTCCTTATTCTGTTCCTTTGGTGTATGTATCTGTTCTTATGACCAGTACCAGGGTGTTTTGACTATAGTGAACTTTTAATGTAGTATAATATCATGTATTGTGATCCCTCCTACTTTGTTCTTTCTCAAAATTGCGTAGGCTATTTGGGTTTTTTATGATTCCATATAAATTTTTGAAATATTTGTTCTCTATCTGTGAAATACATCATTGATATTTTGATAGGGATTGCATTGAAACTATAGATTGCTTTGGGTAGTATGGACATTTTAGTGATGTTAATTCTCCCAATTCGAAGATTAGGGGAAAATTGGCGGCGGAGTAGGACGGAGCAACTCCAGTTCTCATACCCCTGGGAGAAAATCCTGGCAGATTTACTGAAGAACAGAGCAATCAATTCCCCAACCAACAATTCCCCAGCATTTATGAAAATAAGAGACCAGAGATAGTGACGAACCAGACAGCTACAGGTCATTGGGGTCTCAGGGACGCGAGTAAGGATGGAGGCGGCCAGGCCAGCGGCAGCCCTTGGCTGGCGCATATCAGCCCTGGAGCCATGGCTGCCACAGCTGTCGGAGCCCAGAGACTTCCTTCCATCTATGCCCAGCAACAGGGGCGTCTGCCACAGAGAACTCTTCCGGAGCCTGGCAACCCTGAGTAAAGTCAAGGGCAGCGGCAGCGGCAGGGCCAACTGCCCTAGGCCAGCCCATAACACCTCGGAGCTGCCGCTGACGCCGCACTAGGGGTGTAGAGGCTTCTGTCTGCGGCCAGTGCGACGGAGGACTCATAGGGAGCCCAGCACCCAGTGGAGCTTTGGGCCAGCTGCAGGGTCCTTGGAAGAGCTGGCTCCCTCCCTCACCATCTAGGCGGGGCTGGGTGGCAGAGACCTGTCTGCCTAGGTTTGCAGGGAGGGTGGCAAGGACAGGGGCCATGTTCAGTTGTGATCTCTGTGGTCGCCAGCCCACCAGCCTGCCAGCCCAGGAAATTTGAGAGGAGCATTGTCCTAACCAGTCAGGTTGGGGATTGGGCTGGGCTGAGAGGAACACTTTCTGGAGAATTTTTTACTGGAAATCGGACTGAGGTGTTCTCCTGTGAAGGCAGCTTGACTTGCTTCTCACCCAGCCACAGGACTGGGAAGGACCAGTCCAAGATCCTGAGGGACTCAGGCAGCCTGTCAAGCGGGTGGGTGTGCGCCTGGGCCTACAACCCAGCCGACAGAGGGGTCCTGCCAAAACCAGAAAAACTGAATTGGACAGTTAGAAAACAACAAGGGAGGAGTTTTTTTTTTTAACTTTTTGACAACATTTTTTTTTACTTTTTTTTAAACTTTTTTTCAGTAACTGTATTTTTTTTAATTTTATCATTGCTCTATTTTTCACTACTCTGTTCTCCTTTCTTTTTTCCTGTTTTAGTCCTTCTTCCTTTCACCCAGACTTACTGCTTTTTCCTCACTTCTCCTGCCCTTTTCTGGTGTGTTTGTTTGTTTGTTGCTTTCTATACCACTGTAAATACTTCACAACACATCTCTCGGGTCTTAGCCCACTTTACAGGTTCCTGAATTCTATTACTGTAGTGAATAACTCTACTTGCTCACATACTACGTCTATTTACTATTCTTTACTCTCACCTTACCTCAAAATCTGACCACCCGCAACCTAACTGCTTTCTAGATACAACTCAGAAGCCTTCCCTCCCCAACAACAGACGTATCTTTGGTTTATCCTTTCTTAAAAGTGGCAAATTGCGTTGAAGATTGCAAGTAACACTACATATATAGCCTAAGGATCTTCTATCTCTTCTCTACCGGTTGTGACTGTAAATATCATAAAGTACTCTCTTGCTGTCATACACCATTTTGCCTCCCCCACCAACTGATCACACACACACAAAGAAAGGAGTAGGTGGAAGCGGAGAATATCAAGATACCTGCAGGAGACTTCACCACTGAATTTCACAGGTATTCTACCGTAGAAGTTCACACCATAAACCTAGGGAGTCAGAACAGATCAATTTAAGAAGCTGAAGCTAACAAGAAGAGTATCATAAGAAATGGGAAGACAAAGAAACAATGCCCAAATGAAAGAAAAGGAGGAAGTCTCAGAAATAATGTCAGATGAAAGAGAGGCAAGTCAGCTATCAGATACTGAGTTCAAAGCACTAGTTATTAGGAAATTCAAAGAGCTCACAATGAGCTACCAGAAACTAGAGGGGAGCTACAATGAGCTCTCCACAAACTATATCAACATGAAAAAGGAAATAGAAACTATCAGCAAAGGCCAAGAGGAAATAAAAAATATAATTTCTGAACTGAAGAACACAGTAGAAGGAATGAAAAGCAGGACTTATGAGGCAGAAGATCGGATCAGTGAGTTGGAGGACACAGTAGAAAGAATCTCCCAGAAAGAGCAAGAAAGGGAAAAGAGACCCAAAAAGAATGAAGAGGGACTAAGAGAAATGCAAAATAATATGAAACGTAATAATATCCGAATAATAGGAATACCAGAAGGAGAAGAAGAAGAACAACAAGGGATAGAAAACCTGTTTGAAAGAGTAATGATGGAAAATTTTCCTAATTTGATAAGAGAAAAAGTTACACAAATCCAGGAATCACAGAGAGTCCCATTCAAGAGGAACCCCAAGAGGCCCACTGCAAGACACATCATCATTAAAATGGCAAAATTCCAAGACAAAGAGAGAATCTTAAAGGCAACAAGGGAGAAAAAGAAAGTAACATACAAGGGAGCACCAATAAGGTTAGCTACTGACTTATCAATGGAAACACTCCAAGCAAGAAGAGAATGAAAAGAAAGATTTCAAGTAATGAGAAGCAGAGGCCTACAACCAAAGCTACTTGACCCAGGAAGGCTCTCAATCAAGATAGAAGGCCAAATAAAGAGCTTCTAAGACAAAAGAAGTCTAAAAGACTATGCCTCCACCATACCATCTCCATAAGAAATAGTAAAAGCACTGCTTTAAGGAAAGAAAGAAAAAGAGAGAGACAGAGAGGAATTCTGGTACAAAAATAGCAATGAATAAGTCCCTATCAATAATAACCTTAAATGTAAAAGGATTAAATGCTCCAGTCAAAAGACATGGAATAGCTGAATGGATAAGAAAGCATGACCCACACATATGCTTCTTACAGGAGACCCAACTCAGGACAAAAGACCATCACAGACTAAAAGTGAAAGGCTGGAAACAAATTTTCGAAGCAAATGGTCAAGAAAAAAAAGCCAGGGTAGCAATTCTAATATCAGACAAAATAGACTTCAAAAAAAGGGCCATAAAGAGAGACCCAGAAGGTAACTTCATAATATTCAGGGGAAGAATCCACCAAGAAGACATTAACATCATAAATATATATGCACCCAACATAGGAGCACCCAAATATATAAAAAATATCTTAGAAGACTTCAAGAAAGATATTGATAGCAACACAATTATAGTAGGGGATTTTAACACCCCACTGTCAAAACTGGACAGGTCTTCCAAACAAAATATCAACAAATATACAGCTGCACTAAACAACACCCTAGATGAAATGGATTTAACTGATATATATAGAGAGAGCCCTTCATCCCAAAGAAGCTAAATACACTTTCTTTTCAAATGCACGTGGAACATTTTCAAAGACAGACCACATGATAGGACACAAAATGAGCCTCAACAAATTCAAGAAAATTGAAATCATACCAAGCATTTTCTCAGACCACAAGGGACTGAAATTAGAAACCAACCCCAAAGAAAAAAACCCAAAACACCCAAAATCATGGAGACTGAATGGTATGCTATTAAACAATAAATGGGTCAAGATTGAAATTAGGGAGGAAATCAAAAAGTTTCTGGAAACAAATGAAAATTAACTCACAACAACCCAAAACTTATGGGACATGGCGAAGGCAGTCCTGAGAGGGAAGTTCATAGGAATACAGGCTTACCTAAAGAAAATAGAAACATTTCAAACAACCTAACCTGACGCCTGCAAGAACTCGAAGAACAACAACACAGACAGCCCAGAGCAAGTACAAGGAAGGAAATAACCAAGATCAGAGCAGAATTAAATGACATAGAGACTAAAAGCACAATTCTAAGGATCAGTGAATCCAAGAGTTGGTTTTTTTGAAAGGATAAACAAAATAGACAAGCCTTTAAGTAGGCTCATTAAGGAGAGAACACAAATAAACACAATAAGAAATGAAAGAGGAGAAATTACAACTGATAGCACAGAAATAGAATGGATTATAAGAAATTACTGTGAAGAATTATATGAAAAGAAATTTCAAAACCTAGGTTAAATGGAGAAATTTCTAGAAAAATATAATCTTCCAAAACTCAATGAAGAAGAAGTAGAAAGCCTGAACAGACCAATAACTGCAGATGAAATTGAAGAAGTAATAAAAAAACTCTCATCACACCAAAGCCCTGGACCAGATGGTTTCACAGGAGAATTCTACAAAGCATTTAAGGAAGAACTAACTCCGATTCTTAACAGACTATTTCATAAAATCCAAAAGTAGGGAAAACTACCCAACCCTTTTTATGAAGCCAGCATAATCCTAATTCCAAGACCAGATACAGAAACAACAAAGAAAGAAAACTTCAGGCCAATATGGCTGATGAACATAGATGCTAAAATCCTCAACAAAATATTGGCAAATCGCATCCAAAAATACATCAGAAAGATCATACACCATGACCAAGTGGTATTCATCCCAGGGATGCAAGGATGATTCAGTATCCACAAATCAGTAAATGTAATACACCAAATAAACAAAAGCAAGGACAAAAACCACATGGTCATATCAATAGATGCGAAAAAAAGCTTTTGATAAGGTACAACACCCATTTATGATAAAGGTACTCAGCAAAGTGGTAATAGAGTGTGCATTCCTCAATATAATACAGACCATATATGACAGACCTACAGCCAACATCATACTCAATGGGCAAAAACTGAAAGCTTTTCCACTAAGATCTGGAACAAGACAAGGTTGTCCACTTTCACCACTTCTATTTAATATAGTATTGGAAGTTTCAGCCTCAGCAATTAGGCAAGAGTAGGAAATAAAAGGCATTCAAATTTGAAAAGAGGAAACAAAACTCATTGTTTGCAGATGACATGATAGTGTACATGGAAAATCCTAGAGACTCTACCAAAAAAACTGCTCGAACTAATAAATGAATTTGGCCAAACAGCAGGTCACAAAGTCAATATTCAGAAATCAAAGGCATTTTTGTATACTAACAATAAAACAGCAGAAGCAGAAATCAAGAAAAAAATCCCATTTGATATAGCAAAATCAAAAATAAAATATCTTGGAATAAATCTAACCAAGGTGGTAAAAGACCTGTATGCAGAAAACTGCACAACACTGAAGAAAGAAATCAAGGAAGAGACAAACAAATGGAAACATATACCATGTTCATTGATTGGAAGAATTAACATCATCAAAATTTCCATACTACCCAAAGCAATTTAAAGATTCAATGCAATACCTATTAAAGTACCAATGGCATATTGCACAGACACAGAACAAACACTTCAAAAATTGATATAGAACCATAAAAGACCCCGAATAGCAGCTGCAATGTTAAGAAAGAAGAACAAAGTAGGAGGGATCACAATACCTGATATCAAACTGTATTACAAGGCCAGTGTAATCAAAACAGCCTGGTACTGACATAAAAACAGGCACATAGACCAATGGAACAGAATAGAGAACCCAAAAATAACCCAACTCTCTACAGTCAATTAATATTGCACCAAGGGGGCAGTAACATAAAATGGGATAAGATAGCCTCTTCAACAAATGGTGTTGGGAGAACTGGACAGCTACATGCAAATAAATGAAACTCAAGCCCCAACTTACACCATACGCCAAAATAAATTCAAGGTGGAGAAAAGACTTAAATGTAAGCCGTGACACCATTAAAGCCCCAGAGGAGAACATTGGCAGGAAATATCAGATATTTCATGCAGCAACATTTTTATTGATATATCCCCTATAGCAAGGAATATAAAGGAAAGAATAAGCAAATGGGATTTCATCAAAATAAAAAGCTTCTGTGCAGCTAAAGAAAACAGCATTAAAATAAAAAGACAGCCACCTGTATAGGAAAACATATTTGGCAATGATACCTCAGACAAAGGTTTAATCTCCAAAATATACAAAGAACTCACATGACTTCACTCTAAGAAGACAACTAACCCAATTAGAAAATGGGGAAAGGACTTGAACAGACACTTCTCCAAGGAAGACATACAGAGGATCCAGAGACACATAAAGAGGTCCTAATATCCCTTGCTATCAGAGAGATGCAAATTAAAACCACAATGAGATACCACTTTACACCAGTGAGAATGGCTATCATAAACAAAGCAATAAACAACAAATGTTGGAGAGGGTGTGGGGAAAAGGGGACTCTGGTCCACTGTTGGTGGGATTGCAGACTGGTACAACCATTATGGAAGACAGTATGGAATTTTCTCAGTAAACTAAAATATGACTTGCCTTTTGACCCAGCAATTCCACTGCTAGGATTGTATCCTAAGAACCCTAAGACACCAATCCCAAAGAACATATGTACCCCAATGTTCATAGCAGCACAGTTTACAATTGCCAAGAGTTGGAAGCAACCTAGGTGCCCATCAGTAAATGAATGGGTCAAAAAACTATAGTACATATACATAATGGAATTTTATGCTGCAGAACGAAAGAAGGAGCTCCTACCTTTTGCAACATCATGGATGGAACTGGAAAGCATTATGCTGAGTGAAATAAGCCAGGTGTTGAAGGACAAATACCATATGATCTCACCTTTAACAAGAAGCTAAACAACAAAGCAAACAAGCCAGCAAAATATAACCAAAAACACTGAAATAGAAATCAGGCTGACAGTGACCAGAGGGCGGAGGGGAGGGAATTTCAGGGGAAATAGGGGAGGGATTTAGAGGAACATATATAAAGGATACATGGATGACAACTGAGAAGCGTCGAAATGGGAGGGAGGGGGGGAGCTCGCTGGATGTGATTGAATGGGAGTAATAGACAGAAAACTGTACTTGAAAAATAATTAAATAAAAAAAATTGGAAAAAAAAAGAATCTAAGATTAAAACTCACTTTGATGAATTCCTGAAAAAAAAATTCTCCCAATCCATGAACACAGTAAATACTTCCGTTTATTTATACTTCCTTAATTTCCTTCTTCAGTGTTCTGTAGTTTTCTAAGTAAGGTCTTTTGCTTCCTTGCATAAGTTAATTCCTAAGCATTTTATTTTTCCTGTTGCTATAGTAAATGAATTTTTTCCTAATTTCTAATTTTGATATTTCATTGTTGGTATACCACAGTTCCTTTAATTTCTGAATGTTGAATTTGTATCCTGCTGTTTTGTCAAATTCATTCATTACGTCAAGTAGTTTTTCTGTGGAGTCTATAGGCTTTTCTATATACACTATCATGTCATGTGCAAACAATGACAGTTTTACTTCCTCCTTTCCAATTTGGACACATTTGATTTCTTGTTTGATCACTATGGCTAGAACTTCCATTAGTATGCTGAATAGAAATACTAATACTTGTCTTGTGGCTGATCTTAGCAGGGAATGCTTTTAATTTTTGCTCTTTCAGTATGATGTTGGCTGTAGGTTTCTCGTATATGCCCTTTGTCATGTTGAGGAATGCTCCCTGGATTTCCACTTTGCCAAGTGTTTTTATCATAAATGAGTGCTGAACTTTATCAAATGCTTTTTCAGCATCTGTTGATATGATCTTGTTGTTTTTGTCTTTTGTATTGTCTGTGTCATGTGTCACAGTATTTGATTTGTGTATATTGTACCATCCTTGCATCCCTGGGATGTATCCCACTTGATCATGTTTTATGATCTTTTGCATGTATTGCTGGATATGGTTTGCCAATATTTCATTGAGGATATTAGCATCTATGTTAATCAGAAATATTGGCCTGTAGTTTTCATTCTTTGTTGTGTCTTTATCTGATTTTGGAATTAGGATGATACTGGCCTCATAAAAACAGTTTGGGTGTCTTCCCTCTTCTTTGAACCTTTGGAATAGTTTGAGAAGAATTGAAGTTAACTCTTCTCTAAATGTCTTGTAAAATTCTCCTCTCAATCTGCCCCATCCAGGGTGTTTGGGTGTTGGAGCTTTTTAAATTACTGTTTTAATTTAACTAGCTGCTATTGGTCTATTCAGGCTTTCTGCTGCTTCTTTATTAAGTTTTGGAAGTTTGTATGTTTCTAGAAATGTGTTCATTTCACCCATGGTTTCAAATTTCTTGGCATATCATTGTTTGTAGTAATTTTTTACAGTCCTTTGTATCTGTGGTATCTGTTGTATTTTCTCCTCTTTCATTTCTGATTTTATTAATTTGGGTCCTCTCTTTTTTTTCTTAATGAGTCTATTTAAAGCCTTGTTGATTTTGTTTATCTTTTCAAAGAACCAGCTCCTGGATTTATTGGTTCTTTGGATTTCTGTTTTAGTCTCTGTGTCATTTAATTCTGCTCTGATCTTGATTATATCCTTCCTTCTATTTGCTCTGGGCTATGTCGTTGTTCCTCTAGATTTTTTAGATGTCGTATTAGGTCATTTATTTGAAAATTTTCTATCTTTTTCAGGTCGGCCTGTATTGCTATGAGGTCCCTTCCAGGACTGCCTTCACTGGGTCCTATAGGTTTGGGGTTGTTGTATGTTTATTTTCACTTGTTTTCAGATACATTTTTATTTCATTCTTGATCTCATTGTTAACCCATTTATTATTTAATAACATGTTATGCAGTCTCAATGTAATTGGATGTTTCTGAGTTTTTTCTTGAGGTTGATTTCTAATTTCAAGCCATTGTAATCTGAGAAAATGCTTGATATGATTTCAATATTCTTGAATTTGTTGAGGCTTGTTTCATGTCCTCTCATGTGGTTTGTCTTTGAAAATATTCCATGTGCATTTAGAAAGAATGTGTACCTTGCTTCTTTGGGTTGAGAGATTCCATATACATCAAGTAAGCTCATTTTATCTAGTGTGTTGTTCAGTGCCAAAATGTCCTTCTTCATTCTTTGTTACGAGATCTGTCCATTGTTGACAGTGGGGCATTAAAATCCCCTACTATAAGTGTGTTGCTTTCTATATCTTTCTCGAAGTCCTCCACGATTTTCTTTATATATTTGGGTGCTCCTTTGTTGGATGCATATATGTTTACAGTATTTATAGCTTCCTGATGGATTCTTTCCTTTAGAATTATGAAATTATCTTCTTTGTATCTTTTCGTGGCCTTTCTTATGAAGTCTATTTTGTCTGATATAAGTATTGCTACCCCAGCTTTTTTTCCTGTCCATTTGCTTGGAATATTTTTTCCACACCTTTACTTTCAGTCTGTGTAGGTCTTTTGTTCTCAGGTAGGTCTCTTCTAGGCAGCATATGTGCAGGTCATATTTTCTTACCCATTCATCTACTCTATGTCTTTTGATTAGAGCATTTAATCCATTTACATTTAAGGTGACTATTGATAGGTACTTATTCATTGCCACTTTTTTATACCTGTGTTCCTTTCCCTGTCACTCTGTACCTTCATCTTCTTATACCACTCCCTTTAGCATGTCTTGCAATGCTGGTTTGGTGGAAGCATATTATTCTAGCCTTCTTTTCTGGGAAACTCCTTATTTCACATTTCATTTTGAATGACAGCCTTGCTTGGTAAAGTAATCTTGGTTGTAGGCCTTTGCTTTTCATTACTTGGAATATTCCTTGCCATTCCCTTCTGGCTTGTAGTGTTTCTGTTGAGAAATCAGCTGTTTTATCGGCGCTCTCTTGTATATTACTATCTGTTTCTCCATTGCTGCCTTTAAGATTCTCTCTTACCTTTAACATTTGGCATTTTAATTATGATGTGTCTTGGAGTGGTCCTCCTTTGGGTCCTCTTGATTAGGACCCTCTATGCTTCCTGAACTTGCCTGAATTTTCCCCTCTCCTGTTAGAGAAGTTTTCTGACATTATTTTTTTCAAACAGGTTTTCTATTCTTTGCTCCTTTTCTTCTCCTTCTGATATTCCTGTGATGTGTATGTTATGTTTCACATTGCCCTCAAGTTCCCTTGAGCTGTCCTCATCATTTTTAAGTCTTTTTTCATGCTTCTGCTCCACCTGGGTATTTCTTTCTACCTTGTCTTCCTGCTCAAAATTTAGTCTTTGCTTCATCCAGCCTACTTTTAATTCCTTCTGTTGTATTCATTATTTCTGATGTTTTATTCTTCATTTCTTCCTGATTCTTGTTTATATTCAAACAGGTTTTCTATGCCTTGCTCGTCTTCTTCTCCTTCTGGTATTCCTATGATGTGGTTATTAAAAGCTTTCATGTTGTTCTGCAGCTCTTTTAAACCCTCTTATTCTTTTTGAATCTTTTTTTGTTTTGCTGCTCTCTTGGGAATTTTTTCTACTTTGTCCTGCAGCTCTCTGATTCAATCCTCTGCTTCATCTAGCCTGCTTTTAATTCCTTCTACTGTGTTCTTCAATTCAGAAATTATATTCTTCATTTCCTCCTGGCTTTTATTGATAGTTTCTATGTCCTTTTTCATGCTTATGTAGTTCACAGGAAGTTCCTTGTTGCTTCCCTGTAGTTCTTTGTATTTGTCACTGAGCTCATTGAGCTTCATTTTAACCATGATTTTGAACCAACTGTCTAATAGTTTACTTTCCCCTATCTCATTTAGCACTCTTTATGGGAATTCTTTCTTTTTTGTGTGTGAGTTAATTCTTTTTCTCCCCATTTTAGGAACTTTTCTCATTTGTTACTTCTTCTTGAATTGATCTGCTTTGACTCCCTGTCTTCATGTAGAGACCTTCTATGCTAGGAGATCTGTCTGATTTAGTGGCAAAGTCTCCTTGATCTCCTAAATTTGATGCTCTCGGGGTGTTCTTTATGCTGTTTATGTTGGCTCCCTGGTTATAATAGGGTTTTGATCATTGTTTGGTCATTCTTCAGTGGGTCCTTCCCTCTAGCTGGCTGACTGAGAGCCACCCCACCTCTTCTATGTTGTTGTGCAAGTGCTGCCAGAACAAACCACATAGCCCAGGAAACAAACCCACATCTGCAAAAATAACTCCCACCCACAATCACATTATCAGCTGCAAGTGAGTCCATACTAATAATGGTATAAGGAGATTAAGAGCATTAAGAGAATTGAAACCAATATGAGATGACTAACTGAAAGTAAAATAATTTTGAGAGCGTAGAGGAAGGAGCAATAAAATGAGTAGGGGGTCAAGGCAAGGCAATAGGAGAACAAAAGTAAAATTGACATCAGAAATAAAAAGGGAACTGAAGAAGGTGGAATGGAGCAAAAGAAGGGAAATGTATAGTATTAGGTTTAAGTAGAATTTTAAAAAATATTGTGAGAGAGAGAAAGAAAAAGGAAAAAATAAATAAATAAAAAATTAGAACAAAATTGGAGAAAAAGATCCATCATAGTACTATCAACAACAAATGAAGTAAAATCACTATATGTGGGATGGGAATAAGAGGGGAAAAGGAACGAAAGAAAAACTTAAGAGATATCTAGCAGAAAAGGAAGTGATTTGAGATGCTATCAGAAGAGGGAATACTAAGAGTCAGGAATGAAAAACAGGATAAGACAGGGCAAAATTAAAACTTGAGACAAAAAAGGAAGGGCAAGAGGGAGGTAAAATGGAATAGATTAGGTGAACTATAAAATTCGAGATTTGAAATACCGAAATAGTGGAGATCTAGAGATAAAATCGAAGAAATACAAGAACAATCACCCTATTGACAACCAATGAGCAATGGCTGGTAAAGGTGGGAAGAGAACAAGGATATTTTAAGAGCAGAAAAAAGAATGTGAGATGACCATTACAAGAAAATTTGTTTTGACAATCGCAGTTCGATTCCCAGTAAGGGCACATGCCTGGGTTGCAGGCCAGTTCCCCACAGGGGCTAGTTCCCAGCAGGGGATGCACAAGAAGCAACCATACATTGATGTTTCTCTTCCTCTCTCCTTCCCTTCCCCTCTAAAGATAAATAAAATTAAAAATTGAAAAAAAAGAAAATTTGTTTTGAGAATCTGGGTGAGGGAGAAATAGTAAGAGTGCATAATAGAAACAAATCATAGCAAGAGAGAAAGCAAAATTTACAATGACAATAATAAGAGGAAAGATGAAGGTAAAATGGGTAAGAGAAAGTAGGGGCAAACTATGTGAATTGAAATAAACTGTAATATAAAATCTAGTGACTTAATATGTGCAAACTTGAAGGACAATAAATTAATGTTAAAAAACTGTGTGGGAAGGAAAATATTGCAAATCATGGAGAAGACCATGGTGGATTTTATCTTGGTAGCATGTAGTATTTACCACTGTTTTTCCTTTTTTTATCTACCTCTGGTGATGACAGACGGTGTCCCAGTCTGGCCTTAGGCAACCTGTTCAAGACTACCAGGGATCCACAGTCTATGGCTGTTACCTTCAGTTGTTGATCTAGTCACACAGTAATCAGCAGTCAGGCTTGAGCACCAAAGTGTGGGGCAGAGTTAATTCCTGTGGGCAGGGCTATTGCTTCCCCTCAGGCTGATGTCACTTGGAAGGGAGTGGTCTGCCTGAGCAGGATGGCTCCTGCAGTATGGGGGTTGACTTAGCATCAGGATCCTGACAACTGCTACCTCAGTTTTCTCCCCAAAGCCTCTGTTCCCTGACTCACAAGCATCTCTAGTCCACTCTGTCCCCTTTTTGCTGGAGCCCAGAATAAATGTCTTTGAAGGAAATTTTGTGCATTGGCCCTTTAAAGGGCTCTGTTTGACTCCAGCCATCTTAGTGACAGAGAGAAACCCTGCCACTTTTCACAGTAGGGTGTTATCTGAGTACATTTCAGGCTCTGGTGCTATAGGCTGAAGAGACCAGTTTGGGATTTAGATCCCACACTTCCCAGGGGGCACCCCCAGCCACTAAATTTTCCTCGAGCTCTTCAGTTACCATCCATGGGAGCCCAGCTAGTCCTCTCACATCTCTTGTGCACTCTATACCAGTCACATGGTAGTGAAGCTGTTTCTTCTGTCTGTCCATGGTCATAAGACCTCTCTTCAGCTATTGTTTATTTGTTTATTCTGGATGATTTCTGTACAATTTAGTTGCAATTCCAGATTGGTTCTTGTAGGTGGTTAGTGTAGCTTCCACTTATTCCTCCACAATCCCAGAAGGCAAATGGAAAGTACACAAGGAGGAAATGAACTACAGCAAAGGCTTTGTCATATGATAATGACCTTGCAGGCTCACCTGCCATGAGGGCATCTGTGTGTCTCGCCCGCTGTGGCCAGCCAGGGGTCCTCTATGGGAAAGTGGAGAGGAGTTCACAGAGCTGCTCTGCCTCCGCTTCACTGTACACTGCTCTACATTCCATTACTTTTTCTTTTTCTTGTAAAATGCATATAGTATAATACTTACCATTTTAAAATTTACAATTCAGTGGCATTAAATACATTTAAAATGTTGTATAACCATCACCAATATCTACTTCTACAACTTTTTCACCACACCACATAAGAACCCCATACCCATTAAGCAGTCACTCCACATTCCCCCCTCTATACCCATGGCAATCACTAATCTCTTTTGTGTATATGTATTTGCTTATTCTGTTTCATATAAATGGAATCATACAATATATGGCCTTTTGTATTTGGCTTTTTTCACTTAGCATAGTGATTTTAACATATGCAACATTCCTTTTTATGGCTGAGTAGTATTTCATTGCAGGAATATGCATCATTTTGCTATTCACTCATCTGTCGATGGACATTTGGATTGTTTCCACCGTTGACAGTTTTGAATAGTGCTATGAAGATTTATGTATACAACTTTTTTATCTGAACACCTGTATTTCGGTTCCTTGGGGAATGTATCTAGAAATAGAAATATAGGGTAATATGGGAATTCTGTGTTTTACTTATTGAGGAACTACCAAATTGTTTTCCAATGTGTCTGCATCATTTTACTTTCCTATTAGCGACATATGAAAGTTCCATTTTTCTACATTCTTGCTAACACTTATTATTTTTCATTTTTTTTAGGTTGTATCCATGCTAGTGGGTCTGAAGTGGTATCACATTGTGGCTTTGATTTTCATTTACCTAAAGACTATGATGTTAAGCATTTGTTGTGTCTTATTGGCCATTATATATCTTTTTTTTTTGTGAACTGCTTATTTGAGTCCTTTGCCCTTTTTCTAATCGGGCTGTTTGTTTTTTTGTTGTGTTGTAGTACATCTATATGTTCTAAATACAAGATGCTTACAGATATAAACTGTGCAAATAGTGGATTACCCTGACACTTCCTTAATAGCACCCTTTATTGCACAAAAATTATAAATTTTGATGAAATCCAGTCTACTTTTTCATTGGTTGCTCGTTTTAGGTGTCATGTCTAAGAAGCCGTTGCCTAATCCAAAGTCATGAATATTTACATCAATATTTTCTTCTGAGTTTTATAGCCATAGCTCTTTTAGGCCTTTTATCCACTTTTAGATAATTATTTTATGCAGTGTGAGTCAGAGGTTCAAACTTATTCCTCTACTTGGAGAGATATACATTTGTCAGAACACTATTTATTTAAAAGGCTATTATTTCTCCTTTGAATTATCTTGGTATCCCTGTCAAAAACCAGTTGGCCATAAGTTTATTTGTAGACTTTCAAGCCTATTCTGATGATCTATATATCTGTTCTGGTGTCAGTAGTGCATTTACTTGATTAGTGTAGTTTTTTTTACAATCCTTTGTTTTTCTTTGGTGTCTGTTGCTATTTCTCCTCTTTCATTTCTGATTTTATTTATTTGGGTCCTTTCTCTTTTATTCTTGATGAGTCTGGTTAAAGGTTTGTCAATCTTGTTTCTTTTAAAAGCACCAGCTCCCAGATTCGCTGATCTTTTATATCATTTTTTAGACTCTATTTCATTTATTTCTGCTCTGATCTTAATTAATTATTTCCTTCCTTCTACTCACATTGGGCTTTGTTTGTTTTTCCTTTTCAAGTTCCTTTAAGTGTGAAGTTAGATTGTTTATTGGAGCTTTTTTGTGTGTTTTTGAGATACCTGTAATGCTATGAATTTCCCTCTTAGGATTGCTTTCCCAGTATCCCACATATTTTGAATTGTTGTGTCCTCATTTTCATTTGTTTCAAGGTATCTTTCGATTTCTTCCTTGAACTTATTGGCCCATTCATTGTTTAATAACATGTTATTTAGCTTCCATGTTTTGGCATGCTTTTCAGTGCTCTTCTTGTGATTGATTTCTAGTGTCATAGCATTATGGTCAGAGAAGATACTTGATGTGATTTCACTCTTCTTAAATTTATTGAAACTTGTTTTGCATCTTAACATGTGATCTAACCTAGAAAACGTACCATGTATCCTTAAAAAGTATGTATATTCAGCTGCTTTGGGGTAAAATGCTCTAAAGATAATTAAATCTGTTTGATCTAGTTTGTCACTTAAGGCCACTGTCTCCTTGTTGGTTTTCTGCCTGGAAGATCTATCCATTGAAGTCAACAGGATGTTAAAATCCTTGACTATGACTGTATTTCTGTTGAATTCTCACATTAGGACCATCAAGATTTGCTTTACGTATTTGGGTGCTCCTATGTTGGGTGCTTAAATGTTTACTAGGGTTAGATCCTTTTGTTGGATTGTTCCCTTTATCATTATATAGTGTCCTTCTTTGTCTCTTACTATCACCTTGGTTTTAAAGTCCATTTTGTTGGATATAAATACTGATACCCTAGCTTTTTTTTCTTTTCCAATTGCATGAAATATCTTTTTCCATCCTTTTACTTTTAGTCTGTATGTATCTTTCTGTCTGTTCGGTCTCTAGGAGGCAGAATAGATATATGAGTCTTGTTTTCTTATCCAATCAACTACTCTATGTCTTTTGGTTAGCACTGAAGCCAGTTACATTTAAGATGATTATTGATAGATACATATATAGTGCCATTTTATTGTTACACTGTTTTCCTATGCTTATTTTTCTTTCTATTTTTCTTTTTCTTAAAGCAAGCTGTTTAATATTTGTTGTATTACTGATTCAGTGTTTACAAACTCCTTTAGCTTTTTCTTGTCTGGGAAGCTCTTTATTTCTCCTTTGATTTTAAGTGATGGCCCAGCTGGGTAAAGTATCCCTGGTTGTAGGTCCCTACTTTTCATCAGCTTGAATATTTTATGCCACTCCCTTCTGGGATGGAGTATTCCTGTTTAGTAATCAGACGACAGTCTAATTGGTACTTCCTTTTAGGTAACTACCTGCTTTTCTCTTGCAGATATTACGGTTCTTTTCTTCTCTTTAAGTTTCATCATTTTAATTATTTCTAGTTGTTTCTTAGTGTAGGCCTCTTTAGGTCCCACTTGTTTGGGACTCTCTGAGCTTCCTGGACTTTGTATCTTTTTCCTTCACCAGATTAGGGAAGTTTTTGGTCATTATTTCTTCAAATAGGTTCTTGATCCCTTGCTCATTCTTCTCCTTCTTGTATTCCATGATGCGGTTGTTGTTACACTTTATATTGTTCAAAATGTTTCTCAAGCTTCCTTCATTGTTTTAAATTCTTTTTGTCTTTTTGCTGCTCTGCTTGGGTGGTTTTATCTACCTTGTCCTCCAAATCACTGATGAAATCCTCTGTTTCACCTAACTCACAGTTTATTCCTTCCAGTGTATTGTTTATTTCAGATATTACATTCTTTATTTCTTACTGGCCATTTTAATGTTTTTTATGTCTTTTTTCATGCTTTTGAATATCTTTATAATCATTACTCTAAACTCTATGTCTGATAAGTTGCTTGCCTCCATTTCATCTAGCTATTCTTGAGAATTCTCTTGCTCTTTCAATTGGGGTCTGTTTCTTTGTCTTCCCATTTTTGCTGCTTTTTTGTATTTTCCCCCTAAGTTATTAAACTATAACTAAGTTATCATTTATTAAACTAATTATACTATAATCAGCAGCCCCTTATGAGCTCCACAGGGTGGGACCAAGTAATCCCTGTGGGTGGGGCTATTGCTTCCCCTCAGGCTGATGTTGCTTGGAGTGAAGTGCCCTGCCTAAGAAAGATGTCTTCTGCAGTATGGGGAATGACTCAGCACAGGGATCCCAGCAGCTGTTCCCTCAGTTCTCTCCTCAGAGCCACTGACCACAGAATCTCCTCAGGCATCTCTAGTCCACTCTGCCCTCCCTCCCTCAGAGCCCAAAGTAAGTGGCTGCAAATGAAATTTTGTGCATTGGCCCATTAAGAGGCTCTCTACATCTCCAGTGGTCTCTCTCTGGCAGACAGAAACCCTGCTGCATGTCACAACTGGATGTTATATGGGTTCCATTCTGGCTCTGGTGCTATAGGCTAGGGAGACCAATTTAGGATTTAGATTGTACATTTCTCAGTGGAACCCCCCAACTACTGAAATATCTGGCACTTCAGCTGCCTCCCTGGGAGCCAGGCCAGCCCCCTCACGTCTCCACATTCCCTACCAGTGCATCGTGGTGAAGTGGTTTCTTCTGTCTGTCTGTGGTTATGAGGCTTCTCTCCAGCTAGTGTTCAGTTGGTTATTCAGGATGATTCTTCTACAGTTTAGTTGTAATTCCAGTTTGGTCGTGGGAGGCAGTTAGTGTAGCTTCTACTTACTCCTCAGCCATCTTGGATCTCAATTAGTGTAGTTTTGTATTATGCTTTTAAATTGACAAGTGTGAATGCTCCAGCCTTGTTCTTTCTCAAGATTGTTTTGGATATTCTGGGTCAATTGCATTTTTATATGAAGGTTAGGATAGCTTGTTAATTTCTTCAAAGAAAGGTAATTGGAATTTTGAGAGGGAATACATTGAAACTGTAGTTTAGTTTGAGGAGTAATGCTCTCTTAAAAATTAAGTGTTTTATTGTTTTCATTCTGTTGTACTTTATTAATTTCATTTTTATATTCTTCATCACAAGTTTATAGAAGTACACTGATTTTGTTTATTTACTGAAACTATGGACCCTTTCACTGCTACCTCCCCATTTTACCTCCCTTCTGTCCCCAACAATATCATTCTATTATTGCTCTCATTAGTTTGACTGTTTTAGATTCTTCATATGAGTGTAGTATCATATGGTATTTGTTCTTCTGTGTCTGGCTTGTTTAATTTAAGATAATTAATTTACTTCAGGTTCATCCTTGATTTTGCAAAAGGCAGAATTTCCTTATTTTTAGGCTATATAATATTCCATTGTGGTATATACTATTTTATTATTTTTATTGTGTTTTTCTCATTGCCATTTATCCCCCTTATACACCCCTCCCACTCACAGTCACCAACCTGCTGTCCATATCCATGAATCCTTTTTCCTATTTACTCGATATCTCCACCCCCTAAATCCATCCCCATAGCTGTCATTCTGCTCTCTATCTATGAGTCTATCTTCATTTTGTTTGTTAGTTCAGTTTGTTCATTAGATTGCACATATGAGTGAAATCATATGGTCTTTCTCTTTCTCTGATTGGCTTACTTTATTCCAGGTCCATCCATACTGTCACAAAGTATAACATTTTCTTTTTTATGGTCAAGTAGTATTACATTGTGTAAATGTCCCATAGTTGTTTTATCTACTTATCTACTAATGATGTATATGCCATTTAAAAAAATAGTTCATCCATCAATAGATAATTTAAGTTGCTTCTCTGTCTTGACTGTTGTGAATATGGCTGCAATGACCATGGAAGAGTAAACATCTGTTCAAGATCCTAATTTTAATTTCTTTGGATATATACCTGGAAGTGGGAATGCTAGAAGATGTAATAATTGTATTTTTAAGTTTTGAAGAACTTCCATACTATAGAGGCAACATCAGTGTGCATCCCCACCAACAGTTTGCAGGGGTTCACTTATCTCCATATCCTTGACAATACTTATCCTTTTGGATTTTTAAAATAATATCATTCCTAAAGAGTGTGAGGTGATATCTCATTGTGTGTTTGATCTGCATTCCCCTGATGATTAGTAACGTTGAGCACCTTTTCATATACCTGTTAGTCATTTCTATATTTTCTTTGGAGAAATGTCAGTTTCTTAAAGGTTTGTGGGTTCATTTTTTTTTTTTTTTTGCTATGGCATTGTAACAATTTGAAAACAGCTGACTTTAGAATTCTGACCTTGTATCTTGCATCCTTGCTGAACTCATGTAATAGTTCAAATAGTTTAGTAGGGGATTTATTTGTATGTCTATATATAAGGTTGTCATCTACATCTACAAATAGAAATATGTTTACTTCCTCTCCAATATGGATACCTTTTATTTTATTTTATTTTTTAAAAAGATTTTGTTTATTTTATTTTTATAGAGAGGGGAAAGAAGGGAGAGAGAGAGAGAAACATCAATGTGTGGTTGCCTTTTGTGTGCTCCCTACTGAGGACCTGGCCCACAAACCAGGCATGTGCCCTGACCGGGAATCGAACCAGTAATCCTTTGGTTCACAGGCCAGTGCTCAATCCACTGAGCCACATCAGCCAGGGAAATTTTATTTTCTTGACTAATTATCCTGGCTAGTAGAACCAACAGGATAATGGAAATGGGGTAAGAGGATATCTTTTAATTATTGCTGATCTCAGGGCTGGAGCTTTGAGCCCTTACAAATTATGTATGACGTTAGCTGTGGATATGTGGTGGATGCTCTTTATGAAGTTTAGGAGGTTTCCTTCTGTTCTTCACTTGCTGAACTCTTATTATAAAAGGTTGTTCAATGTTGTCAAGTGTTTTTGTGTGTGTGTGTGCTTCTATTGAGATGATCATATGGTTTAGATTTTGTTCTTTATTGTAATGACACTGTGAATTACATTGATTTTTATATGTTGACTCAACTTTACATTCCTAGGATCCCACTTGGTAATGGTATGCAATACTTTTTATATGTGGATGGATTTGATTTGCTAGTATTTTGTTGAGAATTTACTACATTTATATTCATAAGTGATATTGGTCTGTAGTTTCTTGTGATATCTTTGTCTTTTCTGATACTGGGGTAATACTGGCCTCATAGGATGACTTAAGCAGTGTTTCTTCCCTCTTCTATATTTTTGGAAGTGTTCAGTAGAATTCACCAGTGAAGCCCTCTGATCTAGGGTTTTTCTATTTGGGGAGGATTTTGATAACTGATCCAGTCTCCTTATTCTCTATTGGTTTGTTCAGAATTTTCTACTTCTTCATGATTCAGCTTGGTAGGTTGTGTGTATCTAGGAATTGATCCATTCTAGGTTATCCAGTTTCTTGGCATATAATTTTCATAGTAGTCTCTGTGTTCCTATATATTTCTATAGTATCAGCTATAATGTCTCTTCTTTCATATTTGATTTTATTTATTTGAGTCATTGCTTTTTTCCCTAGTGTAGCTACAGGTTTATCAATTTTGTGTTTTCAAAAACTAGCTCTTAGTTTTTATCTTTTCTATGATTTTTCTGGTGTTCATTTAATTTGGTTTTAGTCTTACCTTTGTAATTTCCTTTCTTCTGTTAACCTTGGGCTTAGTTTGCTCTTCCTTTTCTAATTCCTTAGGATATAAAATTAGTTTGTTTATTTCAGATGATTTTTGTCCTTAATGTAAGCATTTATCACTTCCCTCTAAGAACAACTTTTACTGCATCCCATAGTTTTGGTGTGTTGGATTTTCATTGTTTCAGGATATTTTCTGATTTTCCTTTTTATTTATTCTTTGACCCATTGGTTGTTCAGAATATGTTGTTTAATTTTCATACAATTGTGCATTTTACAGTTTTCCTCCTGTAATTGGCTTCTAATGTTATACCATTATCATTGGAATAGATACTTGGTATGATTTCAATCTTCTTAAATTTGTTAAGAGTTGTTTTGTAACCTGTCATGTGACCTATCCTGGGTAATATTTCATTAGCATTTGAGAAGAATGTATATTCTGCTATTGTTGGATGGAGTGTTTTGTGTATGCCTTTTAGGTCTATTTGATCTTTAGTGAAGTTTAAATGCAAGGTTTTCCCTTCATGTATGGTGCTTGTGACACAACCAAAGTTAAATGGGGCTGCAGTCAAGTCTTCAGGAGTACAGAGCTGTTTCTGGGTCCAGAGCTAGGGCCTATGGTAGGCAAATAAGCAGCCTGGGTGTGGGCCTATCTTCTTAAAACAGTTCTCTGCCTTCTTAGACTGAAAAAGGCTTTACAGTCTCTGACTTAGAACCTGCAGCTCCCAAAAAGGCACTTTGGTCTATAGATGGATTCCAAATTGATGTTGAGAGGGGAATATGAGCAAAGGATATCTTATATGGCCATCTTGCATATGTCATTCTTCTCATTGGTCTATCTATCATTGCACAGCTACCACACTGTCCTAATCATTGTAGCATAATAATACAAGTCTTGATATATGAGAATGTAAGCCCTCCAGCTTCGTTTTTGTTTAAGATTGCTTTGGTTCTTCTAAGACCTTTGCATTTTCATATAAATTTTGGAATCTTGTTGATTTCCACAACAAAATTTGTTGGCATTTTTATTGAGATTGTATTGAATCTATATATCAATTTGGATAAATTAACATATGAAAATGATGAGTTTTCTAATTCATGAACATAGTATACCAATCTACTTATTTAGCTTTAAAGTTTTTTTTTCATTTATTTGTTTTTAGATGGGTAGGGAGAGGGAGAAAGAGAGGGAGAGGTAATATACATTAATATGTGATTGCCTCTCAAACATCCCCCATGGGGACCCAGCCTGCAACCCAGGTATGTGCCCCAACTGGGAATCGGCCCAGTGAGTCTTTGCTTTGCAGGCTGGCATTCAATCCACTGAGCCACACCAGCCAGCGCTACTTATTTAGTTTTTTTAAATGTTAGCAACATTTGTGATTTTTCTGTCTTCAATTTTTAAATAACATTCTTTTACTTCTTTTCTGTCTCTTTATTTTCTATAACCTCAAAAAGACCACCAAACTTTATTTACATGGTTTTTTCTATTAGAAATGAAAGTTTTAAAAAAAGTATTCTTTCTCTATCTCCATGCCCCCCCACACACACACATATAAGTACAACGAGGTATCATAGTATGGCTAATACTAAATTGAAAGAGGTGTAATTGAAATCTTTGTACTCATATTATTATAAATGACTGAAATTCTTACCAAAATCTCAGAATTTGAAGACTTCAGGACAGCTTTTTCATCCTACTGTTTACTATAGACATCAGATTCCATACCTCTTTCTTTAATATGCTTAGATTAGAGAATAAATTTGAACAAAACCACTTTTTTAAATCAGTTATATCTACAACTACCACTTAAGCAATCCCTTTAGTGTTTTGGCCAGCCTATAATGTCTGGTAGTGTATTTAAGGAGGGCAGTAGACCAGAAGAAGGTTATCCCTAGCAAAATATTAGACCTGATGGTCTAAAGTCTAGTGGTATACCCTTTTATGCTTATTTGTTATCTACAAAATTAACTTCCTCAGGTTAATTCTTCTTATGTCTTTAATTATGTTCAAGAATCTAACCAGGAAATTTTTAGGAGCCGCATTTCTGAAAAATTATTCAGAAAAATCCAGGTTTGGGACTTCAGGTTGATTTCTTCGAGAGTTCTTTGAAACCTTGTGTTTTTTAAAAAATCTTGGTTTAATGCACCTTGGGATTTCTGAAGTGTTTTATTTACCTTATCTTGTTTGAACTTCATAAGTCTATAACACAGATAGCATTTACATACACATGCACACACAGAAGCCACAGAAGATTTCTGCTGTATTTTTCCTCTAACTTTATATATTTGAGGTCACTTTTTGTTAGAAGAATTTCCAACATTGCCTAGTACAGGAATTATTTTTAAGAATAGTGTAGAGGAGATCCAACATGGCAATGGAGTAGGTGGAACCTACACTAACTTCTTTCCAGGACCAAACTGGAATTACAACTAAATTATAGAAAAAATCATCCCGAATAACCAACTGAACACCAGCCACAGAGAAGCCTTATAACCAAGGACTTATGGAAGAAAAGGACTACCATAATGAGACTGGCAGGAAGTATGGAGGCACTAGAGGGTTGGCTGGGCTCTCATAGGCAGCTGCTGAAGTTCCAGAGGGATGTTTCAGCAGCTGGGGTGGGGATTTTTCATGAGAAGTGTGGATTATAAACCCCAAGCTGGGCTCCCCAGACTAGAGCACCAGAACTGGAAAAGTAACTGACAACAACTGTGAAAAGCAGAAGAGTTTCCCCCTGCCAGGGAGAGACAACTAGAGATGCAGAGAGCCCCTTAAAGAGCCAAAGCACAAAATTTCATTTGCAGTCACTTACCCTGGGCTCCGGCAGAGGGATAGCAGAGCAGACCAGACATGTGGAAGAAGTGTCTGGGGTTGGTGGCTCTGAAGAGAGAGTTGAAATGCAGCTGCCAGGATCCATGTGCTGAGTCATTTCCTATACTGCAGAGGCCATCTTTCTCAGGCAGAACACTCCTCTCTGAATGACATCAACCTGAGGGGAAGCAATAGCCCTGCAAGCGGGAATTACTCTCCCCTACCCTGTGGAGCTTAACTGGGCTGCTGAGGAGTACAGCTGGAGGCTGGGGAGAGAGCTAGAGTGTCAGCCACCAGGATCCCTGTGCTTAATCATTCCTACAGAAATCATCTTTCTTGGGCAGAGCACTCCCCTCCATGCTGCATGAGACTAGGGAGAAGCAATAGCCCCACCTGCAGGAATTCCTCTTGCCCCACCCTGTGGAGCTTAAGCTGGGCTGCTGAAGAGTAGAACTAGAGGCTATTTCCATGAAAAAGCCTAACTGAAAGCCTTCAGGCAAAGGTGGGTCTTTGGGAGATTTGAGACATTAGCTGAACCTCCCCTGGACTTGGCACTGGTAAAAAGCCAGCCTTAATGTGCAACTTTGTTCTTTCTAAACACACTCAGGCCCAGCAGAGGAACCACAAGCTATGGATCATTGATAGCTCCAAACAGGTTGCTCAGGGCCAGTCACAGGCAGCATCTAACTTAGGCATGCAGTAGAGTCTGTGCAGGTCTACTTAATCCATAGAAACAAACACAAAGAGGCAGCCAAAATGGGAAGACAATGAAATAGTCCTCAAGTGAAAGAACAAGAAAATTATCCAGAAGATCTAAGTGAAATGGAGGTAAGCAACTTATCAGATATAGAATTTAACAGCATGAAAAAAAGACATAAAAATAATTAAAAAAGGATTAGTCAGTAATACAGCATGCAATATCTGAAATAAACATACATGGAAGGGATAAACAGTATGTTAGATGAGGCAGAGGATTGCATCAGTGTTTCGGAAGACAAGGTAGAAAAGAAAACACCCAAGCAGAGCAGCAAAAAGAGAAAACAATTGTTTTTAATGAGAAGAGCTTAAGAAACCTTTGGGACAACATAAAGTGTAACAGGAGAAGAGAGTGAGCAAGGGATCAAGATCCTATACGAAGAAATGACCAAAAACTTCCCTAGGTAAAGGAAAAAGGCACAAGTCCAGGAAGCACAGAAAGTGCCAAACAAGATGGAACCAAAGAGGCCCACAACAAGACACATCATAAATAAAATGGCAAAGCTTAAAGACAATGAGAGAATCTTAAAGCTGAAACAGAAAAGCAGTTACCTACAAGGGGGCTCCCATTAGACTGTCATCTGATTTCTAGACACCAACATTTCAGGCCAAAAAGGGGTTGGAATGAGATATTCAAGGTGATGAAAAGCAAGGACCTAAAGTAGCAAGGCTAGTTTACCCAGCAAGGCTATCGTTTAAAATCAAAGGAGAAATTAGGAGCTTCCCAGACAAGACAAAGCTAAAGGAGCTTATAAATACCAAACCAGTATTGCAACAAACATTAAAGGGCTTGCTTTAAGAATAAAAATTTTAAAAAAAAACAGAAGAAAATAGTTAAATAAAATGGCACTACATACGTATCTATCAATAATCACTTTAAATGTAAATGGCCTAAATGTTCCATTGAAAATATTAAGGTAAATAATGGATGACACCAATATATATGCTGTCCCTAGGACACTCACCTCAGAACAAAAGATACACACAGACTAAAAGTAAAGGGATGGAAAAAGATATTTCATGGAAATGGAAAGGAAAGGGGGAAAAAACTGGGGTAGCAAATACATCTAACAAAAAGAAAATTTAATGCCAAGTTTATTATACTGAGACAAAGAAGCACACTACATAATGGTAAAGGTATCAATCCAACAAGAGGTTATAACCCTACCAAATATTTATGCACCCAACACAGAAGCACCTAAATATGTAGAGCAAATCTTGATGGACATAAAGGAAGAAGCGACAGAAATATGGTGATGGTAGGTGATTTTAATACCCCATTGACTTCAATGGATAGATCTTCCAGACAGAAATCCAAAAAGGAGACAGTGGCCTTAATCCAGTGGAGGTCATGGTCAAAAAAAGTATACAGCATAGGTTGCATGTATCTGAGAGATTCATTCATTAAGTATGTGCTGAAATGTGAGAAAAAATAAAACACTGCAAATTGCATTTATTACATTTATATAATACATGATTATTTTCAGTTACAATCTAGAAATTATTAAAAAAGAAATATAAAAACAAAGATTAAAAATTTTTCTTTTCAAATAACAAAAACATGTATATTGCTTAAAAATACAACCAAAATTATCTTTAAGGTGAATTAATCCTAATCTCCAATAGCTGGCTTTGCAAAATGATTGTAACAGTAGTTGCAAACAATATTGCTTTGCTCAAAGCAAAAATACTTTTCACAACATTTGCAAAAATATTTTGATATGCAGCTAATTTTTGATGCATAGCACCTAACTCATCCTTTTCTTTTTCTGCTTGTTGAAAGAGCCATATCAATGTCATCATTAGACAGTCTTCCATTTGTATTTGAAATTGATGATGTTTCGGATGTAAAAGTTCATGCACATCTGTAGAGATTTCCAAATGCCCTTATTTTTGTTCTGACAGTGCATTACAATATTTGTGATAAATATTCACCTTATTTTCACATGGGTCTTCAGTATACAAATAGTCTGAGTATTCCTGGAGTAGTCAGAATTATGTAGAATATAACTGTAGGCCATCTTCTGGTTTTCCTGTCCACATGATATGTACCTATCATTTGTTCCACAGTGTCAACTCCTGAGTTTGTTTGGTTATAATATTCTATTATGTCAGGCTTTTGCAAATCTAAATTTACAGCATCATTGAAATGCGTACTTGAAACTAAAATTACATTTTTTCCTCTTTTGGGGTATATGAGATACAAGTGTGCAATCTTCACTAAAAGCAAATAATTTGAATTTTCAGGCCTGTTTTTAGAAGACAAATTCAGGGGATAGTTGGGGTTTATTCTTACCAACAGTACCCACATATGAAAACAGCTTCTTTTTCAAGTTGGAGATAAGATTGATATTAGTGAATTAGTTACCTGCTGTAATGTTACATCCTGATGAGTAAATGGGTTCTGCAAGTCTCTTAATTATGTCTGCTGGTTTATTACTAATAAAGACCTTCAGGATGCTTGCTGGCATATATTTCAAGTTTTCCTGTGCACAATACTTTTGATTTTACCATAGCAAAAATTTTTATATCATGTTTACTTGGTTTGTATGAAATACAATCTCCAGTTCCACATTTGCCTCTAAATGTAGGTAACATTTCATCTATTGTTACATTCTGTCCCATAAAGTAACAATTTACAATTTTCTACAAATACTGAGAAAATGCTTCTCACAGCCACTAATTTATCCACTTTCAGGTGTTCTAGGCAGGTAAATTTGTCATCAAACCTGATACAACTATGAATAAATCTAAATCTCCATAAATATATCATAAGTCTAAAAAGTTCAATCCCACTACCATCTGTAGCCCATGAATCCTGCAAATTTAGCCAATTGCTGTGATGTATAGCAGCTAGATATAAAAGGCCTAAAAATGCTTTCAGTTCAGTTTTGTCTATTCAATTATCATCCCTTTCTTGTGAAAGCCAGCTTGAGATAGAATTGATGTATTTATTTGTATATAATAAGGTTAAATCTAAAATGTCATTTGTGATAAAGCAGTTCCAAGTTTCAAATTCTGTCTCAGCATTTTTTGCATTTGGCCAAACTAAAGAAGTTGTCACAAACATTATGCAGCTGTTTTCTAACTTGTCTTCTTATTAGATTTTTCCTCATTTTGATTCTTTATCCTTTCCAAAAAAAAAAAGTAGCCTTCATGTGACTTCCAGCCAAGATAGAGGCATAGGTAGATACACTTTCCCTCCTCACACAACCAAAAGAAGAACAACAGCAAGTATAAAAACAAAAAATAACCAGAACTGCCAGGAGATTGAACTGTATGGAAGTCTGACAAGCAAGGGGTTAAAGAAGCAACATTCATCCAGACTGGTAGAAGGGTTGGAGACTGGCAGCTGAGGTAGAGAGGATGTGTGGCAAGGTGGTAGCTGGAGGACAAGGCAAACAAGACAGCATCCGGCAGACCAGGCAGTCCCACATTTTCCTGTGGATAAACTGGGAGGAACAACTGGAGAACGAGGCAGACCATGCAACCCAGGCTTCCAGCATGGGGAAATAAGGCCTCAAAACCTCTGGCTGCAAAAATCTAGCAGTGGGAATTACAGTGCCAGGAGCACTGTGGTAGACTAGAGTTAGAAAGATATAAAGAAAAGATCTCTGCCAGGGTTTATATCTAGCAAGTATATATAATATAGCAGAGTGGTTTGGAAATCATGCAGGCTTCAGTTTGAGTCCCAGCTGTGTGCCCTTGTGCAAGTTACTTAACCAATTTGTGTCTCATTTATTTGTAAAATGAAGAAAACAACAATACCTAATTTATTAATTTATTTAATAAATGTGTTTTGAGCAACTACTATCTGCCAGTTATTTTGTTAAATCTATAGGGTTGTTGTGAAGCTGAAAGAGCATAAAAATATATAATATGCTTAGCACACTGTATTTTATTAATGTGAGTTATTGTTACAAGGCAGAGCTTCACTGATAATTGAATTTCAGGGCTAGTACATCCAGCTCAACATGTACAACACTTCTCTCATTCTCCTTTTTTGTAGTTGTTTTAGTAGATAGGCAGTATGGTTTAGCCATCTTTGTCTCTTGGTTTGGTGTTGGAAATGTTTTACACATGTACAAAGTTGTAATTCCCTTCTCGTATTCCTCTTACCTCTTAATCCTCCCTACCCCAAACAGATAAACAATGTGTATTTTTCCTTCTGTGTTCCCTGTCTTCATTAATTTAACATCTAATGAGTCATCCAAATTAAAGATGAAGGTACATCCATCATCTTTAATTTTGCTCTCTGTTTTCCCACATGTAATCTGTCATTATGTAGTAGTGTGCTGGCTTGCCTTGGATCCAGAGAGCCGATTGAGCACATCTCTTCCAAATTTCTTAACTTGTGATGTCTAGTTGGTAGCTTGAAATCAGCCATGGGGGAGTATTTACACCATGGAAACCAACAAACTATAAACCAAGTTTTTTTTTTTTTAATTTTCTAAATATCCAGTTGTTTACCAGTGTACTACTTCTTCTCAGTGTTGTTCAAGTCTACCACCTTTCAGTCCCCACTACCACTACCCTAGAAATGACTTTCATCTGTTTTCTAGGCCTTTGCTAGAGGCTCCTAAATGATCTCCCTACCTCTTCCTTTCAAGCCCCTGTACTCTCACCATAGCTCTCTTTGTAAACATGGATTGGATTGTGTTTCATCTGCTTAGAACACCCCCTTTGCCTAGAGGAATCAGTCCACTCTCAGGTGGAGTCATGTGTTTTTACAAGGCCCTGGCTAATTGCTCTAAGAAGGGTTTAGACATATAGTAGAGGGCAATTAGGTTGTGCTCGACATTTCCAAGCACAATTGAGTCCCACTTTAGAAAAGTAAAGAGCAGTTCAAAAATAAAATTGCTTTCTCTGGTCTGTTGAATAGGGGTTAGCTATGCCCAGGCATCCTGCTTACTCTTTGCTACTCTCAGGAGAAAGGCTTGAGACCTGGGAAGTAGGTATGCCAAACCCACAACTTTAATAGTTGCAGCTTCCTCATGGGTAGAGACAGGGGCAAGACAGGGAAGACACCCAGAATTTCAGTCTGATAACATGATTTCTTTTAAGTTATTGGGTCACTTAATCTCAGCATCTCCAGGATGAAATGGGGGCAATCTCTCTGGCTTGCTTTATATTTCCAAAGCAAAATATGGAATCACAGTGCTTCTATGATTGCAAAGGCTCTCTGAAGACTTAGCTGATGATATAATCTCCAGAAGTTGGGGTGCACTGATGCAAAGAGGTGTACTAGGAGCAAATCAGGTAAAATAATAGATTGGAGAAATGGCAGTGAGGAACTACTGAAATAGGATTTGTTTGTTGTGAGTAGGTTGCGATGGGGGATTATTATTTATAATGCATTTTCACAACCATTCTTCAGTGCTGTCCTACACATTGACATAAGACTAAAAGTGATGAGGCAAAGTCTGAACAAATCAGCCAGTGGGTAGTAAGCATGAATACTAATTGAAATGAGAAAAGGCCCAGAACAGTATATGTCTAAGAGTCTTGTTCCTGTTTTTATGGCTGTTTCTGAGAAGACTCTGGCTTCATGCTGTGGATGGGTGGGTTGGGCTGCTTGGATGGCAGCTGGGGGCTGATTAGCACTGACCTTTAGGAGAACTGCATCTGGTTTGCCCTAACACCCTTCCATACTTCCATCCCCTTATTCTAACACTTCTCTCATTCTCCTTTTTTGTAGTTGTTTTAGTAGATAGGCAGTATGGTTTAGCCATCTTTGTCTCTTGGTTTGGTGTTGGAAATGTTTTACACAGTAACCCTCAGCCCCAGGAACAAGATCCATTCAAGCTGATTATAGTCATGGATGGCCTAATATTAGGCAGATCAAGCATATGCTTGGGAAACCAGCTAAATAGAGGTATTAAAGATTTTTTTAAAGAATTATATATACGATAGTTCAAAAAGGATTGACACAATGTAATACCATTTTATATCCTCTAGAGTGACTATAATAAAAGAGACAGACAATAATAAATATTGGTTTGGTGGGAATATAAAATGTCACAGCCACTTTGATAAACAATCTGGTGGTTTCTCAAAAAATAAGCATAGAGTTACTATACAACCCAGCAATTCCATTCCTAGGTATATACTTAAAAGAATTGAGAACATATGTTCATACAAAAATTTATACACCAGTACTCATAGCAAGAATACTTATAATAGCCCCAAAGTAGAAACAACTCAAATTACTATCAAATGATGAATGGATGCACATCATCTTGTCAACTATTCAGTAATCCAAATCCCTGCTTTGCTTTTCTCCATCTTAATTTGAAATGCATAAAAGAAATTGCAAAACTGTTATTCTCCAGAGCATTTGACATTTTGCTTCCTGCTATATGTCACCAGTCAGGCTCAAATAAAGTCTTATAAAACTTTTTTTAAAGTGGCATATGCACATAGTGGAATATTATGCAGCCATGGGATATTACGCAGCCATAAAAAGGAATGAAGCACTGATACATGCTACAACATGGAAGAACCTTGATAAGATTAAACTAAGTAAAAGAATCCACATATAGAGTACTATATATTATATGATTCCATTTATGTAAAATGTTCAGAATAGGAAAATTTAGAGAAAGGAAGTAGCTTTGTGGTTTCCTAGGGCTGGGAAAGGGATGGGAGAAACAGAGTGTGACTGTTATGGGGGTTTTTGTGAGGACAGGAGAATGAAAATGTTCTAAAATTGATTGTGATGGTGGTAGTTGTATAGCTAAGTATAATACAAGCCATTGAATTGTATACTTTTTAATTTCTTTAATTTCTTTTTATTACTCCCCTGGATATCTTTATTGATTTTAGAGAGAGAAAGAAGGGAGAGAGAGAGAGAGAGAGAGAGAGAGAGAGAGAGAGAGAGAGAGAGAGGGAGAGAAATTGAAATTTCTTGTTTTACTTATTTATACATTCATTGGTTGGGTCTTTTTTTAAATATATTTTATTGATTATGTTATTACAGTTGTCCCTTTTCCCCCACTTCATTCCCTTCCACCCTCCACACCCTCTCCCACCCACATCCCTCCCCTTTAGTTCATGTCCATGTGTCATAAGTTCTTTAGCTTCTACATTTCCCAAACTATTCTTGCCCTCCCCCTGTCTATTTTCTGCCTACCATCTATGCTACTTATTCTCTGTACATTTTCCCCCTCTCCTCCTCCCACTCCCCTGTTGCTAACCCTCCATATGATTTCCATTTCATGGTTCTGTTCCTGTTCTAGTTGTTTCCTTAGTTTGTTTTTGTTTTAGGTGTTGTTGTTAATAATTGTTAGTTTGCTGTCATTTTACTATACATGCTTTTTACCTTCTTTTTCTTAGATAAGTCCCTTTAACATTTCTATAATAAGGGCTTGGTGATGAGGAACTCCTTGAACTTGGCCTTATCTGAGGAGCACTTTATCTGTCCTTCCATTCTAAATGAAAGCTTTGCTGGATAAAGCAGTCTTGGCTGTAGGTCTTTGGATTTCATGACTTGGAATACTTCTTTCCAGCCCCTTCTTGCCTGTAAGGTCTCTTTTGAGAAATCAGCTGACAGTCTGATGGAAACTCCTTTGTAGGTGACTGTCCCCTTATCTCTTGCTGCTTCTAGGATTCTCTCCTTCATTTTAATCTTGGCTAATGTAATTATGATGTGTTTTGGAGTGTTCCTCCTTGGATCTACTTTCTTTGGGACTCTCTGAGCTTCCTGGATTTCCTGGAAGTCTATTACCTTTGCCAGATTGGGGAAGTTCTCCTTTATTATTTGTTCAAATACATTTTCCACTTATTGCTGTTCCTCTTCGCCTTCTGTTACCCCTATAATTGGGATGTTGGAACATTTAAATATCTCCTGGAGGTTCCTAAGCCTCTCCTCACTTTTTTGAATTCTTGTTTCTTCCTTCTTTTCTGTTTGTTCATTTCTTTCTTCCTTCTGGTACACTTGACTGATTTTATTCCATTTCCTTCCCATCACTATTGGTTCCCTGTGCATTTCGCTTCATTTCATTTAGTTTAGCCTTCATTCGTTCATCTAATTTGTGACTAAAATCAACCAGTTCTGTGAGCATCCTGATCACCAGTGTTTTGAACTGTGCATTCGATAGGTTGGCTATCTCTTTTTCTCTTAGAAGTATTGACTCTGGGGCTTTGAGCTGTTCTTCTGCTTGAGCCATATTTGTTGTCCTGTCATGCTTGTTACATCTGAGGGGCAGAGCCTTAGGTGTTCACCAGGGTGGAGCAACCCAAGTTGCTGGGTTGTGACGCTGTATGTGGAGGCGGAGTCCAAGAGGGAACAATGGTACTTGCTCCACTCTCTGTTGCACCTCAGTCCCTTCCACTACTTTCCCCAAGCAAACTGGGCTTTTCTGGTGCTGATTCCCATGTGGGTGGGTTTGTGTGCATTCTAGGACTCTGTGGGTCTCTCCAACAAACTCTCCTGTGAGGCTGGGAATCTCTCCCTGTGCCTCAACCCCCACAGGTATTTTCAATCGCTGTTTTGAGGCTTTATTTCCCAGTGCTAGGACCCTGGGTTGTGTGATCTGTTCCGCTCCCCAGTTATCTGCGTGTGAATGTGGGACCACTGCCCAGTCAGCCATCCACCTTGTTCATGGTGCCCCACTTCTTAATTGCCGCCTCACTGGGTCTGCCTGTTGCCACCCCACGCCTGAGGTCTGCCCAGTGCTGTCTTGTGTGCCTGGTGTCACTGTTTCCATTGCCACAACCCCTCTCTGCTTGGCTTCCCAACTCCGCCCTACCTACCAGTATGAATGAATGGGTCTATTTTAACTCCTTGGTTGTCGGGCTTCCATACAGTTCAATTTTCTCTCAGTTTTGGTTGTTATTTTGTTTCTAAATTGTTGTTGTCCTTATTTTCATTGTTCGAGGAGACACAGTGTGTCTACCTACACCTCCATCTTGGCCGGAAGTCCATTGGTTGGGTCTTGTACCTGCCCTGACCAGGGATTGAACCCACAACCTTAGCATATGGGGACAATGCTCTAACAAACTGAACTACCTGGCCAGGGCCAAATTGTACACTTTAAATAGTGAATTGTATTGCAACAAAAATGAATTACAGTAGTAATTATGGAAAAGATCAGATTTTGTTGAACGATCTTATGCTTATTTTACATATTAATATTATCTTTATCTTGAATTATACATGGGCATGTAGGATTTGTAACATTATCTCTTCAGTGCTTGGGGTTTCTAAAAGTCTCAATATGGTCCCATTGGACTCTAGCTTCCCATCATACATTACACCGAATCTTTCCCTCAGCCTTCCCCTTCAAAATTATTTGCCCCATGTCCCATACCTGTTTGGTGATTACAATGAAAGTAATCAACTAATGAGTATAATGTGTAGTGACTAAAGATAGCACTTATATTTTTAAGGTGGCTTAACCTGAAAGAATTATTAATAGCGAATTTCAGGCCTTATGTTAGGGCCAGTGGTGAAAGTAATTTTGATTAGTGATAGCATTTCAGGCCTCCTCAAATCATACCAGGTAGGTACCTTCTAATTCTACCCACTCCTATATATTTAATTTAAGATGGAATCTAAAGAGGGGCCAGTGGAGTACCTCTGAGTTTGTTTAGTTATTGGCCAGCCAACACTGTGAGGCATCCTTTTATCACTGACTGATTCTCACCTTAAAATTGTCACTTTGCCTCTGTCAGATAAATATCTTGCCTTTTGTGAGCTATACAGAGCTCACTACTACATGTAAAAGATAGGTGGCTCTTATCTTTCAGACCCAGGCTTGCTTTAGATTAAAAAACAAAGCCAGGACTTAAAGGTACCCCTGAAAGGGGCCTCTACCTGTTGATGGCCAAGGTACTTGCCAGGTGTTATGCCAGTCAGTACTTTTGAGTATACCAAAAAAGAGGTGCCCTACTTTTAATAACCAGGCCCTGCCTGGAAGAAAAGAATTGAAAAGAGCATCAGCATTGCAGTCAGATAGATTTAGGATGAAATCCCAGCTTGCATTTCTTATTAGCTTAATGAACAAGTTACTTAATGTTTCTGGGCTTCAGTTTCCTTGTTTGTAGAGATGGGAATGATAATTGTTACCTCATCAAGTTGTTGCGAGCATTACAGGAGATGACAGATCTCAAGTGCCTTACATGGTGTTTGGCACAAAGTATGAACTCAAAAAACGTTAGTTTCCCTCTCCTCTCAATGCAAGTTACTAGCAAGAAATGCTCACCCACCTTTCCCCAGCAAGCTAAACATAATAAAACTACAAATCACTAATAGTTCTCTTTATCCTAGAAAACCAGCAATTCTTATTGTGTTGTATATTCTATCCTGGAATCTCATATGTGAAGGTTGTTAGTGCCTGTGTGTATGTCTAACATTCTGGGATGACAGGAGGATGGCAAGATTTATAACGTGAAGGATGGTGAATAAGAATCTGATTACTTTGTTGGTGTGTCTACTTAAAGCAGTATAATATCTGATCTTTCATGGAAGTTAATTACATTCCTGACAGTGCTTCCTTTACTGCTATAATCTACTGTGAGTCTTCATGTCTTCTGCATATGGGAAAATCACCAGGACCTTGAAGCAATGGAAATAACAATATCTTACATTTCAGTAGTACTTCATAATTTCAGTATATTCAATATATATTCACATCCATTATCCTGTTTGAGTCTCAACCTAATCAAGAGACAGAGCAGATATTATTTTCTTTCTGGTGAAGAAATAGAATACCCAAGACTCAAAAAGGTTAACAGAAACTTAGCAAAATTGAGATTAGAAGCTGTGTCTGTGTCTTCAGACTCCCAGTTCAGTGTTCTGTCCACTGTACCATTTTAAATGGAGTTTGAATGGTTGTGGCATAAGTGGAATATATTTGAAAACATAAATAGAACATAATATTTGGTTATATAACATCCCAGCTGCTGGGTCTGGTTTAACAGAAGCTTGAAAAATAGCAGAAGGTGGGAGGTAACCAAGTGTGTAAGATGAATTCTGCATTTTAATATGTTCAACAAAAGCATCAGAGGGTACTCAGAACATGGACTGTGCCAACACTGAATCTTCAACCCTTAGGCTGTCATGGCTTTGTATTATTGCTTATGAACTCCAATTACAAAATCCAGCCTTTTCAGCATTGTGCTCCCACATTCCTAACATGTTCCTCCAACATATCTCCTAATTTCATGCTTCCTTGTCTACGTTATGTACCTGTGGTAAAACTCCTTCCCTCCTACTGTCTGACTCATCCTCACATCCCAACTTCTCCTGAGGCATTTCACCTCTGTCTGCTCCTCTACTTAACCCTTTCAGTTTTGCTGCATGAAATGTCCATTCATTGGAAGCAATCTCTGCTAGATAAATAAAATAGTGTTGCAAAAATATTCTGAAAATAACTGACAAAGGTTTATCATTCTTATCCTCTGCATTTTCTTAGTCCTACTTTTTAGCTTTCCAGCCTTACCTAAAACCTGGGAATTCTTTGCCCTGACTATGTTATTTCCCTCCAGACTTTCTCCAACTTGCCAGTAAAACATTGTTGACTTGGTTGTGTGAATGTGGTGGGTTGTGAAAGGGGACTTTCTCTAGTGGGGAAACATTTTTTCCACTTCTAAGCTCACAAGAGTCAGCAAAATGTCTACTCTGTACATGTTTTTAGACCGCAGGGAAAGTGTCAGAGGCAAGAAAAAGATGGAAAAGAAAGCAAGATAAGGAAAATTTATGAAGCAGGTCTCAAAGGAGATAGGAAGAGAACAGTGTTAGATTATGAGTAGAGGATTAAACTTTGGAGGAAAAAATGATTTTATTTTGTCTGAGGAAGGAAACTGGAAGAAATTCTGAAGTAAAGAATTTTGCAGGAATAGCTTTCACCTCAGGAAAACAAGAAGAGAGGTTAATGGCTGAGGTAGGTAGGTTCAGGTTGGGTGTCTGAGAAGAGTAAAAACAATATGAAGTAGTACTTTGGGTAACCATGGTCAGGAAGCCAATGAATAAGGCTGTGGAACAGCAGTGTGAATTACCTATACCACCTCTCCCACCCACAAAGGACAAAAAAGATGCTCATAGCTTGTTTCTCTTTTAACAACACAGCACACAGTAAGGCTAGAAAGAAACGATCAAAAGGAAAGATAATATGAGGAAGATCCACTGGGGTGTGGGTTACTGTTTCACCCTTACAACTCTCCTACTTCAGGCTCTCGTCAGATGAGTACTGCAATTGCCACCTACCAGGTGGCTGAATTCTAGACTGTCTACCCCTCAGTTCATCCTCCATTGTACTTACCACTGTATTGTATACACTAATTAATTCGGCAGTTTCTGATTCTTCTCTATGTTCCTGGAGTCTAGCACAGACCCAGCATGTAGTAAGCACTCAATAGTTGTGCTTTGGAAAAGCCATTAGAATAATATTTCAAAAACAAAAATATGGTCATGCTGCTTACCCTTTTTAATTGAGGTAAAATTGCTATAGAACATTATATAAGTTTCAGGTATGCAACATTATGATTCAACATCTGTATACACTACAAAGCAATCACCACTAAAAGGCTGCTTTCCTTTAAAAAAAAAAAAAAGACTTCCAGACTTCCAGTCAAGATGGAAGTGTAGGTAAACATGGATCACCTCCTCACAAAGCCACATCAAAATTACAATTAAACTATAGAACAACTGTCTTCAGAACCATTAGAAATCAAGCTGAATAAAAGTCTGAAAACTATAGAACTAAAGAAACCACATCAATCCAAACTGGTAGGAGACATGGAATGGGCTGGCTGCACACTCATATATGCTGGATAAAAATTTGGGAGGACTATCTTGGGAGTAAGGGTACCCTGCCCCATAATATGTCCCCCAGCCCAGAGTTCCAGTGCCAGGTAGATAAGCCCCCATAACTTCTGGCTGTAAAAACCAGTGGAGATTGAACTACTGGAGTTTCAAGCAGTGCCTCTTAAAGAGCTTGCCACAGAGTGACTCAGACTCACTTCCTCTAATCTCCAGAACCAAGGTAGCAGCTTGAAAGGCACCAATGGCATTTGAGGAGGAACTGAAGTGTCTGGCATCAGGGCGAGAGCTAGGGGACAACTTTTTTCCATACAGAAAGGTAGGCAGAGGCCATTGTTCCTTTTCTGAGCCCTCTCCCCATAGAGCTGCACACTGGCAGGTGGTAGCCATATCTAAGATTCCATCAACCTAGCTCACATGATTTGCTCTGCCCTGGAGAATCCCTGAGGCTCTACTCCACCTACCTTATGGCCCCACTCAAGCTGTTAACAGTGGCTTTTCCATATGAGTCTTCACATCTTCCTAAATCCTCTCAAACAAGCAACAACCATCCTCAGTGAGCCCCCAGCCCCTGTACCTCTGGCTAAGTGGCCCCAGGCCTGGTACTAAGCAGCAGCCAGCTTTGGATCACAGTTTGGCTTTGCCTGGGAATCTACAAGCCCAGCACAAATAGCGGCCATCTCAGATTGCTTTATAGCTCATGCTGGGTGGTCTCAGGCAGAGCACAGAGGTGGCTGACCCTGGCCTGTACCACCCCAGGAACCCTAGAGCCTGCACACCCAGTGGACAGCTACAGACCACACCAGAGCACCACCACCCTGCCCATGCACAGCTGATCCTCCATGGAGGGTGGAGGTTGCTGATCAGTAGTCACAGGCAATCCTTGCAGCTGACTGAACTGGTTAAGTTCCTTCCTTTGACCTGCCAATAGCAATCAAGTCTCAACTACAAGAGGAGTGTGTACCCAGAAAACTGTACTTGAACAACAATTAAACAAAGAGGAGTGTGTACTCATCCCAAACGGAGGGCATACCTCAAGTACCCAGCTCAAGTGAGAGGCTGTGCCACTGGACCCTACAGGACACCTACTACATCAGGGCATGCTACCAAGACACAGAGTCAAAGCAGCTCTACCTAATACATAGAAGCAAACACATGGAGGCTGCCAAAATGAGGAGACAAAGAAGCACGGCCCAAATGAAGAAAAAAAACAACACTGCTTATAAGGGTGCTCAAGGAACTTAATGAGTTCCCAAGGCACCCTTAAGGAACCATTCTGACCCAGGCAGAAATGAAGGATATACTAATGGAAATAAAGAGAAACTTACAGTAGAATCAATAGTATAATGGATGAAGCCAAGAATCAAAGGAATAATATGGAACACCAAGGAACAAACAAACAAACAAAAACTATCAGAACAACAAGAAAAAAAGAATTTAAAAAAAGCAAGGATAATGTAAGGAACCTCTGGGAGAACTTTAAGCATACCAACATTTTCATCATAGGGTACCAGAAGCACAAGAGAAAGAGTGAGAAATTGGAAATCTATTTGAAAAAATACTGAAAAATAATTTTTCTACTTTGGTGAAGGAAATAGACATGCAGGAGGCACAGAGGTTCCCAAACAAGATGGATGCAAACAGGCCCACAATAAAACATATTATAATTAAAATGCCAAAGTTTAAAGATAAAAACAGAATCTTAAAAGCAGTAAGAGAAAACCAGTTAGTTAACCACAAGGGAGTTCCCATAAGACTCTCAGCTGATTTCTCAATAAAAACTTTGCAGGCCAGAAGGGATTGGCAAGAAATATTCAGTCATGAAAAGCAGGGGCCTACAGACAAGATTGCTCTACCCAGCAAAGCTATCACTTAGAATCAAAGGGCAAATAAAGAGCTTCTCAGATAAGAAAAAACTAAAGGAGTTCATCATCACCAAACCAGAGTTATATAAAATGTTAAAGGGACTTATTTAAGAAAAAAGGTCAAAATGGCAGTAAGCACATAATTATCAACAATTAAATCTGAAAAACAAACTAAGCAAATAAGAACAGAGGCAGAATCATGGATATGGACATTGTTTTGTTTTTGTTTTTTTGATGGTTGCCAGAAGGGAGAGGGTGTGGGGTAATGGGTGAAGAGGTGAGGGGATTAAGAAGTACAAATAGATAGTTACAGAATAGCCATGGGGATGTAAAGTACAGTATAGGAAATAGAGTAGCCAAAGAACTTATACGCATGACCCATGGGCATAAACAATGGTGTGGCTAATGCCTGAGGGAATAGGTATTGCTGGGTGGTGGGGGAAAAGGGAGAGAATTGGTATAGCTGTAATAGCATAATCAGTTAAATATCATTTAAAAGAAAAAATCTTAAATCATCCTCAGCATGATATTCTAGCCCCTCCTCGTGTCTTCCATAGCTTTATGTCTTCCCATCTTTTCCCATTTCCCAACTGTTACCTATCTTAACATAGCCATACTTCACTGGTACTTGCACTCCTTTAGAAAGCCATATCCGCCAACCATTGGGCTATTGCACATACTGTCTCTCTACCTGAAATGTCCTACCTACCCTTGTCCACCTAGCAAAGTCCTGCTCAGTGATACCATAGTAGGTCTCAGACATCCTCTTAGAAGTTACCAGGGTGGAGCCACAGTCAAAGCTTGTGGCCCAACTGCTTTGATCTTTCTTTGCCCTTCTCAGAAAAATAGTTGAAAATAGATTATGAGCTTTCCTTTGTTTGTCCAGATGTCCCTTGGGTAAAAATGAATTTTCCTCAGGTTTAAATGTCAGAATGGTCTTTTCTATCCAGTCATGATGGTGAGAAAAAAGGTTACCTCTCCTGAAATACTAGAGACTCTACTTATCCCCATATCCTCCAGGAAATAAAAACCAAAAAACCCTCCTCCAAATACTCCAGAAGACCAGCAACAGTACAAACATACCTTCAGTGGCCTATGAGGCAGCACATACTGAAAAGCCACAGGAGTTAAGCAGGAAATATAAGTAAGTTCAGAAATACAGTGGAATGTGTGGGAACCCTAGCAAATTGAAGAGCTCCACCTCATCTCAAGGTCATTTGTCTTTTCATACTCCACTCATAGCCTTAATCAAATTTTTTGTAGAGTGTTCTCACTTGGGACTCCTCAGAGAGAGAAGTCTGACCTCTAACGGCAAGGGAGACATTCTGAGTAGAGGAAGTAACTTGACAAAAGGCACAAAGGATAGAAAACTATCTGGGGAATTATTCTGTCCTAGTCTTAACTAGATGAATTTAGAATAGCACAGTGGTTAATCATGTAGACATTGCCCAGAGAGATCTAGGGTAAATCTTGGCTCCATAATGCATTAGCTGTGTGATCTTGGGCAAGTTGTTTAACCTCACAGTGTTACACTGCTTCATCTGTAAAATGGGGATAATAATGGAAGTGATTTTAATTATCTGTGAGAATGCAATGTGCTAATGTAACAGGGCGCAGTCAAGAGGGGGGCCCTAAAAAAGGATTTGGAATGGGGTGCAGAACTCAAAATTTCCAGGAAATATTAAGATGTCCTCACCCCCCCCCCCAACCAGGTGTCAGTTGGGGGAAGGGACAAATGGAGCAGGGCCATTGAGAGCTGTTTTGCATAGCAACAGTTTCGCAGCTAACCTCTGGCATGGTCATTTAACATATCTATAACCTTTAACTGGTTTCATAGATATGTTAAATAGTTGTGGCCATACTTTGAGCCAGGGAGAAGGGAGTGGCTTCTACCCAGGATGTAACTGGGGGCTGGTCCCCTGAGTTACAGAGCCTGCATGAGAGCTTGGAGTTGATTGGCTCCATGCCATAGGGCACACTTGCCCAGACTCACTATGACAGCCCAGTAAAGCTGGGAGGGTATGGGAGTCCTGGTAGGTGTAACTGATTGTAGGAGGAGTTGGAAATGGGGCTGCAAAGAAGGACTGGTGCTGGGATTTAAACCCAGACACAGCAGCCATTGAAGGGAGAGCCACGTGGTTTTGGTGGAGTGCAGATGCCCTCTTGCCCAGGTGAAGAGTGAGCCATGCAGTTTGGGGCAGAGTGAGGACCCCCTCCTGCCCAGGTGGCAGAAGGAGCCACACGGTTTTGCCAGAGTGAGGACCCCTGCAGCCATGTGAAGAAGAAAGCCATGCGGTTCTGGCCAGAGTGCAGACCTCTGCAGCTTTGGTAGAAGAGTCCCAAGCGGCTTTGGGATGCTCCCTTTGGCCGTGTGGCCTGGGAAGCAGGAGAGACTTTGCCTGGAAGAAGGGTGAAAGAATTCTTTGCCAGTAGCCCATGAGAAGGTGCCACATGGCTTTGGAGTAATTAGAGATCCTACCTGGACAGCGACACAGCTGATGGTGCCAGTGGCCTGGAACATAGTTGTGTGCTTCTTTTCCTGAGATACGGTACCCGAATTAGGGCAGGGGAAGAAGGAAGCGCTGTGGGCATCTGTGGTTATCTTAAAGGACTTTGATATTTTTATGGGGACATCGGGTCACTGCTTTAAGTCTGCATAGCTTTGAATGAACCTTTCCTTTTCACAAATCTCTGGCATTGAGAGATGTCTTTCCTCTGGTGTCGGACATATGAGCCCATTAGGTATTAGTATACTGTCCTTTGGGAGGGGCCCCTGTTTTCTGTAACAGTTTTCAGCATCCCTGGGTGGGCCAAATATTGCCCCCCTTGGACCTCTGCTCGGTAACACTAATAATGTGTGCAAAGCATTTCAAACAGTGTCTAGCCTGTAGTAAAGTCTCAATAATGTTAGGCATTATTATTGTTATTATTATAATCTAATAATTAAAGCTTAGGTGCTGCTAGCTGATGATGGATTAATGTTTTTTTGTCTTGTAGGAAATATTCTCTTTTTCACAGGAGCTCTTAGTGGCTTAAGCAAAGTAACAAGGAAGGAAGTCTTTTCCACAATGATGTCATCAGTAGGAGAGATTTTGGGAAACCTTTTGTTATACCCCTCAAAATGAACTCAGTGGGTTTATTTACATGGAAGCTGATACTGTAATTTTGCCTTTACAAGCTGAATGCTTTCTCTAGAGTTAGACAGAGAAAAGTAAAGAGTTATTTCAAGTGCTAGTTGTGATCTGGGCAAATCCAGTTGCAGTTAGAGTGGAAAGCAAGTACCCCACCCAGCTTATTCTCCTTCCTTCTTCTAGACCTAGACTCTGGTGTTGTTCTGTGTGGTGAGCTGGTACCGGGGGTGAGCAATGAGTCATGTTCCCATGCATTTTGTGTGGGTCTGTTGCAGTTGTTCTGTGTCTGTGGCAGCCCAAACAATTTCTCAGAGTGTTCCCTCTAGTCTTCTAGCCAGGCCCCTGCTCCAAGTCATTCTAAGCCAGTTGTAAAGGGCTCCTGGGGTTCTGGGTGTGGATAGTGTTGAACCCTGAAAGTTGCCAAGCTTAAGACTGGGGCAGATACTCAGGGCCAACCCTGAGTGAGGCTGGGTAGCTAAGAAATGCTCTGTGGAGGGTGTGAAGATTGAGAAGCCGGATGTGCTTCCAAAAGCCCCTTCAGAAATCAAAGGCCCTTTCTGTGCCTGCATGGGATCCTGGCTGCTGCCGATTTGGCCAGGCAGGAGGAGCCACTCTTGCATCTCTGAAAGCTAAGCATGGGGGAAGGGGTAGTTGGTTCCCATTTTGTTTGTTTTGAAGAGAAGATCAGGCCTTATTGCTAACTTTTTACTGAAACCTGCAACTTAAGTTTTAAAAATTTCCTCTCAAAGGAACACACACTCACACATACACACTAGTTATTTCATGGCTGAGGGTTTTCAATAATAATAATAATAATAATAATAATAATAATAATATAGTAATAATAGTAATAAGAATAAGAATGCTCAGTCCCTGCAGACACTTTGTAAACACTAATCTCAGGTCCTTGGTGCTGGGAAGTATTTTCTGTTTTAAATCCTAGTGCCATCAGAGCTTATAGAGTTTTTAGAGGCAAATCAATAAAGTTAAGCAACCCACTCCCAAAGCAATTGTTTTTTCTCTCTCATATATATACCCTGTTTTTGGAAAGAATGCTTCTCTTATCCTATGGCCTGGCCTGGAGCTTCTAGGGCTTTAAATATGAATATGTTTGTATAGGAGGATTAAGATGTGAGCTTTCTGACTGCCAACCATCCATCCATCCAATTTACTCATCCCACCTATATTTATTAGGTAATCTACTGTGTGCTGGATACTCTATAAAGGGATGTAATCTTCTCTGTCTTTTTAGTGGTTTCTCCCAGGTCTCTCAAGGTGTTTGGAGCTCCTATTTCTCTCTTCTCTAGCAGTGTAATAGTGAAAAGAGTAAGGGCTAGTGAGGACAGAAGGAGGGAAACTGACTGGATAATTGTTGAAGGGAGGGACGGAATTTTCCGAAATTATTCGAAGTCAATTTTGTCTCTATCATTATTTAGGCTTTTTCTACATGTAGCTGTAGGAGAGGACGAGGATGAAATTTAGGGGTGATTGCTGACAATCACCCCTAATTGCCCCGAGTCCCAGACTATACCTTGGGTACTGCCGACTCTAGGGCTGAATGCTTTCAACCTCCAACACAAACTGAATCCTGGACTGAATCTCTCTCAACCAAGAGAGCTTGCCAGCTGCTGGCTCTGAAGTAGGCTTTGGCTCTGGGCTGGATCTGTGGAAGCTGGGGCCCAGGCTTCTCACTCAGCAGCAGCTTGTTCTGATCTCCGGGCCTCTTTTGTCTCCTCCTCCTCGGTGGAAGCCTCTCCCCCTCTCCCTGTCTGCCTTTCAGCCTCTTCCGCTTTCCTCCTCTGCTTCTAATGAATTGAAATTTCTGAGAGCTGCCAAGGCTCTGGGAGTTTGACAAAACTGTCCTTGCTCTTTCTGCATTTGCCCAGTGAAGGGTATCTCAGGCTGAGGTTGGAGTGATACTGTTAGTCGGAGTGATATGATTGCATAGCAACACAGAGCTGCTCTGAGAGGGGAGGAGGAGGAGAAGGAGAAAGAGGGCAGGGAGGTGGGAGAGACAGAGGGAGAGTGTGCATACAGCAGCTGTCAGCATTCCTGTCTCAGGGACTTCTTTGCTGATTCACAGAAGCAGCCCATCCCTGGCCTCTTAGCTCCCAGTTGCCGCCTGCTCCTTAGACCTGACGGACTCACAAGGTAGGCCACAGAGAAAAGATTTCTAAGCCTTGCCCTTTTTCTGCTGGCTGAGGGGAAAAGACTGAGGGAGGGGAAGCTCCAGAGGTAAATGTGTGTGTGTGTGTGCATGCACATGTCTGCCTGCCTGCTGCCTGCATATGCTTTTGGGTGGGGGGAACTTCCATTAAAATAGACCCATAATGAAGTAGCTACCACTTAGATTCATAGAGGGGAAAAATGCCTGGGAATAAAAACTAAAGCTAATTTGAGCAACTAATGAATCAGAAGAAGGTCCACAGTTTGCTTCTTTAACAAGAGAAGGGTATTATTTGCTTGTTTGTTTGTTCTCATTGACATGGTTTTTTTTGTGGTTTTTTTGGGGGGGTAGATTTCCTGGGTAGATTTCCTGGTGAGAGGGAATGGAAGGGGGGTAGAAAGCATTGGCTGAAAAAGGAGGAAAGAGGAAATGTGGAGCCTTGGAGCAGGTTTTCTGAACAAATGAATGTCTGGTTTGCAGACAGGATATATGAGTGCCTCTGTGGAGTAAACATGCCTCTGACCTAGGAACCTGGGGTGGAAGGCTGATCCTCATCTCTGCATTTACCTCCTGGCTCAATCTTTCTTCTGTGTTGCATTTTTCCTCCTGCTCTTTCCATAGTTTCCTTTCTATCCCCTGTAATCATAAAGTGTCTCTCTACTCTTGAGAGCATATCTTGGAGAGCTTTGAAATCGGGCTTACCTCTTCTGAAGTCAAGCACCCTGTTCCTTCTGCTCTCCTTACTACCTAGCATCTCGCCCAATGTCCCAGCCTGGTAAGTGGGCCTGAGACACTGTGGGGAGTTAAGGCTTATTCTGCCTTTCATAGGCAGATGAAGTTAGGCCACCTAGGGGTTGGGTCCAAGCAGGTTGCTGGGCTGGGACTGGGGTGGAGTGAAGTAGAGAAAGATGGATGGCAGCAGTGGTAGCTACCTGCTTCCACTGAGAGCATGGTGGATGCTTTCTGAGAAAGAACATACTTTTCTCCTATGTTTTCTGTTTGATTGTTCAAAAGAACAAATGCCTTTAAAAAGCTCTATGCCTAGTTCACCTTAGCTCCTGACTTTACCGAAGGAATCCTTGCCACTAGATGAAAGGTTCTTAGGTAAATCACCTTTAATTTTTTTAATCCTCACCCCTGGAATAATTTATTGAATTGAGACAGAGGAAGCAGCAGGTGGGTGGTTTCGGGTTTGGGGGGAGAGAGAGAGAGAGAGGAGCATTGATGTGTGAGACAGGGACATCAATCAGTTCTCTCCCATATACACCTTAACCAAAGATCAAACCTACAACCTAGGTATGTGCCCTGACCATGAATTTAACCTGCAGTCTTTTGGTGCATGAATCAATGCTCCAACAAACTGGGCAACCTAGCCAGGACCCAACACTGTATTTTTAAATGTGAAAAATATTGAGAGGTTAATCAAATTGTTCTCTTTCCCAAAGCTAATGAGTATCTGAAAGAGTGGAATCCTTATCTCCTGATACTCAGTCTACTGCCCAACTACTATTCTCTAGCTGGTTCCCTCCCATGAAACTAGTCCTAGGAAAATGAGGCAGGTTTAAGGAATAATCCTGTGATTTTGAGTATAGCATTTATATCTTACACATTTCTTTTAGTACTTTGTTGTTTCTGAAAATTATGAATTTTCCTTACAGCATGCGATTTGTTACACTTTTAAATAATGCATTATGAAATTTTTTATATATTCAAAGAGGTATAAAGAATAATATTATGAAAATCAGGTTACCAACCACCCAGCTTCAGAAAACAGTTTACCAGTAGAGTCGAAACCTTCTACGTCTATCCTTCTGTGGATTAAACTCCTTCTCTCCCTCTCTCCAATGTAACCTGCCTCTTGGATTTGGTGTTCATTATTCTCATGCATTTATTTATAACATTACTATACATATGACTGTGTCTTTAAACAGCATACACCACTGCTTTATATGTTTTAAAATTTATATCAATGGTCTCAATTCTTCTCCAATTTTTTCTATTTAGTGCTATATTTGTAAAATTCATCCATGTTGTACCATGTGGCTATAAGTCATTCATTTTTTACTATTGTATAGCATTCCATTTAATAAATATGCCATGATTTATTTATCTGTTCTGCTGTTTATGGGCAGTTAGGCCACTGCCAATTTTTGGTTCACAACTATGATCATTCTTGTGTAGTTATTCTTACCTGATTGTTGCTATCAGTTTGTATCTAGGAGGGAATTGTCCCATCAGAGGGTTTGAGAATCTTCACCTTTGGGAGATATTGTCAAATTTCTCTTTCAAATGGTTTACTAACTTGCACTCCCACCAGCGGTGTATGAAGATTTCAGATGTAGTGCATTAATTGGTTCTTAAAATAAACTTCTCCTCAAGGGATATGTCTCTGATTTTTGTCACTGGAAAATGAATTTAATTTCTCAAAATTGTTTGACAGCTAATAACTTCTCAGGACACATTTCATTGTTTCCATTTGTAAATGAGGGGCTTGGCCTAGGTAATCTCTAAGATCCGTCCAGTTTGACAATCTGAGTTTCCGTGATTTATTCATTAAGTGACAGCATCTGAAGCAAGAACCATGGTTTTTTACTACATTGCAGGAATTATTTTAGGAACACATAACAAGGTTTGGTACCAATAAAATATATGTTTCATCTGTCAATGCCATGCTGTCAGGTAGAATGGCATTGACAGATGCCATTCTCTCTCTGTGAGAGAGAGGACCATCATGAGCTTTACCTTGAATTGGAGAGCCCATGGGAAGGGATGTATTCTTCCTACCACCCTGTACTTTCCTGATTTAGGATCTTCCCTATTTATTTTTCTCCCCAAAATAATAAATGTTTGTTATAAATATATATATTTGCTATACACATGTGTGGGCACATCAACACGTACACACACAAAGTGTATAAAGTCAGCTCTCTAGAAGTAATGTCACTAAACACTTTTATGTGTCTTTGCAGGCTTTTTTCTCACTGCACACAATTTTTCAAAAGGTTTTTTTTTTTTTTTACAAAATTGGAGTTCTATCAAACATATTATTCTGACACTTGTTTTCTTTTACCTAAAATACGTATTTCTGACATCTGTTCAAATGAGTACATAGAGATCTACCTCTTTTTTAAAAGCATTCTCATTCGAGGACATGTTCATTGTTCTTTAGAGAGAAGGAAAAGCGGGGGAGAGAGTGTGAAACATTGATCAGTTGCTTCCCGTATGTGCCCTGACCAGGGTCCAAACCCATAATCTAGGTATGTTCCCTGACTGGAAATCGAACTGGCAGTATTTCAGTGTATGGGACAATGCTTCAACTGAGCCCCACTGGCCAGGGCAAAATCTACCTCCTTTTAACAGTTGCATAATATTCCATTGTGTGAGTGACTACAATAATAAATAAGATTTGAATACTTACTACATGTCAAAAACTATAAACTAGCTTCTTGCAACAAGGCTATGAGGTAGGTCTTTTTGTTATCCCTATTTTACAGATGCAGGGACTGAAGCATAGTAAGGTTCGGGGAGTTTATACAAAACCTGTGCTGATAAGTGGCAGAACCAGAATGCAAACTGAGGATCCTGGCTCAGAGCCTGCACTCTTAACTGTCATGCTGTGCCATCTTCCTGACATAATCCACTTAACTTGTCTCCTGTGGATAGACATTTGAGTTCATTGCAGACTTTTGCTATTACAAACAATACTGCAGTGTACATAATTGTTCACTTCTGCAAGTATTTCTGTTGGATACATTCTTAGACTTTTTCAGTTTATAGGTGGAGAAATCTTATTCATTCATTAAAAAATATATATTTACTGAGGTCTAAGGCACTGGGGAAGCTCTGGAGTCAGACTAGTGGCATTTACCAGAATTTTACTTCTCAGATATCCTAAGAAAGTCATATAAATGCTTGGTAGGGTTTTCCAGCTGGGTGACACCCCAGACCCCAGACTAACTTCAGCCTGTCTGTTGTCAATTGTTTCCATCTTTGTCTGGGTAGTAGCATAACTGAGTCAGCTCTTGAGATCCCACTTGGTGGCCCATAGCCAAAAATCTTCTCTACTTGATAGGGGTCAGTGATTATAATACCTCAAAGACTGAGTTATAGAATTTACAGAGGTGGAATAGTGTAACAGTGAAGAATGTATTCTGGGATGTATCTGCCCAGATATGAATCCCAGCTTTTCAACTTATGTTCACAATATAACTTTATTTATTTTTAAAATTTTTATTTATTTATTTTTAGACAGAGGGGAAGGAATAGAGAAAGAGAGGGAGAGAAACATCAATGTGTGGTTGCCTCTCCACGACCCCTACTGGGGACCTGGCCTGCAACTCAGGCATGTGCCCTGACTGAGTATAGAACCAGTGACCCTTTGGTTTCCAGACCAGCACTCAATCCACTGAGCCACACCAGTCAGGGCCACAGTATCACTTTAAAAAGGTTGCTTACTGCCTCTGTGCCTCCGTGTTCTTACCTGCACAATAAAGACAACAATAGTAACTGTTTCATAGGCTTAAATGACATAAAATATGTACATCAATTACTTAATATATATAAAACATGGAATTCAGTAAGTTTAACCGTTATAATTTATTTGGCTATAGAAAGGTCAATCTTTCCATAAAGCAGTTGAAGATGTTCATGACATTTTGGTGAGGAGTGGGGAGGGAGGGAGAAAGTATCTGTTAAATAGCTAATATATTTACATGGTTCAGTACTCAAAACGTACAAAAGGATAGTCCATAAAAACTACTTCTTCTATTGGTGAAACAGGGCTTTTATGGGTGTGGATAGTTATTTTAATCCAAGATTAGATTGGATTGAGAATCCAAGCCAAGCAGTAATTATATGGATATTTGCTTTATAACAATTTGATATATTTACACATATGTTTTATGTACTTTTGTAACTATATTATATTTCTCAGTTTTAAAAAGAGGGGAAATAGGAAAAATCCCAAAGGAATGGATAGAATTCTCCTGCCTCCTTCTGGTAGCCACTCAGTTCCCTTCTCCAAAGACAATCAATATTAACAGGTTCTTTTGAAATAATTTCACAGATATTTCATTTTAGTTATAATTTCCTTTTTTTACACAAATATAAACTAACCACCTTGTTTTTTTCTTGTTTTCTTTTTGCTTAAAAATATATCTTCAGAGATTATTTTATACTGGCACATAGAGTTCTTAGTTCTGTTTTTAATAGATGTATGGAATTCCATTGTATAGATACACATTTATTTAAGTAGTCCTCTAGTAATGGACATTTATGTTGTTTGCAGGGTTTATTTTTTTTGTGCCATTTCAAGCCTTGCTTCAAATACTAACATTCTACATATTTCATAGAAATGCAAAGAAATATGTGTATCTATAACTCTTCTCTTCATGACTCCTGGTATTTGTACCTGCAAAGTTGAAGTCCTATACACTTACCCAACTGAAATTCAATTCAGTAAGTCAACTCAGAAAACATTCATTGAGTGCCTGTTCTGTGCCTGGCACTGTGCTAAAAATATGTGGGGTTGAAATAAATATCAGTCAGGGACCTTCTCCTTCATAAGCCAACTATCTTGCTGTCATGCTGAAATCTTGGTCTTCCTCATGTGTTTTTTAAAAATTTTTGTTGTTGTTTAATTACAGTTACCCCCATTTTCCCCCATTACTCTCCCATGCCCTACCAACCTCCACCTCCCACATTCAATCCACCCCCATTGTCTTTGTACATGGGTCCTTTAGACATATTCCTTGACTTGACCCTTCCACTTTTTTCCCCCGTTATCCCCTCCTCCCCTCCTCTCTGGTCACTTTCGGTTTGTTCTTTATTTCCATGTCTCTAGTTCTATTTTGCTCACTTTTTTTTCATTGATTAGGTTCCACTTATAGGTGAGATCACGTGGTATTTGTCTTTAACTTCCTGGCTTATTTCACTTAGCAGAATGCTCTTTAGTTCCATTCATGCTGTCATGAAGGGTAGGAGCTCCTTCTTTCTTTCTGCTGTGTAGTATTCCATTGTGTAAATGTACCACAGTTTTTTGATCCACTCATTTACTGGTGGGTATTTAGGTTACTTCCAGCACTTGGCTATTGTAAATTGTGCTGCTGTGAAACTGAGGTGCATAGGTTCTTTTGGATTGTTGTTTCAGGGCTCTTGGTGTATAATCCCAGCAGTGGAATTGCTGGGTCAAAAGGCAGTTCCACTTTTAGTTTTCTGAGGAAATTCCATTGTGCTTTCCACAGTGGCTGCACTAGTCTGCATTCCCACCAACAGTGCACTAGAATTCCCTTTTCTCCACAATCTCACAAGCTTTTATCTCTGCCCAAGAGAAACAATGTCTCTTTCCTCCCATAAGGGCCTACTGAGTGTATCTTTGAGAAGAAGGAAAAGACTATTCCTAGTGGCAAAAGCCACAGCTTGGTATCCATCAATACCCCTAAAGAAGAGCACAGAAGAGTTAGATCTACCCCCAAAACATCCTCCTTACTACTGGATGCATTCACATCTTCTTTTTCATCTTAGATCAAAGGCATCTCTTCCATAAATACATCCTAAATACCTTCAAGTTAAGGTGAACACTTCCTCCTCTGTGAACTCTCATTACATGATTTCTGTGTCCCACCTAAGGTGCAAATCATGTTCTCCCTTAAATTATGCTTGTTTGCTTATATCTTATTTCCTACATTTAACCAGTTGGGGGCCAAATTTGATTCATGTGTAATTCCTCACAGTCTCTACAAATTGAAAGGAGAAATAGGAAGAGAATCAGTATGTGCAGATGGTAATTTGGGACAGGAGGGAGATAAACAGAGAGGCAGAAAGAAGGGTCTTTGTGTAGAGCAAAGAGCACTGGCTAGGAGTCAGGAGGCCCAGGTTCACTTGTGCCTGAGCATCTTCATCTATCAGATAAGATCATAATTCTGGTTGGGCCACCCTTAGTAGAGTGCACTGAAGGTCAAGAAAGAGAGTACAGCAAGATACAAAAGCATGCTATACAAGTGCAAGGAATGCTAAGGTTTTGATGTGTGGTACTCTTAAACATTAACATTTTATAGATTAGCAAACCAAGGTCTAGAGAGGTGAAATGACTTGAGGTTACAGTTGCTGGCAAGTCTGAAAATATCTGAGGATAATCACGCTAGGATCAGAAGGAGAGTATTTTTGCCTACACTGGGATTTGAAGATCTAAATTCTCCTAACTCCTGGGTTTGTTTTATCTTTGTTCATGAACAATCAACTTGACATCAAGTCAGGAAGTTAATTTGTAGAGAGGTGAATCTCAAAAGAAAAAGAGAGAGTCCATGACATAAGAAATACACCTGACCACTAAAAATGTAGGGGAAAAGTTAAGCATTTCTAATGAATAGGTAAATAAGAAGTAGTCCTCAAGATGCCATCTTCAATTACAAATTAAGATTATTTCACTGTTGGCAAGAGTGCTGGGGAACTGGCACTCTTACACATTGCTGGTGGTAGTATAAAGTGATCTAACTTTTTTCCTAGAGCAATTTAAAAGTATGTATCACAGCCCAAAATTGGTTTAGACCCTTCAATCCAGGAATTATCCCTTCTAGAAAATTATATCAAGGAAATTATTGCAAATATGCCCATGACTGTTCACTGCAGTGTGATTGATGTCTAATTGTTATGATATATCCATTCAATGGAACAGTATACCACAATGATTACAGCTAAGATTTATTGAGCAGTGTACTATTTCCAGACAGTATGCTAAGTTATTTAAATACATTACTAACTTTAATCATTAGAAAAATGCTATGAGAGAAGTATTTTTGTCATCTCCATTTTGCAGATGAGGACATTGAAGTTCAGACAGGTTTAATTATCCCAAGCCATACTGTTAATGGGTTGAGTACTATGAATTTGACTCTAGATCTGTCTGATGCCAAAGTCCATGCCCTCAACCATAACACAATACCACTTTTGCTGCCATGAGAAAATCATGTTTTAGACTAATAATTAGTGATATTCTAGAATGATCATGATATAAATGGCAAATGAGTTTTGCAACAGCCTGGCTGGATCTGGAGAGCATTATGCTAAGTGAAATAAGCCAGGTGGTGAAAGACAAATACCGCATGATCTCACCTTTAACAGGAACCTAATCAACAAAACAAACAAGGAAGCAAAATAAAACCAGAGACATTGAAATTAAGAACAAACTGACAGTAACCAGAGGGGAAGTGAGAGGGGATATGGGGGGGGGGGGAGGATTTTCAGGAACATCTATAAAGGACACATTGACGAAACCAAAGCGGGGAGTATCAAGGGTGGGAAGTGGAGATAGCTGAGGTGGGGGGCAGTGGTGGGTGAAAAATTGAGACAGCTGTACTTGAACAACCATAAAAAATGTAAAAAAAATCGTAAATGAGAAAAGCTTGCTACAAAATTATACATATATATGAGTACATATCATGATGACAATTTTACTTTTAAAGTATGTACATATTTTTCATAGAAAAAATATGTAAGACTTCATACCTGCTAGTAACAGTTATATCTTGGTAACAGTATTATAGGTTAGTTTCATTTGCATCCTTACAATTTTTGTGTGTTTTCCAATTTTTCTATGAAGAAGAATATGTATTACTCATGTAACTGGCAAAAATAAAAATGTTAATATAAAAAGAGGTGTGAAAGTAAGACTTTTGTAGCTTCATTCTTATAACACATTCATAGGAAGCAATATTTTTTGTAAAAGATTTTATTTATCTTTAGAGAGAGGGGAAAGGGGCTCAAAGAGGGAGAAAAACCTCCGCGTGCAATAGATATGCCTATCAGTTGCCTCCCACATGCCCCTGACTGGGGACCTGGCCCAAAACCCAGGCATGTGTCTTGGATAGAATTGAACTGACAAGCATTCAGTTTGCAGGAAAATACCCCACCCTCTGAGCCACACCAGTCAGGGTGGGAACCACCTTTTTAGCCATTCTTCAGGGAATCTCTTTGGGGATGAGGAGCTGTGTAGCTGTGTAATATCTAGGGAATTTGACTATTAGAAATTGTCTGTAATTTTTTGCACCTTCATGATCTGTGATAGTTTCCAATGTTTGGACCATGGGCCCCTGAGGTGGAGGGATAGGTACTTCATTGAAGGAGTCTACGGATTTTTAAATGGGTGTTTTTCTCACTCTTTATGTACTGAAAATATAGCTACTATTGTAGGTATAAGTGGGTGAAGTGAGACATATATGTTTTATCTCAAGAAGGCATCCTTCTGCCCTGGCTGGTGTGACTCCGAGGATTTAGTGCTGGTCTGTAAGCTAAAAGGTTGCCAGTTCAATTCCCAGTCAGGGCACATGCTTGGGTTGCGGGCCAGGTCCCCAGTTGTGGATGTGTGAGAGGCGACTGATGTATCTCTTGCACATTGATATTTCTCTTCCTCTCTTTCTCCCTCCATTCCCCTTTCTCTAAAAATAAATAAATAAATAAATTTAAAAAGGGGATCCTCCTTATACCCAAAGTGTTGGTTACTGATGAAATAGAGACTAAAAATAGTGTTTAATTATCAGCATTAGGGATTAAAGATGCTCACTTCCTGCCCTTTGGATTAGGGTTTGCATGTCTTTGCCCATCACTAAAAGATGTCATTTTTATCATTTGCAAGCACTGTCTTTGCTACCCATTCCCATCACATTGGTGTATATTTACTAACCTGTCAATTGGTTTAAACATCTAACTTCTTCATTCATATCTTCCTTTTCTAAGCTTAGCTTCTAACATCTAAAGGTGACTATGTCTCAAGCATAGCTTATAATGGAGCACTGCCCTCACCCCCTACCACACCAAATTTGCTCCTTCTCCTGCCTTCTCTTTCTTACTGTTGGTGACATTATCCACCCAGCTCCCAAATTAGAAACTTTTGACTCCTTCACTTCCTCACTCTTCAATTTGCATCCAGTTGATCATGGAGCCCAATACACTTTACCTCTTCAGTGTATATCAAAGCAATGCTATCTGCTCCATTCTTAGCAAAACTGCCTGCCTATAACAGCTCTCAATGGATTTTTTCCCTGGGAGAATCACTTCACAAGGAAGGCAGAGGGCTTTTTCTAAAATGCAAATCTTGTCATGTCATTACCTGGCTTAAAGTCTTCAGTTCCTCCCTGTTGTCTACAAGAGAAAGCCTAGAATCCTCTGATCATCATTCAAGGCACGACCCAGTCTGGCCACAACATCATTTTCTTTTTTTTTCTTTTTTTTAAAATATATTTTATTGATTATACCATTACAGTTGTTCTATTCCCCCTTCATTCCCCTCCACCTGCACACTCCCTCCCCCACCATTCTCCCCCCCTTAGTTTATAACCACGTGTCTCAAGTTCTTTAGATTCTATATTTCCCCCACTATTCTTGTCCTCCCCCTATCTATTTTCTACCTACCATCTATGCTATTTTCTGTGCCTTCTCCCGCCTTCTCCTCCTCCCACCCCCCTGTCTCTAACCCTCCATGTGTTCTTCATTTCTATGGTTCCACTCCTGATCTAGCTGTCCTCTTGGTTTGCTTTTGTTTTAGGTGTGGTTGTTAATAACTGTGTGTTTGCTGTCCTTTCACTGTTCATATTTTTCATCTTCTTTTTCTTATATAAGTCCCTTTAGCATTTCATATAATAAGGGCTTGGTGATGATGAACTCCTTGAACTTGACCTTATCTGAGAAGCACTTTATCTGTCCTTCCATTCTAAATGAAAGTTTTGCTGGATAAAGCAATCTTGGCTGTAGGTCTTTGGATTTCATGACTTGGAATACTTCTTTCCAGCCCCTTCTTGCCTGTAAGGTCTCTTTTGAGAAATCCGCTGACAGTCTGATGGGTACTCCTTTGTAGGTGACTGTCCCCTTATCCCTTGCTGCTTCTAGGATTCTCTCCTTCATTTTGGTCTTGGCTAATGTAATTATGATGTGCCTTGGTGTGTTCCTTCTTGGGTCCAACTTCTTTGGCACTCTCTGAGCTTCCTGGATTTCCTGGAAGTCTATTTCCTTTGCCAGACTGGGGAAGTTCTCCTTTATTATTTGTTCAAATAAGTTTTCCACTCGTGGCTGTTTCTTTCCCCCTTCTGGTACCCCTATAATTGGGATGTTGGAACATTTAAAGATGTCCTGGAGGTTCCTAAGCCTCTCCTCATTGTTTTGAATTCTCATTTCTTCATTCCTTTCTGGTCGGATGTTTCGTTTTTCCTTCTGGTCCATTCCATTGATTTGAGTCCCAGTTTCCTTTCCATCGCTATTGGTTTTCTGGACATCTCCCTTCATTTCAATTAGTTTAGCTTTCATATGTTCCTCTAATTTGTGACTATAATCTACCAGTTCTGTGAGCATCCTGATAAATAGTGTCTTGAATTGTGCTTCTGAGAGGCTGGCAATTTCTCAGTCGCTTAGAGTTATTGGCTCTGGGACTTTGAGTTCTTCTTGCACCATCTTTTGGGCTGTTCGTGCCTGTTCCGTAGCAGGATCGGAGCCCTAAAGTGTTCACCAGAGCAGGGCAACTCAGTCGCTGGGTTGTGATGTTGTATGTGGGGGCAGGGTCAAAGAGGGACAATGGCTTCCCATCTGCCGCCTGCCGCCGTGTCCCCCACCAGCGCCGCAGCCACCACCGTCACCAGGCCCACGCGTTTCGTTCCACTGCACGCGAGTGTGCCACCGCCGTCAGCCCTCCACCACTGGGTTCACCCCCTGGGGCCTGCGTGGTCCGTCTCACTGTGTGCGAATGTGCTACCATGGTCAGCCTGCCCCGCACCCGACTGGTTCCGGGCTGCCTGTGCGCCTAGGTCGGGGGGATATGTCCTGCCCAACCCAGCTCCGCTGCTGGCTCCGCCTCTCTTACCGTCCCATTGAACGGTTCGTAGTTGTCGGACTTCCGTATAATTCCGTTTTTTAGTCTTTGGGTGTGTCCTAGTTCTCCAAACCTTTGTTGTATTCAAACTTGGTTGTGGGAGAAGGCACAGTGTTTCCACCTATGCCTCCATCTTGGCGGAAGTCTCTGGCCACAACATCATTTTCCAACCTCATCTGCTACTTCCCACAGGGCACCTACCTTATACTCTGGTCATATCATACAATTTATTTTCATGCTGTTTGGAGTATTCTTTTTTTTTTGTTTTGTCTTCTTCAATGACAAACTGCTTTCTGTTTCATGACTGACCTCAAGTATATTTCCTCTAGAGATACTGTTCCTGACTTGACCAAGTGGAACTCACCTCATCTATCCCTTTACTCCATTCCATCAATACTTCTATTATTGATGCAGATAACACTTTATGGCCTGGCTTTACCCATGTCTTTTCTCTCTGTATGTGAACTCCTTGGGGGCAGGCACCATTTTCTTTTTGATTTCTGTGCCTCCTAAATTCTAGACATACTGAGCCTATTGTTCTCTGAACATGCTAAGATTTTTTGTGACATCCACCTTTGCACAGGTGGATCCCTCTGCTGGGAATGCTGTTATCCCTTTCTATGCAAAGGCAAACATCTACTTGTCCTTCAAGACTTACCTCATGGATAGACCTAGAGGGTATTATGTTAAGTGAAATAAGCCAGTCATAGAAAGACAAATACTATCTGATTTCACTCATATGTGGAAACTAATGAACAAAATAGAAACAAACTCATAGATATAGAAAACATACTGATGCCTGTCAGAGGTGAGAGGGGTTGGGAGGCTGGGTGAGAGGGTGAAGGAACAAAGGGAAAAAACTCATAGATACAGGCAACAGTATGATGATTACCAGAGGTAAAGGGAGGTAAGGGAGGCAGAAGAGGGTAAACCAGGGATAAATGGTGATGGAAGGAGACTTGATTTTGGGTGGTGAACACACAATACAATATACAGATGATGTATTATTGACCTGTACACTTGGAACCTATATAATTTTATTAACCAATATCACCCTAATAAATTCAATAAAAATATATTTTAAAAATAAGACTCACCTCATAGCTTCTCGGCCTTTTGGCTAAGGTCAAATGTAGTATCTGTTCATATCAGTTTAATACCTGATACATCCTCTATCCAAAGACATTATATTAAATGAATTTTTGGAGCTGGGAGATGGAATAGGAACTTGCACCATCCACTCCTGGTATTGCATCAACCTGGTATTGCAGTACTTCTGGGAACAGAGCACAAAAAAAACAAAAACAAAACATAAGACTCACCTCAAATACAGTCTCTCTGAAATCTTTGCACATTCTTTGGTAGAGTTTGTTCTCCACTCTGTGCTTCCTTAGCCTTCTGGTCAAACTTTAATTATAGCATTTGCCACATAATAAGTTTATAATAATTATCAGCTTATTTGACTGGACTGTTCCCCACCCTCATCCCTAGGCTGTGAGATTTCAGACTGCAAATCATCTTTATGTTTCTAGCACAAAGCATAATAGATAACCAATAAATACTTCCTTGATTAATAATGAAATAGTATTTTATGGTATATGTTTACATGGGAAAAACTACTGGGTAGGCCAGTAAGGTTTGAATATATTGATATAGGTACCTCTTGGTAAGTGCTGGGTTCATAGGCCTTTTCTACATCTTGACTCTAAATCTTCTCTTGATACCCTTCCAGGTATGGTGCTTATGCTCAGTGTATGGTGCACTGCCCATCCTTATCCCTCATGATACTTGGTTCTGATGCAACCTGTGGTCATACAGGGATGTCCTTATACCTTTCCATGATGTCACGAGTGGTGGGCAGCTGATCAGTTCCATCACAGCAGAAGCCTCTGAAGCACCTGCCCCCAGCTTCAGGTAAGAGGCTAATAGCAAAAAGAAGATGTGTGGAGAAAATGTGAACACAAGTTCTATGTGTGTTCTTGTGGGTATCCATGCTTCCTAAGGCTCAGGGGCATTCTCCATATAAATAAAACCCCTTGGATAGCACAGAGCTTCCTTCTGGCCCATTTCTTGTCACCTGTGAAGCCTTTTATGGGGAGAATGGGGCAAGGGAGTGTATTGGACTGGGCAAGCGAAAGGGTGCACTGTGGTTGAGGGGGCAGGTTCCATGTTAACCTCCCAAGGAGGGTTCCAGAAGAGTATGTTCTTACAGGGCATGGCCTAGGACAAGGCAGGACTTTCTTTTGCCTTGACTTCTCTGTGGTGTACCTCATATTCTGTACCTGAAGAATGTTCTCTCTTCTTCCATTTGCTCCTCTCCAGTTCCTAGTCTTACTTGAAGCTCCTGGCTCAGTTCCACTGAGAATCTCTAGAGCTTCACACCATCATCTCCTTGCTCTCTCCTTTCCTAGGAGTGTAGTTGTGGTACTGTGTGTGCCTGCCTGTGTATATTGGTAGGTAGGGAGACAATATGTGAGGGACAGTAATCCCAAGAGGACAGCCAAGGAGGCCCATAGGAAATTTGAGTGGACAAGGGAGAAGCATAAGCATATTTCGGCTTTCATTACAGTGCTTTGGGTCCAGAAGCCATGGGGGTTGAAAGATTACTATGTCTCCCAGTTTTTCACAGGTGGGCCACTGTGCCAAGTCACTGCTGGGGTTTAGGCAGCAGCTGAATATACAGGGAGGAGGAAGGGATGGAGAAAGGTGGCAGAGATGGAGAATGTGAGTACTGGGGAGCCCATTTTGGGAAAGAATAGTGAGGGGAAGTCAAGGTACAGAGAGGCATATGATCCATGTTTCTTCTGAGCTATTTTCCCCATATCTAGCCAGAGAAAAGTGCTATTTTTAACAAGTTCTCAAAGACAGTGTCCCTCGGTGCAACTACGTCTTCCCCAGAGTGGGACTTTCATAGAGTCAAGGGATTGAGAAACTTGGGCCCTTTCAAAATGGTTGCCCTGCTCATAGTCTGCCCCTTTCATAGTCATGGGGACATACAGGCTTCATTTTGTGATTGAGAATGGAGAGACCAACCCTTTTGCTCTGCCAATATCCAGTTACTTATCTTCCTTTCTTCCCTATAGCCCTAACTTTGTCTTAAAGTTTCAAGATATGAGGAGAAAGACCTGTGGGGAGTGGAGATGAGAAGAAAACATCTTGGCCAGATGTAGAAGGCCAGAAGTAGAAGGTCTTTGATAGAGAAAGAAAACAATTACTATTATTATTTGCCTATTGTTTGCTTGGCTCTGTTATATGGACTTGTGAGTATAAAGGGGAACTAGGAGGGAACAACAGCATGAAAAAACATAGTAAGGGAGCTGAGTGGGTGGCTAAGAAACTAAGAAGGCTAGAGGAAATGAAAGGCTAACATGGGTAGAGCCAGCTCATTGTGGGTGCTTCCTACAGAACCAAGAGAAGTTGGTTGTGGCTGGGTCACAAGGGGCCATTTCTAACTTGGGGGTGTTCCCAGTCCAGAATAATCTACAAGACTGGCTTGAGTCCCATTATTCCAGCACAAGAAAAGCTGTGACCTGGAGCTAGAGCCACTTCTTGTTTCTTGGACTGCCATCCTTGCCATCCCCCACCCACCCGATGGCTCCAACCCAGACCCCAAGAAAGGGTCAGGCAGTTGTTCCAACTATTCCTGTAGGTGGTTCTCAGCATGGAAACTATTTGGAACTGTGGAAAGCCCAGAAGACTCTGTGGGAGATAAATGAAGATGGGAACAGAACCCTTTTTGGTAAACATGAAGTGTTTCCTTTAGTGCTGAGGTATGGGGGCCCAACTCAGGAATGTTAACCTTTTCCCAGACAAGTCTTGCTAGAGGAGAGTGGTCATTTCCATAAGGGACCCTGTCTGCCATGCCAGTGGCCCAGGGAAGCATAGGAAAGGCACAAGAGCTTCCTTGGAACTAAATCCCTGTGTAGAGTCACTGAGTTCCATTTTCCCCTCTCCTCCCCCTGCAGAGGTCCATAGGGATGTCCATAGACCATCCATTTTGCCCTGGTCTTAGAGTGTGGTGAGAGTCTGGGGGCCATGGATATGACTTTCCCTCTACCCCTCTCTGCCTCCCAAAGGCAGGGCAGAGTACTCTTGAGTTTTCACAGGAATCTCAGATAGATCTGCTGTCCAACAACCTGATCCTGTAGTCCCATGACTCTATCCCCAGATGTACTACACACATCCCTCACTGCCTGAGGACACTGTCTTAGTCAAGGACAAGGCTTATTTCTAAGCCCATCCTTCTGCCAGGCCTTTGGAAAATTGCTTATCAGAGAGATTTGTCACCAAAGTGGTCTGATTCTTCCCTCCATCTCAGAGGAGGGGTGGGCCTGGAAGCAGAGTCAGTCCTTTGTGTCTTCCATAGCAAGTAAAAATAAGTCAGCAGAAGCTACCCTCTGTATGCCCCTCCTCATCACTGTGGAATGCCCAGTCCCACTCCTGCCAGCCTTGCCCGTCTGGGAGGGACCTCCTATCCCCAGTGTGGCAGGCCCAGTTTGGAGCAAGCTGGAATTCACCAGGGACAAAGCTCTGATTCACCAGCTGAGCCCTGACATAGCCACCCCCTCCAGATTCTTGGGGGGTCAGTAAACAAACAGGGTGACAGCTCCCACCTCCCAGCCTAACTAAGCTCTGCCTGCCCTCCCTGAGGGAGTCTGCTCAAAGCCTGTCAGGATTCTGCCTATGGCTCACCAGGCACTGGGTCTGGATTTGTGCTGAGGGATAATAATGGAGCTGCCCAATCCTGCCATGGAGTCCCCAGGCAGCACAGGTAGTGTCAGCTTCATGGGGATGCAGAGTGATTGAATTGAGAGTTTTGCCCCAGAACCTGGCTGCTCCCTCATTTCCCTTTTAGTGTGTGGTTGTAAGCTGTGGTTTTAATGGAATGATTGGTTTTCTAAATTGCCTGAAGATTCTTGTGTGGGGAGGAAGTTTTGTGTTGGGAGGAAGTCTTGAGGGGAAAGGGAGGCTAGACAGTCTTAACCACCAGCAGGACTGTGTTCTTTCCACAGAAGGCAAGCAGGTGGAGAGGCAGGTGGTGGGTTTCCCCAGGCTGGGGTGGAGAATCTTAGCTGAGATTTCTTCCTCCACACTCCATCTCCCTCCATCCCCAACTGCCCCCCATGGCTGGGTAGTCCTGGCATTGTGCTGGAGGTAGCTAATTTCTTAGGGCTATTTGGCATAGGACTATTCCCCCAAAACCCCACATTGCCCCACAGGGTGAGCAAGTGATGAACTCTGAGATTGAGTGGCCAAGGCAATATTTTGACAGGTTCTATGGGTGGTCCTCTTAGCTCTCCATTCTGGTCAGGGTCATTTGGAGGTCAAGATCCAAAATGCTGCTTTAGCCCTTTCAAAATCCTTGGAAGATAAACAGTGCTTTTAAGGAGAATTTCCAGGCTTCCTGACTGTGGTGGGAAATGTGGTTGGGGAAGAGGGCTAGCCGCTGAGGTTTGTTTTTTCCAGAGGCTGGATAAAGTATGGGACCCTGAAATAGGAGCCTACAGCTTACCTTGAATGCAGTGGTTGCCAGTATTTGGGCAATTCTGAGCAGCTCTTACCTAATGCAAGGACTTCCAGGATCACGTCCTAGCAGAATTTACAATAATAGGATAATACTGATAGTAGTCAGGAGTCATATGTGATCAACCTATACCAAGAGTGGACCTTGAAATGAACAGTCACCAAACTGTCCTTTATCTTACCCACAAACACATTCTGTAACAACTCTTCTCTTCCCTTGTTTACATCTGACCTATCCTTGTCTTCCTGTAGATCAGGGTGTGGCACACTCCAGGGATCACAGGATGTCTGTGTTTTTGTCCAGGTTAGAGCTGCTGCCACCTCCCCTGCACCTCCTTAGGATGGTGCTGGGGTTTTCTTCCTAAGCCCACAGTTGTTCAACGGGTCTGTTGGTGCCATTGGAATCCTGGAATCATCAGCCATGAATCTGTGTTGGAACGAAATCAAGAAGAAGTCTCACAATCTCCGGTAAGTCCTGCTGCCTACAAACAGGGGCCCTGGGGATCTGTCTTAAACAGTGTTGGACTCCTTTTGCTGCTACTCCCCTCATTCTCCCCTCAGCCTATGTATCACCCTCTCATCAGCCTCACTGTCCCCTTTTCTCCCCTTTCCTTCTCTGGCATTGGGGAAAGAGCCCTGAGTCAGAAGTCAGGAGACTTGGATTTTAGCCTCAGGTTTAAGTAGCTGTGTCACCTTGAATAAAGTGGTTTGAGTTACCTGAATTTGAGCTTCCATTTGTTTGGGAAAAATGGGTGTAGGAATAATACCTGTCCTTACTGCCTCACAGTGTTGTGACAAGGATTCAAATAAGATATGGAAATACTAAATTTAAAGTCACTGATATACAAATGAGGGATATGATTACTCTTTCCTCCTCTTCTCATACTTGTTTTTCAGCCTGGTAGATCTCATCTGCTCTCTCTCTCATCCTTTTATCCTTCTATTCCCATCCATTGGTTATTAACCCACCTTGCATTCCACAAACTAAGGGCAAATTAGTAAGAACTGGAAGGCAATTTCTATATGTTTTCCTCCTTTCCCTACCCATGTGTTTATCCCCCACCCCACACTTTTCTTCTCTACTCCCTGTCATCAAAATCCAAACCCATAGCTTCTGGTGCACCCTGGTAGGGATGAGGCAGTGTGGATAAGCTGAAAAATATAGGCTCTGGAATCAGATAAACCTAAGTTCAAATCATAACTCTGTCAGTGACTTAACTGTGTGACCTCGAGTAAGTTACTCAACCTCTCTGGGCAATAGTAGTGCCTGGGGAGTAAAATTGCTCTGAGAATTAATAGAAGCAAAAATTTAGGTAAACAGATTAGTCCAGGTGGTAGGGAGGCAATGAATCATTATTCTAGTCAACTAAGGGGAATGGGCTTGATGGCTGCCCATAGTCTAAACTGGCTTCCAGCTTCCTACCTTTTGGACCTCAGTTCATGGCTCATTGTGGAGGGAGGCAGACAGAGATGATTGTACAGTGGGTATGTTAAACCTTTGTTGCTATTATCCTTTGGGACCCTTGGGACTATTATATTTGTATGCATCCTTGCACATGTGAGTGTCTTTATTCAACCACCTTACTTGCCCTTTCCACTTACTGCATCTTCTCCTGCTTAGAGGGCAGGCTCTGAGAAGCCTCTGTGGATGAGCAGTTTGGCATGACTTGAGTTCCTCTGGGGCAAGAGGGCAAGAAGACAGCTGTCACCTCTAACACCCTTGCTCAGTTTTCTGCCCTTCCCAGCCTGATGCAGGGCATGCAACTTAGTTAACTGATGTCCATAATGTGACATGTCAAGCCACTTGAGTTTGGAGCACCTCCCCACCCGTGGTCCTGCCCATTGGTTTTAGCACTGAGCTCCACGTGGAGGTATTGCTGTGGGTGGGTAAGAGGGAGGGCTCTGGACCTCCTCCTACTTAAGCCAGGGTAATTTTCCTTTAATATGTTTTATATATTAATGTTCTCCATAAGTATTTATTTGGGAAAAATATTTTCCACTTAAAAAGAAGACTGAAAAACACTGGTCTTACCTGTTGTGTGCAGATCTCGCCTAGAGGCCTTCTCAGATCACAGTGGAAAGCTTCAGATCCCTCTCCAAGAGATTATTGACTGGCTCAGCCAAAAGGATGAGGAATTGTCAGCTCAGCTGCCCCTACAAGGGGATGTGGCCCTGGTACAACAGGAGAAGGAGACACATGCGGTAGGTTAGAATTATGGAGGCCATCAATCAGAGAAAGATAAATACCATATGATCTTACTTATGTGTAGAATCTAATGAACAAAATAAACTAACAAACAAAATAGACATAGAGGCATGAATGTATAGAACAGACTGACAGATCTCAGAGGAGAGGTGGAGGGAGAACTAGATGAAAGAAGGTGAAGAAATTATTAAAGAACATATATGCATGACTCATGGTCACAGACGACAGTGTGAAGTCCAATAGGGAGTGAAGGGTGCTGGCTGGAGGTGAGCAAAGTGGGGAAATAGGGGACATGTGTAATAGTCTCAACAATAAAAAATGGCAATAAATATTGGGGAAAGTGTTAAACTGTATAATAATAATAATAATAATAATAATAATAATAATAATTGTGGAGACCATGGTATGTGATTCTCAGTCAGGAAGGGATCTCTTCTGCAAAACTTGATAGAAGAACACGAGTCTCTGCTTAGACACTTAAAGTAACAGCAAGCTGCATGCAGTCCTAAAGATCTATGAATAGCACTCCACAAAGTCAAATCCTTTCTATTTCTTCCATCAAATATTAGCCTCTCTTAAAATCCTGCTCTGGTTTGAAATAGAGCCATGGAAAATTAACATAATATAACATTAAATGAAAAAACAGAGGCTACAAAACCATATACAGGAGACTCTCAATTATATAAAAATTGATATGGATGTTTATGCATATATACACACAGATGAAAACATAAGAAGGAACTATATAAAAATGTTCACAATGGTTAACAACTCTAGATTATGAAATTAGAATTCTTTTTAGTTTTTTATGCTTTTCTGAAATTTCTAAGATTTCTGTGACATGCATTATCTATAATCAGAAAATAACAACAGAGATTTCTTCAAAACACATGCAAAATGCACTGGAAGAAGTGATAATTATGTCATATGAAAGAGATGTTAGCTAACACCGCAATGGCAACATATTGCAATATAAATGTATTAAATGAATACGTTGTATACCTCAAACTTATACAATATTTTATGTCAATTATATCTCAATTACAAATTCACACAGAATGGAATAAAATACAGCAAGGAAATAAACTATAATTGTGTGCCACAGCATAGATGAATTTTAAAAGCAGTACATGAATTGAAGAAAAAACATACAAAAAGAGGATATATTGTATGATTCCATTTATATAAAGTTCAAAAATAGAAAAACTAATCAGTGGTATTACAAGACAAAATAGTGGTTACCCACAGGGGGTGGGGGGATGGGTATGGGGAAGATGAGATAGTGACCAGAAGAGGCAATGAAGGGGCCTTCTGAGATACTAGTAAAGTTCTATTTCTTGATCTCAGTACTGGTTACAGAGATGGAATCATTTAATGGATATTCATTGAGCTGTACACTTTTTGATTTTTGTACTTTTCTCCATGTATATTTCAACCAAAAATTTTAATTAAAATTTTTATATAATCTGGCCCATTCTGGTTTTGATTTCTCTAAGACCCATATAGGGGATTTTTGCGTGTTCTTGAGAACCAAGATTTTCATCCCTAAATCCTCATGATTTTCTCTACCCTGTGGCATAGAGAGACCCATTTCATACTACACAGATGGTCCATTGTCAAAGAGTTATTGTTTCTTCTGCTATAGGGAGGATTATATCTCTTTTTTTGTCTGGGTATCCCAAAGGTACATGATAATGCCAAAGGATCAAGTTTACACTGAGGAGAAGGAAGCCTATAAATTGAGGGGTTGAAAGACTTTCTTTCCTTGTTGAATGTGTTGCTGAACTTCATAGGTCTTTATGGAAGATGTCAAGTCTCGGGGACCCTATATCTACTCTGTACTGGAATCAGCTCAGGCTTTCCTGTCCCAGCACCCATTTGAAGAATTAGAGGAGCCTTGTTTGGAGAGCAAAGGTAGGTGATCTTCCTCTCTTCCCCCTTCTTGTGGTTTGCAGGCCCACGCTCAATCCACTGACCTACACCAGCCAGGGCTTCTTCCCCCTTCTTGAACTACAAACCACTAACCACCTTCCTGCTTTACCCAAACTCATGTTCTCAGCTGTTATCTAGGAGGATAATTTTCTCCTTGGAGTCCAAAGTTGGAAGGAAAAAGATTCACATCGCAAGAAAAAGCAAAGAGAACAGAGCCTGGAGCAGGATACACTAGCACGTGGCCCAAAGCCGTATGCAGCTTGGAAGCATCATGTGTGGTGTTCTAATGGAGCATGAAAAAGAAAAAAACAATAGACTCATACCCATTGGTTGAACTGACTCAATGAATCAAAGTAGTAGTATGTCCTTTTAAAACATCCCGCTTGATTCCAACATAGAGACCTGAAGCAATGCTCTAATAAACCAGCAAATAAAAGAAAAAACAACCCCTTTTAAAATCTAAAAGGTTAGGTAATGACATTTGAGGAGAAAATTGATTATGACTTTTTGATACTGACCCTAATGACTTCCGGCCCCTTCCCTCAATGAGTGGGCCATTCTAGGTGTAGGTTCCTATTACACAGCTGGGATCCATGGTGATTAGGTGTGAATGGTTGCCTAGTAGCTCTCTTTTCCAGAAGAGTCAACTCTCTGAAATTGGCTATGAATAGCATGGAAGGACCCTTTGTTTTTTGAGCCCTTTGTCAATGCTGTTGACCCTCTCATTTACTTTGAGCTCCTCAGTAGGAGTTTGGTACTCAATTTATTGTCCAATATGCATCATGTAGGACAAGCTTAAGCAAGACCAGGAGAGTTCCAATTAGCCTAGAGTTTTAGGACTTTAAATCTAATTATTACGAGAGGTCTGAGGGAGGAAGAGGAACCCTGCAGTTTAGGAATCTAGGTGGAAAAGCTGGGCAAGGTATACTAACCTCTCCTGGGTTGGTCCTTCAGGAAATGCATCCCTTCTTTGGATGGAAATAGGCAGCAGATACTGATGCAAAAGCACATTCCATGGTTTTGTGAATAGGGCTCTGGATTATTTTCCTCATTGTGCTTCTTAAAATATTTTACTCACTATTTACCTTGCCCATTTTTAAAGAATATGAGGAAATCCTCAGGACATAATAGACAGAAAACAAGAACATGATCTCTTGACTACAGTAGTGGATCCATGGACCTACACATGATAAAATCACATAGATCCAAATACACACATACACACACACGTAAGTATGAGTAAAACTGGGGAACTCTAAACAAATTGATGGATTGCATCAATGTCAATATCCTGGTTGTGATAATATACTATAGTTTTTCAAGATGTTATCATTTGGGGAAACTGGGTAAAGGGTACATGAGATCCCTGTATAATATCTTAGAACTGCTGTGAATCTATGATAATTTAACTTAAAGAGTTTAATTTTTTAAACACCTAAATGTGCAATAGGATTTCCCCCAAGGGAAAATATGCATTTGTATAAATATTTGCACAAATGCATGCACATGCACACACACACATGCACATCTTACAAAGGGCTGGCTTTGTCTCTTTCTTTCCCTGGGCTTCCCCTGCCTGGATGGCCACACTTGTTTTCCTGCCTGCCCTTACAGATACCTCTCCCAGACAGCGGATTCAGAATGTTAGCCGCTTTGTGTGGAAGCAGGCGACAGTGGCCAGTGAACTATGGGAGAAGCTAACAGCCCGTTCTGTGGATCAGCACCGCCACATTGAGCGCACTCTGGAACAGCTGTTGGAGATCCATGGGGCAATGGAAGAATTAAGCACTACTCTGACTCAGGCTGAGGGAGTCCGAGCCACTTGGGAGCCCATTGGGGATCTGTTCATTGATTCACTCCCTGACCACATCCAGGCTCTTAAGGTATGCTTGACCCCTCACCTGGCTACAGTCCACTCTTATGCCTGACTCTCACTCCTCCCTGACCCTGACAAATTTCCTGCTCCCAAGAGTTCATTGTTGACCAGGACTACCAGTTTATGTGCTTTATTTCAGTGCTGCTTCAGCTGGTGCCTTCTCTGTCCTTCTACTGTCTTCTCTTTCTCTAGTGTTTTCTGAGAATAATAAAGGAAGAGGATAAAGACAGTGGCCACTCACATCTTAGTCCTGCTGCCCTAATAGGCAAGCACCTAGGTTGTGCTGTCAAAACAAAATCTCTGAGTGAAGAGGGAAGAATCGAAGTGAATGACTAATAGTTTTTCTTTTTTACTCTCTGTCCACTGTGGGACTTGGGCCCTGGTTCTAAAGCTATTCAAAGAAGAATTCTCCCCAATGAAAGATGGAGTGAAGTTGGTGAATGATCTGGCCCATCAGCTTGCCATTTCTGATGTGCACTTGTCAATGGAGAATTCCCAGGCCCTGGAGCAGATAAATATCCGGTGGAAACAGCTGCAGGTAGAGAAGTCTGGAGTGAGCCCTGGGGAAGAGCCTCAATAAAACTTGGCTTGAAAGAAAATTCTCTAGGCTCAAAGGAAGTGAAGGGGCATTGAAATGGGATCTACATAGAAGAAGAATTGTAAAGAATTTGGGGCTAAGGAACAGGCTTCTCAACCTCTAAGCTATGGGGAGTGCTTGAAATGAAGATCTGTGAGGGATCTGTCTAAATATGGACATTTAGGGCACACAGGTACTGATGAAGAGTGACTGTAGCCTGGAATTGGGAATCTCTGACCCTTGGGAGTCCTGTGGGAGGGTTAGTAGTTAGGTTTTGGTGGGAGGAGCTGGAACCAGAGAAGAATCAGCCTGTGAGGGAGTTCACAGAGATTCTTGGAGACATCTGGAAATCCCACACTAAATATCTAGAATGAATCCACTGACTTCCTACCTGTTCTTTCCATAGGTGTCAGTTGGCGAGAGGCTTAAGCAGCTCCAGGATGCCCATAGGGACTTTGGGCCTGGGTCACAGCACTTCCTTTCCTGTATGTGAGACAAATTGGACTTTACTTAGCAGAGCCTCCACTATCTTCCAGGAGAGTCGACTGTTGTCCCTTGGGGGTCTAGTAAGAGTCCAGTATACCTTGGCATTCCAGACACAGTAAGGTTAAAATAATATAGTGATTAAAAGGACAAACTCCCCAATTAGAGAAACCTGGGTCTGAGTCACAGCTCTTTCACTTAATAGCTGTGCAAGCTCAAAAAAAGAGCTTAGTCTTTCTGAACTTCAGTGTTTGTATACACAAAAACAAGTAAAAATATTACCTAGCTCACAGGGTTATGGGAATTAAATTACTATTTTTTTCAACAATATTTATTGAGGGTATATTGTGGACCAGATACTCTTCTAGGTACTGGGGCAACATCAATGAACAGAACAAAGTCTTTAGTCATGTAGAGCTAATACTAATATTCTCTTGAGGGAAGCCAGAGCATAAACAAATAAGAAAAAAGTATATGAGGTAAATTGGTGACAAGTGCTATGGAAAAAAGTAAAGCAGCTCAAGTGTGAATAGGAAGTGATAGACTTAAGGGGGTCAGGCATTGCAATTATGAATAGTAGTCAGAAAAGACCTCAGAGAGATCATGGAAATGGAGAGGAAACCTTGCAGAGGTGAGGGAGTGAGCCATGTGCATATCCGAGGGAAGAGCATACAGGGGAAATGGAACAGCAACTTCCAGAACTTTAAGTCAGGGGCATGCTTACTAATGACCAGCAAGGGGACTGGTATAGAAGAGAGCAAGGAAGGGAAAGAGTGGAAGGTCAGAGTGGTGGCAACAGACTGGAGCACAGAGGGTCTTATAGGCTAGAGTGAGAATTTTGGATTTTATACTGAATAGAATGTAGAACCTTTGGAGGGGTTTGAGCAGAAGGATGACATGATCTGACTTGTTTCAACAGAAGAGTCAGAGTGTTGGGGGTTGAGAGTGGGAACAGAGAGACTTGTTAGCAAGCATATTTCAATAATCCAGGTGAGGGATTAAAGTGACTTAGATCAGGCTGGTAGCAGTGGAAACAGTGGCAATATACAGATCTGAAAATTAGATATATGCACAAAGCATTAAAAGAATATCAGACACATAGTGGGAACTCAATAAATGTTAATGTCAGTTGGAACTATTGCTATTATGATAACTCACATGTAGTTATACCTGCAAAGGGCTCTTGTACTCAGAGAAATGGTAATTAGGAGGTTAGACAGGTAACTGAGCCTCTCCTGGAACATCCAGAAAGACATGGAGCAGAGAGGGTCATCCTTTAAAGCAGGGGTCCCCAACCAAGGCCATGGACCAGTACTGGTTTGTAGCCTGTTAGGAACTGGGCTACACAGCAAGGGGTGAGTGGCAGGCTAGCAAGCGAAGTTTTGCTAGCACTACCACCTGAGCTCTGCCCCTCATCTCCTGTACCCCCCCACTCCCATCCCTGGAAAAATTGTCCATGAAAACAGTCCCTGGTGCCGAAAAGGTTGGGGATCTCTGCTTTGCAGAGTTTCTTACAGTGTAGAAATGGGCAGTACCATTCCCCCAATATCCCATAGGACTGAGTAGTTTGACTTCTTGGGGAAGAGCTTTGAGCCCCAGGAGGAATATATACTGTACTTCATAAACACAGCAGCACCCCAGCTACCTGGGTGAATGGGTAGCTGAATGGGTAGAAATGCCAGCCTGATCAGGGAGAAGATTGTCAGGGTGGCTAAAGTCAGGTATTCCTGTTTATGCCCTTGCCACATCTCTAGAATGTGAGGCTATCATTGACAACCTCTTCTCTTTCCATTGCCCTAAGATCAGTGGGAGAAGTGCATACACTAGTTTTTGCCCAACGCTTACAGGCTGTTAAGAACTGCCAGGGAGAGTCAGGTATCCCCTTCAGGGCTTGACCTCTACTTGGGAAGACAGAGCAAGGGAGTCTCTAGGAGCCTGAAGAGCATTAGTGACCAGCTTCTTCTTTCTCTTCTCTCTTACCAGCCTCTGTACAGGTTCCCTGGGAAAGAGCAATTTCACCCAATAAAGTTCCCTACTACATCAAGTGAGTGACTGTCTGAATCAGACGTGGGTCAATCACCTATTCACTCCCTCACTTACCTTTCTTTTTTTCTACCTGTCCCCGTCACTCCTTATCTGTTGGGATTCCTTCATGTGGTCCAATTTTTCCTCCTACTCATCTCAAGAGCTCAAGATTCTACCTGAGTAAAGGTGAACCCTTGTGCTTTAGGATCTTCAGGGTTCACCCCTGGATCCTGCAGCTCCTTGCAACCAACCTATCACTGGGTGGGGTGTGCTTGTGTGAGGTGGGTAAGGGGTGTTGTGGTCCCTGGTGCTATTGATGGTTTTGTTTGTAGCCACCAGGCTCAGACCACATGCTGGGATCATCCCAAGATGACAGAGTTGTACCAAACCCTGGGTAAGAATGCAGAATTCCTGTATAGGGTGGATATTCAGCTGCCTTTGTTCTGTAAGAACAAAACGGAATCTCATTCAACAAGCAGGTGGGGATGAAAGTGAGTGCCTTGTCCTTCCTCCAGCAGCCTCCTTTCGTTTCCCCTCTGCACCTCCCTCACCTGGAGGTTCTACATTCCCCCTGGACCATTTTATCATTACATTAGGAAATTATGCTTATAGGTGTGAACCAGATCTGCTTTGAGAAACACTGTCCAAGGTGTAATGAATGTGACTCTCATGTGCCATATTTTTGGCTACTAACAGAGACTCACCATTAGGTTGCAAATTTTATCTATGTTGATGTATATGAATTTAGTTCATCTATTTTAACTGCTGTAGAGTGTTCCATTGTATGTACTAGTTTCTCCATCCAGTCTACTGTTGATAGGCATTTGAGTTGTTTCCAGTTTGGAGTTAATAAGAGCAATGCTGCTGAAAAGCTCTTGTGAGTGCCTTTGGATATACACGCACATGTTCTTCAGACTACAGGTCTAACATTGTTTCAGTGTTATGACAAGCATTTTAGAAATTGAAATAGACCAGGAAATATGAAAGGAAGTACAACACATCTTTAGCAATATCATATTTGATATTAATTTTATGCTTTTAGTTTATCAAATCTAGATGGTATTGTTTCCTGAAATATTTGATTCAGTTATTTATACATACTCACATGAGTATATGTTTATTTAACCATGATGTAAAGTGAATTTCTCATTTTGTCAGAAAACATTTGAAAATCACTGATCTGGTTATATAATTGGCTGGGTTGTAGCATAGCTGGATGTTCAATTTTACTAGGTAATACCATGGTGTGTTCCAAGGTGATTGTATCAGTTTATACTTCCACTAGCATCCACATCTTTGCCAATGCTTGCTATTGTCACTTTTATCTTTGCCAATCTAGTGGGTATATAATGGTATCTTGTTGTGGTTTTAATGTGCATTTTTCTGATCTGAGTGGGTCTCTTTCCATTCTTTGCAGCTGATCTGAACAATATTAAGTTCTCAGCCTACCGCACTGCTATGAAGCTACGCAGAGTCCAGAAGGCACTGCGCTGTAAGTCTCCCATCACACTTTCCTTATGGCTTCCCCCCACAACTCATTCTCTTCCTCTCTGTCAGCTGTTTCTCACTTTTATCCCACCTTGGCCAGGGTTGTTGATTGGCTTGGTGGGAACCCTCCAAAGGCTGGGATATGCTGGCTATGAACACCTGCTCTTTCCAGGGCCCTTCTGTTCTCCCCAAACTCCAAACTTGTTTGAAAATTAACCCACAGCCATCCTCTTCCTAATCCTTCTTTCCTGCCCAACATGGATAATCAAGCAACTGTTTTATGGCAGTAAGTATCCTAGCTTATATAACCCCTTCTTGGGGTTATGGATGTAGCAACAGATCTATTGAAGGATATGTCCATGGTTAGGGAACAACATGGCTACAAATATAATGTGCCTCCCAGCCTTTCTCAGAAGCACTGTTTATTCAATGTTCCTGGCATGTCTGGTTAGTCTGCTTCCAACATTGAAGGTAGTAGTAAAGATTTGCTGAGGTATGTCACAATTACTCATGCACATCTGAGCCTTAATAAGTGGTAACTAGGTTTTCAAAACAAGATCCATGGACAAACCTATTTGCAGCTGAAATATATATACACAGAGAAAATCAAAATGGGATTTCTCCATTAAACAGTAAACAAAGAAGTTGAATTTACTCACATCCCACCATCTTCTTGAAGCTGATATCAAAGAACCTATGGGTATAGAAACATTTGGGATTAATTTAGGGGACCTTTTGCTGCTTTTCCCTGCTCCTTGGCAAAGGACAAGCTTCTATCATACTTACAAATGGTTTGTCTGGAGATTGAGTAAAATTTGGTGAAGCTGGTGGACTTATCTCCTTATCTAGAGCATGGGATTCTTCTTTTGGCTATATTTTCTCCCTCTCTCCTTTCTTTCCCAGTGGACCTGGTAACTTTAGCCACAGCCTTGGAGATCTTTAATGAGCATGATCTTCAGGCCAGTGAGCATGTGATGGACGTGGTGGAGGTCATTCACTGCCTGACTGCCTTATATGAACGGCTGGAGGAGGAAAGAGGCATCCTGGTCAACGTGCCACTCTGTGTGGACATGAGCCTCAACTGGCTCCTCAATGTATTTGATAGGTAAGGGCTTGCAGCCCTTGCAGCATCCAGGATGAAATTCAATAGGGTATCTGGAGTGGGCCTGGTAGGAAGGGATTGCTCCCATAGTGGACTTGGACCCAGCTCAGCTTGGGGTATGATTGTCATAGAGCCTTGCTGAGGCCAACTCTATGAGGGAAATGACTATCAAGATGTTAACCCTTTACACACATTTATGTTTTCAATATCTTCTTTTAAACCTAGTGGTCGCAGTGGAAAGATGCGGGCATTGTCCTTTAAGACTGGCATTGCATGCCTGTGTGGCACAGAAGTGAAGGAAAAATTGCAGTGTGAGTATAGCTTCGAAGTCTGGAAGTGGTAGGTAGAGGGAGAGGTGTGGTGGGAGGAGGGAGGGTATCAGACAAGCAGAAGTTAGGCCTTATGACTCAGCAGGGGGGCTACTAAGGCTATCTTATGATACTTCCTGGTCTAGGCTATTGCAAAGAATCCACAATAGCCAAAGGTCAAGATGGGCCTAAGGCTTGTTTTTATTCCCAGTGTCATTCCAATGGGTTTGGTTTCCTCCAATCTGATGTGATTACTTTACCAGGATCTGAGTTAGCATCCCAGGGTACCCAGAGTCCAAACTTTCTCATTCTATTTTCTTATGACCTATCAGACTTAACCTTCTCCAGTCTGGAGCTCAAGCCATGTCACATTTTCTACTGGAGACTTCCCATGTGATTACATGGGTAATGTGCAATAATCCCCATCACTGGAAGATGGGCAGTATGTAACTCTGTTGGTTTTCAACCTCTCTGGTGCATAGTGCCTATGCTTTCCCCTCCATCCTTGATCTTTTGTACACCATTTTGTACTTTTCTACAGCAGTATCCTTAGTTGTCAAGTGCTTACTGTGTGTTAGTCACTGTGCTAAATATGGTGAGTACTGGGTTCAATTAGACATGGTCCATGCCTCAAGTGGTTTATAGTCCAGAGGAGGAGACAGAAGTACACAGAAAACAGTTTTTATAAAGTGTTAATTAGACTAATCAGAATGGCAAATGATATGTGCTATAATCAGATCACAGAAGAGAAATGGCAATGGTCTTTCTAGGAAAACTTTCCAGGTAAGGAAACATATCAAAGCATGTTCATAGCTATGCTGTTATTTACAAGGTTTGTCCAGAAAAAGCACAGCCATTGTTAATATAACGAGAACAGTTTGTGCAACATAGATGCAACCTGGCAGCCAAGGAGAGTGGACTAGAATGCATGTGCTTGAACAGTGACGACTTCCCTATACTAGTCAGTGGGGGTGGTAGATGCCATTGAGTGAGCATGTGTACTGTGTGGTCATCACATTCAAAATGACTAAACAAGTAGAGTAATGAATCTGTTAAATTTTGCATGCAGCTTGAACATTCCTATGAGGAAACTATTCAGATGATTCAGAAAGCTGCAGCTGTGGGCAATTGGTGATTGGTAGCTTCATCACAACAATGTACCCATTTATGCATCCTTTCTCATGCAGTTTTTTGGTGAAACACCAAATCACCCAAGTAACTCAGCCCCCCTATAGCCCAAATTTGGTGCCTTGTGACTTCTGGCTTTTCCCAAAACTAAAATTACCTTTGAAAGGGAAGAGATTTCAACCATTGATGAGATCAGGAAAATATGACAGGGCAGTGATGGCAATTGGGAGAACTGTGTGAGGTCCCAAGGCGCCTACTTTGAAGGAGACTGAGGCATCATTGTCCTGTGTACAATGTTTTATGTATCTTGTATCTTCTTCAATAAGTGTCTCTACTTTTCATACTACATGGCTGGATACCTTCTGGACAGACCTTATATTTCTGTCAACATTCCTTTGACATGGGGTGGACAATGACTATTTATCTTCAATTTGCAAGTAAGGAAACTACAGCATAGAGAGTTTCATGACTTAAATAAGGTTCTACAAGCTAGTCAGTAATGGATCCACTACTAAAACCCAGGCCCTCTGTCTTCCATGTTTGTGTGTTTTCTGAGCCTGAGCCTAAGGTGAGGTATAACACACACAGACAATAATCTCTGGAAGAGGTTTTCTAAGGTAGGAGTGTGGTGGGAGAGCTCCCACAAGGACAGATATAGCCCATATTCAAATATAAGTAACTACCACAGTCTACTTCACAATCACTTAGAGATAATTCTTAGATAACCCGATGCTTTTAATTATCTCCTCTTTGGGGGGCTATCTGTGTCAGCTTATCTTTCCATTTGTGTGCATAATTGATAAAATACGATGACATAAGGTAGGAAGTGATAAGGCAGACTAATTGTGACTCACATTCAATTAGCCCTAAATCCCACACCATTCATCTTGCTTCTTGAGAATCTGTTTTCCCAACAGTGTTTGGCCCTGTTCTCACACGCAATTTGCTCCCTTTGTTCTCTCTACCCTCTCTTTTTGATGTTCTCTCTCCTGTGTTTATCTTACTTTTTCTCTCTGAACTCAGAGAATGCTCTTTTTAGAATTCTTGGGCTTCTAGAAGGTCAGGGATTGGCCTGTAGGTATTCCAGTTTCAAAAGTCATTAGCTAAATCTATGTGGTCTTTCCCTGTCTTCTTTTTTTACTCTTTCTCCCTGCACCATTCTCTGGCCATTCCTCCACTGGGGTTGGTCATGACTTATGGTGAGGCCAGCAGACCTCTTCAGCCAAGTAGCCAACTCAGGCAGCCAGTGCGACCAGCGCCACCTTGGTGTCCTGCTTCATGAGGCCATTCAGGTGCCCCGTCAGCTGGGGGAAGTGGCAGCCTTTGGGGGCAGCAATGTGGAGCCCAGTGTCCGTAGTTGCTTCCGTTTTGTGAGTATGGACCTGGGTAGGGTGGAAGGGAGGGATAACGGGAAGAAGGGTGGGAAGAAGGGAGGGAGAACTAAGAGCTAGGCTTTTGATCTGAACTACACACATGTAAGGGAGTTTGATGGATGGAAGAACAAGGGAAAAGGTTCTCTGGGTTTTTAGAGTCAGGGTCCTACAGGGAGGGTGCCAGCTCTATTAGGATAGGACAGAAGGTAGACACCTCTGGAGAATAGACCAACTGAGGTCTTGCCAGTTCTCCTGCTCTTTCTGAGGGCTGTCATTCTGAGGACAAGATACTTTGGGCCTCAGCCATTGCTATTGGGCTTCTTGTTTCCTTAGAGCACTGGGAAGCCAGTCATTGAAGCTTCACAGTTTTTGGAATGGGTCAACTTGGAGCCCCAATCCATGGTGTGGCTAGCTGTTCTGCATCGGGTCACCATTGCTGAGCAAGTGAAGCATCAGACCAAGTGCTCTATCTGTAGGCAGTGTCCCATCAAGGGCTTCAGGTAGGTAAGACAATACCTGATGGAATGATAATAATTGTAAATAGGCCACATTGCAAATAAATCATATATCACAAAAAATACATTACATAATTACATAAGTACTGCTAATCTATTGTATATTTTTACATATTGTTGTAATTCTATTGCAGAATGTTGAACTTTTTAAACAATCTTAAATATTTTCTTTTGTTTAGTTGTATTATGAAATATTCCAGATTTACAAAAATATATAGAGAAGCCAAATGTGCTAAGTGAGGGAACAGCACAGAAGTGGAAGCAATTTGTAGCATTTGCTAATTTCCATGATGTAAATGCTCCCACTGTGACCAATGTCTGGCTACCCACAGAAGGTTGGGAAGAGACATGCAGTTGCACACTATTTATAGTACTTCTGCCATGCACATTAAATAGATGAAACAAGTTTTAAATATTTGTTACTCCTGTTTTTAATATCATTTACTGAATTGTGAGCTTAGATAATTTATTTTTAAAATAATGGCTGTGACCTGACTGTTGTGGCTCAGTGGATTGATCTGTGGACCAAAAGGTTTCTTATTCAATTCCAAGTATGGCACATGCCTGCATTGCAGGCCAGGTCCCCAGTTGGGGGTGCAAGAGAGGCAATGATTGATGTTTCTCTCGCACATCATGTTTTTCTCTCTCTTTCTCCCTCTTTTCTCCTCTCTCTAAAAATAAATAAATAATCTTTAATGCTAATTTAAAAAGTGAACACAGAGACCCTTTTTAAAAAATTTTTCATTTATTTATTTATCTTTAGAGGGGAAGGAGAGAGGGAGAGAAACGTCAATGTATGGTTGCCTTTCGTGCGTCCCGTGCTGGGAGTTGGCCTGCAGGGAACTGGCCTGCAACCCAGGCATGTGCCCTGACTGGGAATCGAACCACGATCCTCTGGTTCGTAGGCCTGTGCTCAATCCACTGAGCTACACTAGCCAGGGCACAGAGACCCCTTTAAAAATAAAAAATGAAATAATGACTGTATTTAACAACCAGCTTGGAAAATCCCTGAAATTTTAACAATTGGTTCTTATGAGCTGTTTTGAGCCAGCTTCAGCAGCCCATAGTATGTATCCACCGTCAAGCTTAAGAAATAAAATGTTATTACAGTACATTCAAAGTTCCACTGATTACATTCCCTCCTTCCCCTACAAAGTAATCACTATCCTGAAATTGCCTTTCATCATACAATGTTCACTTTTTTTTTTACTTTTTAAAGCACTAACACACACTTTCTTCACAACCACCCTGCTTTTTATAAGGAAATGAGGCAGAGGTGGAATGTGACTTGCCCAAGTTCACATAGATGGTTAGTGCAGATCCAGGACCAGATGTTAGATCCTCTGACTTCTTTAAGTCTAGGCATTTCACCATTCTATATATTACTAGGTATGAACAGCTCAGCCAGGCTTGGAAGCAGGATCTGAGGGCTAGTCTATATTGAATAATAAAAGAGTTCTTATTTAAAATCTTTTGAAAATAACTTTTAGCCAACTTTTCCAGGCCTGGTAGGGTAAGTGGCCTTTGTATTGGAAGAGGAAGTTCTCCAACATAGGTACTGGTACCTGTAAGACTGAACCCTTTGGAGCCATCCTTGCTGAGAAAGCTATTTGCCCCCTGGCTGGTGTAGCTCAGTGGATTAAACATGGGCCTGCAAACCAAATAACCACAGTTCAATTCCCAGTCAGGGCACATGCCTGGGTTGCAGGCCAGTTCCCAGCAGGGGATGCATGAGAGGCAACCATACATTGATATTTTTCCCCTTCCTCTCTCCTTCTCTTCCCCTTTAAAGATACATAAATAAAATCTTTTTAAAAAGAGAGCTATTTGTTATTGTAAGCAATTTATACCTGCACCCCTTCCTTTTTAAAAAAGATGGTGAGACAAATGATATTTTCCACACTTCATGGAGATTTATGTTCACTAGAACAAGACTAATCATTTAGTAAAGACTCAGCTAGTGGTGTATGTAGGAGGTTGAGCATATTATGGCTCCATGCCCCACCCCCTTCTAGTGTTTGTCTATATTTGTATATGAAGGGAATAGCAAGTGACCATGGTCCATTGGATCCTCTGTCCTAACACCTCTCCTCTCCTCAAGGTACCGGAGTCTCAAACAGTTTAACGTGGACATCTGTCAGACCTGCTTCTTGACAGGCAGGGCCAGCAAAGGCAACAAGCTGCACTACCCCATCATGGAGTATTACACCCCGGTATGGAGCCTCTGGGCCAAGTAGGAGGGGGAGACAGATCTCAGGTTCTGGGCCCTTGATCTACTTGCACAAGCACTGAATAAATGTATTTTGTTCTCCTAGGGAAGCATTTTCCCAACAGTCCTGATGATTCACTGGTTTGAGGGATTCAGGCCTCTCTGTTCTTACAGCAGAGCTTTTCCCTTACCAGGGCTGCAACCGGCTGTAGCAGCCCAGGACCACTCTCAGCCATTTAAAATGCACTCACTATTTTCCTGCCAACAGAAGTTTCAGGAAAAAATAGAGTAAGATAGTTTCAGGCAATGAGCCTTCTGATGCTCCCTTGTTTTTCTTGCTTAGTTTCCTATATTGCTCCTATCACTGGTTTTTACCTGCTATGTTGTCATCGTTTCCATCCCTTCTAATCAATACCAAAGTTTTTCCTCAAATTAATTACTCATTCTCTTTGGAGGAATGGTGTATGATATTTACCTGGGTCCCTAATTCCACTTGGTTTTCATTGGAAACCATGCCCTTCATAGCCACCTGAGTCCAAATTGGTAAGCATCCCTGAACTCCAGCCACAGAATTTCTCCACAGCTACAGACTTTGCTGCCTGAGCTAACTCTGCTCCTTCAGCTCCTTTTTCTCAGTCTGTCCCTCAGATATTCTCAAAGCCCAAAGCATATCCAGTTTTCTGCACTGCTTTCTCCCACCCTACCTTCTCATCTTTCAACCTGTTTCCCCACAATCCATCCCTCCAAGTTGTTATTCTCTTCTCCAAATTCTGATGGTACAGAAACATACACAACCTAGTGGGAGGAGAGATGTTGCCTTTTATTTTTCTTTCATTATCATTTTAAAGTAAATGTTATAAAAGTCATACAAGGAAAACTGGCTCAAGATGGTAGATTGATAATCCTCTTCCTCCTGTTCATGTATGTCCCTATAATTTATGTAAATGATATATTTTTAAGTGAACTAGTATATGCTCATTATAAAAGATCCAAATTATATGGAGGTGTTTAAAGTGTAAAATGAAAGTCCTCCCCTCTCCTCAACCTGGTCTGCCCTCCTCTGGTCCAACCTCTCAGAGGTAATCAGTGTTCCCACCTTGGGATATCCTTTTGGAACTTTTTCAAGGAGTGGAGTGTGGTAGACATGAACGAGACTGAAAGACCAGTCACATTTCCTGCTCTAGAGGAATAGCCACACCTACATCATCATACCCCAAAGCCTTTAAAGTGAGTTCTTCTACCCTGTTTCTTCTCAGACCACATCCAGTGAGAACATGAGGGACTTTGCCACAACCTTAAAGAACAAGTTCCGCTCAAAGCATTATTTTAGCAAACACCCTCAGCGAGGTTATCTGCCTGTGCAATCAGTGCTGGAGGCTGACTACAATGAGACGTGAGTACCAGTGGCTGGACAGGGCTGTGGACAATCTTGCTGTGCCTGGGTATGTGAAGGGACTGAGTGCCATGTGGGCTTGGAGAGTGTTCCAGGGAAAACACCACTAGTAACAGAGCAGTTCAACTTGGGCCTGACTAGGAATTCGGCCTCACCACTAGACCCTGTGTATTCAGTCTCTGTATCCTGTTCCCATCAGCTCTTGCTCATCTCACTAAGTTTGGAAGGGGGATGGCAGTAGTGAAGAAACAGGCTGCCTTGCTACCCAGTCTTTAGTCCTCTGAGTCTTTGCTACTTTCTTCTAGGCTGGCTTCTTCCCCGAGGTTACCACATGCTGACACACACTCCCGCATTGAGCATTTCGCCAGCAGGTACCACCAGGTTTGGGGGAGAGGAATTGTAAGGAGTCTCATGGGGAAGGGGTTTTCAGGTGGGGCAAAGAAAAAGGCATCAGGCCAGGGGGACATGCACAGTGGGGTATGTGGCAGCCACCAAGGCCCAACACTTAGGTATGGTTGGGGCAGCCCCTAAAACTGATGATTCTATTATGGGATTATAGAGTCCTTGAGATGAAAACAAGCCCCCCCATCCTGTTTTCCCCTCTGTCCCTGCTCTTTTTTCCTAGGCTTGCTGAGATGGAAAGTCAAAATTGCTCCTTCTTTAATGACAGCCTGTCCCCAGATGACAGCATGTGAGTTTTTACAGCTGCTTCTTTTACACAAATAGCTAGCTCTCTTTAGGATTCTTCTGCATTATTTGTTTGGGAAGGGTATATCCTTAAGGGGAGGAGGGCTTGGTGATTAGGGCCTTTGATGCCCCAAGGAAAGAAGTCTGCTTTCTGGATATAGTATTTAGTAAGAGAAACTGTCTGCTCTGTATCAACTGAGTAGGGGAAATGATCTACCACCTCCCTGCCATCTGCCTAGATCCATTTCTACTGCAAGATTCTATTTTTCTATGCTAAGCTTTGAGGGAAGAAGAATATGCTTTCATCTAATTTAGCAGAAATGAACTATTATCTTATGCTCATGATGCCAAAGCTAGTGCCACAGCCACCCTAAGGAGACACCAGGGACTTGACTGAAGTATGTCCAGAGAGATTCTCTGGTGCTATAGTCCCCAGAATGGGCCGTTCATCTCTAGGGAGGTACCTAGCCTGCTCAGAAGGCCTAGAAGCTTCTAGCTACATGGATAAGTCAGGCCCTGATTGTGATTCTAGTAGGCAGTGATCCTTCTGGGGGTGGGGAAAGGAAGGGTAGGAAAGGTGAAGGAATAGCACAAAATCTGGATTGTTCCCCAGGGGGCTTTAAGTAGAACCCAGAAGCCCCAGAATACTGAAAACCCTGTCTCCTAGTGCACCCAAACATGACCTCTGTGAATATTTCCACCCCTTGTAAGCCTCTTTTCCCTCTCTACAAGACTTAGAAGTTAATCCTCCACCATGCATCTCCTAAGGCCTGAGCTGGGAACTGAGAACACATGCCCTGAACTCTTTCTAGGCTCAGTGACTGGCCATATCCTTTCCTCTTCCCATACCCATGTAGTGATGAGGATCAGTATCTACTGCAGCACTCTAGCCCCATTACAGACCGGGAGCCAGGCTTTGGACAGCAGGCTTCATGCAACATGGCCACAGAAAGCAAGGGGAAGCTGGAGAAGATCCTGGCCCACTTAGAGGATGAGAACCGGTGGGTATGGTGATGGCTCAGATCCACATGGGTTCTATAGTCAGACAATTGAATTCAAGTGCTGGCAATTCTACATCCTAACTATATGGCCTCAAGCAAGTTATATTCTGTGATTTTTCATTTCCTCATTTGTAAAATGGGGATGATAGCAATAGTACCTCCCTCCTATGCACACTTGGGAAGATCATATGAGCAGGTATTTGACGTGTTACCCAGTGCCTGGCTTAAAGAAACTATTCAGTAATTCAGTAAGTGCTAGTGATTCTAGTAATTAGTTGAATCTCTTTAACTCAACCCAAATATTTTCAAGTACCCACTAGATGCAAGCAGAAAGAATACAAACCCAGATAATACAGAAGAGCATATATGTCTCTTTCCTGAAGAAATTTTCAAGGTTGGTATGGAAAATATACTTAGAACTTAGTGAAAATAATAAAAGAAGAGGAAGGTGACACTGCATAGCACATTTGAGGACTGGAAGAGGGAGAGTGAAGAAGGATTGATGGCAGCGGGGGGCCTCAGGAGGGGCTCAGGGGCCTCAAGCCACTTTCAGGGCATGCAGTAGAATCCATAGTATCCCTCAGAATGGTGCTTCTCAAACAGTAGTGAGCATTCATGTCACTTGGGGAGCTTGGTAAAATGCAGATTTTGATCCACAGGCCTGAGTTAGGGCCCGAGTTCCTGAATTTCTAACCAGCTCCAAGCTCCCAATGCCCATGCCTTTGGCCCAAAGACTATACTTGGAGTTGCAAGTCCTTAGAACAGATCAGTCTGTGAAGTGTCTGTTACTGGTTCAAAATAAGATAAATACAGAAATAGAGAGTAAACTTTTAGAAACTCTTGTAGCAATTTGACATTACTATGATATCCTAGCAGATAATTAGTGGACTTGTCTTCATTGAATTGAGTATATACCAATTTGACAGTTGCTGAACTTGTGTGCCAAGTCATGTGTGTGTGAGCCGTGTACTAGCTCAAACTATATTGGTCCACAGTGGATTGAAAAATCTCTCTGATATTTCACTATGGATAGTTTTCTTTAATTTAAAAATTTTTTTCAATTACAGTTCACAAAATATTATTAGTTTCATGTATACAACAGTGATTAGACATTTATGTAACTTATAAAATGATGACCCCAATAAGTCTTTACTAAAGATAGTCTGAGGAGCAAGCATTAGAGAAGCCGTCTGTGGGCAGGCCCTGGGAAACAATGGGGAGAGACTAATTCTGTTGCAGAAAGAAAGAGGGGGAAGAGAGAGAGAAAGAGAGTGAGCAGAAAAAAGTAATATCCCCCAAAGTAGACTGTCTCTTTGGACTCTGTTTTCTTGAACTCAACATGGGTTTTCCAAGTGTGCCGAAGAGAAGGGTAGTTGACAGAGGAGCCAATATGAATGATATTTTGTTTATGTTATGTCTTCTAACAATCTAAAAATGGAGTAGATGGGTTAGTGGCTGAAATGCTTCATTAATATTTTTGCCTGCTTATAAGGGCCATTCAACAAAAAATATGGCTAGAGTAGGGGTGAGGATAGGAGAGCCAAGGTATAGCTCACGCCTAGATAAGAGGGGTCATTTGATTAATTGTATTGATATATACCAAACCTTTCACCCCAAAGAAGCAAAATACACATTCTTTTCAAATGCACATGGAACATTTTCAGATATAGACCACACGATAGGACACAAAACAAGCCTAAACAAATTCAAAAACATTGAAAACATATCAAAGCATTTTTTCTCAGATCACAAAGGCTTGAAACTAGAAATGAACCTGGACTTCCGCCAAGATGGAGGCATAGGTGGAAACACTGTGCCTTCTCCCACAACCAAGTTTGAATACAACAAAGGTTTGGAGAAACAAAGACACAACCAAAGGACAGAAAATTGAATTACACGGAAGTCCGACTACATCTAACCGTTCAACGGGGACGGTAAGAGGGGCAGAGCCAGCAGCGAGCAAAGTCGGGCAGAACAGGGCCCCCGACCCAGGCGCGCAGGCAGACGAGAACCAGTTGGGGTGAAGGGCAGACCGCGGGCGCATATTCGCGCACAGTGAGACAGACCATGCAGGCCCCAGGGGGCGAGGGCTGACGGCGGTGGCACACTCGCGTGCAGTGGGACGAAACGCGTGGGCCCGGTGACGGCAGCAACTGCGGCACCGGTGAGGGCCGTGGTGGCAGGCGGGGGACAGGACGCCATAGTCCCTCTTTGACCCCGCCCCCACATACAGCGTCACAACCCAGCGACTTAGTTGCCCTGCAATACCAGTGAGAGCCATTGTCGCTCTTTGACCCCACCCCCACATACAACGTCACAACCCAGCAACTTAGTAGCCCTGTTCTAGTGAACACTTTAGGGCTCTGATCCTGCTATGGAACAGGCACGAACAACACGAAAGATGGCACAAGAAGAGCTCAAAGTCCCAGAGCCAATAACTCTAAGCGACTGAGAAATTGCCAGCCTCTCAGAAGCACAATTCAGGACACTATTTATCAGGATGCTCACAGAACTGGTAGATTATAGTCACAAATTAGAGGAACATATGAAGGCTAAACTAATTGAAATGAAGGGAGATGTCCGGGAAACCAATAGCAATGGAAAGGAAACTGGGACTCAAATCAATGGAATGGACCAGAAGGAAGAACAAAACATCCCACCAGAAAGGAATGAAGAAATGAGAATTCAAAAAAATGAGGAGAGGCTTAGGAACCTCCAGGACATCTTTAAACGTTCCAACATCCGAATTATAGGGGTACCAGAAGGGGGAAAGAAACAGCCACGAGTGGAAAACGTATTTGAACAAATAATAAAGGAGAACTTCCCCAGTCTGGCAAAGGAAATAGACTTCCAGGAAATCCAGGAAGCTCAGAGAGTGCCAAAGAAGTTGGACCCAAGAAGGAACACACCAAGGCACATCATAATTACATTAGCCAAGACCAAAATGAAGGAGAGAATCCTAGAAGCAGCAAGGGATAAGGGGACAGTCACCTACAAAGGAGTACCCATCAGACTGTCAGCGGATTTCTCAAAAGAGACCTTACAGGCAAGAAGGGGCTGGAAAGAAGTATACCAAGTCATGAAATCCAAAGACCTACAGCCAAGATTGCTTTATCCAGCAAAACTTTCATTTAGAATGGAAGGACAGATAAAGTGCTTCTCAGATAAGGTCAAGTTCAAGGAGTTCATCATCACCAAGCCCTTATTATATGAAATGCTAAAGGGACTTATATAAGAAAAAGAAGATGAAAAATATGAACAGTGAAAGGACAGCAAACACACAGCTATTAACAACCACACCTAAAACAAAAGCAAACCAAGAGGACAGCTAGATCAGGAGTGGAACCATAGAAATGAAGAACACATGGAGGGTTAGAGACGGGGGTGGGAGGAGGAGAAGGGGGGAGAAGGCATAGAAAATAGCATAGATGGTAGGTAGAAAATAGATAGGGGGGAGGGCGAGAATAGTGGGGGAAATATAGAATCCAAAGAACTTGAGACACGTGGTTATAAACTAAGGGGGGCAGAATGGTGGGGGAAGGAGGGTGCGGGTGGAAGGGATTGAAGGGGGGGAATAGAACAACTGTAATGGTATAATCAATAAAATATATTTTAAAAAAAAGAAATGAACCTGAAGTAAAAAACTCAAAAACATTCAAATTCATGGATACTGAATAGCATGTTATTAAACAATAAATGGGTTACCAATGAGAGCAAGTATCAAAGAAATCAAAAAGTATCTGGAAACTTGAAAATAAACACACAACAGCCTAAAACCTATGGGACACAGTGGAAGGCAATCCTGAAAGTGAAGTTCATAGTGATACAGACCTACCTAAAAAAGATAGAAAATTTTCAAATAAACGACCTAAACCTACACCAACAAAAAATTGGAATAACAAGAACAAATGAAGCCCAGAGCATGTGGAATGAAGGAAATAATCAAAATCAGAGCAGAATTAATTGACGTAGAGACTAAAAGAACAATTCAAAGAACCAGTAAATCCAGGAGGTGGTTTTTTGAAGGCAAACAAAATCGACAAGCCTTTAACCAGATTCATCAAGAAAAAAAGAGAGAGGAACCAAATAAATAAAATCAGAAATGAAAGAGACAATACAACTGGTATCACAGAAATACAAAGGATTATACAAAATTACTATGAAAAACTATATGCCAAGAAATTTGAAAACCTAGGTGAAAGGGCAAATTTCTAGAAACATAATTTTCCAAAACTGAGTCAAGAAGACGCAGTAAGCCTTAAAAGGCTGTAAACAGCTAGTGAAATTGAAGCAGTAATCAAAAACTCCTGGCATATGAGAGCCCTGGCCAGATGGTTTCACAGGAAAATTTTACAAAACATTTAAGCAAGAGCTAACCCCTATCCTTCTCAGACTATTGAAAAAAATCTAAGAAGTGGGAAGACTTGCAAAGTCTTTTTTATGAGGCCACTATCATCCTAATCCCCAAACCAGATAAAGACACAACAAAGAAGGAAAACTACAGGCCAATATCACTCATGAATGTAGACACTAAAATTCTCAACAAAATACATTAAATCACATTCAGCAATACATTAAAAAGATCATACACCATAATCAAATGGGATTCATCCCAGGGATGCAAGGATGGTACAATATTCACAAATAAATAAGGGTAATACATCACATAAACAAAATGAAAGAAAAAGATCACATGAATTATCAGTAGATGCTGGAAAAAGCTTTTCATAAAGTACAGCATGTATGTATGATAAAAACACTCAGTAAAGTGGGAATGGAGGGAGTATACCTCAACACAGTAAAGGCCATATACGAGAAACTTACAACCAACATCATACTCATTGGGCAAAAACTAAAAGCTTTCCCACTAAGATCAGGAACAAGACAAGGATGTCCGCTCTCACCACTTCTATTCAACATAGTATTAGAAGTCCTAGCCACAGTGATCAGACAAGAAAAAGAAATAAAACATATCCAAATTGGAAAGGATGAAGTAAAACTGTCATTGTTTGCAGATGACATAATAGTATACATAGAAAACCCTATGGAATCCACCAAAAATTACTCAAGATAAGTGAATTTTGGAAAACAGCAGGATACAAAGTCAGTATTCAAAAATGGAAGGCATTTTTGTACTCCAACAATGAAATATCAGAAACAGAAATTAGGGGGAAATTTTCATTTACTATAGCAACAAGAAAAATAAAGTATGTAGGAATAAACCTAACCAAGGAGGTAAAAGACCTGTACTTGAAAAACTATACAACACTGAAGAAAGAAATTAAGGAAGACACAAAGAAATGGAAGCATACACCATGTTCATGGGTTGGAAAACTTAAGATCATCAAAATGTCCATACTATCCAAAGCAATTTATAGATTCAACACCATCACTATTTAAATTCCGGTGACATAGTTAACAGGTATAAAACAAATAATTACATGGAACCATAAAAGACCCCACATAGCCTTAACAATTCTGAGAAAGAAGAACAAAGTAGGAGAGCTCACAATACCTGATATCAAACTGTATTACAAGGCCACTGTAATCAAAACAGTCTGGTACTGACATAAGATCAGACACATAGACTAATGGAACAGAACAGAGTGCCCAGAAATAAACCCAAGTCTCTATGGTCAATTAACATTTGACAAAGGGGGGAGAATAATAAAATGAAGCAAAAAGAGCCTCTTCAACAAATGGTGTTGGGAGTGCTGGACAGGTATGTGCACAAAAATGAAATTCAAGCATCAACTTACACCATTCACCAAAATAAATTCAAGGTGGATAAAAGACTTAAATATAAGGTGCAACATCATAAATATCCTAGAGGAAAACAGGGGCAGGAAAATTTCAGGCATCCCATGTAGCAATATTTTCACCAATATGTCCCCTAGAGCAAGGGATATAAAAGAAAGAATAAACAAATGGGAGTTCATCAAATTACAAAGCTTCTGTACTGCTAAAGAAAACATCAGCAAAATGAAAAGAGAACCAACCATATGAGAAAATATATTTGCCAATGATACCTCAGACAAGGGTTTGATCTCCAAAATATATAAAGAACTCACATGACTCCACACAAACAATCCAATTAAAAAGTGGTCAAAGGACCTGAACAGACACTTCTAGGAGGACATACAGAGGGCCCATAGACATATTAAAAGATGCAGACTATCACTAGCCATCAGAGAGATGCAAATTAAAATCACAATGAAATACCACCTCACACCAGTCAAAATGACCATTATAAACAAGTCAAACAGATGCTGGTGACATTGTAGAGAAAGGGACCCCTAGTGCACTGTTGGTGAGAATGCAGACTGATGTAGCCACTGTAGAAAACAGTATGGAATTTCCTCAAAAACATAAAGATGGAACTGCCTTTTGACCCAGCAATTCAACTTCTGGGATTATATCCTAAGAATCCTGAAACACCAATTCAGAAGAACCTGTGCACCCCAGTGTTTGTAGCAGCATAATTTACATAGCCAAGTCCTGGAAACAGCCTAAGTGCCCATCAGTAAATGAGTGGATCAAAAAACTGGTACAATTACAATTTGCACAGTGGAATACTACACAGGAGAAAGAAAGGAGCTCCTGCCCTTCATGACAGCATGGATGGAACTGGAGAGCATTATGCTAAGTGAAACAAGCCAGGCAGTGAAAGACAAACACCATATGATCTCACCTGTAAGTGGAACCTAGTCAACAAAACAAGTAAGCAAAATATAACTAGAGACATTGAAATTAAGAACAAGCTGACAATGTCCAAAGGGGAAGGGGGGGAGGGATAACTGGGGAAATAGGGGAATGTTCAAGTTAAGGAATATGTATAAAGGACCCATGGACAAGGAAGGACAATGGTGGGAGAATTGTGTGTGGGAGATGGGATGGGCAGGGCAGGGGAGAGTAATGGGGGGAAAATTGTGACAACTGTAATTGGAAAACAATAAGATTTTTTTTTAAAAGATGGGTCATTTGGAACCCAGACAGTCAACCCTTCATTGAGGCCATAGGTCTTGGCTTCTTTGTCATTGGCAGGATTCTCCAGGGAGAGCTGAGGCGCCTGAAGTGGCAGCATGAGGAGGCTGCTGAGGCACCCACTTTGGCTGAAGGCACTGCTGAGGGAGCACAGGACCACCGCAATGAGGAGCTTCTGGCTGAGGCCCGGATTCTTCGGCAGCACAAGAGCCGCCTAGAGACACGCATGCAGATCCTCGAAGACCACAACAAGCAACTGGAGTCTCAGCTGCAGCGCTTAAGGGAACTGCTCCTGCAGGTGAGGCTGAAACCAGGAGAAACACCAGAGCAGCCCCTACTGGGGTTATAGGTGGGGAGCTGAGGAGTGTGACAATGGGGAGGAAACAAAGCTTAGCCATGACTGTTAGATGACTTTCTGAAGAGAACTGGGCTGATAATTGGGGAAGGTGAAGAAGGAAAGGTCTAGTGTGTCTCATTTCTTGGCCAATTCCCTTCCATCTATCTTTCACTCCACCCTTGTTGGTTACTCTCAGGGCCTGGGGCAGAGGAAAGACCCCTGAGAACCCACTTCCCTATAACCCATTTGAGTCCAGTATTGAGAGAACAAAGTTCAAAAAATCATTCATCCAAAACATTGATTTTGCTGGAAAAAAGCAAGTTTGGACATGCTTAGCAAAAGAAAGATTTTTGCTGTGATGGGAACACTTGTTAATTTTTGTCTCTTTCTTCCTTGAGAGGTAGTATATATGATATAGTGTAGGTCTGGAGCCGGACTGCCATGTGTTTGAATGTGGCTCTGCCATTTATTTGCTGTATAGTGTTAGCAAAGTTACTTAGTTTCACTAAGCCCCAGTACTACCCCTCATCTATGAAACAGGGATATAATATACAAACTTCATGGAATTCAGTGAACATAAAATGAAATACTGCATTTAAAGAATTCACAATGGAATATAGTAAACACTTGACAAATGTTACCTATTGTTAGTATACGTACCAAGCGATACCACCTCCTACATCTTCCCCAGATCATCCAAGGGATGACCTCTAGATGCCCAGAGGTCTCTAACATATGATATGTTATGAACTGAAGATGAGGTGTGCAACTCTACATTTCTACAGAGAATTGGGTTTTAAACAGCTTACTTGTAGCTGAAATGACAGCAAGAGACCTTGAGTTGCAATACCATTCTTATAAGAACTGGGAGACTTTGACACATGTTAAAGAAGGAAGGTAATTGCTAATCAAATATTTTAAGAAGTTTCATCAAACAGGAGGCCACTGTTTTGGCACTGCAAAAGTTTTCCAAGGACAAAAAGATGGGCATGAGGTCTCTAAGGACCCTTCTAAGTTCAGAAGTCTGTCAAATAATGTCAGGAAGGCAAAGCAATTTAAGTCATGCATTACCTCTTGTTAGCCACCCACCGAATCAGATGGCAATGGCTCTGCAGGCTCGTCCCTAGCTTCCTCTCCACTGCAGTCAGAAAGCAGTCACCCCCAGGAGAAGGAACAGACCACACCAAACACTGAGGCTGCAGGTGAGTTACACCAGCCCTTTCCAGCTCCTTCCTTCATGCTTTGTTCTGCCCCAGAGATTCTGCCTAAGGTTCTGCTATGGCTGGGTCTGGTTTCTCCTAATGGCATAACATCAGGAATTATTGGCTTACTGACTGATTCATTCATTTGTTTATTCTACACATGTATATTGAGCACCTCCCATGTACTATACATTGTGCCCAGAAGACACATATGCTGTGGGTTTGCCCATCAGTTGGTGGTGCCCTAACTCAACCCCTTGACTACATTAGGGAATCTCTAGTTCCCTTTCAAAATTTCTATTTTCCAACACAGATGGTGTGGGTTCAAAGAGCCAAGATGTCAGCCTGTGCTTGGAGGACATTATGAAGAAACTTCGTCATGCTTTCCCCAGTATGCGAAGCTCAGATGTGACTGCCAACACCCTGCTGGCCTCTTGATGGAGCCAGATCCCCATTCTATAGACTGTAGTCCTCTCCTAGTTCAGTCAAAGCCTTCCCTCAACCTTCACCCAAGCTTTCCAGTCCCCACTGACCCTACATTTCTCAGCCAGAATTATTTGGGCTCTGGGCAGCAGCAGGGATCTGGTGGTATGTGAGGTGGGTTTGTAAGGGCCAGGGAGGGAAGAGGCATGATTCCTCTGACTCTAAAAATGGACCTTTAAATCCTCAAGTTTGAGGCTTGCTCCTTAAGTACACTCCTGTTGTAGCTGAAGCAAATAGCACTTGGAGGACACTCAGATGGGGATCAAACAAGCTGCCTTACAAAGTAAACCAGTGCTTCCTGTTGCTTTTCCTTCTCCATGGAATTATAGAGATTGGGAAACCTAATGACCCCCAGTTCCAGCATTATCACTCACAGGGGTTATCTCTACTCTCTGGTCCAACTCAGGGAGGTAAAAGGGTATCCTCGAGACACCCTCTCTCCATCAAAGTGACCCTGAAAAATCTGGGCAGCATAGGTCATATTACTTCAGCTCAGAGGCATATCTCTAGCCATCCTGATACTACTTAGATATTGTTTTCTCCTCAAATATATTCAGTTCCTCTGCCTCAGTCCCTGACAGACCTTCCTCAAGGGGGGAACTGTTCATTTTGGTTCCTACTTCCACCTTACATTTGGAAACATTAAAGAATTACTTATAAGCTTAGGGTTTGTTCGTTTTTTTAACTCCTGAGCCTTCTCTATCCTAAAGGCCTCATCATCCTGAGAGACCAGCTGAGTGGCTCTGGACATCCAACTAAAGCCCCCTTGGCTCTTCTGAGTCTGCCCTCATAGCCCTTGGGGAGAAGCAGCAGCTTACTTAGTAAAAGGAACTTGCTCTTTTGGGGTGTGAAAGGAGAAGCAACCCGCTAGCCTGGAGGAGTGTGGCTGCCCAACACCCTTGCTTCTTTTAGGCTGAATTGGAGGAGGTGGCTGATTTTCCCCAGCTAATCCTAAAACAGATACAAAAGGCCACCCTGAATAGTAGCCTATTCATAGGATACACTGGCTACTTTCCACACAGGCAAGAGCCTGGCCTTCCTTTGCAGAAAACTATTCTTTCTAACTCTGAAAGGTGAACCCAAACCTCCAACTAAACTAGTTCTTCCTAGGCAACATATACCAGGATCCCTTTATCTGGAAACTGTTTAGGATAGATAGTGGGGAGAGGTGGGAGTGGGCTTGGGAACTTTGAACAGTCAGAGCCCACTTAAGCAGCTTTCTTTCAAAAGGAGCTTTATAAGCTAGAACCCTGAAATTGACTTCATTTGCTTCAGTTTATGTGTATACATATCTATCCTACATACCTACTGTACATCAGTACACCCCTGGTCTCACACATTAAATTCTAATACCTCTTGAAGTATTAATGTTCTGCCTTGCTCTTTGTCAGCCCAAGCCTCTGGTTGAACAGATAGATACATTCTGCCTGCTCCCCTATGATATATCTCCATTCATTTTTGGAGTGTGTTGTCTTCAAGACCAAAGCAACAGAAGCCTGCAGTCACAGAGGAATCTAACAGGAAGAGTCACTCTCTTCTCTTTACTCATTCCAATTCTTGTTCCCTTGAGACCTGGGACTTGGATGAATTTTCCCAGGGTCCTCTGACCAATGGTTTAGGCACCAAAATAGAGCAAATCCAAGCTTTACCTACCCCATGCAGAAAAGAAGTAACAAACAGGCTTTTATTAGCCTTCATCAGGCTAAGACACAGACTGCATCTTCTATCCGCTTCTAGTTCTTAAGTCTGGCTCAGGGCCTTAAAGAAAGCTGCGGTTGCCACTGAAATCAAGAGGGTGTGAGATGCTTGGTTGTGTTACAACCAAGCAGTGGGCCAGTGGGTAAAACTGCTGGAAAGCTAGATTTATCTGCTGTAGGGGAGGGAGGGCAGCAGCTTGTGTCCAAAATCCTAACATTTAGAATCACCAGGGAACATTAAGGCAGAAGCCCACAGTGCCAGATATCACCACAACATATGTCTTATTGTTCATAAGGTCTCTGGGCAGAAAGACTTGGGAATCTGGATGTATTATGAGCACATGGTAGGTGGGCATCAAACACAGAGCCTGAGCATCTGTCTGTGAGTGAGGGAAGCTGTATTTGTAGGGGCCTAGATTGTGAGTAGGAATGGGATAGAAGAAATTTGCTATTAAGCAGAGATCTCAGGGTCTTTGAGGCTTATGGTTGCCTAAGCCTTAGGAGTGCAGATGTTATGAAACAATCTTTTACCAGAGAAGTCCTGGAAAATCCTTTATGTAACCCTCACTTCCCTTGAGATCTAGGGTTGCTGAGGGCCCGTGGCAACTGCAGTGGGCCAGGCATGATAGGGAAGTTGTAGATCTTGTTATGTAGGATTTGTGTTGTTAGGTGGATTGAAGCAGCAGGTCAAGAGTTGAATTTTCACTACCAGGGTCACTGACACTTTGTAGTCCTGTGTTTACCTTAAAGCTAGAGGTGAGTATAGGCATACCTTGTTTTATTGCACTTTGCTTTGTTGTGCTTCACGGATGTTTTTGTTTTTTTACAAATTGAAGGCAAGACCCTCCACCAGCAAAAAGATTATAATTCATTTTATTGTGAGGCTTATTTATTGTGGTGGTCTGGGACTGAATCAGCAATATCTCCATGGTACGCCTCTTTATCACTCAAGGATCTGATGATGGGCACTGCCTTATGTACAAACACTATGCCTGCAGTGAGGTAAATGGATCCATGGGCATTGTAAATCCAAATTAGGGTGGGATTTACTGAGATGTGTTATATGTCATTAGGCATCTGTCATGTATGTGTCTCCTAGAGGAATTGTGTGTGATGCTGTATATAGTATATGTCCTTGTACTGAAAGTGTGGTGAAGGGAGTTACTGGGTAGGTAGCTGGAGGAAAATCTCTGACTTGAAGGGTTAGTATCTGTGATAAGGAATATGCTTGCTAGGGTTGTTGTCAAATAGTATCAATAAACAGGACTGATAGGTGATTTATTCTGGACAGAATCTCATAGAAGCCAAGAAGCCATTTTGAGGGTGCCTCTGCCTATAGCGAGAGCATAGTGGAGTCATGTTGCCTAGGAAATTGTTACTCAAGGGTGACTGGTTGGAGGACATCAGGATGTTTGCTGTTTGGTTCCCTAGCGAGGGCCCTACCCAGTAGGACATGTGCCCTTCCCTCCAGAATGGAAATGCTGAAATCAAGGCTCTTAAGTGCCCATTTTCTTCAAGGCTCCAAGTTTGGAAATATTTTCTTGCAGAGAAACCTGTTTGCGTTCCTTTGCTCCAGGAACTGGGCTTGTAGATTGCAGTAATGAGAAATCCTGAGGCCAGACAGAGGCCTCCAGATTCATTTAAAGGAATAGTCTACTGCCTGAGGTGTGTGTTGGGGACCTGAGCTCTATATCCAGCTTCAGGCTAGAGAGTTCCTTCAACACACATTCTCAATGGTAGACTCATGGCCTCTGAAACTATTTCAGGCCAAGGATCCCATAAAAGTTTCTTTGACATAGGTGACAGATAACCAAGAACATAGCTTCTTTAAAAGACAAACAGTCCTAGGAAAGAAATGGGCCCTTGCCCTAGGGCTGTGGAGACTTAGCTGCTCAGCAGGGCACCTCTATTTCTAGGCCTCCGTGCCAATAACTGTCTTTGGGAACAAAGGAATACTTCAGTTCCTTCTTACGTTTTTAACACCCACGGCTGTGGGAGACGGAAAGGCTCAAGGCCAGGGCTCAGGTCTCAGCCTACATCTCCTCCCATAATTGATGCATTTGTGGAAGGGGGTGTGACCTGCTGAATGCCCTTGCTGTCCCCAGGGCAGTATTGAGGCTAGACTGAAGCCCACTATGCTGTTTGCTGGCTGGAAGAACTGGTCATGAGGATAACAGGGAAGGGATCTGAGGGAGGTGGCAAGGGTAGCTAGCACATTAGTCTAGAAAAGTTTGGAATGAAGGGGCAGGACTGGAAACAAATTGGTTAACCTTGATTGCCACTCACTGTGGTGCTTTTCCCCTTTCCCTTGAATTCTGCTTTGAAAAGAATAAATTTGTATTTGTTTACTTTGGTTCCTATGATTATATATACTGTTTGACTCTGTTATTGCACATCTTTTCCTTATTTGTGTGTGGGAAGAAATAGTGGGCCAAGAGGCCACAGGAACAATGCAAAACATGGGCTACCAGATGAGTCCAACACCTACTGGTCCAAAAAACACCCCTACTAGGGGCACCCACCATAGTTACTTGGAGTGGTTGCTTCTCAAGGCCCTACGAATTACCCCCTCAAAGAATGAGCACTTATGGTAATGGTTCCTCAATACCATCCTCATTGATCTGAGGAATTTTTTTGCCACCCGAAATAATATGCAAAGAAAGACAATGCAGTAAGTTTCCATAAAGTTACCTTTATTCAATTTAAAGGTCAAAGGTCTATCCCTTAGAAAACATACTTATATATACATATGTACAGTCTACCCAGAAAGTATCCATTCATATAATATGAAAAATAGAGATATTTATTGAATAATATACAAGATATGATAAACATTGTACATAGGACAATGACACCGCAGTTCCCTTCAAAGTAGACACCTTGGGACCTCATACATTTCTCCCAGTTGCCATCAGCTGCCCCATCGTATTTTTCCTAAATCTCATTGACATTCTGAAATCTCCTCCCTTTCAAAGGTGATTTTAGTTTGGGGAAAAGCCAGATGTCATAGGGCACCAAATCTGGGTTTTAGGGGGGCTGAGTCACCTGGGTGATTTTGATGTTTCACCAAGAAACTGCACAAGATGTGATGCATAAGTACATGCATTGTTGTGATGAAGCTGTCAGTCACCAGTTTCCCACAGCTGGTGGCCTTCTGAATTATTCAAATAGTTTCCATGAAAGAATATTCAAGCTTCATGCAAAATTTGATGCAGATCCATTGCTTTGCTTGTTCAGTCATTTTGAATGCGATGGCCACACAATATATATGCTTATTCAATGGCATCTACCATCCCCACTGACTAGTACAGTGAAGTCATCATTGTTCACACACACACATTTCAGTCCACTCTCCTTGGCTGCCAGGTTACATCGATGTTGCGCAAACTGTTCTTATATTAACAATAGCTGGACTTTTCTGAGACAGATCTTGTATATCCATGTAAATTGGTAGTGATAGTTCTTTACACATAGGAAATTAAAAGTCTGTCAGTACCTCTTCACCACCACCAATTTTTCTTTTTTCACCAATCTATAACAGCTCTGTTCAATATAAATTATAAATATAAATATAAATATAAAGTGAGCCACATATGCAATTTAAATTTTTCCAGAAGCCTTATTAAAAAGTAAAAACAAACAGGTGAAACCAATTTTAATAGTATATTTTATTTAACACCACAATCCTTAATATTATTATTCCAAAATATAATCAGTATAAAACAATTCTTAATAATAAGATATTTTATATTCCTTTTTTAAAAAAATGTCTTAGAAGTTGTCAAACAGGCTTATAGATTTTGCTGATAAAGAAATAAAAACCCGACTTCCAGTCAAGATGGCAGCATCGGTAAACATGGCTTGCCTATGTTTCATGAGACAAGGAATTCACTCCTTATTACAACCACATCAAAATTACAACTAAAATATAGAACAATCATTACCCAGAAATCAAGTTGAATGGAAGTCTGACAAGTATGGAATTAAAAAAATCCACATTCATCCAGACTGGTAGGAGGGGCGGAGATACTGAATAGGTTGCTCCCACACCCACATGTGGTAGATAAAAATTTTGGAGGAATATCTTGGGAGTGAGGAGTCCCAGCCCCACACCAGTCCTCCGAGCCCAGAGTGGTTCTAGTCCCCATAACTTAGGGATATAAGTCCCCATAACTCCTGGTGAAACCAGAAAAGCCAGTGTTCATGCTGCCTGTCACTACCAGAACCAATAAGCAGAGACAGGGATTGAAACTTTGTGGGTGCTTTATTCAGGTGGCCAGCAATCTGAGAAGACGGTGGGTTATGTACCCTAACAGACCATCTTACATTCTATTTCAAACTGACCCTTTTTATAAGGAGAAGAAAAGTGTAGGTAAGGGATTTGGAATTCAGGGAAACAGTTAATCAGATAAAAAGTTGCACCATTCTTTCATTTGTGTCCTGGGCTATGGTCTTTATCTGTGTCCTGGGAGGTGGGCATATGGCTCAGATACCATCTTGATTGCTTGCAGTCCTCCTGAGGCACAAAGATGGAACTGCTTATAGTCTCCTGGAGTCAAGTTGGGTCATACCTTCAATTCCTAAAACAATAGCTTTTTACATGCATTGATTACTAAGCTTATTAGCTATTATCTGTTAGGGACCACTTTGTGTGAATTGGAGACTATAGCCCTGTGCGAGCAACACCTTGAGAGAGGCCTGTAAGTTGTGACCAGAACGTTGAGAATGCAGGAGGCAGTGCTAGTACTGAGGGTTCCTGGGGGAAATCAGGCCTGAAGAATGCATTGTACCCTTTGAAGCTAGCTTTGCTTTGTATAGCCCTGTTGGTATAAACCAGATACGCATAAGGAGTGAATTCCTTGTCTCATGAAACATGGCCATCTGGCATCAGCACATCTAACAGACCCTAACCTGAGGCAGATCTCAGTGTTCCTTTGTGGGGGTGACTTTCCTCGAAGACCCCTGTGTGCCACGGATGAGAGTAAACATGACAGAAACATGATGTGATCTGCTTGGGGAGGAGAGGTGGCCAGTTTCCCAGAGAAAAAAGGCCTTAAGCAGTGGCTAGTTTCTCAGGGGAAAAGAGGCCTCGAGCCCCTCCCTCCAGGGACTTTTATTGGGTTGTAATACACAGGAATACAGGGCAGCAAGGATCAAACATTAGACAGTCTGAGTCAGAGTCTGTCAGGCAGAGAGTTTCAGAGTTTCCTGCTCGAACCCTTAACATATGAATGAAAGCACTCTTAGCAGAGCAGATTTCACAGGTTTTTCAGGAAGTCTTTGTGATGCCAGATTTTTCCCCAGGACATGCTCTAGCAAGGCAAGGATCTGCACCCCTCCCCATCAGGTATTCAGGCTTAAGGGGATTTAGAGCCAGGAAGTGCTTCTCCCAGAGGACATGGGGACTCAGGCTTTGTCAAAGCCAAGGGGCGAGAGTCCATTGCTCCCTCTTTGTTCCAGCCCCCTGAGTCCTTCCATGATGGCCTCCCACGTGATGGAGTCTGGCCTAAGTTGCCCCTCCTCTGAGGGATCTTACCTGTCAAGGACTTCTGACCATGCTTTGGTGGCAGGGAGGAAACCGAGGCAGCATTTGGTACCAGAGACAAGCCTTGTCTCCTGCGGCTCACATTCCAGAGGTCACTGGTTCATCCTTAGCCACAGGGGGAAGAGTTACAATTCCTAAACCCAGGCAGAGCAGTCCACAACATTCCTTCAATTGTTATCTATAGATAATATCTGTTTCTATTAACTATAGTCTTTGGGCATTGATTCATGAGTTATGCATGCATGATGTATACCCCTGCACATACTGATCCTAATAATAGTTGTTTCAGAGAAGGGCTCAGGGCATTCTCCACTAGAGGGAATCTCAACCCCCTTTCCCAACAGAACAACAGATTGTGTCTGGGATGACTTATTCTCATCCTCAGTAGCCAGGAGAGCTCCACAGGATGGAGTTCCCCACAATTGCCTAAAACTAAAATTTTCCAACATTTGAGTCCTCATCACTGGCTGCAAAAGCCAGTGGGGATTGAGTCAGTGGAAGAAACTTGTGGAGTCCCAAGCAGTTTCCCTTAAAGAACCCACACACGGACTTACTCAGACTAATTTCCTTTCAGCTTCAGCACCAGGGTAGCAGCTTGAAAGGCACCAGTGGCATAAAGGGATGAAGTTAAGTGTCTGGCATCAAAGCAGTAGCTGGGGGACAGCTTTCTTTCAGACAGAAAGGTGGACAGTTGTTATTGTCCCTTTTGAGAGCCCTCTCTCCACAGAGCCACAGAGCCAGCACACCAGCGCTATATCTGAGACTCCATCAACTCGGCTAACACTGTTTGGCTCCACCCTGGAGATCCCCTGAGACTCTGTACCACTCAACTCTGGCCATCCTAAATGTTAACCATTACTTTTTCATGAGAATGGTTGGTCTTGGCTTATGCTTCACAACTTCCTAAGTCCTATCAAACAAACAACAGCCAGCTTCAGTGCACCCTCAGACCCCCTGTACCTCTTGTTAAGTGTCTCCCGGCCCACCACTAGCAGCAGCCAGCCCAGATTCACAGTTTAGCTTCACCTGGAAATCTCCAAGGCCAGCACAAGGAGCAGCCATCTCAGATTGATTTATAGCTCAGGGAGGGTGGCCCCAGGCAGAACACAGGTGGGGCCTGACCTTGGCCTGCAGCACCTGGGAAATCTCAGAGCCTGAGCACCAAGTGGACAGCTACAGACCACATTGGAGCACCACTACCCTGCCCCTGCACAGCTGATCCTCCACAGAGGGCAGAAGTTGGTGGTCAGTGTTAACAGCCAGTCCTTGCAGCTGACTGGCCTGGGTAAATCCCTCCCATTAATCTGCCAACAGCAATCAAAGCTCAACTACAATAGGAGGGTATACTCAGCCCACACAAAGGGCCCATCTCAAGTACCCAGCTTGGGTGATAGGGGAGACTGTGCCATTGGACCATACAGGACATCTACTACATTAGGCCATGCTACCAAGATAGGGAGTCATAACAGCCCAACCTAGTATATAAAAACAAACACAGGGAAACTGCCAAAATGAAGAGATAAAGAAATGTGCCCCAAATGAAAGAGCAGATCAAAACTGCAGAAAATGAACTAAATGAAATGGAGAAAAGCAGTATATCGGATGCAGAGTTCAAAACACTGTTTATAAGGATGCTCAAGGAACTTAGTGAGGACCTCAACAGCATTAAAAAGTCCAGTCAGAAACTAAGGATACACTAATTGAAATAAAGAACAATTTACATACAACTAAGGCTACACTAATTGAAATAAAGAACAAAAAACAGTAGAGTAGATGAAGCTAAGAATTGAATCAATGATTTGGAACATAAGGAAGAAAAAACCAGTCAGGACAAAAAGAAGAAAAAAGAATACGAAAAAATGAGGATAGTGTAAGCAGCCTCTGTGACAACTTCCAGCATTCCAACATTCACATCAATTTGGTGCCAGAAGGACAAGAGAAAGAGCAAGAAATTGGAAATCTGTTTGAAAAAAATAGTGAAAGAAAACTTCCCTAATTTGGTGAAAGAAATAGACATGCAAATTCAGGATGCACAGAATCCCAAACAAGATGGATGCAATGAGGCCCACTCCAAGACACATCATCATTAAAATGCCAAAGGTTAACAATAAACAGGAAACCTTAAAAACAGCAAGAGAAAAGCAGTTAGTTTCCTACAGAGGAGTTCCTTTAAGTCTATCAGCTGATTTCTCAAAAGAAACTTTGTAGGCCATAGGGATTGGCAAGAAATATTCATAATCATGAAAAGCATGGACTTACAGCCAAGACTGCTCTAGCCAGCAAAGCTATCACTTACAGTCAAAGGACAGATAAAGAGCTTCCCAGACAAGAAAAAACTAAAGGAGTTCATCATCACAAAACCATTATTATATAAGATGTTAAAGGGACTTATTTAAGAAAAAGAAGATAAAACCTATGAACAATAAATGGCAAACAATGCATATCTATCAACAATTGAATCTAAAAAATAAGCTAAGCAAAAAGAAGAACGGAGACAGAATCGTGGATACAGAGATTGTTTTGATGGTTGCCAGATGGGAGGAGGATGTGGGGGAGTGAGTGAAGAGGTGAGGGGATTAATAAGTACAAATAGGTAGCTACAGAATAGCCATAGGGATGTAAAGTACAGTATAGGAAATGCAGTATCCAAAGAGTTCATATGCATGACTCACGGACATGGACAATAGTGTGGAGATTGAGGGAGTGGGAGGTGCTGGGTGGAGGGGGCAATGGGTAAAAATGGGGACAACTCTAATAGCATAATCAATAAAATATAATTTTAGAAAAAATTAAAAAGCCACTTAGATCCAGAGAATCTATTACTTATAGAGAAAGCAAAAATAAGAACCTCAATGGTATTAGGTCCTTGTGTCTCTTGTCCATCAAGATGACACTGAAACAAAAGGAGCATTATGACATGCAACATGAATAGGTGGATACTCTGTGGCTTAGTAGACAATTCCACATTGTAGCCAAGCAGTTTATGGCCTTTGGGGCTGGGAGGCAGGCAGAATGTCCCATGCCTTATCAGAATAAAGAAGGCGGATGAGAAACTGCCTTTTGACAGCCTCCCTGAGATAAGGGGGTGAGTGAGAATGGTTTCTAGAACAGCTCTTCATAAGACTATCTTCCTGTGTTTTAGTAGGATTACAGAGTGTTCCATCAAGGCCCAGGGCAACCTGCACTTGAACCATGCCTACATGGCCTATGTGGATATTGTGAGGTTGCCAGGCTGCAGGAACAGGGTAGTCCCTCTGCAGAAACCCTCTGTATATTTTACACTTACCACACATCTCAATTCTGGCTAACCATATGTAAAGTGTACAAAAGTCACATGTGGCTAGTGGATACCATATTGTACAGTGCAGGTCTATAACATGCAAAAGTCAGAATCACTGGGCTATAAAAAACTTTATGAGGTATCGTGTGTGTGTGTGTGTGTGTGTGTGTGTGTGTGTGTTGGGTGGGGTGGAAAGTCAGGGTGGCAATCGCCTTGGTGAACTGGAGGGTGAAGCAGTGGTGAAGCAGTTACCCAGGGTTACAATGATGTGAGGTAGTAGAGGGAATGGAAGGGCACTGCAGAGACATTAATTTGACCTTGCCCCTTCCTGTTGTCTTCCCTTCCCCCTTGACACTCATTATACCTCTAGTGTTCTTGGGCTGAAGTATTGGAAAGGGGCTGGATAGGGCTCTTCTACCTCTCTGACCCCTTGATGCCACTTATGCATATTCGCCACCTTCACTGCCCTGTCTCTCCAGCCATGTTCCCAGGGTACTTTATTTTATCTATTTTTGTTCCAGTTAGTCCCCTGCCTTCCTTCATCTGTAAAGACCTGTCTTCTTTTCAAACTCTCCCTCTTCTCCCACATTCTAACACTGCCTCTGACACTCAATACCTTTCCCCCATTTTCTTTGTTCTCATCTTTTATTCTGGGTTTTTGGGGAAAATTTGTTTTTATATCTTCATTTTCAAGCTGTCCACTAACTTCTTTCCTAAACTTTCCTAAACTTGTTTTCTGTTAACACATCTACCTCCCTTAGTCCCACTTCTTCGCTACATTAATTAGCCTCCAGCATTCCTTCTGTCTTCATCCCTCCTCTGTAGGCCCTTCTGATACACACTGACCTCTGCTTCTCCGCCCTTGGCTTACTAACCTCAACTTGGAATGGGAGCACCTGAAGTGGTAGAGAAAACTTGCAAGTGCATTTCCTACAGCAACACCAACTTCATTAATTGGGACCAGACCTAGATCTAGCTGGGCTGCTTCCAGAAAACCCTGAGTTCCTTCTTGGTAACAAGCGTTATCACCCTTGATTTCCAGATGAGGAAATAGAGAGTCGAAGAGGTGTAGGAACTTGCACAAGGTGAGTAGCAGAGATGGGATTCCAACCTTGCATTTGTTCCACTACAACATAATTTTATGCAAATATTGGAACTGCCATTTTCACCACATCTCTCTACCTGTTTTTGAAATTCCAATGCTGTAGGATTAATATGGGATGATTTGCTCTTCAGGAGTCCCAGTACTGGCAGCATTTCATGCCATTTCCTGATCCTAGTTTACTGCTTGTCTCTTCAGTTTCCTTTTGAATATGGGTATATTCACTGTGTGAATAGTTTAATAAAGTGACAGCAATCCATTTAAAATGAGGAATTTATTTATTGCTTAAAGAATACAGAGTAGAAAACCATAACAATACAGCTGAAGAAACAAACCTGCCCACGTTTTTTAAGGGAGTCTTCACAGGCATCTGTTTTTTCCTAACCCTTCCTGATGGGGGTTAGGATGAAGAGACTCAGAATAAGGAGAACAGCTTGGAATTTCATCTCTTCTGTAACTATTCTCTTAGCTGGCAATAAAAATGGGAGACAGTCCTAAAAACACAAAAGCAGAACAAAGATAGTGGCAAGAAATCATCCCTGACTCTCTGGTAAGTGGCCTGAGATGACCTCTGAAAATGGCTTGCTATTCATTTGACTCAGAAAACCTTGCAAAACCATGCAAATAGAAAGCTTCAGATCTTCGTGTTCACTTTAAGAACACTCATGAAACCACCCAGACCACCAAACAAAGGTATACATATTTGAAAAACCAACAAGTATCTTAAAGATGTCACTTTACAGAAGCAATGTGTGCCACTGTGTTGTTATAATGGTGGAGCTGGTAGATGTGCCCAGGTCAAACAGTAGGGCTAGACACAGGGTTCATGGCCCAAAAAGAGTGCTGATTTTTTGCTCCATGTTTCAAAATGCAGAGAGTAATGCTGAACTTAAGGGTTTAGATGTACATTCTCTGGTTATTGAGTACATCCAGGTGAACAAATCTCCCCAGATGCAGTGCAGAACTTACAGAGCTCATGGATGAACTAACCCATTCATGAGCTCTCCCTGCCACACTGAGATGATCCTACTGAAAAGAGCAGATTCTTCCTAAACCAGAAGAGGAAGTTACACAGAAGGAAAAAATATTCCAGAAGAAATAAAATCTTATGGCCTGAGAGTAAATTCAGCATAAAATAAATGCTAATAAAAGTTAAAAAATCACCTTTGAGCAAGAAAGCAGCCTCTGTCACCTAAACAGAGATAAGACACACTTGCTATTAGCTGCCACAAAGTAGGCACTTAGATTCACTGTGGCCGGTCCTAGCCCTTGGTAGAAATGACTTTATTTGTTCTATGTTTTAGAAAATATACAAAGCAAACAGAAAGAAAAGCTGAAACATATGCAAATCAGCTACATGCCCTGCAGGCTATACTATCTATCTTTGGCAAGCATGGCTGAATCATCTGATGGCACCTAGAACAGAGCAATACAAGTAACTGTCAAATTCATAAAACGAAGCAAAGGCCCATAGTTGAGTTGAGTCATTAGGTCTACTACTTTTTAAATATTCTGTCCCTTTCTACACTACTATAAACTTCAAATATTATTAGCAAGAATAAAGGCCCAGGGAAACAAATACAAATGATTTAACATAAGGCAGTGAAACAAACAACTATCCAGTTTCACTCAGTCTTCGATCTGGTTGGGGACTCCAATGTTTGTATGCCAAGATGAAGGCTCTCCTTAGTTCTCCAGAAAGTATTTCAATTTTTCCTGGAGGGAAATGATCTGTAAGGACAGGCAGAAAAACATGAGAAATTCATCTGAAATCTTAAGTTCTACTACTTGACTTAGAATTTACTTATATGAAAAAAAAAAAAGAACAACTGTAATCTGACCTTTATATGGTTATCTTAATCTTGTGATGTTCCAAAGAACAATGCCATAGTCAAAAATGTATAAACAGCCCTGGCCAGGTGTCTCAGTTGGTTGGCGCATTGTCCCACACACCAAAAAGTTGCAGGTCCAATGCCTAGTTAGGGCGCATACCTAGTTGCTCTGGGGATCAAAGTTGCAGGTTTGATCCCCAGTCAGGGTGCATATAGAAGGCAACTGATCGATGTTACTCTCTCACACCAATGTGTCTCTCCTCTCCTCTCCTCCCCTCTCCTCCCCTCCCCTCCCCTCCCCTCTCCTCTCCTCACCTCTCCTTTCCTCTCCTCTCCTCTCTCTCTCAAATCAGCAAACATATCCTTAGGTGAGGATTTTTTTAAAAGGCTGCATACACAATGCTGCAACCATGATATTGTCTTTATTATAGCAGACTTATAAAAGGAAACTTTAAAACTGAATAGGCTGAAAAATTAAATGTGCTTGCTGTTAAGAATTTTTACTTCTGGAAGGAGTGTAGAGAGGTCACAGCTCAGTGTAGGGACAAAGGAGATGGAATCCCTGTAGTCATTATTCTAAGGGTCAGGAGATAAGGTGGTTAGGAGAGCCTCTTGTCTCACTGAACACACTGAATCTTATACCAGGTCTTTGCTGCTGCTTCTTGTCACATTAAGAGACACTTGGAAACTGGTCAGAGTCCTGACCAATCAGGAGCATGATGATGTTCTACTTATCCTGATGCATTCTAAGACAGAAGCCCTGAACCTTTTGTGGTATAGGATTTAATTTTTTTTTTTTTTACTTAAAATGGCAAAGTGGCCAATAACACTGAGTTATATTGTCTTTGGAGCAAAGATGATTTCTAAATATTATTCAATTTAGGTCGTTTCATACTAATAAGCATTTTCATTCTGTGAAATAAAAAGAATAGAGCATTACAAAAATGATCCTGTGCCGCACACCACCTACCAAAACTGCTATAATTGCCACCTGCAGTAAAAGGCTTTTTCTCACTCTAATGCTGAATGTGATTACAACCACTGACTTCTCCAATTTTCCCTTTTTGGGCTCTTTCTCTTCCCACCACCCTCTAAAGAGAGCTTTTCCCCCTAGGTTCAGACTTCTTATTGAATAGCCAACCTGGGTAACTCATCTATCCCCACAGATTCAGTGGTCATTTCTATGCATGAGCCACTCTCCAATCTCCCATTTTAGACTGCTTCCAACTCAACTAATCATATTCTTCATTCCCCACCCCCAATAATTCTCTTCCTGTTGTCTCCATTTCCATTAAGTGGCACACCATATTCTATTTACCCAGATTTGGACTCCTCTTTGTTCCTCTTTATAATTCCTTCTATCACTTACACCTTCCTCCAATCTTCCTCACTCTAATTTCTCCTATATACTGCTGGCAGAGAAATCTTCCTGAATTGCTCCCCAGTTAAAACAGAACAAAACAAGACAAAATTCTGATGGCTTATTATGACCTTCATCAAAAATCTAAACTCTTTAGCCTAACGTCAATGCCTTCTTTCTTCATTTCCTTAGTAAAACCCTACCCACTTTTTAAGGCCTCAAACGCCATCTCTCCATAAAGTCTTCCTTAATCTCCATGGACAAAAATAAATTCTCCTTTGTTTAAATTGCCATCCCCCTCATGGATTTCTCCTCCACTGGAGGCAGAGAGTGTGTTGTAAGTATTTTGTAGCTCCCTGCATAACCTAGCTCAAAGTAGGCACCCAATAAATCTACATTGAATAAATGAGCTAACATAAAGGGCTCTGAGTGAATAAAGTTTACAGCTATCTTTCCTTGTTGAAAATATCAATAGCACTCCCCAACACTAACTACTTACATTGATGAAAGCTTAGTGGATGCTAAAGCAATCTTGGCATTAACCATTTATATGGTTGTTTATAAGGACTAGTTAGATTAGTGATTTGCTGAAGGAAGGGGAAGATACAGAACATAAGAATTCCCCTGGCCTTGTTGGATGGGGATGTGAAACAGCATTGTCTCTACCTTAAGAGCCCTATGCTAAATCCATCCTCATAATATGACCTCCAGTCTCCTTAAAATTGTTACCCTGAGACTTCCAGCCAAAACGAAGTCATAGGTAGATACACTTTGCCTCCTTGCACAAACAAAAGAAGGATAATGACAAATTTAAAAACAAAAATATAACCAGAAATGCCAGAAAATGGAACTGTATGAAAGTCCAATAACCAAGGAGTTAAAGAAGAAACATTCATTCAGACCAATAGGAGGGGCAGAGACAGGCAGCCAGGGTGGAGAGGACACACCACAGAGCAGGAGCTGGAGGACTGTGTGGTCCCACATTTGTATGTGGATAAACCAGGAGGAACAACTGGGGAGCCAAACAGACTGTATGGCCCAGGGTTCCAGCATGGAAAAAGAAAGCCTCAGAACCTCTGGCTGTAAAAACCTGTGGGAGTTTCAGCAATGGGAGAAACTCTTGAGACTCACAGGATACTTCATTGGACAGACACACCAGGTCCTAGAACATACACAAACCCACCCACCCAGGAATCACCACTAGAAGGGCTCAATTTGCTTGTGGATAGTGGGGGAAGTGATTGAAAGCCAGCCAAAGCCAAGCAAGTGGCATTTTTCTCTTTCAGATCCCTCCCTCACATACAGCACCACAATGCATTGATGTGGGTTGTCCCACCCTGGTGAATACCTGAGGCTCCACCCCTTACTACATAACAGGCACTGAGATAAAAAATATAGTCCAAATGAAAGAACAGATCAAAGCTCCAGGAAAAAAATAGAACTACACAATGAAGAGATAGCCAACCTATCAGATGCACAGTTCATAACTCTGGTAATTTGGATGCTCACAGAATTGGTTGAGTATGGTCACAAAATAGAGGAAAAAGTGAAAGTTATGAAAAGTTAAATAAACAAAAATATACAGGGAACCAGCAGTGAAGGGAAGGAAACCAAGACTCAAATCAAAGATTTGGACCAGAAGGAAGAAATAAACATTCAACCAGAACAGAATGAAAAAATAAGAATTCAAAAAAAAATGAGGAGAGGCTTAGGAACCTCTGTGACAACTTTAAATTTTCCAACATCTGAATCATGGGAGTGCCAGAAGGACAAGAGGAAGAGCAAGAAATTTAGAACGTATTTGAAAATATAATGGAAAAGAACTTTCCCAATCTGGAAAAAGAATAGACTTCCAGAAAGTCCAGGAAGCTCAGAGAGCCCCCAAAAAGTTGGGCCCAAGGAAGCACACACAAAGGGACATCATAATTACATTAGCCAAGATTGAAGATGAGAGAATCTTCAAAGCAGCAACAGGAAAGGATACAGTTATCTACAAAAGAGTTCCTATAATACTATCAGCTGATTTCTCAAAAGAAACCTTGCAGGAAAGAAGCGGCTGGAAAGAAGCATTCAAAGTCATGAAAGTTAAGGACCTTCATCCAAGATTACTCTATCCAGCAAAGCTATCATTTAGAATGGAAGGACAGATAAAGTGCTTCCAAGATAAAGTCAAGTTAAAGATGTTCTTCACCATCAAACCTGTGTTATACAAAATGTTAAAGGGATTTATCTAAGAAAAAGATGAGCAGTAAAATGACAACAAATTCATAACTATCCACAACTGAACTTATAAAAAACAAAAACAAAAATGAACTAAGAAAACAAGTAGAACAGGAACAGAACCGCAGAAATGGAGATACCATGGAGGATTATTGGTGGGGAGGTGAGAATGGGGGAAAAGGTACAGGGAATAAGAAGCATAAATGGTAGATACACAATAGACAGGGGAGGTTAAGAGTAGTATAGGAAATGGTTAAGCCAAATTACTTATATGTATGACCCATGGACATGAACTAAGGGGGAAGAATGCTGGTGGGAGCAGGGATGCAGGTGGAGGGGAATAAAGGGGAGGAAAAAATGCAACAACTGTAACAGCATAATCAATGAAATATATTTTTACAAAATTGTTAACTTCAATATTATAGGGCTAGAATTGGCATGCATTTTTATATAGCTATTTGTCCCTCACTTACCACACACTGCCCTCCTTTTTCTCTCTGATCACTTTCTTGTGATGTTAAATAATACAGTCACATGAGTTAGATATCTGGCACACATCATTAACATTTCCTTTTCCTTCAACACCCAGTAATTGACCCAGGTCCCATCAGTTCTACCTTTAAAATGCATTCACTCATATATGAATGTTCGTAAAAGTGATATTCATGATAACCAAAATGTGGAAACAACTCAAAGTCCATTGATGGATAAATGGATAAACAAAATGGTATCCCCATACAATGAAATATTATTCAGTCATAAAATGAAATAAAGTACTGATACATGCCATAACATGGATTAACCTTGAAAACATTACATTAAGTGAAAGAAGTAAGACACAAAAGACTATGTATGTTTCCTCTTGTATGAAGCAGCCAAAAATAGGCGAAGTAGACTAGTAGAAAGTAGATTACCGGTTGCCTAAAGGTGGAAGGTAGGAGTGATTCAGAAGGAATGGGAACTGAATAGTAGTGAGTACAAGTGTTTTGGGGGGATAAAAAAAATATTCTAAAACTGATTGTGGTAATGGTTGCACAATTCTGTGAATGTATTAAAAGCTGTTGAATTGTATAATTTAAATGGGTGAATTGTAAGGTACGTGAATTATATCTCAATAAAGCTGTTATAGAACATTTATATTTCAGTTAAAATTATGTATGTTCTTTCCATCTCCATTGCCACCATCTTAGTCCAAATTACCACCATCTCTTACTAAACTGCCACATACCCTCTTAACAGCCTTCCTCTTCCAGTCCTGCCTTCCTACAATACATTCTCCATAAAAGAATCAAAGTGATCTTTTATTTATTTTTAAAAGATTTTATTTCTTTATTTTTAGAGAGAGGGGAAGGGAAGGAGAAAGAGAGAGAGAGAAACATCAATGTATGGTTGCCTCTCACATGCCCCCTACTGGGGACCTGGCCTGCAACCCAGGCATGTGCCCTAGACTGGGAATCGAACCAGCAACCCTTTGGTTTTCAGGTCTGCACTAAATCCACTGAGCTACACCAACCAGGGCCAGAGTGATCTTTTAAAAGTTTAAATTAAATGTTAGTTTCCTGCTTAAAACTCTTCAAGGAGGACTTCCACCAAGATGGGGGCATAGGTGGAAGCACTGTGCCTTCTCCCACAACCAAGTTTGAATACAACAAAGTTTTGGAGAACAAGGACGCAGCCAAAGAACAGAAAATTGAATTATACGGAAGTCCGACAACAACGAACCGTTCAACTGGGATGGTAAGAGGGGCGGAGCCAGTAGCAGAGCAGGGTCCGGCAGGAAAGATCCCCCGACCCAGGCACGCAGGCAGCCCAGAACCAGTCGGGGTGCGGGGCAGACTGACCGCGGTCAAACATTTGAGCACAGTGAGACAGACCACGCAGGCCCCAGCGGGCAAAACCAGTGGCGGAGGGCTGATGGCGGTGGCACATTCCCATGCCGTGGGACGAAACTCGTGGGCCCCGGTGATGGTGGCAGCTGCAGCCACAGCGACGGGAGGCTGCTGACAGGACAGTCATTGCTCCTCTTTGACCCCACCCCCACGTACAGCGTCACAACCCAGCGACTGAGTTGCCCTGCTCTGGTGAACACGTAGGGCTCTGATACTGATACGTAACAGGCACGAATAGTCCAAAAGATGGCTCAAGAAGAACTCAAAGCCCCAGAGTCCATAACTCTAAGCGACCGAGAAATTGCCAGCCTCTCAGATGCACAATTCAAAACACTGGTCATCAGGATGCTCACAGAACTGGTTGATTATAGTCATAAATTAGAGGAACATATGAAGGCTAAACTAATTGAAATGAAGGGAAATGTACAGGAAACCAATAGTGATGGAAAGGAAACTGGGACTCAAATCAATGGAATGGACCAGAAGGAAGAACGAAACATCCAACCAGAAAAGAATGAAGAAATGAGAATTCAAAAAAGTGAGGAGAGGCTTAGGAACCTCCAGGACATCTTTAAACGTTCCAACATCCGAATTATAGGGCTACCAGAGGGGGCAAAGAAACAGCCATGAGTGGAAAATGTATTTGAACAAATAATAAAGGAGAACTTCCCCAACCTGGCAAAGGAAATAGACTTCCAGGAAATCCAGGAAGCTCAGAGAGTCCCAAAGAAGTTGGACCCAAGGAGGAACACACCAAGGCACATCACAATTACATTAGCCAAGATTAAAATGAAGGAGAGAATCCTAGAAGCAGCAAGGGATAAGGGGACAGTCACCTACAAAGGAGTACCCATCAGACTGTCAGTGGATTTCTCAAAAGAGACCTTGCAGGCAAGAAGGGGCTGGAAAGAAGTATTCCAAGTCATGAAATCCAAAGACCTACAGCCAAGACTGCTTTATCCAGCAAAGCTTTCATTTAGAATGGAAGGGCAGATAAAGTGCTTCTCAGATAAGGTCAAGTTCAAGGAGTTCATCATCACCAAGCCCTTATTATATGAAATGCTAAAGGGACTTATATAAGAAAAAGAAGATGAAAAATATGAACAGTGAAAGGACATCAAACTCACATTTATTAACAACCACACCTAAAACAAAAGCAAACCAAGAGGACAGCTAGATCAGGAGTGGAACCATAGAAATGAAGAACACATGGAAGGTTAGCAACAGGGGAGTGGGAGGAGGAGAAGGGGGGAGAAGGTACAGAAAATAGCATAGACAGTAGGTAGAAAATAGATAGGGGGAGGGCAAGAACAGTAGGGGAAATATAGAATCTAAAGAATTTGAGACACGTGGTTATAAACTAAGGGTGGGAGAATGGTGGCGGAGGGGGTGTGCAGGGTGGAGGGGAATGAAGGGAGGGAATAGAACAACTGTAATGGTATAATCAATAAAATATATGTATTTTAAAAATTAAAAAAAAAAACTCTTCAAGGACTTCCAATTGCACTTAAGACTAAAACCCATTCTCTATAACATGGCCTGCAACAGACCATACAATATGGCCTCTGCCTACTTCTCCAACCTTTTGTTTTTACTCTTTTCCTTACTTTAAATACTCCAGAGGTGTTCAGGGGGCCAAGTTCTTTCCCAATGTGGAATCTGAAATATGCCCCCCACACACAACTGTTTCCCATCCCTTCTTTGCCTGTACTTATCTTCCATGTCTCAGCCTAAATATGACTTCCTCAGAAAGGCTGCTCATGACCCCCCCCAACACACACACACACACACACACACACACACACACACACACACACACAGTTTAAGTCAGGACTCTCCTTATTCAAATAACACCAGTGATTTTTTCTCTTTCATACCACTTGTTCATGATTTTTACCTTTAAATTTGTATAATTTGTTTACTGTCGAATCTTCCTTGCTAGACTCGCAGCTTCATTAGGACAAGAATTGTATCTGTCTTATTCAAAGTGAAGGGATTAAGAAGTACAAATTGGTAGTTACAAAATAGTGAAGATGTAAACTACAGCAAAGGTAATATAGTCAAAATGTTCCAATAACTATATGCGGTGTCAGATGGGTAGTAGATTTATCTGGGGGAACCCTTTGTGAAGTATATCATTGTCTAACTACTATGATGTACACGTGCAACTAATACAAAATAATATTGAGTGTAAACTGTAATTGAAAAATAAAAATTAAAAAAACACTGTGTGTACATCGAGGGCTTTTCACTTACTATATGTTCAGTATCTGTTAAATGAGCAAATTTTTCATAAAGGTCTCATTCCAACCTGCTACCCTCATTTAGAAGATTTGACCACTAATATTCCTATAAAGAACAACTAGCAATGATATTAAGGGTGGGAATTCTTTGTATCAAATGTTTTCTGCTTGATTTGAAAACACATTTCTTACCTGCTCATTTTTTTGTTGTTCCTGTAACTTAAGCTTCTCCAACATAGAGTGTAAATGATTCTGGAAAAAAAATGTATAAATGATACATGCCGAGTCTCAAAAAAAGGACCAAGAGAGACAAAGAATGTGGCAAATAATTTGATAAGTAAGAAAACTATCATTCATAACAGAAGAGCAACTCTTTTTTTAAAGGATTTAGAATATAAAAACTGCATCCTCTAGCTACAAGACCATCAATTTGATTTTATATAGCCTACACAACATTTTATCTTGTCCTAAAATAAATGGTTGGAACGCTTCAGTGTTACATTGTTCTAGTTTAGCACAAATCCTTTGACTGTGGTGAACTATTTTAAAAGGTGGCTTGGAACTTGCTGTTCACTCCTTCATTTTCCTGCACTTGGGCAGAATATTTCTTCTTAACTGGTATTGCATGCCATGGCAATCATAATATACCATATATCTGTATCTTTGAAAGTGTGTCCGCATCCATTATTTCACTTAGTTTTTCTAAAGGATAACACTTTAAGTAAGTACAGTTCCATGTCATTTTCCTCTCTTTTGATGACTACAGCTCTACAAAAAATGAAACCTGGCAAGGAATTCTCCACATGCTTCTGAATTTTCCTCACTATGGAAAGGAAAACAAACATGGTATAAACACACATTTTCCTTTTGGTAAAATTTGTATTAATAAAAATAAATGTAGATATTCTTGTTGAAGGATGCATCATAAAATTTAAAAACAAATTTAGTTAATTCTCTTTCATTGCATACACTTTGGTACAAACAGGGTTCAGTCTATGTCCTACCATTGTCTGTGGTGCTTGGCATGTTACTTAACATCTTTGAATTTCAATTACTTATCTATAAAATGGGAATAGTGACAGTACCTAGATTTCAGAGATGTGAGGATGGAATGAGATGATTCGTGTAAAATGCTAAGCTTTTTATGTGTCTTTCACATAGGAAATGCTCAATATTGGCAATTATTATCTCAAGTCTCCTAGCCCCTTCCTCAAAAATGCTTATATGAGATGATCAAAATTACTCAGATAAAAGTAAATGGGGCTATCTATAATTAGGGATTTTTGAAGAGTTTGTTTAGCTTCATCAGTGAACAAGAATGCTGCTCAGAGGCGATATGAGTGGAAACACAAGATGGGATTTTTAAAGTAAGATACCAAGATCTTATACCAACCAACAAGCATTTACCTTGAGTGTCAGGTTTTCCACTTTCTTGATGAGATCTTCCTGTCTTTGTGCTCTACACTGAATCTCTTGGAGCTTTTTCTCCATGTAATGAATGTGCTTCTGAATTTCCATGACTAACAGAGATAGACAAAAATTTTGTTTCTAAGCACAGCTTAAACTAGTGGACTGAAATCCAAATTCACTAAAAGCCCACTACATATCTGAGCAATAACTTTTCAAACTTAGACTTGCATCTAATGTGTGTTTGGAGTCAATCTTTAGCATTACCATTCACTCTCTCCCACCCCATTGTTTCTTCTTCTAACTTACCTATTGAACTGGCTCCTTCCTTTGCCTCACACTGGCCAAATTCAATTAACTTGGCCTGTAACTCCCTTTGCAGATTCTCTTCATAATACTGTTCATCTTCTTCATTCTCATCATCATAGTAAAATTCCTCCTCCTCATCATCAGTCTCGTCCTTGTCCTTATTATCATCATTGCTACTGCTAGAATCACTGAGCACCTCCCGAAGCATATGATATTCTATTGGTTTTAAGGAGGAAGAAGGTGAAACTACCTGAAGCTTTTCAAATGACTCCCACTCCAGCTTCAACTATAGTCCTTCCCCTCAAATTTACTGGGCAACCAATGAATTTTATAAGTAATTTTTCATGTTGGAAGACTATTCCCTTCAAAATCAAGGACAGGGAATACAAAACACTGTAACATTCATTCATGTATCCAATGATCAAGACAATTAGATAATCTAACTATGTTGGGCTCATGGGAATTTCAAACATGAGGAACTGATGGGAGATTACAACCCCAATCTAAAACCTGCAAAGTACTGAGGGACCAATAAGAGGAAAGAAGGGTAAAGCCATCCTTTTCCTGTAATTACCCTGTAAGAATTTGGAGAATGGTCTTACACAGGGTCAACACCTACCCTCTCTGAAGCTCCTGATGTACCTTTTTAAATGTACCTGATGAGCTATGATCCTGTTTATGGCCACTTGGTCCTGGGGTTATCTCAAAGCTTGGAATGGAGCCTTTACTTTCTAGTTCCTTGGTTTCACCTTCATCAGTGACTTCCCATTCTGAAAGAAGGAGCAGTCAAGGAAAAAGGCACAAAGAAAGGAGAAGACAGTGTTGAAAGGGAAGAGGCTCTGCTGAAAGTGCTATTTATATTAATCCAACTTCAGGACTCTATCTAGATTCCTAGTATGGAGAAGTGCCTTATATTGAATTAAACAAGTAAATAAATATTTATTACATGAATTCACTGTTCCTAGGTAGAAAATAAACATTTCCAAAAATGATATGTTCTATACATCAAAATCAGCACATGAATACCAGAAGTAAGGGCTTGTCAGCAAGTGCATATGGGATGGAATAAACTGGAATACACACAGAACATATTTAGTATAAAAGGATACGGACACTGACAGCTTCAGCATCAGAACACAGCAGTCTTTTCACTTCCTTTTCCACAACAGGAGACCCAGTGTACTGAACCAGAGTAAGGGCAGGAGGAATACCAGTAATGTCATTTAACATTCTGTGTTTCCCATGAATACCCTTTTTCTACACACAAATAAATTTAAATAATTAACCCTCTCTAAGATATTCATCCAAATTTGTACTTTAAGTAATACTATTTATGAAGGAATCTTGCCCAGGAACTAGAGTTTTGTATGGTAAGCTTATTTTTTCCCAAATTACTTGAGACATTTAATCTTTTCAGTCTGCAACTCTATGTAAAAGACTTCTATCAGGGGTGCAGCCCTTAAGCCTCAGTTATTATTTTCCCTGACCCACACTGGCAAATAACTATAATTCCTTGTGTGTTATTTAGAATTAATTTGATTTAAAGATCCAAATTCTCAGATTCAACTTCCTCACATCTTTATTATTAGAGATTTTCCTATTTTAAAAAAGGATCCTAGCTATGTGTTCTCCCTTATATCCAGCTTTAGACAATTATCTCCACAGCAACTGATTCATCGTGCCACAAATACAAATTAAAACTTTGAGAAGAAATAAGCAATTGCAAACAACCGCTAGTAAAAGTGAATCCTGGCTTCTAAGAAATGTTTTTTTAAAATAAATATCAGACAAAAAAAGCAAATTAGAATACTCAGGGTCACTGAATAAATGTCAAATTGTATCATTTCCTCTAGGAGTTATCAGACATTAAACAATTCATTTTTCGGTGAATCAAATTCAGTGTATGTGTATGAGAGTGGGGGTTAGAGATGAGAAGAAAGGCTTGAAAGTAACCTCTATGATTTTTTTTATTTGTTTGAAATTAATGAGCTATGAAATAAAACATACTAGGAGAAACAATAAAGTTATGTTATGACTGCTCTACCTCAGTAAAGCTGACCTCTTCAACTCGTTTGAAATCATTCCGCTATAAAGTAAAACACAATAAACAATGAAGTTATAGTAAAATTGTCATACTTCACTAAAGCTTAAAGAGTCCTAAAACTATTTTTAACTTATGTGTACACATAGCAGGCATTCAATGAATGCTTTTGACGTATAGTATAAAAGCCAAGGCAACCATGTTCATGGATTGAAAGATTAGTAAAGATGTCAATTCTCTCCAAATTAATCTATAAGTTTGATACAATTCCTACCAAAATTCCAACAAGGCTTTTCTATAGACATAGACAAACTTATTCTCAAATTTATATGGCAAGGTAGAGGCTCTAGAAAGGTTAAAGCAATATTTACAAAGAAAAATAAAGTGATAATAGACTTTTTAAAGTTTAATCTTTATTGTATTTTTCCATTACCATTTAATCCCCTTATAACACCTCCCCCCAGCAGTCACCACACTGTTGTCCATTTCCATGAGTCCTTTTTCCTTTTTGTTCAATCCCTCCACCCCCTAGTCACCCCCACTAGCTGTCATCTGCTCTCCATCTATGAGTTGGTAACAGTCTTCTTGATTTTGTGACATATAGCTACATTGTGGTATCAGTGGAGAGATCAACACATAAATTAATGAAACAGAACAGGGAACCCAGAAAGAGACTCACACAAATATATCCAACCAATTTTTGACAAAGGTACAAAAGAAGTGCTTTGCAGGAAGGACAGCTTTTTAAACAAATGGTGCTGGAGCAACTCGACATGTAAAGCAAAAAAAAAAAAAAAGAATCTCAAACTAAACATTGCACATTTTACAAAAATTAACTAAAAAATGAATGTGCACTTAATTGTAAAATTCACAAGTTTTAGAAAAAAGATATAAGAGAAAATCTCCAGGATCTAGGCTGGGCAAAGAATTATTTGACTTGACACAAAAAGAAAAATCCTTAACAACAACAAAAAAATCAATAAATTGGATTTTATCAAACAGAAAACTTGTTCTTTGAAAGGCCCTGTGAAGAAGACAAAAAAACCAGCCATAGACTGGAAGAAAATATTTGCAAACCAGGTATCTGACAAAAAAATATTTAGAACATAAAAATAACTCTCAAAACTCAACAATTTAAAAGAATCTATTTAGAAAATGTGGCAAAAGGCATAATAGACACGTCACCAAAGTGGATATATAGGTAGCAAATATGCTCAAAAACATATGAGGATATGTTCAACATCATTAGCCATCAGGGAAATGCAGATTAATACCACAGTGAGATCACTACACATCTATAATAATGGCTAAAATAAAAAATAGTGACAATACCTAACACTGGTAAAGATAGAGAAGTTAGATCACACATACATTGTTGGTGCGAATGTAATAAGGTTCAGCCACCCTGGAAAACAGTCCAGCAATTTCATATAAAATTAAATATGCAACTACCATATCAATCAGCAATCGCACTTTTGGTCATGTATCCTTAAAAAATGAACACTTATGTTCACACCAAAACCTGCTCACAGTTTTATTTATAATAGTCAAAAACTGGAAAGAACCCAGATGTCTTTCAATGGGTGAACAGTTAAATGAGCTGTGGTACATTCATACCATGGAATTAGTAATAAAAAGGAATGAACTAGTCATACATGCAACTTGCACAGTTATTAAGGATAGGTTCCCATTTACATGGCATTCTCAAAATGACAAAATTATAGAGATAGAGAATGTGTTAGTGATTGTCAGAGGTTAGAGACTGACTGGGGGTGTAGAGTAGGTGTGTGTGGCTATAAAGGGCTAGATGAGGGATGCTTTTGGTGACAGAACTGTTTAGTATCTGGACTATGTAGGTAGATACCTGAACATACACATAGGATAAAACTGCATAAAACTAAACATATTCACAAGTAATACAAGTAAACTAAACATACTCAAACGAGCACAAGTAAAACTGAAGAGATCTGAATGAGGTAGGTGAATTTTAATAATGTTAATTTCCTTTTTGTAATATTGCACTATAATTTTGCAAAAAGTTATATTGGGAAAACTAGGTAAATGATACATGGTATATCACTTCTATTTCTTACAACTGATGTGACTACAATTATTTCAAAATAAAAAAAATAATTAAAAAATAAAGCCAAACCACAGTATTCGTATAGCTTGCCCAGGGTTCTAAAAGTCCGAGGTAAGGTTAGGAATGTAACCATAATTCTCAATTCTCAGGTTCTGGATGGATTCACTTTAAAACTAAATATTGCAATCAAAAACTAAAAACATTAGTAGAAGTTTCAGATTCAAGACATAAACAGAAGTAGTCTATAACCTCAAGGATCAGGATGGCTTTTGTTTACTATATATTCCCAATTGCTAACACACTGTGTCTAACATTTAGCTCACACTCAATAAATGTTTACTGAACATACAAATGAATGAAGAGATTAATCCCCAACTGATTGTCTCTTTTTTCTCTACTCACAATACTTTCCCAATGCACCCAGTAGACACACAAATAGCATGCAACTAACCTTTTTTGTTGTTTTGCGGAACCTTTTCTTTCTGACATTCTTAAGTGGTGGAGTAACTAAAATAAATGTAACATGGTGAAACATATATAATACTGATGGCAGTCACATATCTATCTGAATTTGATAAGGAGAAAGTTGATGTTATACATTACTGGCTCAGAACATGACTCATTCCTTTAAGAACATCTAGATGCCTAATGAACCAAACACATAAATGTGGTAAATTGGTCTCTGGCTCACAAGTATAAGGATTCAGCAGATAAATGTAGTCATCCAGAATGAGAGAAAGGGCTGGTGACTTACTGCCATGCTTCCAGGCATATTTCTTCTGTCTCGCCTTTTCATTTTTCTCGGTACCTTTAAGATCAGTAGAGGTAACTGGTTCTTCGGGAGAAGAGTGGGGATCACCATCATCAGTGCACACAAGCATCTACATTTAATAAAGACAAAGAAGTTGACTATGGCCACAAATCTTGAGTTAGTAAAGAATCATGATCATTCTTACCACCAGATGCCCTGATGATAGAAGCAATAACAATGTTATTTGGCATTTCCAGAAAACCAAGTATTACACACATTCATGTTCATTTTCTCTGTGTCTTGGCAGCACTGTATATGGACTCTGATTAGGTTTTTTTTTTTTAGCTTAAGTGTTTACCACTGCAGAAAGAAATATGTTAAAAACAGATATATCCTAGCATTTTGCCTTAGAAAAGAAACATAAAATCAAGAGTAGAGATAATGAATAAGAACCAGTGTAAATCTCCACAGTTAAAAGCACCCAGCAGAAAGGTCAAAAGAAAATCCGAGATGGTCTTTTTTTTCAAATAATGAGTCACTATAAATGGCAAACAGGAGGCTCTAAACGCTGTATGGATAAAATAAAATAGTGAAAAGTTCTGGATCAAACACCAAACCAGAACATGTCATTGTATTCTTGTGCAATTGAGCTAAAAATTGGAAATGACAAGCAGTTATTCACCAAGTGGAAAGGAGCACCGAAAGAAAGAGAAAAGCAGGGAGAAGGGAATTTCTGGAAGGATGTGAGAGCTAGGAGATGAAGAAAACTGTCCATACCTGGGAAATATCTGCCGTTTTATAAAAGATTTTGTTGTCAAGAGTCTTCAGGCTTCCGACAGTGCAAGGCAAGTCAACCATCTTAGCAGTTAGTGAGACATCTTTCACCTCAACAGTTGCATGACATCCATCAGCTGGAGACATAGGAAAGATTAAAGCTGACATTGTCCCAATGTAGTCTTAAACCTCCTAGGGTTTGAACAATGAAGACTCATGGAGGATAGACTAGTCTTTCAGTGAAATCTACTGTTTCTCACAATCCTAGAATTGTCCATGCAATAGTAACTCTCCAGAGAAAAGAAGGCAGAGTATACGGAGTGCTTGTTTTCTCTCAGTTTACATCATTTGATCAAAAGTAGTGAATTTTCTTCATAATGATTGTGAACTAAATGTAGATAAAGTGGTAAATGTTTCATTCTCATCCTGAAAGGCAAATTCCATTTATTCAAACCCATTCTTTTTGACAGTATAAGAAGCCACATCATTAAGCATGAATGTTTTCAAAGAGTCGGGTGAGGGAAGGGTTGATCCTAGAAATGGTACCAATAAGTCTCAAGTTGTAACCTCTAGTTAGCTTCAAAGAGATAAAATTCTACACAATTGCCACATACTGGAAGAAATATGTATATTAGATATGTGTGTGTGTGTGTGTGTGTGTGTGTATACACACACACATACATCACATACTGACAACTGATTCCTGTCCAGATGTCTCAAACATGGATATCTTTTAAGGATTCAAGTGTAATTAATCTTCTAACAGTAAGTGAAAAAAAAAAGATGCAGAACCATGTATGACATAATCCTTTTTGTATAAATTAACTTTAAAAACATAGATTATTTAAATGTTGATATGCATAAAAGTTTTGTCTGTAATGAATCACAAGTTTTGTCTGTAATAACTAATATTAGTTATCTTTGGTATTGATTTTGGTGCACTGTGATGGAGAGTTTCACTCCTCCTTTTGAGCTTTTCTGTCTTATTTAAATTTTCTAGCCCCAAACTGGTATTGCCCTTTTTTAAAAAATGTCAATAGGGTTTCTAGAGTATTAGGCTGATGTATCATTTTTTATTTACCTCTTTATTTATTCTTTAAATATTATTTATTTATTTATTTATTTTTAGACAGAAGAGAATGGAGGGAGAAAGAGAGGGAGAGAAACTTCAATGTGTGGCTACCTCTTGTGTGCCCCCCATCAGGAACCTGACCTGAAAGCCAGGCATGTGCCCTAGACTGAGAATCAAACTGGTGACCTCTTCATTTGCAGGCCATCACTCCACCACTGAGCCACACCAGCTAGGGCTATTTCCTTCTTTATGTACTTCTCTGTATTTATTTTATTTTTAGCAAATGTTTTATGGAATAAATACAGGCATTATCATGTAAAACTATCTGAACAAAAGGACATTCTGTAATAAAAAACCTTCTGCAGCTTTCAATGTGCAGTGGTTGATTCAGCTAGAATTGAAATTAAAGTGACAACCACAGTTTAAATGCACATATACACAAATTTGCAGTTGGCATAGGTTTTACTTCTCTATTTTAGAAAATATAATAAACATTATTGAAAAGAGAGAAAGGTATGTTACCTTTGTAAACAAAGAATGCCACTTTCATTTGTCATTGTCAGAAATCACAAAGCTTTATGTGTAGGAGATAATCAGCAATACGCAAAGCCCACTGTTGATCCCCAAGTTCTTCTTTATACACACTGATAATTAACTCAAGTTGCATAGAATCTACTTCTTTTCCTCTTAAAAGAAGAGATAAGAGTGACTTAAGCCTCTCTTAGAGTCCATCAAGACAGACCACATTCTAGTCTTTGTCACATTCTTAGTGTGGAGTAGAGCACCTGGCACAGAGAAATCCCTTAATAAATTACTGCTCAGTGTATGGTGAATGAATATTAAGTACTTACAAGATAAGTCAATTTTTAGTTTATCCTTCATGGCGACACTTCCAGAGTGCATCATTTCCCTGACAGTAGCAGCATGTTCCTAAAAAGGAAGTAAACTGACAAATCAGAAAATGAATTGACTACTTGGCAAATAAAAGAACAGGTATGTCACAGTCCTCCTGAAATTAAACATCAAACCTCCCAAGCATTAGGAACAATGCCATGTACCATGAGATTCCAGGCATTGTGCAAGTCAAGTTAGGATGAGGCTGACTCTAATCTCATTGACTTTTAGTAGTTACTGTTAATGCCTTCTCCCAGCTCTGTATTCCTGCCTCTCACTGCTGCCCTTCAGTTGTAGTTACTAAGGAAAGGCTTAGCTGCAGTTTACTGAGTACATTAATTAACCATATTTGGGGAAATAGTTTTCTGAAACCCATCCTTAATATAGGTTTTTTAGACTAAATACTACTTGAATACAGTTCTCAATGTCGGGGGGTGGGGCGGGGAAGAACCTAACACAATGTGGAGAGGAGCCTCAACAGCCTTGCATGGTGATGAATTTGCACATAGTGCTGGTCCCTCTCACTGGTCCTTCTGAGGTGACAAAGGATTTTAGATTTTAGAAAAGTCTTAAATTGGATGTCCAAAGAACAGCCTGTTAGTATCTGTGATAAGTTGCCAAATCTATGGTTACAGCTGTTTGCCAGGAAATCAACCCACATGATAGGTAGCATATATAGGACAAAAGAAATTCTTCTAAAAGAGTACACACTAGGATAGGGCTGCTTAATAGAACATAATTCCTGGGAAACAAATGTTCTCAGTTTTTATAGCCTACCTTAAATAGAACTGCTACAGATTCCAAACAGAGCTAATATTTATGCACTGAAGATACTTTCTCTGAGATACAAAAGTTTCTTACCTGAGGCAGACGCAATATAAACTGGTCCTCAATTTCGTAAGGAGGTTCATGCTGGCTTTTATTCATCTCTTGTTTTTGAGTTCATGAAAATAAAAACAAAACCAACAAAAAGTCACCAAAAACTCCTCTTCCTCCCCCTGTTGTATACTTCTGGTAGTACTGGTTAAACTATGCAAGATTTTTGTCCACAGTCTTCACTGGAATGGTGTATGTGTGCAGTTCTGAAATACCTTATTTGAAATAACTTTATTATTTCTAAAGGTGACTTTATCTCTCCCACAATATGTGAAGATTTTCAAAAATTAATGCAAATAGAAAGATAACAAAGTCAAAGCTGGTATAAAGCACAATTTAGTGTTTTTAATGATATTCTTAAGACTCCTAAGTAAAGCACTACAATTTCAGCAACATCGAGGGGGAAACTGAAATAAACTACATGCCTCCGCATAGATAACACCAACAAAAATCCAATATCAAACCCAAAACAACTGGCAGAAATGTTTTATGATGATTAAAAGAAAACAAGAACTAAATTTTCAATATTTCATTCATTTTTGGATTGGTAGGAATTAAATATGATCATGGGAGAGCAGGTAGTATTTTATGACTCTAGAGCCAGCATAAATAGTTCATAGCTACTTTCAGAAAAGTCCAGTTCTTATAATTAAACTATGTATAGGAATACACCTAACTTCATGGAATAGACACATTCCTGAAGGGTGATATGAAAGAAGGTAAACTCCAATTTATTGATTCCTAACATTTACTGTGTGCATTCTATGTATAAGAACTATATTGGTCATGTTAGGTCTATTATTTCTTACAAGCTACACAATCACCACTTACTTTAAGTACTCCTAAAAACTTTTAAAGAAATCCTAAAATGGATCCCTTTATATATTAAAAAAGACATCTTCTGTAAATTAAATAATCCTCTCCGAGTTAATCTTTATGTTTCATCTTATTTTCCATCTATTTGGGATATATTTGAAGTGATTTATATTTTGGGTTTTTGAGCCTACACTTCTGAGGAACTTTTTCTCAAAAGTGGAAAGAAAGCAACACATGAAACTTGACAAACTTTTCTTATGTTCTAAGGACATTATACTATACACCGAGTTATAAAATGTTATACATATGCCTCACATAAAATTAATTTATATCTTGTATTATTCTGTAAACCACTAACTAGGGTCTCAGTTTCGAACTTGAATATCACTTAAAAACACTGAAACCTTTCTTTAAAGATATGTGCAAGTTAGTCTGAGACCCTATTATGGTGAAATCACTCACCAGTTACAATTTCAGTCCTTTAGTGTGACTTCGGAAACTACCAGAAAGGCATAGAAAGCATAAGAGAGACCAGCAGTGGAAAGGCAGACAACCAGGATGAGACAGAAAAAAAGATAGAGAGGTATTGATTATTTGTGATAATCATTTTTTTCTTTCTGCTTTATACAGTTATATACACACAGTGTAAACATAAGGGGGAAGCTAATTAAAATGAAGCAAATTAAATTTAAAAATCTTGGGGCTGGGAAGATTTCATTACAGTACAAAAAGTATCCAACACTTAAGATTGGGAGCAGAAATACAGATACTTGAAGAACTAGCTGCTAAGCAAGATTTTATCAAATCAGTAGTAACATTTAGATTTCTCAGCAGAATTAAGGCTAGGACATTTTGTTCATTTCAATTCCTTTCTCTCAACTCCTGTTTTATGAAAGAAAGAATGTAAAAACGAAAACTTTTACAGAAGGTTGACAACCCTGGTTGAAATTTTTAATAGTTTTCAAAGTTTTTTACCTTCATTTATCCAATGAACTGGTTGTATAGTATTTAAGAAAAGACATCCACTTCTTTCTAGCAAGCACTGTTTGATACATAGTTACATTAACGGGACCTCTCTCCACCATCTACTTCCCAACTCCACCTCAAGTCAATGGAATTAGATTTGGAATTAGAATTATAGCGAGGTGAAAGGCGACTGACAACATGCTCCAAGAAGATCAAGTCAGCATCAGCCAAAAATTGGCATTTTCTCATCTTCATAGCCGCTAGCTGCAGTGTGGAGGCAATGATACCTCCATCCTTATCCCTGGGGCACTAAGCTTCCAAGGCTAGGAGCTAGACTTTGAACAAATTTTCCTGGAAAATCAAGAGGTCCTAGCCTCCGAGCTTCGAGGTCCAAGCTGCCAAGAGGGGGGTGGGGGGGGACTGTGCGTTGACACAAGGCGCTGACCCGCCCGGGACCCTCCGCTTGGCCAACTCACCAACTCCTCCGATGACTCGCGCAGGCACCTGTAAGGCCGCACGGGAGGAACCCGCCTCTCTGCCCCTCTGGCTCCGACGGGAGCGTGAGTGGGCTTCTGGGTGGCAAGCCATGTAGACTGACGACGGGCGGCGGACTGTGCAGCGGCAGGTAGCAGCGGAGCTCACAGTCCCTCCCCGCCTCGCCACGCCTCCGGGACCGCCTGGACCAGCTGACAGGCCAGTGGCCTCGAGTAGAGGCCAAGTCGCCGCGTGCTGGGGCGGGGGGCGGGGGCGGGGGGGGGCGGGCACGGCAGTAGTGAGGGTGGAGTTGGCGGTGGAGGTGGAGGAAAGACTTGAGGGGCGTTGAGTGGAGCGGGAATGCGGCAGTTCAGGTATCTCACGGAACGAGGCTTTAGAACTTCACAAGGGAGTGACCTTCTGCGTGGCCACAGGACTTTTACCAGTGCACAGCACTGGTAAAAAGGGATGCTGTGTACTGGTAAAAGTGGTGGCGCATTTGGTTGCTCCTCGCCAACTGACAAATATGCCACCCCTCAAACCTATTAAATAACTGGAATCAGTGCCCAAGCCACTCTAACATATTAGCCACCCCCTTTCTTCCACAGAGTCATTATTTTGCATCTTTTGAACAGGGCCTTACTTCTCCTAACAGGGATCCCACAGTTAAAATAAACCTCTCTGTTTATTTTATCCTTAACTTGTAGGGGGGAAAACCGTAAAGCCACTTACCTATCCCTTCCGTTAAGTTTTCCGTTAGAGTTCTGGCATCTGCTTGGGCACCATGGCCGGCAGGAGGTGATATGCTTTGGTCACCCACAGTTTGAGTGTCAAAGTCATCAGAACTTTCATCTTCAGAGTCCACAACTATTTGGGGATCCTGGGAACTCATAATTTCTGATTTTGAAGTTGTTGGTGTTGAGTCACTTCCCGACATATGGGGGATATCCCCCAGGATCTACCTACTTGAGGTACTAAAATGGCTCCCCGTTCAGTCACGTGACCTGAAAGATTCCAGTAATTTCATAAAGTGATGTCAAAGGTATCCTCCTTAAAGACATAGGGATAAGATTAGCGTGTCTGTTAGAGATTATAGCCACAAAGTTTCTACTGCCGAACAGTTATCTAAGCTTAATTGTAAGGAATAAATATTTGGGGAAGACAAATGATTGTATACTCATTTATTCTGGGTAAGTGATATTTTTTTCACTCAACGAAGGTAAATTGCCAGAGCTTCAAACCTAGACAATATCGTTTTGGTCCCTTTTAGAATACATCTACTTTGGTGTTACATCATAGAGCTACTACATCAAGGGTTATAATACAAAATACACCAGTGAAAATTGGTTTTCATTTGCTGTATAATGCTTGTGAAGGCATTTATTACATAAAAACAATTTTTAATAGTAACTCAAAGAAAAGTTATGTTTTTGGTAACCAGGATAGTTGAGTAATTGTGTGTTTTGAATCATATGGACAATGAGAATTGAGTAAATAACTTTCCTTATGATGGCTACTAGGATGCTCAGAACCCATTTGCCAATCCACCTCTAAAACCTGTGAACCTTATGTTGATATTTTTTGTCTTAAATAACCAGTCTTTCCCAATTCCCTAGTTATTTTTATCTTGTGTGGTAAGTAATGCTGAAAGCTGCTTCAAAACCCTTTTTAATTTTTGAAGCCTTAAAAGGAGAATTAGGTATAAATATTTAGATAACTTGAAAATACGGTTCTTACAGAAGCATCCCTGTGGGTGGAGGAGATGAGCATAGTGACCTCACTTATAAATTCAATCACCTAAAAATGTTAATTGACAATCTAATATTCAAGGCTTGATTTGAATTACTTATTAAATTCTTAAAATATGGTAAGAATTTCATGAAAGGAGGTGAAACTTAAGATATAGGAAAATGCATATGTAATTTTTCTTTGTTACCAGATTTCCAGCACCTTCTTAAGAAAGAAGAGGATATCCCTGGCTGGTGTGGCTCAGTGGATATATTAAATGAAATATATTAAATGAAAAAAAAACAAACAAAAAAGAAACATAATAACATTTTCCCCCAGTCTGTGGATTGTTTCATATTCTTGATAGTATCTTTTAATGCACAAAATCTTTCATTAAAAAAAGATTTTATTTATTTGTTTTTTGAGAGAGGAAGGGAGGGAGAAACAGAGGGAGGGAAACATCAATGTGTGGTTGCCTCTCACGTGACCCCTCCTCTGGACCTGGCCTGCAACCCAGGCATGTACCGTAGACTTGGAATCGAACCAATGATGCTTTGGTTCACAGACTGGCACTCAATCCAATGAGCCACCTCAGCCAGGGCACAAAATCATACTTTTTATGGCATCCAATTTATCTTTTTGTTTGTTTGTTTCCTCTAACTTTGATGTCATATGCAAGAAATCACTGCCAAAACCAATGCCATGAAGATTCCCCCTATGTTTTTTTCTAAGAGTTTTATACTTTTAGGCCTTATATTTATGTCTTTGATTCATTTTGAGTCACTTTTTAAAAATGTGGTGTAAGGTAAGGGACCAACTTCATTCTTTTGCATGTGGATATCCTATTCCATTTTCCCAAAACCAGTTGGTTTGGGAAACAACTTTTGGGAAGAGATGGTCCTTTCCCATGTTGAATGGTCTTGCCATCTTTGTGAAAGATCAATTAATCATTTATGCAAGGGTTTATTTCAGGAATCTTGATTTCATTGGTCTACATGTCTGTCCTTATGTTAATACCACACTATTTTGATTACCATATAGCTCTGGGGTAAGTTTTAAAGTAAAACAGTGCAAGTCATCCAATTTTGTTCTTCTTTTCAGGATTCTTCTGGCTGTTTAGGGGTTCCACATAAATTTTAGGATGGATTTTTCTATTTCTGAAAAATAGCCATTGGAATTTTGATAGAGATTGTACCGAAATTGTTGATCACTTTGGGTAATACTTCCATCTTAACAATATTAAGTATTCCAGTCCATGAACACAGGATTTTTTTTGTTTATTTATGTCATCTTTAATATTTTCATCAGTGTTTATAACTTTCAATGTATAAGGCTTTTGCTTCCTTGGTTAAATTTATTCATAAGTATTTTATTCTTTTTGATGCTATTATAAATGGAATTGTTTTCTTAATTTTTTCATTTTGTTCATTGTTACTGTGTAGAAATGCAGCTGATTTTTGTGTGTTGATTTTATATCCTAAAACATTGCTGAATTTGTTTATTAGCTCTAATAGTTTTTTGTGTAATCTTTAGAGTCTTTTACATTGTAAGATCATGTCATATGTGAACATAAATAAGTTTACTTTTTCCTTTCCAATCTGAATGCCATTTTTCTTACCTCACTGCTCTGGCTAGAATTTCCAATACCATGTTGAATAGAAGTGGTGAAGGTAGACATTCTTGTCTCACTCCTGGTCTTAGGGGGAAAGTTTCCAGGCTATTACCATTGAGTATGATGATAGCCTTGGGTTTTTCGTATGTGGACTTGATCATGTTGAAGTTTTCTTGTATCCTCAGTTTGTAGAACTTTTTTTTATTATAAAAAGGTGCTGAAGCCCTGGCTGGTGTAACTCAGTGGATTGAGCACGGGCCTGTGAACCAAACAACCGCGGTTCAACTCCCAGTCAGGGCATATGCCTGGGTTGCAGGCCAGTTCCCAGCAGGGGATGCATGAGAGGCAACCATATAATTGATATTTGTCTCCCTCTCTCCTTCCCTTCTCCTCTAAAGATAATAAATAAAATCTTTACAAATATATACATATATTTAAAAAGTTGAAATTTGTCAAATGGCTTTTCCATATTGCTTGAGATGCTATGTGTTTTTCCCTTTATTCTATTAACAAAAGGTATTGCATCTTGCATTCCAGACATAAACCCCTCTTGGTTATGGTAGATAATGTTTTTAATATTTTTCTTAATTCTGTTTGCTAGTATTTTTTGAAGATTTTCACATCATGTTCAAATGAATATCAGTCTGTAATTTCTTGTTCTTACACTGTTTTTGTATGGCTTTGGTTTCTGGGTAACTCTGGCCTCATACAATCAATTAGGAATTGTTCTCTCCTTATAAAATTTGAAAGAGTTTGAGAAACATTGGAGTTAATTCTTTAAATGCTCCGTAGAACATATCAGTTAGGTTATCTGCTTCAGAACTTCTCTTTTTGGGGGGGTGTTTGGATACTGATTTAATCTCCTTATTAGTTAAAGAACTGTTGAGATTTTTGCTTTCTTCTTAATTAAGTTTTGGTAGTTTTGTTTCTTAAGGAATTTTTTCATTTCATCGGGGTTGTCCAATTTGCTCATATACAATTGTTAATAGTATTCTCTAATAATCATTTTTGCTCTTGTAAAATTTACAGTGATTTTTCTGCTCTCTTTTCTGATTTTATCAATTTGTCATTTCTCTTTTTGTCTTTGTCTTACTGATGGCTTCTCAATTTTGTTGATATTTTCAAAGAACTAACTCTTGGTTTCATTAATTTCCATATTGTTTTTATATTCTATATTTTATTTATTTTCACTCAGCTTTTTATAGTTTATTTTTCATTATAATTGACATATGATATTATATTAGTTTCAAGTGTATGAAGTAGTAATCATACAGTCATCTACCTTAGGAAGTGCTGGCCACAATAAGTCTAGTAACCACCTGACATCATACTCAATTATTACAATATTATTTACTATATCCCCTAGGCTACTGTACATCTCTGTGACACTCTAATCATCATTATTTCCTTCATTATATTAGCCTTGTGTTCAATGTGTTCTTTTTCTAGTTCTTTAAGGTATAAAGCAAGGTTGTGGATTTGAGACAGTTCTTAGTTTTGAATGTGTATACAGCTATAAATTTCCCATTTAGCACTGCTTCTGCTGCATCCCGTAAGTTTTGTTTCATTTCCAATGGTCTCAAGTTATATCCTAATTTCCCTATGTGATTTACTTTTTTACCCAATGATTACTTATTCTGCCAATTTCTCTGCCTTTTGATTGGAGACTCTGATCCATTTAAATATAAAGTAATTACTGATAAGGAGGGACTTTTGCCATTTTGTCATTTGTTTTCTGCATGCCTTATAGTTTTTGTTCCCTCATTTCTTCCATCAAAGCCTTTTGTGTTTAGCTGATCTTGTAATCCTCACTGAAGGATATATTCATTGACTTTTAGAGACAGAAGAAGGAAGAGAGGGAGAGAGAGGCAGAGAGAGAGAGAGGGGAGAGAGAGAGAAGCATTGACATGGGAGAGAAACATTGATCAATGGCCTATTGCACATGCCCTGATCAGAGATTGAATTCACAACCTAGGTATGCACCCTGACTGGGAATCAATTCCACAACCTTCTGGTGTATGGAATGACACTCCAACCAACTAAAACACCCAGCCAGTTCCAGTTGATTTTTTCATAGTGACATGTTTTTGTTTCTTTTCATTTCCTTTTGTGTATATTCAATAGATCTTTTCTTTGTGGTTACCATGGAGAAGACATAAAACATCCTAAAGTTATAGCAATCTAATGAATTAATACCAACTTAACTTAGGTTGCATATAAACACTCAACTCTCATGTTGTTCTAACTCCCCCTTTATGTTGTTAATGCCACAAATTATATCATTACATATTGTATGTCCAATGACATAGATTTATAATTATTTTATATGTTTTTGTTTTAAATACTGTAGAATACAAAAGGAGTTACATGCTAAAAGTATGATAATATTGGCTTTTAGATTTACCTCGGTAGTAAACTTTGTCATTGTTCATTATTTCCTTATAAATTTTTGAGTTAGTGTCTAGTGTCCTTTCATTTCAGCCCAAATAATTCCCTCTAGTATTTCATGTAGGGAAGATCTGCTAGTAACAAACTCCCTCAGTTTTTGTTTTTCTGAAAATGTCTAAATATCCACTTCAGTTTTGAAAGATAGCTTGACCAGGTACAGAATTCTTGTTTGACTGAACAACAGTTAAATAAATAAAACTTTTTTAAAAAGAATTCTTGTTTGACATTTTTTCTTTCAACACTTTGAGTATGTAATCCCATTACTTTCTGTCCTCCATGGTTTATGGTGATAAATAGCCTGTCAATCTTATTGAGGCTCTCATGTACAACTATCACTTCTTTCTTGATGCTTTCAAAATTCTCTGTTTGTATTTTAACCACTGAACTATAATGTGTCTGAGTATGGACCTCTTGTGTTTATCTGGCTTGGGGTTTGTTGAGATTCTTGATGTGTATATTCAGGTCGTTTATCAAATTTTGGAAAATATCAGCCATTACTTCTTTAAATATTCTTTATTCCCCTCTATCTCTTCTCTCTCTCAGAATACCATTATATGTATGTTAGTATTCTTTTTTCCCCTCATCTGAGGTCATTTTTTCATTGTTTTAAAATGAAAGAGAGGAGGCGAGTAGAGAGAGAGAGAAATATCAATTGGTTGCCTCACATACACATCCTGACCACAAATTGAACCTGCAACCTAGGTATGTGCCCTGACTTGGAATTGAAGACACAACTTTTTAGTGTATGGGACAATGCTCCAGCCAACTGAGCCTCACTGACCAAGGCTGTTAGTATCCTTGAGAGTGTTTCAAAAGTCTGTTAGATTCTATTCACTTTTCTTCATTATTTTTACTTCCTGCTTCTCAGACTGGATAATCTGCATTGATTGACCTCCAATTTGTTTCTTCTGCTTGCTCAAATCTTACTCAAACTGTGTCCTATCATGTAATTTTAATTTCACTTACTATACTTTTCAACTCCAGAATTTGTTTGGTTCATTTTTAGAATTTCTATCTTTATATTGGTATTCTCTATTTGGTGTGACATTGTTTTCCTGGTTTCCTTCAGTTCTTCAGGCATATTTAAGACAGTTGGTTTAAATTGTCTAGGAAATCTAATGTTTCAGTTTCTTCAGGGACAGTTAATATTAATTTTTTACCTGTGAATGAGCAATATATTTTCTTCTTTTGCATTCCTTATAATTTTTGTTTAAAACTGGATATTAGATTATTATAAAATGATACTTCTTGATATATCACTTTCCTCCCTCCCCAGGATTTGTTTTTGTTTCCTGTGGTTGGTTGTTGTTTGTTTGTTTAATGACTTTTGTAAACCTTTTTGTAAAGTCTCTATTCTGTAATGTTGCCAGTGAAGTTTGTATTCCATTAGCTTAGTAATCAACTAAGATCTTGACAGAATTTTCATAAATGCTTGGAGCCAAGAAATGAAAAGGAAAACAATAGTCTCCCAATTTTGTGTATTGCCTCTGTGTTGGGAGACTCCTTTAATGCTTAGCCTAACCATTTACAGCTCTGCCTTAGCCTTCAATAATGGCTTGCATGAATCCCAAAAGTTAGCCAGAAATGAAATCTTAGGTCTTCTCAGACATTTTCTGAGAGCTCACAGAGAGCAGACATCACATGTCCAGCTCTCAACATGCACATGGCTTTCTCAATCCCCAAATGTATCTGAGAGCTGTTAAAAGTTCATATTCCCCCACATCTTTCCCATCTTCTTCTTTCCCAGGTTTTTCAGTCTATGTCCCGACTGTCATTCTTTTTCCCAGGGTACACCAGTCAAAACTTTTGCCTCTAAATGCTTTTGGCAAAAGCCACCCAGTGAGCCCTGGGAGTGCTCTGAGTCAGGTTAAAGAAAGGCAGGCCCTCACACCAGTCCTTGAGGCGGTCACTAGTTGGGTTGAAACACACAATCACAGTCTTTGGGAATAATGTTATTATTACTTCTTCTGCCAGTATCAGTCTGTACCAGGAATGCAGGATGTCGTCTTCATGGCTGCTGCTGATCAGAGAATTGGGGAGTTGGTTGGCAGGTGATTTAAAATACCACAGCATTTTTTTTTTTTTTACTGCAATGTAGCTGTTTCTTTCTTCATTAAGCTTTCCCTTGGTTGTTGTAAGTTTATTTTTTACTACATTCCAGAGTTCTACATAAGTTAACAGTGTTGCCAGCTTATTAGTTGTTTTAGTGGTGAGACATAACCTTTGATTTACGTACTCTGCCATTTTTGGTGATTTCCCTCAACAAATATAGTTGCTGTAAACTTTTGCATTTACAGAGTTCTTTAAAGTTGATTTTGACTTGGCCAGGTTATTTGCTGCTTTTGCACAGGGAAAAAACTTTCGGAGTTTCCTACTCTACTGTTTTCACTGATGTCACACAAAAACAGGAATTTTAAAATCTGGGCAAATTGTTCATCTTAGTATTTTATCCAACCAGAGAATCATTACTGGAAGGAGATAATGTCTGACCACTGTGACTTCCAAATTGTCCTACCCTAGGCTCTCAGCTACAGCATTTTCATTGGAGGAAGCTTTATCTTAAAGAAGATAGACCTTATTAAAATGAACTGACATGAACAAGTATAAAGGGCACATGGACAATAACTAAGGGTGGGGGGTGGAAATGGGATGGAGGTGGGGAGCACTGGGCGGGGGGTGGGCAGGGCTGGGAATATAAGACAGAAAACTGTACTTGAACAAGAATTAAATTTAAAAAATGATAAAAAAACTACCTTATGATCCAAAGAAATTCAAAGTAGGCTCTCAAACTGATTGTTGTACACCCATGTTCATTGCAGCATTATTCACAATAGTCAATAGTGAGATGAATTCAAATGTCCACTGACAGATGAACAGATAAATCAAATGTAGTATATACATATAAAGGAATATCATGTAGCCTTTAAAAAGGAATTCCTGTCACAACTATGGGTGGATCTCAAGGACATTAGGCTAAACAAAATAAGCCAGTCACAAAAAGAAAAATACTGTATGATTCCATTCATATGAAGTATCTGAACAAGTCAAAAAAATAAAATGAACTGAAACAGTTCTATTAGAGTAATCTCTAAATGTTTTAAAGGTTCATTTTTAAGATTTTCTTTTCTTCCTCATTTTCCGTCAGGGCAATTTTTCTGTGTACTTTTCTGTATGTTCTCTTTTTTGTAATTAATGTGCTAATTTTATAATAAAAAAGCAAACCTTTTATAAAATAAGTAAAAATGAAAGTGAGAGGAAAAAGATCCAAGTTCCTTAATGAAGTTCATAAAGAACAGTTGCATTTTTCAACTGTGTTTTCACCTGAAGAAAATATAAATAATTGTACTATTACTTTATTATATTGCAGTGTTCTAGAATTGATAGATAATGATTTTTCTGCCATTATTTAGGTCATGGATGCCACACACACCTGAAACAATAGTTTTTCTGGGTTGGGCTAATATTTAGTAAGTACTCTTCAGTTTATAATCTGTTGAAATTATATTTAACCCAATGACCTATTTTTACTTTTAAAGATTGTATTTATTTTTAGAGAGAGGGGAAGGAAGGGAGAAAGAGACAGAAAGAAACATCAATGTTTAGTTGTCTCACACTCCCAACTGGGGACCTAGCCCAAAACCCTGGCATGTACCCTAACTGGGAATCAGACCTGCCTTTGGTCTGCAGACCAGAACTCAATTCACTGAGCCATGCCAGGCAGGGTCCAATGACCTATTTTTAAAAAGCATGTTTTTTCATGGATCACAGTCAGATTTAGAATAAGCCAACAATCATTCTGAGTTTTTCTTTTTCCCAGATATTTTCAGTAAAATCTCATTTCCTCCCATAATTACATACACACTCAACATAGATAGATGTAGTCACATAAGCATAAGTTCATTTTTACTTTTCTATAATAAAAAACCTCAAGAACATATTTCTGTCTCTGCCCTATATTCAGATCTGTTTCTGTGTGCCTAAGTCAAAAGTAAATTTAACTTCAGTTCCCATTGGCTTTGCTTGAGAGTCACACTTGGGTCTCACTCCTCAAAGCCTGCACTGCAGGGAAGCAATATTCCTAGGAAAATTATCCTAGTAAGGGGGCATCCTGAGAACAAATAACAGAAAATGGTAAAGACTAAGTTGGTATCAACTGGTAGAAATTGGGACTGAGTCTTTTTTTTTTTAAAAAAAGATTTTATTTATTTATCTTTAGAGGGGAAGGGAAGGAGAGAAGGAGAGAAATATCAATGTATGGTTGCCTCTCATGAGTCCCCTGCTGGGAACTGGCCTGCAACCCAGGCATGTGCACTAACTGGGAATCGAACCACGATCGTGTGGTTCGCAGGCCCACGCTCAATCCACTGAGCTACACCAGCCAGGGCGGGACTGAGTCTTTCAATAAAATTTTGCCTTTTTGGTCTTCTCTTCTGGCAGAAGTAGAGCTTTCTAATCAGAGTAAAATTGAAATTAAATGCTACTTGGAGTATCTGAAATGTTACTGCTTATGTTTTTCTCTAGGGCTTTTATGGTGTCATGACTTATATTTAAGTATTTTATCTATTTTGAATTTATTCTGGTGTTTGGTGTAATTTGGTTGTCTAGTTTCTTTTTTTTTTTGCATGTACCAGTTCAGTTCTCCCAATACCACTTATTGAAGAGGCTATTTTTACTCCATTGTATGCCCATGCTCTCTTTGTCAAATATTAATTGACCATAGAGATATGTGTTTATTTATGGGCTCTCTATGCTGTTCCATTTGTGTGTCTGTTCTTATATCAGTACCAGATGGTTTTGATTACAGTGCTTTGTAGTATAGTTTGATATCATGTATTATGATCCCTCCTATCCCACATAGCACTACTTTTGCTGATTTATCTCCTAGGATAAAGAAATAAAGGAAAAAATAAACAAATGGGACAACATCAAAATAAAAAGCCTCTGAACAGATAAAGAAACCATCACCAAAGTGAAAAGGGAACTGACAATATGGGAGAATATATTTGCCAATAATAAATTGGACAAGGGTTTGGTTCCAAAATATATAAAAACTCATCTAACTCAACACCAGGAAGACAAAAAATCCAATTAAAACATGGGCAAAAGATCTGAATAAATACTTCTCTAAGTAGGACATATAGATGGCCCATGGACCTATGAAAAGATGCTCAACATCATTAGTCATCAGAGAGATGCATATTAAAACCACAATGAGGTATCACCTCATTCCTGTCAGAATGGTCATCATTAATAAATCAATAAACAACAATTGCTGGTGAGGATGTGGAGAAAATGGGACCCTAATCCACTGTTGGTGGGAATGCAGACTGGTACAGCCCCTGTGGAAAACAATGTGAAATTTCTTTTAAAAAAACAACCTAAAGCCCTGGCTGGTGTAGCTCAGTGGATTGAGCGCGGGCCTGCGAACCAGAGGATCGAGGTTCGTTTCCCAGCCAGGGCACATGCCTGGGTTGCAGGCTGGTTCCCTGCAGGCCAACTCCCAGCAGGGGACACATGAAAGGCAACCATACATTGATATTTCACTCCCTCTCTCCTTCCTCTCTGAAGATAAATAAATAAAATCTTTAAAAAAAAAAACCTAAAAATGGAACTGCTTTTTTACCCAGAAATTCCATTGCTGGGATTATACCCTAAGAATCCTGAAACACCAATTCAGAAGAACCTATGCACCCCAAAATTCATAGCAGCATTATTTACAATAGCCAAGTGCTGGAAACAGCCTAAGTGCCCATTGGTATATGAGTGGATCAAAAAACTGTGATACATTTACACAGTGAAATACTAAACAGCAGAAAGAAAGAAGAAATTCTTACCTTTTGTGACAGCATGGATGGAGCTGGAGAGCATTATGCTAAGTGAAATAAGCCAGTCGGTGAAAGATGAATACCATATGATCTCACCTATAAGAAGTATCTAATGAACAAAATAAACTAATGAGTGAAATAGAACCAGGGCATATGGAAACATGGAACAGACTGACAGTGACCAGAGGGGATGGGGAAGGGGGATAAGTGTGGAAGGGAGGGGAAGGGACTAGTCAAAGAATATGGATGAAAACCCATGGACATGGAGAACAGTGTGGGGATTGACTGTGGGAGCAAGGGGTGAGTTGGGCGAAGGAGAGCAAAAGGGGAAAATAAGGACAACTGTAATAGAGTAACAATAAAGATTTTTTAAAAGTCCATGGCTAATGTGGCTCAGTGGATTGAGTGCCAGCCTGTGAATCAGAGGGTTGCCTGTTTGATTCACAGTCAGAGAGGTAACCACACAGCAATGTTTCTCTCCCTCTCTTTCTCTCTCCCTTTCCATCTCTCTAAAAATAAAGAAATAAAATATTTTTAAAAAATGTTTAAAAGGAAATTAAATGCTTATCAGCTGCTCATTTCTCTAGAAAACAGGTGCATTTCCCCCTTATTTACCAGTCATTTGTGCACATTTACTGATACTTTAATTAGTGGGTCATAACACAAAAACTATCAACCTAAAAAACTACCAATTTGGCTCACTAGAATAATGATAAAATCTATTAGGAAATCAGTTAGAACTATCCTGTTTTACAGCTGCTGGAATTTATTTAACTGGAAAAACAGGTAGTGATAAATTGGAATTTGTGTTTTTGTTTTATGGTAGAAGTTCAGATTTTACATAGCACAAGCGCATATATAAGAGCTTTTAATTCTTTATAGGCTGTATTTAACTTTAAGAAGTTTAGTATATGTAAAAACTTGGACAGATATGCCAAGTTTTGTGTTCTCTCACTAAGCCTCTAACTTTGTGACCATTTTGCAGTGGGATTTGGAGAAATGTCAATTTTGTAGCCTGTACCTTTGCCTTAGCAACCTCTGGGTGCACTAGTATATTAGTCAGGTAAGATACTTTATCTGATAGTTCTGTTAGCATCATCATAATTTGTGTGTGGTTAATTATTTTTAAGTATATTTTATTGATTATGCTATTACAGTTGTCCCAATTTTTCTCCCTTTGCCCCTTCCCATGCGGTACCTCCCTTCCCTCCAGCATTCTCCCCCTTCAGTTCATGTCCATGGATTGTGCATATAAGTTGTTTGGCTTCTTCATTTCCTATACTATTCTTTTTTATCTTAATATATTTTATTGATTATGCAATTAAAGATGTCCCAAATTTTCCCCTTTTGTCCCCCTCCACCTTGTATCCCCTATTTCCTCTGGCAATTCCCCCCACTTAGTTCATGTCCATAGGACATTCATATAAGTTCTTTGGCTGCTCCATTTCCTATACTATTCTTAACATCACCCTATTTTGTGCCTTTCCATTATGCTTCTTAATACCTGCACCTTTTCTTCTACTCTCCCCCTTGTCCTTCCTAGCTAATAACCCTCCAAATGGTCTCCATATCTATGATTCTGTTTCTGTTTTAGTCGTTTGCTTAGTTTGGTTTTGTTTTCATTTTTTGAGGTTCAGTTATTGATAATTGTGAGTTTGTTATCATTTTACTGTTCATAGTTTTGATTTTCTTATTCTTAGATAAGTCTCTTCAACACTTCATAAAACAAGGGCTTGGTTATGATGAACTCCTTGAGCTTTACCTTATCTGGGAAGCACTTTATCTGCCCTCCCATTCTAAATGATAGCTTTGCTGAATAGAGTAATCTTGGATGTAGGTGTTTGCCTCTCATGACTTTGAATACTTCTTTCCAGCCCCTTCTTGCCTGCAAGGTTTCTTTTGAGAAGTCAGTTGATGGTCTTATGGGAACTCTTTTGTAGGTAACTGTCTCCTTTTCTCTTATTGCTTTTAAGATTCTCTTCATTTTTTAAAAATTCTTGTTTCTTCATTCTGTTCTGGTTGGATGTTTATTTCTTCCTTATGTTCCAAATCATTGATTTGAATCCTGGCTTCCTTCCCTTCACTGTTGGTTGCCTGAGGATTTTTCTTTATTTCACTTAGTGTTGCTTTAATTTCTTCCCTTATGTTTTTGCCATATTCAATGAGGTCTCTGAGTTTCCTGATCACCAGTACTTTGACTTCTGTATCTTATAGGTTGGCCATGTCTGTTTCCTTTAGTTATTTTTCTGGGTTTGTATTCTGTTCTTTTATTTGAGCCATATTTCTTTGTCTCCTCAATTTGGCAGCCTGCCTGTGTTTCTGTGTACTAGGTAGAGCCACTTTGACTCTCTGTCTTAGCACACCTGTTAAGTTGTATGGAATGGAGCCTGAGGTATTCACCAGGTTGGGGCAAGCTGCTTCACTGCTTTGTGGCTCTGTGAGAAAGGGAGGAGTCTGAGAGGGGATTATGCTGGTGCCTACCTTCTGGAGGCTTCCTGGCCCTTGCCCAGTTTCCAGTCACTTTACCTATTTGCTACTGGTAAACATTTGCATACTGGCACCAGTATGCTACTGGTGACCCTTTAGCTGTTGCCCTGGTGGTGATTCCCAGAGTGGGTGGGTTTGTGGATGTTCTAAGCCCAAGTGGGTGCTTCAAACAGACTTACTGAGAAACTGGCAGGTTCTTGTACTGTCCCAACCCCTGCTGTTTTTTACTGCCATAACTTGTAAGGCTTTATCTTCCTGGCACTGGAACTCCGGGTTGCATGGTCTGGCCTGGGGCTGGGATAGTCCACTCCAAAAGTATCCCTCTCAATTTTTATCCACCACATGTGAATGTAGGACCACCAGTTATACTGCCACCACTGCCACCACCACAGCTGCCACTCCATGCCACACCAAGACCTCTCTGCCCCTACTCCCCATCTCTGTCCCTCCTTCTCATCTGGATGAATTTGGTTTCTTTAAATCCTTGGTTGTCATACTTTCATACAGTTTGGTTTTCTAGCAGTTCTGGGTGTTTTTTTTTGTTTAGAGGTTAGTAGTGATTATTCCTGTGGTTGCATAAGGAGGCTAAGCATGTCTACCTATGCCTCCATTTTGACCAGAAGTCACATCATCATAATGTTTATCTCTAGCTTTCCCATTCTTCTTTTTAATTGTTTATATACTTCTTTCTTCATTGAAGTATTATTCAAGGTGGCTAAGACATGGAAATAACTAAAGTGTCCTTTCCTAGATGATTGGATAAAGAAAATGTAGTACACATATACAATGGAATACTACTCAGCCATAAGAAAGGACCAATCTTGCCATTTGTGATAACATGGAAGGATCTTGACAATATCATGCCAAGCAAAATAAGTCCAACAGAAAAAGTTAAGAACCATATAATGCCACTCATGTGAGATATAAAACTGAAAGCAACAACAACAACAAAAATCATACACAGAGACAACAGTATAGTGGTTACCAAAGGGAAGAGGAGTGGGGAGTAGTAGAAGGGTAAAAGTGGTCAAATATATGGTGATGGAAGAAGACTTGACTTTGGATGGAGGACACAGAACGCAATATACAGATAACGTATTATAAAATTGTACACTTGAGCCCTGGCTGATGTAGCTCAGTGGACTGAGCACTGGCCTGTGAACAGAAAGGTTGCAGGTTCAATTCCCAGTAGGGCACATGCCTAGGTTGTGGGCCAGGTCCCCAGTCAGGGGAGTGTGTGAGAGGCAACCATGTATTTCTCACACACTGATGTTTCTCCCCACTCTCTGTCTCCCTTCCTTCCATTTTCTCTCAAAAGGTAAATAAATAAATAAATAAAATCTTTTTTTAAAAAGAATTGTACAATTGATATGTATATAATCTTATTAATGATTGTCACCCCCAATAAAATTAATGCAAAGAAGGAAATCTTACCCTTTGTGACAGCATGGATGGACCTGGAGAACATTATGCTAAGTGAAATAATTCAGTCATAGAAAGACAAATACCATATGATTTCACTAATATGTGGAATCTAATGAACAAAATGAACAAGCAAAATAGAGACAGACTCACAGACAGAGAGCAAGCTGACTGCTGTCTGAGGCAAAGTTTGGAGGCTGGATGGGGGTTATTGAGCAAAAAGTAAAAAATGAAAAAAATCATCTACACACATAACAGTATTGTGATTGCAAAGGGAAGTGGAGTGGGGGACGTGGAGGAGAGTGTACGGGGGATAAATAGTGATGGAAGAAGACTTTATTTGGGGTGGTAAACACATAATACTATATACAGATGATGTGTTGTGGAGTGTGCACCTGAAACCTGTATAATTTTGTTTACCAGTCTCACCCCAATAAATCAAATAAAAAAGAAAAAACAAAACGTCACATTATACAGCTTAAGTATATACAATTTGTATTTGTCACGTACACCTCCATAAATCTGGAGAAAAAGATTTTAAAGAACTTATAAATACTATGGAATAAATTGAACCAGAAAGATGCAGAACTTCAACAAACAAAAGTACAAGATTTCATTATAGATGTTGTATAAACATTAAACAATCTCATGAGCTCATGAAAAAGCACATGCAGTGCCAATGAATGAGGAAACTTAATATCATAAAAATGGCAATTATCCCAAAATTAATATGTAAATGTAATGCAATTCCCATTAGAATCATAGTGAGATTTGGCGGGGGGGGGGCACGTTGGGTAAAATAGGTAGCCAAAAAAGTCTGAAAAATAAGAACATTGAAGGAGGATTTAACTTGGTGGGTATTAAGAAATGCTAGTATACCAACTGGAGGAGAAAAACCACCAACAAAGGAACCACCAAAAGGTGGTTAAAAAAACAAGTACAACAAGAGAGCCCATACAAACAGAAGAAAGGGCAAACCTAGAGCATCTAGACAAGGAGATCAAAGAGACAACACAACTGAACCTCATAGAATTCCTACCATAGAAGTTCACCCTGCAAAGACAGCAAGCAAAGTGAAACATTAGGAAGTGCAGAAACAAACAAAAAGAGTCACCTAAAATGAGGAGACAAAAAGAGAACATGCAATCAAAAGGAATGTAAGACTCCCCACTAAAAGAGCTAAATGAACTGGAGGTAACCAAACTATCATAGAATTCAAAATAATGGTTATAAAGATGCTCAAGGAACTCACAGACAACTACAAGGAACTGAGTGAGAACTACATCAGCATGAAAAAAGAAATAGAAACTATAAACAAAAGCCAGGAAGAAATGAACAATAAAATCTCAGGAATAAAAACCACAGTAGAAGAAATTACAAGCAGTCTGCATGAAACAGAGGATCAAATCAGCGAGCTGAAGGACAAAGTAGAAAAAAACACCCAGATGGAGCAAGAAAAGGAAAAGGGACTCAGAAAGAATGAAGAGGTGGTAAGGGTGCTGCAAGACAACATGAAATGTAATAATATCCATATAATAGGGATACAAGAAGAAAAAGAAGAGTAAGGGATAGGAAACCTGTTTGAAAAAGTAGTGATGGAACAGTTTCCTAATTTGATGAGAGAAAAAGTCACACAAATCCAGGACACACAGAGTCAAGTGTGGGGTGGAGGCGAATGAAGGGTGGGGGATGAAACAACTGGAATGGCATAATCAATAAAACATATATTTTTAAAAGGCCCTCAATTAAAATGGAAGGCCAAATAAGGACCTTCCCAGACAAAAGAAGTCTAAAAAAATACCCCTCCACCAAACCAGTTCTGCAAGAGATGCTAAAGGGACTGCTTTAAGAAAAGGAAGGAAAGGAGTAAAAGAGGAACACAGGTATGAAAAAATGGCAATGAATAAGTACTTATCAATAATAACCTTAAACATAAATGGATTACATGCTCCAATCAAAGATAGGATAGCTGAATGGATATGAAAGCATGACCCACACATATGCTGTCTACAAGAGACATACCTTAGAACAAAAGACCTACACAGACTGAAAGTGAAGGACAGGAAACAAATATTCCAACCAAATAGAGAGGAAAAACAAAAGCCAGGGTAGCATACTAATATCAAACAAAATAGACTTCAAGAAAAGGACCATAAAAAGAGACCCAGAAGGTCACTTCATAATACTTAAGGGAAATAATTAATCAAGAAGACATAAACATTGTAAAAATATATGCACCCAATATAGGAGCACCAAAATACATAAAGAAAAACTTGGAGGATCTCAAGAAAGATATTAACAGCAACACAATTATAGTAGGGGATTTCAACACCCCACTGTCAAAAATGGATAGATCTTCCAAACACAATACCTCCAAAGACATTACAGCATTGAACAATGACCTAGATCAAATAAACTTAACTGCTGCATATAGAGAGGACTTTTCATCCCAAAGAAGCAAAATACACAGTCTTTTCAAATGCAAATAGAACACATTCAAAGATAGACCACATGATGGGACACAAAAAAAAACCCCTCAAAATTCAAGAAAATTGAAATCATATCAAGCATTTTCCCGAACTACAAGGGACTGAAACTAGAAGCCAGCCTCAAGAAAAAACTCAAGAACACTCAAATTTAAGGTGATTGAGTAGCATGCTATTAAACAATGAATGGGTCAAAAATGAGATTAAGGAGGAAATCAAAAAGTTCCTGGAAACAAATGAAAATGAACTCACAACAATCCAAAACTTATGGAACACAGCAAAGGCAGTCCTGAGAGGGAAGTTCATAGTGATACAGAAGTAACTAAAAAAAAAAAATAGAAATATTTCAAACAAACAACCTATCCCTACACCTACAAGAACTCCAGGAACAGCAACAAAGACAGCCCAGAGCTAGTAGAAGGAAGGAAATAACTAAGATCATAGCAGAATTAAATGACATAGAGACTAAAAGCACAATTCTAAGGATCAATGAATCCAGGAGCTTGTTTTTCAAAAAGATAAACAAAATCAACAAGCCTTTAGGCAGACTCATCAAGAAAAAAAGAGAGGACCCAAGTAAACACAATCAGAAATGAAAGAGGAGAGATTACAATTGATATGACAGAAATACAAAGGATTGTAAGAAATTACTACAAAAAACTATATGCCAAGAAATTTGAAAATCTAGGCAAAATGGACAAATGTCTAGAAAAATATTATCTTCCAAAACTCAATGAAGAAGAACCAGAAAGCCTGAATAAAACAATAACAGTAGATGAAATTGAAGGAGTAATCAAAAAACTCCCGTCACACAAAAGCCCTGGACCAGATGGTTTCGCAGGAGAATTCTACAAAACCTTTAAGGAAGAGCTAACCCCTATTCTTCACAGACGATTCCAAAAAATCCAAGAAGATGGAATACTACCCAACTCTTTTTATGAAGCCAGCATCATATTAATTGCAGAGCCAAATAAAGACACAAGAAAGAAAGAAAACTTCAAGAAAATATCACTGATGAATATAGATGCTAAAATTCAACAAAAGATTGGCAAACTGCATCCAGCAATACGTTAAAAACATCATACACCTTGACCAAGTGGGATTCATCCCAGGGATGCAAGAATGGTACAATGTTCACAAATCAATAAATGTAATACATCACATAAACAAAAGCAAGGACAAAAATCACATGATGATATCAATAGATGGGGAAAGCATTTGATAAGATATAGCACCCATTTATGATAAAAACACTCAGCAAAGTGGGAATAGAGGAAGCATTGTTCAATATAATAAAGGCAATATATAAGAGACCTATAGCCAACATCATACTCAACAGGCAAAAACTAAAATCTTTCCCAAAAGGATTAGGAACAAGACAAGGTTATCCACATTCACCACTCCTATTCAACATAGTATTGGAAGCCCTAGCTGCAGCAATCAGAAAAAAAAGGAAATAAAAAGCATCCAAATCAGAAAGGAGGAAACAAAACTGTCATTGTTTGCAGATGACATAATAGTGTACATAGAAAATCTGATAGACTTCACCCAAAAACTACTCAACCGAATAAATGAATTTGGCAAGACAGCAGGGGACAAAGTCAATATCCAGAAATCAAAGGCATTTTTTTATGGAAACAATGAAACAGCAGAAGCAGAAATCGAGAAAAAATCCCATTCGATGTAGCAAAAACAAAAATAAAATATCTGGGAGTAAACCTAACCAAGAATGTAAAAGACCTGAATGCAGAAAGCTACACAACACTGAAGAAATAAATTAAGGAAGACACAAGTAAATGGAAACATAACTGTATTCATGGATAGGAAGATTTAACATCATAAAAATGTCCATACTACCCAAAACAATTTATAGATTCAATGCAATACCCATTAAAATACCAATGACATATTTCACAGATATAGAACAAACACTTCAAAAATTTATATGGAACCATGAATGACACCAAATAGCTGCAGCAATTCTGAGAAAGAAAAGCAAAGTGGGAGGGATCACAACATCTGATATCAAACTGTATTACAAGGCCACTGTAATCAAAACAGTGCCTGGTACTGGCATAAGAACAGACGCATGCAACAGTGGGACAGAATAGAGAGCCCAGAAATAAACCCAAGTCTCTGTGGTCAATTAATATTTAACAAAGTGGGCAGCCGTGTAAAATGAAACAAACATAGCCTCTTCAATATATAGTGTTGGGAGAGCTGGACAACTACATGCAAAAAAAAAAATGAATCCCAATCACCAACTTACACTATATACAAACATAAATTCAACGTGGATAAAAGATTTAAATATAAGTTGTGACACCAGAAAAGTCCTAGAGGAGAACATAGGCAGAAAAATTTCAGATATTCCACAGAGCAGTATTTTCACTGATATGTCCCCTAGAGCAAGGGACATAAAGGAAAGAATAAACAAGTGGGAGCTCATTAAAATAAAAAGCTTCTGCACAGCTAGGAAAAACAGCATTAAAATAAATAAAGAATCAACCATATGGGAAAACATATTTGCCAATAACACATCAGACAAGGGTTTGATCTCCAAAATATATAAAGAACTCACAGGACTCCACTATAAGAAGAGAAGCAACCCAGTTAAAAATGGGCAAAGAACTTGAACAGACACTTCTCCAAGGAAGACATATAGAGGGTCCAAAGACGTATGAAAAGATGCTCAATATCACTAGCCATCAGAGAGATGCAAATTAAAACCACAGTGAGATACTTCCTCACACCATTGACAATGGCTATCATAAACAAAGCAACAGAGGTTGTGGAGAAAGGGAACCCTAGTGTACTGTTAAGGGACTGCAGACTTGTGCAGCCACTATGGAAAACAGTATGGAATTTCCTCAGAAAACTAAAAATGAAAAATGCCTTTTGACCTGGCAATGTCACTGCTAGGATTATATCCTAAGAACCCTGAAACACCAATCCAAAAGAAGTTATGCACCCCTGTGTTCATAGTAGCAGAATTTACAATAGCCAAGTGCTGGAAGCAACCTAAGTGCCCATCAGTAAATGAATGGATCGAAAAACAATGGTACATCTATACAATGGAATTTTATGCAGCTGAAAGAAAGAGCTCCTACCTTTTGTGACAGCATGGATGGGACTGGAGGGCATTATGCTAAGTGAAATAAGCCAGGCAGTGAAAGACAAATACCATATGATCTCACCTTTAACAGGAACAAATCAACAAAATCAACAAGGAACCAAGTTATAACCAAAGATATTTAAATTGAGAACAGGTTGATAGTGACTAGCGGGGAGAGGGGAGGGGATAATGGGGGGAAACCATGAAGGGTTTACAGGAACAACTGTGAAGGACAAATGGACAATAGCAAGGGAAGGTGGAAACAGGGAAAGGAGGTGGGGGGGCTTGGGTGATGGGGAAGCATGCAGGAAAAGGGCTGAAAACTGTACTTGAACAACAATTTTAAAATGTTAATTAAAAAAATAAAATCTTTTTTTTTTTAAAAAATATTTATTTATTTATTTTTAGAGGGGAAAGGAAGGAGAGAGAAATATCAATGTATGGTTGCTTCTCGTGGGTCCCCTGCTGGGAACTGGCCTGCAACCTAAGCATGTGCCCTGACTGGGAATTGAGCCTCGGTTATTTGGTCTGCAGGTCCATGCTCAATCCACTGAGCTAAACCAGCCAAGGCTAAATAAAATCTTTAAAAAAAGAAATGCTACTAAGCCTGTTTGATTAAATCAACATAGTAGTAATATAAGTTTAGACAACACATCAGTGTAGAGGATAGCAAATCCAGAGTGAGATCCCAGGATATGTGAAAAGTTAATGTATAACCAAGGGAATAGTTCAGTTCAGTGGGAAAACAATAGATTATTTAATAATTAATACTGACACAATGGCTATCCATTTCAGAAAAGTAGAAGTGGATTTTTATATTAAAAGCTGTAGAAAAATAAATTACAGTTGGATTAATATTTAATACAAAATAAAATGGTAAATATGGAAGGTCTGATAGACTGTAGATGCACTGTAGGAACAGAAGAAATCTTTCTAATAAAGACTGTATATCCAGAACCTATGTAAAAGAAGAGATAGACCAATTCAACTATATAAACATTAAAAGTACATTTTTAGACTGTTAGAGGGGAGTGGGGAGGAGACAGTGGGGAGTAGGGTTTTCAGGAACTACTATAAAGGACACATGGACAAAACCAAGGGGGAGGGTGGAAGCAAGGGAGAGAGGTGGGTTTGGCTGGAGTGAGGGGGGGGGAGAAAATACAGACAACTAATTGAACAACAATAAAGTAATAAAAAAATAAAAGTACATTTTTAGAAAAAAACTAAATCAGTTCTAACTGATATTTCAGTTGAGAATGAAGGTTATAAAATTTATACTTAACTTCAATTTTATATATTTGTATATCTTTTTTCTTATGCTGGAACCTTGGTTTCTCATGACATTGACATGATTATTTCTTTATTTTATCCTACAATATATATCTTATAGTTTTAAAATACCAATTACAGTATTATTAATAACAAATATGATCATCAAATGAAACATGATTTCTCTGTGATTCGTTTTGTCTTTGGGGTATATCCCACCAGTATAGTCAAATTATTGTGTTTTAAAGAAACCTGGCATGATTCTTCTCTGTGTAGTTCTGCCAACTGTCATATATCTAGAGTCATTTGTTGTATTTATTTTGTTTTCAACATGTAGGTATTTGGCTTAATTTTTTATGTAATTATAAAAATATGACATGATTCCAAAGTCAAAACTATAAGACATTCAAAGAAGTCAAGCCTTCATTCCTGATCCCTAACAACCAATTCCTTCTTCTTAGAGATAAACATATCATTTGCTCTTAGTTTATACTTCTACTGTTTGTTTTTGAAAACATAAACAGTTATATATATTCTTATTTCTCCCTTTCTTTCACAAAAAGTAGCATACTGTAATACTATTCTGTGCCTTGCTCTTTCACTTAATGGTATATCTTGGAGATCACTTCATAGTATATAGAATTTTCCTCATTTCTTTTTACAGATGCAATGTTATTCCATTTTTTAAAAATCACTATTTCTTTTTTTATTTTTATTTTATTTATTTACCTTTAGAGAGGAAGGGAAGGAGAGAGGGAGAGAAATATCAATGTATGGTTGCCTCTCATGCATTCCCTGCTGGGAACTGGCCTGCAACCCAGGCATGTGCCCTGACTGGGAATCGAACCACGATCGTGTGGTTCTCAGGCCCACACTCAATCCACTGAGCTACACCAGCCAGGGCTGTTATTCCATTTTTTCAATGTACCATATTTTTATCCAGCAAACCTCCTATGACAGACATTTGGATGGTTTAAGGCTGTCAGAATTTTATTGTTGGTGGGTACATGAGAAAGTTATATTGTGAAATAATAGAAAATACAGAGGTGGGCAAAAGTAGGTTTACAGTTGTGAGTACATGAAACACAAAGTTTGTTCTTGTATTATAATTTATTAATTATTATATTGTTTTCCATATGAACCACTGTAAGCCTACTTTTGCCCATATATATATCTACTCTAAGTTTCTGGCACAGAGCTTCTGTACTAGATTCCTGTGTCAATTCCCAAATGAAAAGAGCACAAAGAGCACCTTTTGTTTTAATATTTGTTCTTTGACCCCAGTTCCTGACACTAGGTCCCTAAATTCCTTGGAATTTCCTGGGTGATAGAGGTGTCTTTTTTTTTGAGATGGCTGCACCTTTAGTTTTTTATATTTTATTTATTTACACTATTACAGTTGTTGCCACTTTTTTCTCCTTGTCCCACCTCCACCCAGCCCTTGTTCTCCTGCCCCAATCAGACCATCACTACACTACTGTCTGTGCCCAAGAGTCATGCATATACGTTCTTTGGCTAATCCCTTTACCTTCTGTCTTCTGGTCTCCCTTCCTCTGCTACTTTTTAATAGCTGTCAGTCTGCTCCATGTATCTATGCCTCTGTTTCTATTGTCTTCACTAGATTCCAAATATAAGTGACATCATATCGTATTTGTCTTTCACTGAGTAGCTTATTTCACTTATCATAATACTCTCCAGGTCTATTCATGCTGTCACAAATGGTAAGGTTTCCTTCTTTTCTACTGCCATGTAGTATTTTATTGTGTTGTAATGAGGTGGCTCTTAATGGACACCCAAACCTCCAACTCCAGGATGGGAGCTCATCAAAGCCAAGCACAGAAATAGTAAACCATGATTAGAAACTTGGAACTTTCAGCCCCACACCCAATTCCCTAGGAAGAGGAGAGAGGCTGGAAATGGAATTAATAATCTATTATCTTTACATGACAAAGCATCCATAAAAATCCCAATAATACAGGGTTTGGAGAGCTTCTGGATTGGAGAACATACTTATATGCTAGGAGAATGATGTATCCCAACTCTAAAGGGACAGAAGCTCCTGCACTTGGGACCTTTGATATGTGTTATAAACAGTAGTCCCCTCCTTATTCATGGTTTCATTTCTGTGGTTTCAATTACCCACAGTCAACCATAAACAAGAAATTTTAATGGGTAACTTCCGGTCAATATGGAGACATAAGTACACACAACTTGTTTCTTTGCAAAACCACATAAAAATTACAACTTAACTATAGAACAACCATCAGTCAGAAATTGAGCTGAATGGAAGTCCTACAACTACAGACTTAAAGAAGAAACTACAATGGGACTGGTAGGAGGGGCAGACACACGGAACAGGCTGGTCCCACACCCACATGTGGCAGATAAAAATTGGAATATCTTAAGGGCAAAGGGTCCAACTTCACACCACGACCCCAGCCCAGGGTTTCAGTGCCAAGAAGAGACATCCACATAACTCATGACTGTAAAAACCAGCAGAGAATGAGGCTGTGGAAGACAGAAACTGCTGGAGTCTCAGGAAGTTCCTTTTAAAGGGCCCAAGCACAGACTTCCTCATATTCACTTCCTCTGAGCTCCAGCGTGGGGGAACATAGATTGAAAGGCATCAGAGACATATGGGCAGGAATTGGATTGTCCAACAACAGGGCAAGAGCTGGGGGACAGCTTTCTGGCAGAAGCCAGTGTTCCTTTTCTGAACCCTCCATAGTTGAGTCTCCATCAACCTGGCTCATACTATTTGCCCCATCCAGGTGATCCCTAAGGATCTTCCCCTCCCACTTTGGGGCCCACCCAAGCTGTTTGCAGTGGCTTTTCTGTATGAATAGCTTGTCTTGGCCCATGTTTCAGTTTCCTAAATTATCCCAAACAACCAGAATCCAGCTTAGTGAGGCCCATACCTCTTGCCAAGTTGCCCCAAGCCTGGCACTAGCAGCAGCCAGCCTTGGTTCACAGCTTGGCTTCACCTAGGCACCTCCAAGCCCAGCCAAGTAATAGCCATCTTCAGATAGTTTTGTAACTCATGCTGTATGATTCGGGACAGAACACAGACCTTGGATGTGCCGATAGTAATCAATGCTCAACTACAACAGCAGGGTATACACAGCCCACACAATGGGTGTACCTTGAGTACCCAGCTTGGGTAATAGGGGAGGCTGTGCCACTGGACCCAAGCCTTGAAGACATAGCAGCTCCAGAAACAAACACACAGAATCTGCCAAAATGAGGAGACAAAGAAACATGGTCCAAAGAAAAGAACAAAACAAAATGGAGATAAGCAGGCTACAAGATGCAGAGTTCAAAATACTGATTATAAGGATGCTCGGTGAACTTAATGAGACCTTCAACAGCATTAAAGGGGGCATGTAATCCACTAAAACCAGTCAGAAATGAAGGAAACACTAATTAAATAAAGAATAATTTACAGGGAATCAACAGTAGAGTGGATCAAACCAAGAACCAAATCAGTCATTTGGAATATAAGGAAGCAAAAAACAATAAATCACAACAGCAAGAATAAAAAAGAATATTAAAAAATTAGGATAGTGTAAGCAGCCTCTAAAACAACTTCAAGCACACTCCAACATTCGCATCATGGGGGCACCAGAAGGAGAAGAGAGAGAGCAAGAAATTGAAAGTCCATTTAAAAAAATAATGACAGAAAACTTCCCTAACTTGATGAAGGAAGTAGACATACATGTTCAGGACGCACAGAAAGTCCCAAACAAGATGAATCCAAAGAGGCCCACCCCAAGACACATCATAATTAAAATGTCAAAGGTTAAAGACAAAGAGAATCTTAAAAGAAGAAGAGAAAAGCAGTTAGTTACCTACAAGAGAGCCCTCATAAAAATCAGTCAGCTGATTTCTCAAAAGAAACTTTGCAGGCTAGAAGGGAGTGGCAAGAAATATTCAAAGTGATGAGAAGCAAGGTCCTACCACCAAGATTACTTGACCCAGCAAAGCTATCACTTAGCATTGAAGGACAGATAGTTTCCCAGATAAGAAAGAGCTAAAGGAGTACATCACCACCAAACTAGTATTACATGAAATGTTAAAGGGTTTTCTTTAAGAAGAATAAGATAAAAATATGAACAGTAGCCCTGGCTGGTGTGGCTCAGTGGACTGAGTGCTGACCTGAACCAAAGGGTTGCCAGTTTGATTCCCAGTCAGGGCACATGCCTGGGTTGTGGGCCAGGTCTCCAGTAGGAGGCGTAAGAGAGGCAACCACACATTGATATTTTCCTCTCTTTTTCCCTCCCTTTCCCTCTGTTAATAAATAAAGAAATAAAATCTTTAAAAATATGAACAGCAAAATATCAACAAATACTTATCTACCAACAATTGAATCTAAAAAGGAAAATAAACAAGTGGAACAGAAACAGAATCAATGTTGATGGTTCCCAGATGGGAGGGGGAGGGGGAATGGTCAAAAGGTGAACCATTAAGAAGTACAAATTAGTAGTTACAGAATATCCATAGGGATGTATAGTTCAGTACAGGAAATGGAGTAACCAAAGAATACATATGCATGACTCAGGGACATAGACAGTGGCAACAGTGTAGGGATTGCCTGAGGGATTGTGGGGCTGGATGGAGGGGTGGAAAAGGGGAAAAACTGGGGCAACTATAATAGCATAATCAACAAAATATAGCCCTGGCTGGTGTAGCTCAGTGGATTGAGCGCGGGCCTGCGAACCAGAGGATCGAGGTTCGATTCCCAGTCAGGGCACATGCCTGGGTTGCAGGCCAGTTCTGCAGGCCAACTCCCAGCAGGGGACGCACAAAAGGCAACCATACATTGATGTTTCTCTCCCTCTCTCCTTCCCCTCTAAAGATAAATAAATAAATTAAAAATATATGTATAATTAAAAAGTAAAAATAAAAATAAATGTAAAAATATTAAAGGGAAAATTCTAGAAATAATTTATAAGTTTTATTCTGCACCATTCTGAGTAGCATGATGAAATCCTGAGCCATCATGCTCCATTCAGCCCAGGTACTGAATCAGCCCAGGTACTGAATCAGCCCTTGTCCAGCATTTTCACACTGTATACACTCCCCACCTGTTAGACACTTAGTAGCTGTTTTGATTATGAGATGGACTGTGTTGGTATCACAGTGCTTGTGTTCAAGTGACCCTTATTTTACTTAATAATGCAACATTCACTAACTCTTATTACAGTAGACTTTTATAATTGCTATATTTTATTATTAGTTATTGTACTTAATTTATAACTGTGTCTATAAATTAAACTTTATCATAGGTATTTATGTACAGTAAAGAGCATAGTATATGTAGAGTTCAGTACTATTCATTTTCAGACACCCACTGGGGATGGAACATACCCCCCTCAGATAAAAGGGGACTACTGTATAACATATGTATATATATACATATATAATAAGTATATAATATATAAAATAACACAAAACTATGTAACATAAAAACAAATAAAAATGAACATGTCTAAGGAAAAATGGGCAAACCACCTAAATATGTAGTTAACATTTGAAAAAAATTCAAACTTACTCTCACACACTTCCAGCAGATATGTAAATGGTTTCACCCTTTCTAGAAAGCAGTTTGCCAACAAATATTAAGAGCCTTAAAATACTCATACTTTTTTACTTAATAAATCCACTTCAGAATAACTACTCTAAAGGGTCTCTCTGAAGTGCAGTATTGTATATGCAAAGCAAGCCTTCATTGGGGGTTTATAATAGGAAAAATGTGCAAAAGATCCAAACGTGAAAATTTTGGGAGGTGTTTTAGTTAACTTTATAACTTGTACATACTATGAAGCCATTCGAATGATATCAAAGAAGAGGAGTGAAGCATAATAATCAAGAGCATAGGTTTTTGAGACAGATCTGAATTCAAGTTGGAGCACCATCATAGGCTATATGATTCTGGGCAAAATCACTTTACAGCAGGAGTGTCAAAATCATTTTCACTGGGGGCCACATCAGCCTTGCAGTTGCCTTCAAAGAGCCAAAATAATTTTAAGAATGTATGAATGTAACTTCTCCTTAACTGTTAAGAAGTTGAAATTACATTTGGCCCTTTGAAGGCAATCGTGAGGCTCATGTGGCCCCTGGGAAAAATGAGTTTGACACTCCTGCTTTACAGTCTTTCTAAGTCCCACATTTCTCATCTGCAAAATAGGGGCAATAACCATTTTAACCCATAGGTGTTGTGTGAGGATTAAATGTGATTAATCATATATTTAACACAGTGCCTGGCAGACAGCTTAGTAAAGGGTAACTCAATAACTCTAGGATGTTGGTTTTCACAGATGAGAAAATGAGATGAAAGACAGGTCACACAGCTAGTAAGTGTTGAGCTGGTATTCAAACACAAAATTTGACCTTAAAATCTGTGTTCATAACCACGGAACTAAAATGTTAGCTGTTTATGCTGTTGTTGCTGCTGCTTAATGACCTGGGGAAATGCTTATGATAAAAAATGTTGAATAAAAAAAAGTAGGGTACAAAGTTATACGTGTAGTATTATTCTGATTTTCCTTTGAAATTATTGTGCACACATAAACATGTATGGATAAAAGACTGGAAGAAAATATGCCAATATTAAAATGATTATCTTCTGAGTAAAGTGTTTACAACAATCTTGGCACATAGAAAATATTAATATAATCATTCTGATCATGTTTTGATCTTCTGAGGAGTCTCCAAAACCATCTAAATGTGAAGTTAGTTGTATTTATTCTGCTTAGGACTCATGTTTACTGTATCTGAGATGTTGCATCTTTAATTTATCAGTTCTGGAATGCTCCCAGACATTACTTCGTTGAATATTACATTCTTTCCAGTTATTCTCTATGCCTCTTTACTTATTTTTCACATGTTTTTATTTCTTTATCTTTCTGAGCTGTATTCAGTATATCTATATTCCAGTTTACCACACTTTATCTGTGCTTAATCTGTGGCTTAATATGTGTATTGAGTTTTCAAACTACTTTCAAAAAGTTTTTAAAACTTTTTCATTTCTATATATTTTTTTCAAAACTACTTGGTCTTTCTTTTAAAAAATGATGCATTGTCCTTTCGTCACATTTTCAGTATGTTTTTAATCATATTTTATTATTTTACTTTATTTTATATTTTTGTCCTCATCCAGACTTGCCTATTGATTTTAGAAAGGGGGAAGATACAATATTTAAATTTAATACTGTGCCTTGGCTGGTGTGGTTCAGTGGCTTGATTACCAACCTGTGAGCTACAGGGTACCCAGTTCAATTCCCAGTCAGGGCATATGCCTGGGTTGTGGGTCAGGTCGGGTCCCCAGTGAGGGGCGAATGAGAGGCAACCACACATTTGTGTTTCTCTCACTCTCTTTCTACCTCCCTTCCCCCTGTCTAAAATAAATAAATAAAATCTTTAAAAAACCAACTTTAATACTGTGAAGGTAACCTATCTTCGTCAATTTTTCAACATTTTTTCAACCACTTTAATATCCTGGAAAAAATTAACCATTTAAGAGCGCATAAAAACACTTATATGGGACCCACATTTTTTCTTTTGCTTCAGGCTCCAGTATGGCTGGATGTGGCATTTAGTATTTTGATGTTTTGTTCATCATGTATTTTTAAATTAATCTTGATTTTGAAATATTGCATTAATCCACTCATTTACTGATGGGCACTTGGGTTGCTTCCAGCATTTGGCTATTGTAAATTGTGCTCCTATGAACATTGGGGTGCGTAAGTTCTTTTGGATTGGTGTTTCAGGGTTCTTAGGATATAATCCTAGCAGTAAAATTGCTGGGTCAAAAGGCATTTTCATTTTTAGTTTTCTGAGGAAATTCCATATTGTTTTCCATAGCGGTTGCACCACTCTGCAATCCCACCAACACTGCACTAGGGTTCCCTTTTCTCCACACCCTCTCCAACATTTGTTGTTTGTTGTTTTGTTTATGATGGTCATTCTCAATGGTGTGAAGTAGTATCTCATTGTGGTTTTAATTTGCATCTCTCTGATGGCTAGGGATACTGTGCATCCTTTCATATGTCTCTGGACCTTATGCAGCAGAAAGAAAGAAGGAGCTCCTACCTTATGTGACAGCATGAATGGAACTAGAGAGTATTATGTTAAGTGAAATAAGCCAGATGATAAAAGACAAATACCATATGATCTCACCATTTACAGAAACCTAATCAACAAAATGAACAAGCAAGCAAAGTATAGTCAAAGACATTGAAATTGAGAACAGGCTGACAGTGATCAGAAGGGAGGGGATTAAAGGGGAAAAAGGTGAAGGGTTTACAGGAATAATTATAAGGGACATATGGATAACAACACAGGGGGTGGAAATGGGAGAGGGAGGTGGGGAGGGCTGGTGTGGTGAGGAGTTGGGGGGAAAGGCAGAAAACTGTATTTGAAAAAACAATTTAAAACTTGCACTAAATGTTATTTATCTAGATTATTGAATTTTTGGCATCCCTTTAAATTTTGCATACAGGCAAGTGCCTGCCTTACACACCCCACCCTTAACTAAGCCCTGCTTGAGATCCTTAGATATAAGTAATTCATTTGAGACTAGGGACATCTGCAAGTATTGTAGTTAAACTATAGAGCTTTTATTCCTGTAAGTGGTTTCCATCACACCTTTTCACTCTTTAGTGGAGTTCAGAGTTCTGAAGTTGGGAGAAATTTTTATTTTTTAAATAATATTTATTTTGGAATTGATAATACAGTCACGTAATTTGAAATTCAAAGAGCACAGAGAAAAGATACATAGTAAAAAATCTCCCTCCCTCCCTCCCCTACCCTTTGATCACCCAGTTCCTCTTTCCAGAGGCAGCCAATGCTAACAATATCTTTCAAGAAATAATGTATGCTTATTCATTATACAAGTGCATATGTATATTTTAATCCCCCCATGTATGTCTTGAATCTTGCTGTTTTAATTTATGTATTAGAATTCATTTCATATCAGTAAATAAAGAAGTTTTCCTTTTTATAGCTGCATGGTATCTCATTGTAGGAACATTATCTAACCAATATCTTATTGAGAAACACTTAGGTTGTTTCCAATCCTTTTCTACTACAAACAATGCTGCAGTGAATAGCTTTGTTTATATGTCATTTTGTACATGCTGAGTATATCTGTAGGATTGATGCGGACTCTGGCCAGCAGTGTCCACAGTGTTGTAGATGAGATGAAACAAATTCATAGAGTACCAGAGTCCTGTGGAGAAAAAGGGATGGCACAGCCACTCTCTCAAGGTGAAAGCACCTTGACCCTTACCTTGACAAGCTTTTATTGGCTTTCTAATAGCATACATCAAAAACGGTTCTCATTCATTATGTTCAGGTTTGCTTTAGGTGATTACTTTTACAGATAACAAAGGAAAGGATGTTACTGATTACTTCTTACAGATTAACAAGGAAAAGATGTTGCAAATGCAAGGGAATGATAAGAGTAATTGGTCTGATTACACTTCAGTCCTTGGAAGAATTAGCACAGACTTCAGGAAGTTACTTAAAAAATATGCAGTGAGCATTTTTGCTTCAACTCAGGGTGAGGGAGTTTTAGCAAGAGCAAGCCTCAAAGCAACCTAGGTACAATGCAGTCCTGATTTCCCACAGGAAAGCCGATCAGTGGGTTTGGTGTCCTGTGTGCCAACATGCACCTATGGACTTTCCAATAGGGTTGGGCTACATTTGCCATTCCACGCGGATAGGTTTCCTGTATAGGATGAATTCCTCGAAGTCAGATTTCTGGAATAGAAGCTTCGTACATCTATATTTTGGTAGGTATTGCTAAACTGCTATCCGTGGAGGTGGTACCAATTTACACTCCCATCAGTAATGTAAGATTACTTGTTTCCTTATACCCACAAATAACAGTTATCATATTTTTGGTTTTGCCAGTCCAATATATGAGAGATGACAGCTCAGTGTAGAATTTTTCATTTCTATTAAATAAAAAAATTTCTTTTCACATGTTCAGGAGCCATTTTTATTTCCATTTCTTTGAACTGTCACTCTATATACTTTGCATACGTTTCTATTGAGTGATTGGTCTTTTAATTTTATTTATTTATTTTCAGATAGGTGAAGGGAGGGAGAAAGAGAGGAAGACAAACATTGATGTGAGAGATAAACATCAATCAGTTGCCTCTCCAATGCCCCCAACCAACCTGGCCTGCAACTCAGGCATGTGACCTGACCCTGAACCAAACCATTTACCCTCTGCTTTGTAGGACAAAGCCCAACCAACCAAGCCATGCTGGCCACAGCAAAACTCAAGTGCTATTTTATCTTTTGTTTCCCTCTTGGCTTGTATAGAACATTGTATTTGTGAATAATCTTTTAAGTATTTCTGACTTAAGGTTTTCTGTATATGTTCCTTAAATTCAGCTATAATAAACAATTCCAGTGGTTACCCAGACACTTGGAGCAATAGAACTGGAGAGAGCCATGTATATAATTTTCTTCCCACAAGTTCAACATGATAGGTTCTGCTATCTTCCTCTCTTCTGGTCACTTTTCCTTCCCTAAACCCATGGTATCCTTTCAGTGGCACATTTTTCTATACCCTACTTCCTTTTGTAGCATTTGCTTTACTCCTTTACACTTTGCTCCAGATTTCTCTCACAGCTCCCCTAGGTTCTTATTGTCTCCTCCTGTCCATCCCAACTTCCACTATCTGAACTGAATCCTCCACAGTCTCCTGCCTGAATTAGCAAAATATTTATTATTATTCCTCTGCCTGAATCCAGCCACCATATAGCTGCTAAAATTATCTTTCTAAATGTGTATGTGAGGGTAACAGGACTTTAATTTAAGCAGTTCTATGTTGTTTGAAAGTTTTAAAACATGCATATAGTACTTTTGTCATTAAAAAGGTGCAAATATCATTATATCACTCCACAGTTTACCATCCTCCTATAGCTGCCATTGATTGCAAGGTAAAACTGAAAAATTTTAGTATTATATGCTCCATTAATTGTGCCACTTCATCAATTAATCAGCTTCATTAAGTGACTTCTTGCTTTCCTCTTGTTCTCCCAGTCTGCTAGGGTTATCAAAGATGTTCAGTACTGAATAAAAGCACAGTAGCACCAATTAAAGCATCTATAATCTGCCAAGCATTTTATGTGTGATCTCATTTTTCAACCCTGTAGGGTAGGCATTACAACTCAGTTTTATAGAGAAACCGAGGACCAAACAGGTTAAGTGAATTCCCTAAGGTCACATAGATGTTGGCAGGGTCAGGATTTAAACCCTGTTCTGCTTAGCTCTAAAACTTACGCTCTTTCCACTATACCATCCTATCTCTTGAATGATGTTCTGGTCATTCTAGCCCTGCCTTTTAGAGAAACATTACATCCTGTCTTTAAATATACATTAGGAGGCAATTTACTATATAGCTGAGACCATGAGCTCTGAAATCAAACTGCCTGTGTTCAAATTCCATCCTCACAACTTATTAGCTGTGTAACCATGAATAAGTTTATTACTCTGAGCCTCAGCTTCTCCATCTGTAAAGTGGGCATGGTAATAATAGTTCCTCTCTCATAGACTTGTAATTTTTAAAGAGATGGCCCATGTAAAATATTTAATATGGCAAATAGTATGCATACCCTTAATAAAAGAAAGCTATTATTACTATTATTATTATTATTATATTGCTGATACATATCAAAATTGTTTGTTCTTTTGTTCATGTAGAGCTCCTGATCAGTACATCTGACTCCTGGTTTCATATATCCTAATTACCCCTTCGACACATCCCTGTGTAGCTTTGCTTTTTTGAGAGTGGTTTTTGCAAATACAGCTTTACAAATACAAATTTTATTAGTTCATACATTAAATGGCTAATTACTGAAATATGCTAGCCACTTGCTAAGGTGTTACCCAATGCAGTGATTTGTCAAATTGCTTTACCATTTCTTATGTAAATACTAAAAATAGTAATTCATTATTTTCTTTTATCACAGGATTTGTCTTTTTTGCCCTAAGTGTAATCATCAGTTCCACTTGCTTGTCTTCATAGTGGAACTTTACAATGGCCAGAGTAACCTTCTGGTGTATAGTATCTGCTCTTCAGTTGATTCACTTTCTGTGTCAGGTATCAAATTTGTGCATTGCCTTGAAGCACCTATTTTAGAGAAGCCAAACACAAAACCAGCCTTGGGTGGGATCCTCTTGATTTGTCCTGTGATTTGTGTTAAGCATTAAAATGAACTAACTGAACAAAGCCTTGGATATTTTCAGTACCTATGCAGTCTTTTCCATGTAGTATTTCTTTTTCCCTACTGTTGTCAACACCTGCTCCGTCATTCTCTTAGGAGGCAGTATAGGCCCTCAACAACTTCAGTGGTACCACCTGTGGTTTCCTTGTCATCGTTCTTGACATTTCTTCCTCCACACCTTTTGAGATGTCCCTTTTAGTCTGTACCTGTTGCATTCTGACTGGAGATCAATAAATCTGAACAATACCCTTACTCTTCTGTGGAATGAAAATGAAGGTTACCAGACCCTTGAGTCCAGACAATGCCAACGGTAAGACTGAAAAACAGTATGAAGAGTCTTAAAAGAAGCACTAGTGGGTGGTTGTTGGAATAAAATATCTCCCTAGACCAAGGTTTTTTAAAATTAAGTTATTGATAAAAGGAAAAATGGTTTTCGAAAAAGGACAATCAAGTATCTTACATGTAAAGTTTATTTTACAGGGGCATTATTGATGTGCCATTTTGTAATCCCAACTCCTTATGGAGATAGGTTTGTTACCGTAAATAAATATGAAGTTCTTGCTTGGTTTCCTTGTATCTGGTTTCCCTGTATCTGTCATTCCTTGTATCTGTAATATTCATTCAGGGATCATGGGCAGGGGTCTTAGGGATAACATGGTTCCCATTTTCACAGCATGCTTGGTAAAACCCTAGAGGTCCTAAACTAGTGCCTTAGGCACCATGGAGTGAGGGCATGGGATGAGGACACAGGGTGGATAGAGTGAGGCCACAACAGTGGCCAGGCCTCCAGATACCCCTGCCACCAGAACAGCTTGGCTTTTCTATTTTACATATTAATTAGGCTTCCAGGAAATATCTTATTTCAGGAAAAAGAGTCTGCTAACCCAATCCTTTTGTTTTATAGTTGAGTCTTCAGTGTTCTACCCTGAATATATGAAATGAGGACTTTGAATATCATTAGGGCTTATACTACATTTCTGTCAAGGTTCTGAAAATAAATTTTTGATATTGACAAAACAAATGAAAGCTCAAATTGTTGCTCTGGCACTTAACCCCCTTCAGAATGGATGTAAATGTTCTGATTTTTCTTTCTCATTATTTTGTGCCAAGTAGTGTCAAAACACATCCCTTGGTGATCAAGCATATTGTATGAATCTGACAGGACCCTCTTCTCATTGTATTAGCTGAGCAAGAAATGCTGTAAAACAAGGACATTTAACTTTTTGTGTAAATGTAATGAGAATACTTTAATACTAGATGAAGAATAAGAAGGAATAATGATATAATAATAAAATAAATTATAGTAAAAAATAAGAATGTAGAATAAGAAGACCAAAGGACGTTTCCTTCATGACCTGAGGTTTTACACAAACACACTAAGTTTTGTAGGGAAAAAATCAATAGGAGCATATTGATACAAGGTATATGCTAGTTGCCTACCCTAAAAGTCTGATTTTTCCTGGACCTTAAAATGGTATTATTCTTACTACTGTGCTGCTGTTGCTATTGCTACTTCTTTTTCCTGTGAACATATACTCTACATAGCAGCCAGACCCTCCTAAAACTTAAGTTATATCAATCACTTGTCTGCTAAAAAAATCCTCATATGGCTTCCCATCTTGCTGGGTAAAATCCAAGCCCTTGCAATGGCCTACAACCCCTTACATGATCACTGCACACCCTTGACACTCCCAGCCCAAATCCATTACTAGCATAGTTCTCAGACTTTACCATTCTCCTTACTCAATTCACACCAGCCATACTGACCCTTTGACTGTTTTATCTTAGCATCACAGCATGCAGCTCCCACTCTGGGGCTTTTGGACTTGTGTCATCTCTACCCAAAATGTTCTTCTCCCAGAAGCCTACATGGCTTCGTCACTTAATACTTTCAGGTCCTTGCTGAAATGCCATGGTCTCAAAGAGGCCTCCTCTAACCATCTTATCTCAAATAACAATGCCCCACAAATATTCTCCAACATCTTTACTATGATTTTTCTCCATAGCACTCATTATATTGACATATTTATGTGTTTATTGTTGATCTCCCCTCACTAGAACATAAGCTCCACATGGGCAGGGACTTTGTGCACTGTTGAATCCTGGACACAAAGTAAGCAGTTAAATGTTTGTTTAATTGTTTTCATCAGGATTTATTTTTTAATTTTTAAAGATTTTATTTATTTATTTTTAGAGAGGGGAAGGGAGGAAGAAAGAGAGGGAGAGAAACATCAGTGTGTGGTTGCCTCTTGTGCGCCCCCCACTGGGGACCTGGCCTGCAACTCAGGCATGTGCCCTGACTTGGAATTGAACCAGCAACCCTTTGATTCTCAGGCCACTACTTAACCACTGAGCCACACCAGCCAGGGCTTCATCAGGATTTTTTGAAAATTCCTTGTTGTATCTACATGCAGAAAAGCTAAAACTTGAGGCTTCTAGAAATATGTTGTTATTTCCCAAACTTTTATGGATTTGCACTAGAGGCACCACAGGTCTATACTCCAGTCTACCAGGATTTGAAGTAAGAGAAGAATCCAATCAATATAACCTTTTCTACTGCACTCAGGGAATTGAGTGTCAGCAGTGAATTCTTTTCCTCCCCATCTCACCTCAAGGTTCTCTTTTCTTATAAAAAGTTCAGGGATCCATGTAATACTGTTATAACTTGCACAGAGCAGGTACCCAGACCGACTACATTTCAGCCTTGGAACCAGTCCACACTGAATCTCTCCAGGGTGCAGGTGATAACCAGAATAGAAAGCCCTCTCAATCACAGAGATGAATCTTATAGAAGCTTTTATTTCAGTGATCAAAAGAATGCAGTAAATGGAACCTATATTGATTAACATTGGGCATGCAACTACCTCAAGCTGCTGTTAAATTTTGACAGGCCTAAATCTTTACAACTTATTTAGGCACATCTTTGAAATTCTCAGACCCTGATATTACAGGGCAAGTTAACTTCTTCCTTGTGGCACTTTCATAATGAGAATTATGTTCACTGGCTAGATTCCTTGATAACTAAAGACCTCTAGATACTCAGCTGCCTGTACTGCCTTGAGACCATACTTTAAATAAATCACAGTATAAGGGAGATAATTTAGAAAGCTGAACTGTATTATATAAACATGCCATATTTTTTCCACCACTGATGGTCAAAACACTAGTTAAGGAGGCCTATGGTTAAGCACCATGCCATATTTTTTCCACCACTGATGGTCAAAACACTAGTTAAGGAGGCCTATGGTTAAGCACCAAATTACTCTTCCCCCACTGCTGTCCTTCCTCAGAGACACCAAGATGTGTATCCATGTCCCTAGAAATCTGAAATGAGTCCACCCAAATGACAGATTTTACTCATGTGGTCCCACTCTCAAATTATAGAAAGCAGTTCCAGTATCCAAATTGTAGGAAGCAGTTAATGGTACTTCGAGAAAAACACAGTATTACAAATAATAATATGCATCTAAGAAACTTTTCCATTAATCTGTCCACTGTTTTCACAAGATTGATGTTAAAAAAAACACACCAAATACACATATGACCCTTAAACCCCAAACACACAAAAAATTGGTCTTTGTTCATTCTCTGATGACCAAATGCTCCAAGAGTGCCAAAGGTGGGAGCCAATGCCCCCATAGCCTTTTCTTCAACCATTCTTCAACTATCTTCCTTTTCGAAAACAGTAAGGCTGAAATCAGTCAGAAAGGCTTTCTGAGAACACTGGCTTGGATTTCTGGGTCTGTTCCAGTCGATTCAAGATGAATTGGCTTGTATCAATGAAGCGCTCAACGCAGTTCACAAAACAGGCCTCAGCCCGACTGTCCAACTTTGGCCCAGGCTTGTCCATGCATTTTTCCTGGTCAGGACAAGATTAAGAATCACAAAAGGGAATTTTGAAAAAAAAAAGGAAAGAGTAACTTGTTTAAAAGAAAAACTTCACCTAAAAACAGTATCTGATGCATTAATCATAGTTCACATTGGGTGGCATTAGGTGGCAGATTATTTTGTGGCAAGAAATTTTCCACAATCTTACATCAAATTCTCATAACCCTACAGAATAGGTAATGTTATTAATCTTCATTTTACAAAGGGAAACTGTGACATAGAGATACTTTGCTTAATGTCATAGGGACCAGAAAATTGTAGAGTTGACATATTATAAAACAAGGAAAATGACAAATTAACAAGTGAATTAACCCTTTGCTGAATTTGGTTACAATTCCACAATGCCAACTGTATGAAATGCATTTAAATTAACTACAGAATTAAAAGGGTGAAAGGATAAATCGTTGCAGCAAGACACCCAAAAATGTACCAAAGAAAAAAAGAAAATCTATGACCTGAGATTCTGTAACCTTATCTACTTAAGCCAGAGGTTATTGATTCCATCTTAAATAAGGTGAATGGGAAATTGTATAAATTTTCCTAAAGCTTACCAATTCTCAGAGGAGTCCTTAACCACATTCAATACTGGGCTGAATGTAATGAATCACAGATATTCTTTTTTAAAGAATGAAAGCTCTGTGGTCCAAGGCAGACAGGAGTTAAGTAACCATTTGTTAAAGGTCACAGTCCAGCAATACCATACATTTGTGGAAAAAAAAAACCTTCAGAAACTGATGACTGTATCTAGTTCAAGTTAAGCAATTCAAATGAATTTTGGTCATTATTCTCTGCTGTGTACATAAGCCTCAGACCCTCCTGTGCCAACGAAAATTACCCTTGGCCTCTGAACTCTGTGCATTTTGTATGACAGTGCAGAGCAGTTATGCTGTCGTTGGCAGCCAGAGAACACTTTGATTCCAAGGTCCAAATGCCTTCCACCCTTTTGCCAAAGTCCCCTCAGGGGGCATACTCAATTCCTTAACCTTCAGACCCAAAACAGCTTGATATTACAAAACAATCCATCAAAAAGGCAAGGAAGTGTGTACGTTGGGACAGATTATACCACTTTTATAGTTAGTAGGCTAGAGGCACTCATTTGTCACAGGTGACGTTAGAGAAACTGGGTAGTCAAAGCAAACCCCAAAGAGCCTGGGAACAGGAGTTTCGCTGACTTCCTGGGACTCGGAGTTCCAAAAATTATATTCCAGTATTGGGGACTCTTTCACCAGTCTTGCTGATCAGCACTAGGCAGCTTCAACCTCAGTCGCCTAAAGTGCTGGCTGGGATAGCAGCATAAGTCTTCTATGATCCTCAGTCCTCTGTACCAACACAGTCTAGGTCTGGAATGACAATCCCCTGAGAAACGGAGTCACCTTTTCTCCCACCCGGTTCTGCCTGAGAAATCTACTAAAACCAAGGGGTTCTGTTGGGCGCTCCCTCCTCCCCGAGTCCCGCGGGGAAAGGACAAGGGGAAAGTAGGTACGGTGGCCATGTCTCGGCCCCAGGCTCCTCACCCAACAAAGTTCGGTCATCTGGTGCACCAGCTGCTGGAAGCGCTGCTTCTGAGTCTCCACCTCAATGAAATGCTGCAATTGCGGGTCCACTGAGCCCAAACCCGCGGCGGAAGATGACGAAGAGGAATCCATCCCAGCAGAGCCACGCGTGCTGAAATGAACTCCGTAGCAACTCACCGACCTTCACGTGTCTCCGAGAGACGGAACCGGAACCAGAATCCGGTGCCTTGGGGACCGCCCCCCCCCCCTCCCCAGCACATTGCGCCTGCGGGAGACTTCGCGTGGGCCCCACTTGCTTCACAACGCTCCTCCCAGCAGCCCTAGCGTTCCACCCTGGTCAGAACCTCCTGGACCTACCTTCTGCCCCTAGCTGGCGCACTCCACTCAGGTCCGCTATGCTCGCTCCTGCTTGTGCTCCCAACACAGCTCTCTGCCCTCCACTGTTGCTGGGCGCTCCTAATAGCTGTCTGTGGCCCCTCCTCCCTCCCCTCCCCGACTAAGAGCTGTTCTTGGCCACCTGTGTGCCCTTCTCCTGTGGGCATCCCCACCTTGCCTGCGCACTGAGGTTTCAGGACTTGTATCCCAGAGGCCCATCGTTGTACGGACCTTATTCGGAAAAGAGTTTTTTTGTTTTTTTTTTAAAATCAAGTAAAAAAGGAAGTTACTGCAGACCACATGGGCGATTCCTGGCCAGCTCAACAGTTCCACCCTTGTCTACTGCTTTGCCAGGTTCTCCACTCCATGCTTTGCCAGGTGCCTTGTTCCTGGCCCGACTGATCTGTCCTTCTCTTAGCAGTCCCGGGTTTTCCCCTCCTGACTTTGGGAAAGAGGCTCCAGCTGAACTCATCTGAGAGCAGAAAATTCAGAGGCAGAATTTTCTCAGAGCCAGAGGGGATAAATGCCGAGGATCCTGTTGATTTCTCAAGACAAGAATATGCCAAACTAATACCACAAAACAATTTTATAGAACACTGAGATGGGGCATTTCAGGGAGGCTGCATAAATAAACGAGATGGCAAGAAACCTTTATGATTTCCAGTAATTTTATTTTATCAAAACACCCTCCCCTCCCATTTCTGTGACACCGTTTTATTTTTGCCAAATTCGATCTCCCTTCCCATAAGCTCTAATGCCTATCCAAAAGAGCTGTTGGACCCCTTGTGAGGCTATTTACATCGCCCCCCTCCCGCCAAAATGTTTCATCCCAAATTTAGTCTCTTGATACTCAGGAAATTTATTCTCTGGGGCACAATACCAGGCACAATAATTCCATGGCCTTTGCTCACAAGGTATTATCCCAGGGAAGCAAAAAAGAAAGGCATCCCTAGATATAGGGAGGGGTCTTTTTGTATTCAGTGAGAGTACAAAGGCTTCAGGGCCTGTAGACTGGGTTTGTTCCAGAGAAAGTGAAACTGGGTTTTGTGGAGGAGAGTAGAACCAGAAAGCTTATTGGTGAGTTTAGGATTCTTCATCCATGACATCGAGGATGTTACTCAGAAGAACTCTGAAAGTGGGACGTTCATCTGCTTTCTAAAACCAAAGAAAAAGCACAATGTTATAGTGGGCAAAAATCTAGAATTCAAAGGAAATACAATGAGAGAGCAGCAAAAGTTTATTAAGTATATACTATCTGCCCAGTAACATACCCTGTTGATTACAAAAAAAGGAAAGAAATAGTAGCACTCTGTAAAATACTTGTGCACTTTTCATCTTTAGTAACTCAGATTATTAACATGATTAGGACAATTTGCAAATTAAACTGATGATCATTAATTAAAATAGGGTAAGTTCATTATGTAATTGTACACCAGTGCCTTCTTATTTTGTACCTTCAACTGAAAAATGGCTACCAAGCAAGAGGTTGACAGAACTGAAATCCTATAAGCTTTGATAATTTTTAGCTTGGTTTCAAACACTGTTTCTATCATCCCGTCATCAAAATTAACAAAGGAATGAACATCTCAAGACCATAGGCTGCATGCATCATTGGGCAGGGATCCTGAACACCTGGAACATACTGTATGGTTTGCAGACAAAGGCCTTTTGTGACAGCCATGGTCCATAAGCTTCTGAGGTATTTAGTGATTCAAGGTATAGTCATGCCAGAAAGATCTCAATTTATCAGAACCAAAAAGCCATCAATTTTTGTTCCTTTGAATCAGTGGCTCTCAAACCTAGATGAGTATCTGAATTTCTGGGCCCTTGGCCAGGTAGCTCAGTTGGTAGGAGTGTTGTCCGGATAACACCAAGGTTACAGGTTCAATCTCCAGTCAGGGAACAGACAAGAATCAACCAATGAATGCATGAATAAATGGAACAACAAGTCTCTCTCTCTCTCTCTCTCTCTCTCTCTCTCTCTCCATCCCTTTATCTTTCTCTCTCTGAAATCAATAAATTAAAAAGATATTTCTGGGTTCTACTCCAAACATACCTCATCAGAATCTCTGAGATAGGGCCCAGTCATCTATAGTTTTAGGCACCCCAAGGATTCTGATGTACATCCACTTTGGAGATTACCACTTTAAACAGGCTGTGAGGAAAGTGCCTCTCTGAAACAGTTAACTAACAGAACAAGGATATCCTAATTGGGAGGGAGCATAGCCATTCAACCTTAATCCTGAATGGCACAGGAGAGAGAAGAGAAATGGCTCCAAGGGGTTCTCCATACTATCCTCGTGACCCCAGTCATTTTTTGAAGGAAAAGATGCCATGCTCTTATCCAGATCCCCATTTTTTTTTACCCCACCAAAAGGGCTCCAGATTCACATATGCGCTTGTTGGACATTGTCTTCCTGTTTCTAGTGGAGCAGAAGTAAAAGCTGAGCCTTTATTTTACTAAATATTGAAGTTGCCAAATTAGGGTTGCCAAGGATCTACTGAAGAGTGGAGAAGACAACTCTGGAAGAACCAAAGGTGATAGCAGCAAAGCATTTCAGTAATAGTAGGACGGGTTCTTTGTTTTCAAAATACAACATTCCCCCTAATGTGCCATTTTTTTAAAAGAGCACTACCTATTTTCATTCCCTGTCAGGTCATAGCACCTTTATTTTTAAAATCTCACCTAGAGGCACAGCCAGGAAAGGTTGGCAATAAAGTAGAAGAAAGGACCAATGACTCTCAAAAGAATGAACACACATTTTAATGACTTTTCATTTTTAATGCCATACATTTGTCTGAGTGCTTTTGGCGGCCTGTGTATAATAGGTGACATGGCTTCACATCACTACCTCTCCCTAAAGCTGAATTGTTATTGGAGTCTGATAATAATACTTTAGTGAGAATTGGAGTGGGCCCCCAAAAGTTTATGGCCATAGAAGGATTAGGGTGCAGGCTAGGGTCTTAAAATGTTTGCAGTTCCATGCAGTCAGGGAGAGTGGGGACTGGGTGCCTGGCTGGCTAAATGAGAAACTAGGTACAAGAAAATAATTTAACAGGTCCCAATAAAACACTTACCTCATGCCAGCAGCTGTACATGATGGTATATACCCGCTCAGAAGCTAGATGAGGCCTGTAGAGACGCAGGCCTTGGGCAATGTGTTCAGCGGTTTCACTGTTAGTAAATCTCTCATATGGCATCTTCCCCAGAGAGTAAATTTCCCACATCAAAACCCCTAGGAAATGAAAAAAATGTAGTAAGTCAGTTTTCAGTCTTTTCAGGTATCAGGGTTCCCAGTCTTTCTAAAACAACCTCGAAAAGTAGATTCAGCCGAACTGCCCCTCTGTGATTTTTGCATTTTGTCCAAACTTCCACTATAGTACTGACCACACTGGAGGCTAATCAGGGTTGCACTGGACCATTAGCTCCTCCAAGAGAGAGGTAGCATCATATTTGTCTCTGTGGTTATAAGGTCTGGCAGAGTGCTGGTACATAATCAGTATTCAGAAGCCATCAAATACCTAATAAATTGTTTGTTGCCCTCATTGTAATATATTATAAATTCTAAGAAGGCAGGGATTGTGTACAATTTACTGGTTTTATTCACAGAAATCCTGGGGTGCCTGACATAGTAAGCACTCCCTAAGGATTAGAGGAATGAAAGCAAGAACAAATTACCTCTCTGTGCAGGATGCAAAGTATCAATTTTCCTATTGCATTCCTCTGCCTTCGAGTCTTTCCCCTACTGCATAATCTTATCCACTCACCAAAAGCCCAAATGTCAGATTTACTGCTGAACTTGCTGTACATAAGCACTTCTGGTGGAGACCACCGGACTGGAAATTTGGAGCCCACTGAGCTTGTGTATTCATCATCCAGAACATACCTGCAAAGGATTCAGGACTCCTTACTGTTGGGATTTGGGGAGCTTGATATGTGTCTAGGTTTTCTTGGCACAGTCACAAGAATTGCACAAATACATGCCTACAGGCCAGCCAGTGTGTTTTAAAAATGTTATTTTTAAACATATTCCTGTTCTTATATCTGATTTAGCTTCCCTGATGGACAATTGGTTACAGTGAAGGTGAAGTGAAATAAGACCTAATAGGTACTCCCTTCCTCCTCTCTATCCTTTTCTGTTCTCTATCCTACTCCTTCCCTCCCTTCTATTCTGTAGTGGCCAGTGAGACAAACTGATTAGGAAATAAGAAGGAATCAAATAAAGGCAACAGGATTAAGAGATCAAGATAGGCACTGGGAAAATTCACTTAAAAAGGGAAGGAGAAAGGAGGAGGAGGGAATATAACAATAAAACAAAAGGGTGAAAGATGCAACAAATCATTCAGAGAAGGAAGTTGAAAAAGACTAGAATGAGAAAAAAAGGGGGAAAGGATTGAACATTGTAATGTCTCCTTAAGTTTGTACTGTGCTATTTTTACTTTTGGAGTGAAAGAAGAAAAAGACACACTTACCTGGACAGGCCGAAGTCAGATACTTTTACAACTCCTTGATCATTTACCAAACAATTTCGAGCTGCCTGTAGTACAACAGATAGCAGTGAGACTCCAACCCTGGCACACAGGTTAAAGGCACAAAACTTCTGCCCACCAGGGGAGTGAAGCCAGGGTAGTCTCATCTCTTTCAACTAGAGACACCTTTCCACCTTATAGGAGTCAGCTGACACTGAGAAATGTTGATGTATTTCCACCACACGTAAAGCAACCTGATATGTGTAGTAATAACTGAGGACATGCAGAATCATTTCATTCACATTGGCAATTCCACAACACCCCATCCTGCACTGAGAGAATTTTGGGAGAACAGAAGGCAAGAGAGCTTAGATTTCTGCTTGTCTGCCAGTGGGACTAGGGCCCTCTGATCCTTGTCCAGGTTAAAATAAGCAGGGGCACAAAGTCATGCCTCTAGAGGCCAGGCAGGTAAAGTGAGAGAGTAAAGTGGGGTGGCTGGAAATTACAGAGAATTTGGCTTGTCTAAAGTAGGAGCTGCTACTCAACTCCAGCCCACTGTTAGCATGGCCTGTGAGACTGTGGATCTGGTGTTACAAGATTGTACAGACTTTCAAGAGAAGCCAGAAATTCATCTTTAAAAAAATGAAATGTTTCTTTTTAAGTGTTTGATAATATATAATATTAAAAAATAACATATACCCACAGGCTCCAGTTTGTGACTCATGTAACCAAATGATGGCCTTTGGCCAGGAGCAGCCCCTTTGGGAAGCAGCATTGGCCTTCTGCCCCTGAAAGACCCCACTATTTCTTTAGTGTAGTATGGGGCTAGAAGTGAGTGAGTGCTCTAGTTTCCACCATGGCAGGACTTGTGATGTTGAGGCTGGAGATCCTTGACTGACTGACCACTGGGCAGAGGCTCACCTATCTCTCAGTGTTTTGTAGATAAAACTGAAATGATAGGTTCAGCAACCCTCCTCATTCATGTATGATATGTTTTCCTCTGCTACTTCCACCCCCTCAGCCCTTGATTCCAGGCCAATACTTCTGAGATCCCACCAGGTCTCTGTGGAGGAACTGCTTTGACTCCAGGTATTCCATGGCTTCACAGACATCCTTGCACATCTCCAGCAGCTGCTGACTCTGGAAGTGGTGGCGCATCTCCCTCAGGTAGTTCAGTAGGCAGCCATTGGCCATGTACTCAGTGATGATGAAGATGGGGCGCTGTTTAGTGCAGACACCGTACAACTGTACCAGCTTCTCATGGGAAAGATTCCTACAGGAGAGGTAATGAATCAGTCCTGCCCTTCTGGCTCTGCATACCAGTCAGAAAAGGGCTGGGGTAGAAAGGGGTTGGTCTGGGATTAGAGTGTCAGATAAGGGACCACAATAGCAAGTTGATTGTCCTCCTTCCCACCCTAAGTTCCAACGGTGCCTAATATGTGACAGTGAGCATCAATAGAACAGGAAACAAATCAAGGGGTAAATGAGAATCAGTCTTCCTTTGGAAAGTCTCATTTTCCACAACCACTCTGAAATGCTACTGAGATGGTAAGCACCCATGATCAACACTCATCTCAACCAATGTCTAAGGCAGATAAATGATTACCTTAGAAATAAGGACTCCCACCAACAAAAGGTTGGCCTCAGGCTCTGGTTCCAAATCTCCTTCACTAAAAGTCATGTTAAACCAGAGTGGGTTGTCCTGGTAATACCTAGACTCCAGTAACTGGATTGAGAGTTTACTTTGGGCTATAACTCACATCATGACTTTTGCTTCTTCAATGAATTCATCTTCAGACATGGAGCCTTCTTTGATCATCTTGATGGCCACATCATACTGGCCTCTCCATTTTCCATACTTCACTACCCCAAATTGTCCAGTCCCCAGCTCCTTCAAGAAGGTCAGGTCCTTTGGATCAATTTCCCATGATCCTACAACAACAAAGCCTTAGTGTGAATCTTTGAGAGTCCTATATGTATAATTCCTACAATAGATAAGAATCTCTAGTGAAGGTAGAAATAGGCAAACAGTAAAAAGGAAATTCTCAGGAGTACTAATACATCTTTGCTCAGGTAAATCTCAGGGACAAGGGATTACTGGTTAGAGAAATCTGGGAATTTTAGGTGCAAGTCATCCATAAAGTCAACATCTTAAAATGCTTTATGATTATGTTTTTTTAAAAACCATAATTTAAAAAGTAATCCCTTTAAGAGTTTATGTTTTTGCAGTCCCAGTAGGAGCCACCAGAGGGATAAAATAATAATTAAATAACTTTTGTTTGGCTCTGTCTTAACTTTCCTTGAGACAGCTGGTGCAGAACAATGTGTTGCAAGGACACTTGCCAGGCAAGGTCTAATTGGGTGAAAGCCAGTCTTTGTACCCGGACAGTCCACCCTACCCTAGAGAAATAAGCAGTTACCGTAGCCCAGGCCTGCAGTAGAAGGTGCATTCTTGTTTTGTTGAGACACTGGATATTTGAGCCTAGATATGAGTCCTGAAACATACAGAGGGGGTCATGTTCCTCATGCAGCATAGGGGGTGGGATACCGCATACACCCTCGTTTAAAACCCCACACTTCTGATGTTCACTTTTCTAGTACATTTTGAATCCCAGAAGATGCTCACAAACCTAAATTTTTCTGGAAGTTTTTCCTTTCATAAAAGAATTTCCGGAAACAAAAAAGAAAATATTCATTGAAATACACTCCCCAACTAAACATATCCCCACCTCCCAGTCTAGGCTTAACTCACGTTACTACCTTCTCTATGAAGCTTTTTCTTTTACCAGTCTCTCAGTCTTTAGAATATTTACACTACAGCAGGTCCTTGAATAGTGTCATTTTTTTATAATGTTGGTGTGCTGCCATAGAAACTTAACACTTCTTTATATCAATTAGTCTATGGTAAGTTGGTTTTGTTACACATTGTTTTGCTTAAAGTTTCAGAATCTATCAGTGGCATTAAATGAGGACTTACTATACTTACAAGCTGTTTTATAACCCCATTTAATTTGAGGGCAAGGACCTTGATTAATAATTTTCCTGCATTCTTCTCTAGTACTGAGGAAATTGCTGAGTACACAGTAGTAACTCAATGAATACTTGCTGATTCATTAATCACCACTCTCATCTATGTCCTTCCTTAGCACTGAGCATGAATCTTCAAATGAGAAATCAGTCCCTATGGGTACAAGTTCTTTTATTGACCTCCACCAAGCATCATAGGGACTGGCTTTGACAGCTAATTTGTATTGACTGCCTTGTTAGGCTTATTCTTCCCTTCATCACCTTGTTCTGAATTGCTTCTTCTGGCACTTGTCACACCCTTCTTCTGTGGCCCCGATACTCACCTGCAGAGTTATGCTGATGGTAGTTAATGAGCTCAGGGATGGTGCTGAAAAGGTGCTTCTCAGCCAGGTAATACTGGCTCTGAGGTGTGGAACACACAACATAATGGCGTATCACCCCTTGAGGGTCCCTGAAGAAGTGGATTCTAAGTCAGCAACTTGGGGTCAAGGGTTACCCAAGGCACAAGAAGTTAAGTGAAATGAGTTTTGAGTTTCCGGGACAGAGGAAGTACGAGGGGCACACCATTAAAGAGCAGTTGTGAGTGCTCCCCTGTGTTTTGTCCCTGTGGCCTTGGAACAGTAGCACTCACCCTGTAGATTTAGCATACACAGACACAGTATATTTTCCAGCTTTGCTGGAGTCTCTGACAATGAAACCTCCTTCCTTTCCCTGAAACAACAAAAAAGAAGCTGACTGTAAGGAGGAAGTGGTGCTCACATCTGCACCCCACCAGCCCAAACCTGGAATAAAATAGAACAACTCCTGATTTCACTGCCAACTTCCATGATTCAGCTGCAAATGCATTGCTTTTGATACTGAAAAGTTTAATTGGGACCTCATAAAATGATGACCCTGACATTTCCTTGCCTGGAAGTGGTGGGCAGCAGCAAGTCCTCAATTCAGTGTCCTCATTTTTTTGTTCAAGAGAATGCCATTTGCTTGTGGTGGCTCACTTACCTCTTGCTTTAGCAGTTCTTCAGCTTGACTCCGAGTCATGTGTTTGGAATACCACCTGTAAAGGGAGAGTACTTGAGTAGCTCCTAGGTCATGGTGTAATTGATTACGGGATTAGAGTGCCCTCCAAGTCTTGTTCATCCTAGTGATTCAGTCAATTCACTCAACCCCTATTTATTGAGTGCTTACCATGTGTAAAGCACAACTGCATCCCTTTCTCAAAGCCCAGCTGGTACTGAAATTTCATGGAAGTAGAGGGCAAAAACAGGTGGCAAAGGGTTTCAGGGAATGGACCAGGAATAGGGCACTTAAGGAAAACCCACTTCTATGATTAAGAAAAAAAGACAATGGCAGAAGTTTGACATTTTCACCCATTCAAAATGTTTCCTAGAAGGCTGTCCAACTCTATCTTTGAGTGTAGTCCTTCTGGATTTCAAGGGTGTGGTGATGTCTTTAGGTCTCATAAGCAAAGGGTGTTTATGTTAAGACATGGGTCCTAACTTGGGGTGGTGGCATCATTGACTTAGTTGGCAATGATTTTAATAAGTACTTGAAATAAAAATTTTTTATAAGAAAATTTATTTTATTTAAAGATTTTATTTTTTTTTACTTTCAGAGAGTGGAAAGAAGGTAGAAAGAGAGGGAGAGAAACATCAGTGTGCAAGAGTTGGTTGCCTCTCACATGCCCCCAACTGGGGACCTGGCCCACAATCCAGGCATGTAACCTGACAAGGAATTGAACCAGCAACCTTTTGGTTCACAGGTTGGTGCTCCATCCACTGAGCCACACCAGCTAGGGCCAAAATTTTGTTGAAACTGCAAAAAAAAGTGTATACTATATTTTATTTCTCTCGGAAGATTGTACACTGGAAACATAAGCATACTCACTCATACATTTCTATGGAGTCTTCTGCTTCAGTGACATAGTTACTAGGGATGTAGCCTTCCTCCCTGTAGAGAAGACATTGTGGTAGGTCATCCAGCACTCCCCATCTTGGGGGACAGACTGATTCATATGCCCATATCCCCGAGCTTAGAACAAATCTCAAATGGAGGTACACAAACGATGTCCTTCCCTAAAGAGGACCGTGTTGCAGATGCATGGCTAGTGAAATGTGTAGCTTCTGCACATGTGGCATTGGTGATTTGTGCATGACAATATGTGGGCCAGACTCTACAGTCTCAGAGAGATGGCCACATGTAGAGCTACACTCTGGGAAGCACTTGGAGGGACAGTCTATTCATCCTGGTGTGGAAAGAACAATTTCTGATTGGAATACCAAGCAGGGCAATTACGCTGCAGGACTTTACATGTCTGTGGTTGGACAGCCTAAACAAGGCTCAGGATTGGCTGTCATAGGCTCACCCATTTTTATCTCGTGCTCGCCACCAGGGTAAGTTGCTCTCCTCCAGGATAAAATATTCATCACCTTTCCGCAGCTGTAGATCATTTGCATTCATTGGCATGTAATCATAAAGGGCTACAACCTTTTTAAGTTCACTTGTGGAGACTGGTGCTGCAGTTGGTTCAGGAGGCAGTGGCTTTTTCAAGATCTGTGTAAATATGAGAACAAAAAAAGTAGGATGGTTTGGCTAGACATCAAATACTCTCTTCTCTGCCAATTCTCTGTCTTACTAGACACACCATTATAACCCAAATCAGGCATAATAAAACATTTATTCAGCATCCATTTTTAAGCACTTACGCAGGGGTTCTCAGTCTGTGGTGCGCATCAGAATCATGTAGGGAACATTTGTTTAACAATCCTGATACCCAAGCAGTTTCCCAGACCAATTACATCTAAATCTCTGAAGATGGAACCCAGACATCAGTATTTTGTTTTTTCCTCACCCTAGCACACTTTTCCATTGCTTTTAGAAAGAGAGGAAGGGAGAGAGAGAAAAACACTGATGTGAGAGGGAAGTATTGATTGGTTGCCCCCTGTGTGCTCCTGGACCAGGGATTGTATGCACCTGGATCAGGGACCAAATCCACACACTACATATGTGCCTTGACTGGGAATCAAACCCACAACCTTTCGGTTATGGGATGGCACTCCAACCAACTGAGCCACACCAGACAGAGCCAGACATCAGTATTTTTAAAGCTTCCAGAGAAAAACACAGTCAGAAAAACTACTTGGCACTAAACTGGCTCATGGGTCTACTAAGTGGCTTTGAATCTCAGTTTCATTGTTTGTAAAATGAGCATAATGATTTCTGCTTTCCTTTATTGTGCTTCACAGATGTTCTTTTTTTTTTTTTTTTTACAAATTGAAGGCAAGACCCTCCACTAGCAAAATATTATGACTCGTTTTATTTTGGTGGTCTGGAACCAGACTCAAAATAGCTCCAAGGTCTGCCTATATATGAGGAAGGGCTTTCTAGACTTCAAAATGTAAACAAGAAAAGCAAGTTTGAGGTAATATCTTAGTGGTAGGATGAAGGTATTATGTATATGGGTGCTCCCTATTAAATTATTTCAACTTAATGTTTGAAAATATCTTTCATTTTAAAAAATAGAGATTCATTTTGTTTCAAACAGGTGATTGGATTAAATGGTTGTCAAGAGCTTTCAAATAGCCCTCTATCTTTCCAATGAAAGTGGAAGTCCTAATTAGGACAAATTCCACATTTGAGAAAGACTATCAATTAATAGTACTGAGTCTCAGGGAAATTCTAAGACTTCAGTGTGTTTACCGAGGTGACCGTAATTTTCTATCTGAGCTGTAAGCAGCACCCAATTCCCCTGTGTACCTGGTCCTCCTCAGGTGTTGGGGGAAGAGGCTTTTTTGTCTTCCGGTGAGAACTCCCAGGTTTCAAACCTACAAAATAAGATACCAGAGATGATACAGAATGCATATTAGGAAAAGGCCTGGAGGCAGGTTTGTCTGAGGCTTTGCAAGATAGGAAAAGTCTGTGTGGGTACAGCCCTGTGGCAGGTTATACAGATTGAAGAACAGAACACCAGCTGAATTTCAGCCCCTCCTCTGGCCCCTTTTTGCCATGGGCAAAATGTACAAACCTGGGTTTGATAGACCTTTGAGAGAGAGAGGGTGATAGAGTAAAAGGAGGGAGAAATAATACTGATCAGATCTCTTACTTCCATTCCTGTTCTCCAAAATTTGGCAGCCCATAGCATTTTTGGCTGTCTGAGAGCAGCAGAGATACTGCCCATCAATCCAGAAGCAAGGGTGGTATTTCTGTACCAGATCACTGTTATACCGAATTACTGAAACAGAAGAGAAGAGAAAAGAGAGATCAAACAACTGCCCCTTCATCAGCCACCTGAAGGGAAGCAGACAACAGGGTCAGTTGGCTTCCATGCCTGGCCCTAGAGATTTTCCGTGCAGTTATTTTCAGTGGTCAATCAGGATGACTATCTCTTGGCCCATATGATAAGAGTATCTGAAGTCTCCAGAGCCCCAAACCAAAAATATATTATCTACATTTTCCCATGTAGCCATTACAGTCTTCTTGCAAGGAAGCTATTGATTATGATATACTTTTCCAGAAAGGGACGCAATTCAGCGAAGCCAAACTCTTACTCCAGCTTTCAATATACCAATGTCTCAGCTCCCTAAGTGATCTTTTAGAGATATTTGACTTAGTAAGAACTTCTGCATCATGCTTTCTGTGTTCATAGACTAGTCAATGGAGTGAGCTCAGGGGCAAATGAAGGTTACTTTCCCTCTCGATTCTGTCTAGAATAAACATGGTTTCAATCTACCTAGGGCCACCAAGGTGGGTTTAACTCATTGTGGGAGATAAACTCAGTAGCTCCATTTCTGTTCCAGATTTGTGAGACTCAGAAGATCTCCCAGAAGCCAAAATACTTTGTAAAGAATAAAGTGGTCTGTAGATAGGAGGAATTGGTATTACGGTTTGGCCATTACTCATACCTTGATTATAGTATAATACTGTCGCATCTCAAGGACCTTAACATGAAGTTAATTAGGCAAGTCATCCTGGGATCATGTTAGATAACAGAGAAGCAAAGACAACTGAAATAATTGACAATAGCTAGCATTGGGGCAAAGACCTAGGCTAGTCTAAGAATATACGCATTTGAGGACGTACACGTTTCGGCCTTTACTGATAAGAAGAATCCCTATATAACTTTTTAAAAAAGATAACAAAACAAAACCTTTCTCACTAAAGACCAAATCCAGTCCTTAAGAGCTTGTGAGTCATATTCTACCCACTTAAGGCTTTCAAGGAGGCCTAGAAGCTTCTGGTGGCCAGGTGTAAAGGATTAAATGTGCTGTCTTAAAAGGAAAGTGGTGCCCTGGCTAGGTAGCTCATTTGGTTAGTGTCATCTTGATATGCCAAGGTTTCGGGTTCAATTATCCCCCACAAGGGCATATACAAGAATCAACTGATAAATGCATAAATAAGTGGAAAAACAAATTGATGTTTTTCTTTCTCTTTCTCTCTCTCTCAAATCAATAAATAAAATAAAACTAAGTGCTATCTTGATGTTTTTGTAAATATGAATTTGAAAATTTCTAATCACTCTACTTTGCCCACCCTGCCTCCTCACTTTTTCAGCACTCCCCTTCACTACTGCATGGTAGTGAGAGCTATTCAGATGGGGTGCAAGCTATAAGGGACTGCATCGTCCATAGAGAGTTTTTAAAATAATAGTAAAACCAACCAAACATCTATCTGACTTTTATTATTACCAGGTACCGGCAATTCTAAACAACATTCCATATACTCATCTCATCAAGAACTAATTGATTCAATCACCTCTCCCTTCTCCCCTCATGCCACTACCTTTCACCCAGGGGTTTGAATGCCCTTGGGTGCAGGTCTGGACACCGGTAGATATGCCAAGAATTCTTAACAACTAGTTACTCTGATAAACTAAGCTATGGTAATATGCTAATGAGGGAACATAAGGCTTCTTGCCCCTGCCTCCAGCACACACATTAAGAACCCACCCTGCATTACCAAATAATGTCTGCCTTTTAAGAGGTCATTCTAAGATGATGCCACTTTTTTGTTGGCTAATCCAGAGCTGGTATTTCCAGCAACTTAGGAGAGAATTGCAAAAGCAGAGTATCTGTTGTGGACTGAATGTTTGAGTCCTCCAAACTTCATATTATGAAGCCTCCCAGTGGAATGGTATTGGGAGAGGAGGCCTTTGAGGGGGAATTAGGTCATGAGAGTGGAATCCTCATGATGGGATTAATGCCATTGTAAGAAGCAACTCAAGAGAGAGATTCTCTGTCTCTGTGCCATGTGAGAATGTAGTGAGAAACTGGCCAGTCAGCAGGCCAGGCCAGCATATTCACCAGGAACCAAATCATAGGCACCTTGACTTTGAACACCCCAGCTTCCAAAACTGTGAGAAATAAATTTTTGTTGTTTGAACCACTTGGTCTATGTAATTTTGTTACGACAGCTAAGACAGTGTTCAAGTAGGAAGGCTAGGAGAGACAGTTTACTTCACCAATGCGTAATGAAGCACTAATGGTTGGTGCACATTCTTTAAGTACTAGATGAATTGGTGTTTCATGTCCATGTTTATCAGGACAATATCTAAAATTCTGTTCCAGGAATGAATGAATTTTTCCCCTATACTAGTTGTTGGAGTTTTGCCAAGGCCACTCTTATTCATTTTGGCAAGGTAATATAATTTGCTTATTTTTAAAATTGCAATTAGGATAGGCTCTATTGAGATTGAATAAACAAAGATTCTAGAGCGAATATAGCCAAATATGTGTGGTGCTGTAACATAGAAGTGTCCACTGCCATGTTCAAAGAAGTGGAAGAAGAGAGCTTAAGGCTGAGTCCTCAAGCATACAATCTTTGCATGGAAGGTACCACTGAAGAAGATGGCAGCTGGATATGAGGTACCTGAGGCTCTACTTTTTTAAACTGAGATGTAACTTACATATCCTAAAGTACACAAATCTAAGGTATACAGCTAACCACATTTGTCTACCACTTGTTTACCATTTGTTTAACCACCACTCAGATCTAGCACCTCAGAAGGGTCCCTCATGCCTCTTCACAGAGAGACAGCCAAGGTTCTGATGAAGTCGCATTCTCATGTTAATGATTTTTAATTGGTGCATTTTACCCTAAAGTGGGATAATATCATTAGAGTGGGATTTTATGGCTCCTAGACTATCACCCTATTGGCATTACTAGCACCTAGGTCTGCCCTGGGGTTGTTAGAACTTGCATCTAAATCTCTCAGCAACTATGGTTTTGGTTGTAAGGCACCTACTTTTTGGCTCAGGTTGTCAGCCCAAGTAGGTTCAGCAAGACATACACCCGGGTTTAGAACAAATGGAAAAAAATGCCTTCAGTAAAACATAAGAAGGGAAGGGAAGGTAGAATTGTACCTACCCATAGAAATGATCAAACTGAAGTGGTTATGTTTTCTGTTTGTTTGTTTGTTTTGGCTTTATTTTTACAGTAATTTTACTTACTTAATGACCTTTAATAGAAGTGCATAATCAACATAGTAAGGGTAACATCTGTGTCAATAAGACAAATTTACAATTGGTTATTCTTATTCTTGGCCATTACTTGCACCTTGAATATAGTAGGCACTCAATTAATTTTTGTTGGGCTAA